>NC_040910.2:53034949-53679657 GCF_004126475.2 Phyllostomus discolor | reverse complement strand
AAGAGTTCATGGGCATATATGAACATCATCTGAACCTTAACTCTTGGGACATGGGTTTTGGATCTACATTCAGTGGGGGACATCCAGGTCTTAGGTCCTGTGCACACGCAGAGCTAATGCTGATCATCGGTATAAAGTTTAGAGACACTAACTTTGCCCTGTCATAAAATAAACGGAACCAAAAGAAATTCCTCCCCCGGCCCACAAAAATAACAAATTTTGAAGCTTCTGTAGGTGTGAAGTTGACTCAATATACTCAATAAGTTCTTTCCAGTAATTTGCTAAGTCATTATACCAGTTCTCTGGTTCACACAGCTCTTCCCTTTGCTGAAAGTTCTCCTGGAGGAATGTTGGGGCCTCCCCAGCTGATCAGGACAGTCTTCCATTCATCAGAGACCCCACAAAGCAAAGATGATTCTCAGTCAGTGTTCTCATAGGATACTCATTGCTGGAAACCTGCCAGCCTTTTCTCCACAGCAAGGCCCACTCACTGTTTATTGAAAGGAGCTGTCTTTGTCAGGCTATCCAGTGAAGGCTCTTTGTAACATTTTATCCTCAAGAGGATGATGGTCAGCTAATCTCACAGTTATACAACTAGAAAGAACCATTCAGCTGACTTTTAAAAAAAAATCAGATTCAAAATGACTTGTCTCCACTCCCAGAGGAAAGGAACCAGCAGCTTATTATAGTTCTATCCAATTAAGCTTTCCTCTGTAGGTACAAATTCCTGCAGGAAAAGTTTGTATGAAGGAGAAGGAAAGATTCTTTTAACCAAATAATGTGCATGCTCTTATGGATTGAATTTTTGTCCTCCCCAAAATCCGTGTGTCCAAGTCCTAACCTCCAGTGGCACAGAATGTGAACTTATTTGCAAATAAGATGTTTTAGATGTAATTAGTAGAGATGAGGTTATACTGGAGAAGACTGGTATCATCAAACGGGGAAATTTGGCCACAGGCACAAACACAGGGGAAACACTATATGAACAACAAGGTGGCCATCTAGAAGCCAAGGAGAGACAGCTGGGACAGGTCCCTCCCTCACAGCCCTGAGAACTAATCAATCCTGCTGACACCTTGATCTTGGACTTCTAGCCTCTAGAACTGTGAGACAACCCATTTCTGCTACTTAAGCCACTCAGTTTGTGATATTTAGTTTTGGCAACCCTAGAAAACTGATACAAAACCCATAGAAAAGGGTTCTAAAGTCTCCTAACACTTGTGTTGGATATTTATTCAAGATTTTATGTAATAATTCTGAAATTCTTCTACTCATTACATAACATAAAAATACTTGAAAATTCATGATATTTTAGCATCTAACCTACATGTCCTGTGTTGTCCTAGCTAATGGTATAAAAGTCCTTTACCATAATATGGGCTTATCTGCTTGGGGGAAAAATGCTCAGATGTCCACTGAGGGCTGAGGTGGTACCTAGGCCCTTAGGATGGAGTAGTGAGAAAGCTTTGTGGTATGTCCCAAGATACAGGGCTCCAACAGGAAAGAAAGAGGTTTTTTATTTTAATTGCAGTTGACAGTCAATATTATATTAGTTTCAGGTATACAGCACAGAGGTTAGACAGTTATATAACTTGTCCAGTGATACGCCAGATAGGCCTAGTACCCACCTGGCCCTATACATGATTATTACAATATTATTGACTATATTCCCTATACTGTACTTTATAGCCCTGTGACTATTATATTAAATCCTCACCCAAGGATATGTTGATTTGTTTCAGAGAGAGAAGAAGGGAGAGAGAAAGAAACATCAATGTGAGAGAGAGACATTGATTGGTTGCCTCCTACGTGCACCCCAAACAAGAATCAAACCCACAACCTAGGTGTGTGCTTTGCCCACGAATCGAATCTGCAACATTTTGGTGCACAGGAAGATGCTCCAAGCAACTGAGCCACACAAGGCCAGGGCCCTGTGACTGTTTTTGTAACTGCCAATTTGTACTTCTTAATCCTTTCACCGGTTTCACCTGTTTCCTCACTCCTGTTTGGAAACCGTCGGTTTGTTCTCTGTATCTGTGAGTTTCAGCTTTGCTTATTTATTTTGATTTTTAGGTCTATTCATCTTGTCATAATGACAAGATTTCAATTTTTATGTCTGAGTAATATTTCATTGTATATGTGTACCACGTCTACTTTATCCAATTGTCTATTGATAGACATTTAAGTAGCTTCTGTATATTGGTTATCGTGAATAATGCTGCAGTGAATATAGGAATGCATATATCTTTTCAAAGATGTATACATTGGTCTTTGGGGTGTCTATGGGTAAATACCCAAAAGTAGAACTGTGGTTCTATTTTTTATTTTTTGAGAAAATTCTATACTCTTTTACATAAAGGCTGTACCAATTTACAATTTACAGTAGTACCAGGGTTGCCTTCTCTCCACACCCTTGCCAACACTTGTTTATTGATTCATTGATTATAATTATTCTGATAGTTTTGAGATGATATCTCATTGCAGTTTTTATTTGTAGTCCCTGAACATATATTCATATTTCTCTTTGGAGAAATGTCTATTCAGGTCTTCTGCCCATTTATTAATTGGATTGTCAGGGTTTGGGGAGAGGCATGCAAAAGAAGAAAAAAGGAACTAAAACACTTTCTTATACCATATCCAAGAAGACTCAAAATGAATTAAAGGCTTAAAGGTAAGACCTGAAACTATAAAACTCCTAGAAGAAAACATAGGCAGTAAATTCTTTGACATTGCTCTTAGCAATATTTGTGGATGTTTCCTGGGGCAAGGAAAACAAAAGAAAAAATAAACAAGTGGAACAACATCCAACTAAAAAGTTTTTTACACAGTGAAGGGACCCAATCAACAAAACAAAAAGAACCTACTGTATGGAAGAATATATTTGCTAATAATACATATGATAAGGTGTTAATATCCAAAATATATAAGGAACTCATACAACCCAACACCAAACAAACACCATAAAAATTAAATTAAAAGTGGAAAGAAAAAGTTTTAAAGTTGAGTCTCTGGCCTTTATCCACCGCTGATAATATAATCCCCTGTAGAACTCCTCTGGGCAGTGTGATAGGTGTCCTGCACAGGGTCTGTATTTTAATTTCAGCTTTTCCCAAGTGGATAAAAGTTTGCTGAATTCTATTGGGTTTACTTTTTTTTTAAGCAAGGTGGGTGGAATGTATTGTTTTCCAAAATAAGCACTGTCAGGTCCATAAAGATTTAGGTTGCCTGAAAATGTGACTATTGAAACATGAGACAGCGTATCTCTAAGTCTGTATAATTGGATCTGTGCAGCTATTTACTGTAGAAAATGAGGCAGCATACCATGAGTATTACCTTCTTTTGAAAATCATTTCAATTATCTTTTGTTTTTAGTTTTAGTTTTTATCTTCACCCAAGGACATGCTTATTGATTTTAGAGAGGGCAAGTGAGGGAGAGAAGAGGGAGACAAACATCAGTGTGAGAGAGAAACATCTATCATTGCCTCCCATACACACCCCAACAGGGGATGAAACCCACAGCCTAGCTATGTGCCCTGACCAGGAATAGAACCCAAGACCCTTTGGTCTCACAGGATGATGCTCACCAGGTCACACCAGTCAGGACCATCTTTAGTTTTCAGAAACGATTGAGTTATTTGAAAGTTGTTCCTAAACTTTAAATAAAATCACATTAAAAATGATAAACGCCTTCTAGCCAAGACGTCTTTATATTTGGAAACAGGAGTTGTTTAAATATCATCCTTGTTACATAATACTTCACTGCAAAATGTGCAAAACATTATGGTTTTCTTTTTTTCAAAGAAGACTGCTTTTTTTTTAAAGAAAAGACTGTTTCAAATGGATACGTCCTACATGATGCCATGTATGTAACATTTGTGAGAAAACATAAAGATGGAGAACAGATTAGTGGTTACCAGGGTCAGCGATGAGGAGTAAAGGAACAGGTAGTGATGGTATTGTTGATTATCTTGACTTCAGTGGGGGTTAGGAAGGTACATATGTGATAAGATTGCAAAGGTACATATAAACACACACACGAATACATGTAAAACTGGTGAGAGACAAGTCAGCTGTATGGATTATACCAATGTCCTGACTTTGATATTGTACTACAGTTTTGTTAGATGTTGATTTTGACTGAGAGATGGGTAATGGTGTTTCCTTGTACTTTTTTCAATTTCCTTTGAATCTGTAATTATTTTAAAATAGAAAGAAAAAATATTGAACCAATTTTAAAAAACCACCATGAAAGTCCTGGAATCTAGCTGATTCCCTACCCTGGGTTTAGGATTCTGTAAAAGAGAGCTATCTGATTCCTTACTACATCTTGGGTCCTGTCTGCAGTCTTCACATTCTCATCCACCAGGAGCTGCTGCTATTTCCAACTGGTGTGAAAGTGTTAGGATTTTCAATATTTCTTTAATTGGTCCAAGAAGCCATTTCAAAGACAATTCAGGTTGAAGTGGACTTCAACCCATAGCCTTCCCATTTGAGAAGACCTGCTCAGTTTTAACATATAATAAGGATCCTGAAAGATGTCTGTTCTTGCTGACTTTCTGTATTAGCTATAGTTATAGGAAACAGGAATCACTTTAGTTGTTTTTTTAAACAGGTTGGATTTAATACAGAGAATTGGACACTGACAAAATCATCCGAAGAGCTGGAGAAGCAGAAATCAGGGTATATTGCTGAATGTTTAGATCTTAGTATCTGAACACTGTTGTTGTTGCTGCTGCTGCTGCTGCCACTGCCATGTGAATGTGACTGGGCAGTAGAATGCATAACCCATCGTTTGTCTATGGAAAATTTCTTGTCCCCTGCTACAGATGCAGGCTTAGGTCTCTGGCTCTCTTCTGTCTTGCAAACTTCTGCAGATGCATCTCACTATTGAAACCTAATTCTCATTCAGAACTCAAGTCAAAGAGACTCGGAGAAATAGTGTTTAAACTTTCAGCCCTCTATAACAATCATAAACATAGAAGCAGATGGGAATGGGTATCAACTGCAATAAACAATACCATAACATTGGAATAACTTCCCTTCAAGAGCACAGTCTACCCAAGTTAGGTTCCTGGAAATACTCACCTTGGAAACCCAGTGTTTCCGTAATTCTTGGTCACTATGAAGATGGAAGTGCTTCATTTAGCCATCCTACCTTTTATTCTTATTTCACATATTGTTCACTTTCCTAGCCCAAGAAACATTTCTGTCCTTTATCCTCAAATGTTCATTATGCCTTCTGTATTCAATTTAATTCCATTGTAACTAAATTTAATTAGAGCCTCATCTACTCCCATATATTTGACCTTTGAGCTTTATTCAGATTGGCTCTTCTAATTTGTACCCTTACAACTATCACTGACTTTCTGAACATCTCTTATTCACTAAACACTTTGTTAAGGTGCCAAACTTCTACTCTCTTTCCTATGTTCTTCTATACAAATATCCTTTCAAATTATCATAGATTCTTATTTTCTTCCATATTGGCCACTCCGTTAGTCATTCAGTACCCTGATTACCCTCTTCGGTTACACTCCTAATCCAACTTGAAAACTTAAATTCTGAGTTCAGCTTCAATATTGTAGCATCTAATTAATTTACCTGACTTAGAAATGTTTTCTAAATATATTTTCTGTAAGATTTATATCTCTGGTTCCTAGATCCTCCATTCTTTTTCTATGACTACTGTCCAGTCATCGTCTCACACTTTATTCAGTTTAGAACTCGTGGGCTATCATTTCAAATGTGCGCACATAAATATCACCAATTCATTTGTCACATTTTTCTTCTGTTGGATCCCATTAACAGAATCCACACTGAGCATTACTCTGTGGGTCCATATGTTCAGGGTTGTTCAACACTGAAACACACTAATTGGTGCCTTTAGGAAACCATGGTCCATACTTCTAAATGTTTTCCCATTGCTTGCAATCACTCATGTTTCCTAATCTACCTTTACCTCCAGTTTTCTCAGAAGCCTTTTCAAACCCTCTTTGCTGTCCTCAAGGCTTCTGCTTTTGTGTAGCTTCACTTCATTTTCAAAGTAAAATATAAAAGTCATTGGGTGGGAAGTTTCTTAGCATTATGTCATCTATCTTCATACTTATTTACTTTCTCATTCTTTCTTGTTTGCAATATCCCTGAATTCCAGGGTCCTTCTCCCTCCACCTATTTGGGGATAGCAATTCAATCATTTCTTTCTGTCTTATGTATTTGCAATTATCTACTGTTATTCCAGATCTCCTATCTGCTTGAGTCTCTTTATTTATTTATTTTTACAGAAAAAATAAATAAAAAATCTTCCTTGATTCTTATTTCTCTTCCAAATATTTTTTCTCCTCTCTTTTATAGCCAAGTTTTTTCCTTTCCTTTCTTTTCTTTTCTTTTTTTTTTTTTTAAGTAAAGGTACTGAGTATCTTGAGTTGTGCTAAATGAATACCTCTACTG
The DNA here is from genome assembly GCF_004126475.2 of Phyllostomus discolor. Taxonomy (NCBI): domain Eukaryota; kingdom Metazoa; phylum Chordata; class Mammalia; order Chiroptera; family Phyllostomidae; genus Phyllostomus; species Phyllostomus discolor. Next base: position 53,673,210 of record NC_040910.2, on the reverse strand, counting down.
GGAAATAAGTTTCTCAGAGAATCTCTAGACAGAGTGCCTGGGGGTTAATGACTTTTGGGCTCCCAACAGTTTGCTCTACTAGCACCCTTGGAAACATTGGTGCTAATTATTGTCTGAGAGGCAACAGAGCTCATGGTGACCTCTGTGTACTTGCACCTTCTTACAGCTGGGTCAGTGCCCTCCAGGCCCCACTGTGGTTGTGGTCTATGTAGGACCTTCAACCAGGACCTGAGTCCATCTTACTCTTCTTCAGACAGAAGCCATCACAGAAAAGACCTAGCTCAAGGATTAATACCAGTTCCTATGCATAAAGTACAGGTGGGGCAAAAGCAGGTTTACAGTTGTGAGTATGTGAAACACAGAATTTAGTCTTGTATTATTACTAATTAATTAATGTATTATTTTTCATATGGACATCTGTAAACCTACTTTTGTCCCACCCTGTATTTACTCTCAACATTGTATTAAATTTTAAACCCTTAGCTATAAGCACCAAAATCAAGATTCTCAAGTACACCATAGTGACTTGGTTTTCCCTAAATCAGGATATTCGGAACTGTCTTCACCTTGGTTAATTGTGTCACATATGTGACAGATAGCACTTCTGGTGTCACTGAAGTAATGGAATAGTTTTCTGCTTGTTTTTGTGAGTCAGGAAGAAATATGGCACAGTGGTGTGATTAATTTGTATTGAGTTCCATTTTTCTTGCTAACCTGCATTTTTCTCTAAGTAGACTAATGTTTACATTAGTGACTTTGTGGTGAATAAAATTACTGCAAACAAATGCAATATTTCTCATTCACTTACTAAAAAAGATGTACACCTTAAATATGGTACCTGTCCAACTTCTAATCCACTTGTTTTTAATATGTTAGGCAAGCTGGCATGTAGGATAATGCTTCTCAGTGTATGATACTCCTGTCACCTGACACAATCAACCTGGGGGTCCTTGTTGTTATTCTGGGTGCTCTCATTTCACAAGATTCCAGGTGATTTCAAAACCCAGCTATATATGTAAACCACCAACAAAGTAAGTGCAATGGTATTCATAAAACCTTGATTTTGAACTCAGACTTTTTAATGTATTATAACTGTGATTTGGGGAAAATTGTCTAATATCTCTGAATTTTAATTTTCTTATCTTCAAAGTGGAAAAGTATATTAGCTATCATAAGGACAATGGAACTCAGATGAAATATGTGAAACATGAAATGTCTCATGGACCATAAGTTCAAGACCTGCTGCCTTATTCTTGATCCTTCTTTTCAGATTTCTTAAAATTATAAGGAAAATTATTTCATGGCGTTTGCATGAATTTACATAATTGCCTTTAATAAGGTTCATAACTGTTTAAAACTGACCCATTAATTCAAATCAGTTTTGTGGGTATTTTGTCTGCTTTTTTGAGTCAGTCAGATCAAAGTGGTAGAACTGGTTGTGTGTAAAAATAGAGGCAGCTTTGATAAAAATTACTGTTACATGCAAATAAACTGAGCATAACTAAAATAGGAAACCCCTTCAATTCTGTGACGCTGATTATAAGGCCTTGCTGTAAGGACAGCTGATTTCACATGTGACCTGCTCTAACACATGCCTGTGATGAATGGGAATGATGGCTCACAATTGCCAGTGACTCAGTATGTCCTACTGTCTGCTTTGAGGTACTTTTAGTGAGTAACACACTACCCTAGGACCACAAGATAGCTAGTAGAGTTATATACAGTTAGTACAGTTAGTAGTCTGTTTTGAAGACTTCCTGAATCACCCAATTTTATTCTGATAATTCCTTTATTTCTTCTGTTCTAAAATTGAGTCATTATATTTGCTTGGATTTAACAATCAACTTTACATTCTTTTCTGTGTGTTCTTTTTTCTTTCATTAGTATACATTGTGTCTGATATCTGGTGTGAACAAAATCAGAAAATATTTACTGAACACCCACTAGATGCATAACAATGTTGGATTCCTACTCCTATTGAGGGCAAGGGGCGATTCCAACATCCCTTGCCCTCAAAACACTTATAATCTCTTTGGAATGATAAAACAGACACCTTAAAAAATGCATAGTAAAACAGTGTTTATGCAGTAAAACATAGAGTTCAGAAAGCCCGTGTTTTGCTCTGAGTCTCTCACTAATCTACCACAACACTGTGGAAGCCTTTGGTCAACCTGAACGCTTGCAAACGAGGCTGGTCTGGAGGGTGTTAAACTAGAGCAGTCTGCCATTAAATTAGAGTTTGGAGAGTAAAGAATTCAAGGTACACTGGCTAATCAAAGACTATAATGAAAATATTTTGTTCATGGATCATGAAGTGTAAGGAAGGAAAAAGAAGGGGAAGCGAAACAAACACCTCCTCAGTGCACCGAGAGGTTGGCTTCTTGGTGCACTTTATCTCACTTAATCCTTACAATAATTCTGTCACTTTGGCATTAGATTTAACCATTTAAATATGGTTTTTGTGTGTTACTGACGGTCAAAATAGGCAATTTCATATGGTATAAGCAAATGCTATTATCCCAATTACAAAGAGAAATTTAGCCTAGGAAAAGTTAAATAGTTTATTCAGGGTCAGACAATTATATCTGACTCAAGTGTTTACCAAATAATTTATTTCTATTTCTCCTGCTTGTAATCCATCAGCTAGGTCCTGTAAATTCTATTCCTAAAATATCCAAAACTTACTTATTTTCCCTCAATCTCCACTGCTGTCATTTTAGTCCAAGTCTTAATAACTTCTCCCAAATAATATTATGGCCACTTTGCTTCTATTTGACTTCCTGAGACTCCCATTCTCTACAGATGCCGGCATACTTTAAAGTCATGTCAGTCCATATTTTAAAAACACATGCAAAATTAAAACAACAAAAAAAATCTGATGGCTTCCTGTCATGTTTTGAAACAGATTTATTTGTTTTTACCATGTTTCTTTGCCGCAGATACCGGCCTGCAGTATTTGTGGCACTGCCGATGGTCGAGAATCTAGAGAAATACACACAGACTACCAAGTCCTGTGGAGGAATTGGGATGGCGCGGCCACTCTCTCTAAAGGAGGGAGAGCGTGCCACCATCTTGCCTAAACATTCTTTTATTACGTAGTTTTGGGTAGGAATACAGGTACAGCTTATTAACCATTGAGGATCAAACAGATAAGTTCAAAGAGCTAAAAAGGGCTCACACTGAGTTGGGGTCTTGTCACCTAAAAACCTATGGAACTTAAGGGGCTAAATTCATTTCCTGCCTGGGCCTTCATAATCTAATTAAGAGCGTCCTCAGCAAAGCAGGTTTCACAGGATTTTACATATCCTTTTTTTCAGGCATAATCATCCCGGGAAGTTCGCTGTCCCCAGTGTGGATTGCACCACCCCTTGTTATTGTCACAGGCTTGAGTTGGGCAGAGGAGACAAAGGCAGCTGGGAGATTTGGATGTCTCGCAGGCAGAATGAGGACTCAGGCTTTGTCAAAGCTAAGGGGTGGGGGTTGAACATCCCCTCTTGTCCACAGCCCCCTGAGTCTTTCCCTGAGGGCCTTCTCACGTGATCATGCCTGTCTTAGATCCATCCTCCTCTGAGGAATCTTACCTGTCATTGGCTAACTGACCAAGCAATGAGGACCAGGCAAGGAGCAGGCAGCACTCCTGCCAGGGAGATAAGCTTGTCTCCTTAGTGTCTCAGGTCTGGAGGTCTCTCACTCAGCCTTAGCCCTGGGGGATTACAGTTCCTGAAACCAGGCAGGGCGGTTCCCAACATTTCTTTACCATAGTTCCTTCTTCCTACAGTTTAAATAGGTGGGATACATGTGGTCAGATTATTGGTAGAGTGAATTTAAAGTGCAATATCTGTTAAAGAAAGGTGGGAGAATAAAGTAGGCTTGATGAGATGGAAAATGACTGCAAGGGGTTTTGAATGGTGAGCATTCAAACTCGACTTTTTTTTGCCATTGTTTTGCAAATATTTTATTTTTTACTTTTTAATTTTTATTTTTTATTTTATTTTAATTATTGTTCAAGTACAATTTTTTATCTTTTACTCCCATCCTGGCCCACCCGCCCAGCCCTCCCCACCTCCCTTCCATTTCTACCTGCCCCTAGTTTTTGTCCATGTGTCCTTTATACTTGTTCCTGTAAACCTTCCCCTTTTCTCATGAAACTCCCTCCCCTCCCCGCTCTGAACACTGTCAGCCTATTCTCTATTTCAGTGTCTTTGGTTATATTTTGCTGGTTTCTTTCTTTTGTTGATTAGGTTCCTGTTAAAGGTGAGATCATATGGTATTTGTCTTTTGCCTCTTGGCTTATTTCGCTTAGCATAATGCTTTCCAATTCCATCCATGGTCTCGCAAAGGGTAGGAGCTCCTCCTTCCTTTCTGCTGCATAGAATTCCATTCTGTAAATGTACCATAGTTGTTTTTTTTTATCTATTCATTTACTGATGGGTACCTAGGTTGCTTCCAGCACTTGGCTATTGTAAATTGTGCTGCTATGAACACTGGGGTGCATAGGTTCTTTTGGATTGATGTTTCAGGATTCTTAGAATATAGTCCCAGCAGTGGAGTTGCTGGGTCAAAAGGCAGATCCATTTTTAGTTTCCTGAGAAAATTCCATACTGTTTTCCATAGTGGTTGTACCAGTCTAAAATCCCACCAGCAGTGCACTAGGGTCCCCTTTTCTCCCAACCTCTCCAACACTTGTTGTTTGTTGCTTTATTTATGATGGCCATTCTGACTGGTGTGAAGTGGTATCTCATTGTGCTTTTAATTTGCATCTCTCTGATAGCTAGCGATATGGAGCATCTTTTCATGTGTCTCTGGATCCTCTGTATGTCCTCCTTGGAAAAGTGTCTGTTCAAGTCCTTTGCCCATTTTTTAATTGGGTTGCTTGTCTTCTTAGAGTCATGTAAGTTCTTTGTATATTTTGGAGATTAAACCCTTGTCTGAGGTATCATTTGCAAATATGTTTTCCCATACAGTTGGTTCTCTTTTTATTTTGATACTGTTTTCTTTAGCTGTGCAGAAGCTTTTAATTTTGATGAGGTCCCATTTGTTTATTCTTTCCTTTATGTCCCTTGCTCTAAGGGACATGTCAGTAAAAAAGTTTCTGCGTGAAATATCTGAGATTTTCCTACCTACGTTCTCCTCTAGGACTTGAATGGTGTCATGGTTTATATTTAAATCTTTTATCCACCTTGAATTTACTTTCATGTATGGTGTAAGTTGATGCTCGAGTTTCATTTTGTTACACGTAGCTGTCTAGTTCTCCCAACACCATTTGTTGAAGAGGCTATTGTCACTCCATTTTATATTGTTGCCCCCTTTGTTGAATATTAATGGACCATAGAGACTTGGGTTTATTTGTAGACTTTCTGTTCAGTTCCATTGGTCCATATGCCTGTTTTTATGCCAATACCAGCCTGTTTTGATTACATTGGGCTTTGTAATACAGTTTGGTATCAGGTATTGTGATCTCTCCTACTTTACTCTTTTTTCCCAAAATTGCTGCAGCTATTCGAGGTCACTTATGGTTCTATATAAATTTCTGAAGTGTTTGTTCTATGTCTATGAAATATGCCATTGGCACTTTAATAGGCATTGCATTGAATGTGTAAATTGCTTTGGGTAGTATGGACATTTTGATGATGTTAATTCTTCTGATCCATGAACACGATGTATGTTTCCATTTGTTTGTGTTTTCCTTGATTTCTTTCCTCAATGTTGTGTAGTTTTCTACATACAGGTCTTTTACCTCCTTGGTTAGGTTTATTCCTAGGTATTTTATTTTTCTTTTTGCTATATTGAGTGGATTTTTTTTCATGATTTCTGCTTCTGCTGTTTCATTGTTGGTATACAAAAATGCCTTAGATTTCTGGATATTGACTTTGTATCCTGCTGTTTTGCCAAATTCATTTATTAAGTTGAGCAGTTTTTTGGTGGAGTCTATAGGATTTTCTATGTACACTATCATGTCACCTGCAAACAATGACAGTTTTGTTTCCTCCTTTCCAATTATTATGCTTTTTATTTCCTTTTCTTGTCTGATCACTGTGGCCAAAACTTCCAATACTATATTTAATAGAAGTGGTGAAAGTCAACAACCCTGTCTTGTCCTAATCTTAGTGGAAAGATTTTAGTTTTTGCCTATTTAGTATGATGTTGGCTGTAGGTCTCTCTATGATATATGGCCTTTATTATGTTGAGGAATGCTCCCTCTATTCCCACTTTGCTGAGTGTTTTTTATCATAAATGGGTGCTGTACCTAATCAAATGCTTTTTCCACATCTATTGATATGATCATGTGATTTTTGTCTTTGCTTTTGTTTATGTGATGTATTACATTTACTGATTTGCAAATGTTGAACCATCCTTTCATCCCTGGGATGAATCCCACTTGGTCATGGTGTATGATATTTTTAATGTGTTGTTGGATGCGGTTTGCCAATATTTTGTTGAAGATTTTAGCATATATGTTCATCAGCGACATTGGCCTGAAGTTTTCTTTCTCTGTTGTGTCTTTATCTGGTTTTGGGATTAGGATGATGCTGGCCTAATAAAAAGAGTTTGGGAGTCTTCCATCATTTTGGATTTTTTGGAATAGTGTGTGAAGGATAGGAGTTAGCTCTTCCTTAAATGCTTTGTAGAATTCTCCTGTGAAACCATCTGGTCCTTGGCTTTAGTGTGTCGGGAGTTTTTTGATAACTGCTTCAATTTCATTTGCTGTTATGGTTTGTTTAGGCCTTCTGCTTCTTCTTTATTGAGTTTTGGAATATTATATTTTTCTAGAAATTTGTCCATTTCACCTAGATTTTCAAATTTCTTGGCATACAGTTCTTCATAATAATTTCTTACACTCCTTTGTATTTCTGTGGTATCAGGTGTAATCTCTCCTCTTTCGTTTCTGATTGTGTTTATTTGGGTCTTTCTCTTTTTTTCTTGATGAGTCTGCTTAAAGGCTTGTCAATTTTGTTTATCTTTCCAAAGAACCAGCTCCTGGATTCATTGATCCTTAGAATTGTACTTTTAGTCTCTATGTCATTTAATTCTGATCTTGGTTATTCCCTTCCTTTTGTTTGCTCTGGGCTGTCTTTGTTGTTGTTCCTCGAGCCCTTGTAGACATAGGGTTAGGTTGTTTGTTTGAAATGTTTCTATCTTTTTTAGGTAGACCTGTATTGCTATGAACTTCCCTCTCAGGACTGCCTTCACTGTGTCCCATAAGTTTTGTGTTGTTGTGAGTTCATTTTCATTTGTTTCCAGAAACTTTTTGGTTTCTTCCCTAATTTCATTCTTGACCCATTCATTGTTTAATAGCATGCTATTCAATGTCCGTGATTTTGATTGTTTTGGGTTTTTTTCATTGGGGTTGGTTTCTAGTTTCAGTCCTCTGTGATCCGAGAAAATGCTTGATATGATTTCAATTTTCTTGAATTTGTTGAGGCTTGTTTTGTGTCCTATCAAGTGGTCTATCTTTGAAAATGTTCCATGTGTATTTGAAAAGAATGTGTATTTAGCTTCTTTGGGATGGAGGACTCTGTATATATCAGTTAAGTCCATTTCATCTAGGGCATTGCTCAATGCCACAATATCTCTGTTGATATTTTGTTTGGAAGATCTGTCCATTTTTGACAGTGGGGTGTTAAAATCCCCCACTATAATTGTGTTGCTGTCAATATCTTTCTTGAAGTCCTCTAAGATTTTCTTTATGTATTTGGGTGCTCCTATGTTGGGTGCATATATATTTACAATGTTTATGTCTTCTTGGTGGATTCTTCCCTTGAGTATTATGAAGTGACCTTCTGGGTCTCTCTTTATGGCCCTTTTTTGGAAGTCTATTTTGTCTAATATGAGTACTGCTACCCTGGCTTTCTTTTCCTGTCTGTTTGCTTGGAAAATTTCTTTCTAGCCCTTCACTTTCAGTCTGTATAGGTCTTTTATCCTGAGGTGGGTCTCATGTAGGCAGCATATGTGTGGGTCATGCTTTCTTATCCATTCAGTTATTCTATGTCTTTTGATTGGGGTATTTAATCCATTTACATTTAAAGTTATTATTGATAGGTACTTATTCATTGCCATTTTTTCACACCTGTGTTCCCCCCCCTCTCTTTTCCTCCTTTCCTTAAAGCATTCCCTTTAGCATCTCTTGCAGAGCTGGTTTGGTGGAGGTGTATTCTTTTAGACTTCTTTTGTCTGGTAAGCTTCTTATTTGGCCTTCTATCTTGAGTGAGAGCTTTGCTGGGTAAAGTAGCCTTGGTTGCAGACCTCTGGTTCTCATTACTTGGAATATTTCTTGCTATTCCCTTCTAGCTTAGAGCGTTTCCATTGAGAAGTCAGCTGCTAGCCTTATTGGGGCTCCCTTGTATGTTACTTTCTGTTTCTCCCTTGCTGCCTTTAAGATTCTCTCTTTGTCTTGAAATTTTGCCATTTTAATTATGATGTGTCTTGAGGTGGACCTCTTTGGGTTCCTCTTGATTGGGACTCTCTGTGTTTCCTGGATATGTGTGACTTTTTCTTTCATTAAATTAGGGAAGTTTTCCATCATTACTTTTCAAATAGGTTTTCTATCCCTTGCTCTTCTTCTTTTGCTTCTGGTATTCCTATTATAGGGATATTACTATGTTTCATATTGTCTTTCATTTCTCTTAATCCCTCTTCATTCTTTCGGAGCCTCTTTTCCTTTTCTTGCTCTTACTGGGTATCTTTTTCTACTTTGTCCTCCAATTTCCTGATCTGATCTTCTGCTTCATTGATCCTGCTTTTAATTCCTTCTACTGTGTTCTTCAGTTAAGAAATTGTATTCTTCATTTCCTCTTGACTTTTGTTGAGAGTTTCTATTTCCTTTTTCATGTTTATATAATTTGCAGTGAGATTGATGTAGTTTCCCTCTAACTTCTGATAGCTCATTGTGAGTTCATTGAACTTCCTGATAATCATTGTTTTGAACTCACTATCTGATAGTTGAGTTGCCTCTATTTCATTTAGCATTTTTCCTGAGGTTTCCTCATTTCCCTTCAATTGGGGGTTGTTTCTCCATTTTCTCATTGTTCATGGGTTTCTTTTTGTTTCTTCTTGTTTCTTAAATTGATCTGTTCTGGTTCCCTGTAATTATGGTGTGAACTTCTGTGGTAGAATACTTGTGAGATTCAGTGGTGCAATCTCCTTCGTGTATCCTGGTGTTTACAGCTTCCCCCTACCCTTTTTTTGTGATCAGTTGGAGGAGTATGGCGAAATAGTTTAAGACAGCAAGACAGTGTACTATGATATTTACATTAGCAGCCAGTAGAGAAGAGATGGGTTATCCTTTGGCTCCTTATAGTGTTAACCGTGATCCTCCACCCCACTATCCATGTTGTAGAAAGGATGGAAAGAGGGCAAGACTCTTATTAGGGATGAGAGGATTGTTAGTTGGATCTAGAAAGCTGTGAGGCTGTGGGAGGTCAGATTCTAAGGTAGGGTTGGATTAAAGATTAGTATATAAGAGTAGTGTGTAAAAGAATAGAGACAACCCCACAATAGTATAGTTCAGGAAATTGCAAAGTGGGCTGAGATCAGGTAGGGGTATTGAGTAGTATTTACAATTGTATGGACTAGGTCTTATTAACAGTAATAGTAAAGTGACAGTCTTGTGGCAGAATCGGTGAGATCTAGATAATAAGAATAAAGAGTATAGAACCTTGAGAGGTGTATTAATGGAACAAAGATGAAGGATAGTAAATTATCAACACACTGTGACTGAGATACCAGGGGGAACCTATCAAATGACAGTATAACCAGCCAAGCAAAGAAGATTATACAGAAAGAAAAAGAATACCAAAATATTATTAAAATAAAAAATGTCAGAAAAGTGAGAAAAAGATAATACAAATTTACAGTAACTTGCAAGATTAAAAAAAAAAGGAAAGGAAAGCAGAAGATGGAGTGCAGGAGAGATAAATTTGGAATGGAAAGAATAATATTAGGATGAATGGAAGAGAAACATAAGGGATTGTGAGATATAAAAATAATAAGAATTGAAAAATAAAATGTCACTTAAAACACAAGATAAAATCAATCAACCAACAACAGCCACAAAACCAAAGCCAAACCAAACAAAACCAAACAAAATAAGAAAAAAAACCCTTGTTGGTTTCTAACTGGCCAGACCAGTTTTTCTGATCTTGCTGGCTTCAGCTGGCTGAGGGACCTTTGAAATGCTTCTCTCTCTTCCCAGACAGATCTCAGCAAGTCTCTCAGGTACCCTGGGTGCTCCCGAGCACACTCGCTCTCCGGAGCTCACTGCCACCTTCTTCCGGACTCCGGGGTCCCTGCAGGGTTCCAGGTCTATGATCTCAGGAGGCACCCGTGACATTTTGGGATTCACTGCACCCTCCCTTGGAATTGTAAAAGGGCGCGCTTCTCCACCAAACTTTTGAGATTTGGGCTCTAGGATCGCCCTAAGCACCTCGACCCTTCGGGTTTCATAGCGCACAAGTCAGGATTCCCGATGAGGTGTGAGCCAAGCCCTTCCTGGCTCTGGGTTTTCCACTGATCCGAACTCCCACCGGGCTAGGGGTGCGGGCACATTTCCCGGCCACCCCTGGTCATGCCGGCTGGAGCCCCTCACTTCTCCCAGGTCTCTGGGTGGGTGTTCATAGTCCCTGGGTGATTTTTTTCCCAGTCCAACTGGCCAATCTGTTCCTTCAAGCAACATGTTCTCCCCTGGAGTTGCTCAACCCCCATATTCGGGGGAGGGAGCAGTGACTCCCCTTTCCCGGGAGCCCTGAGGGAGACCCGGGAGCCACGGGCCTGGGGACTGCACACCCCTAGACTCCAAGCTGATCCCTGGGTCCCTTTTGTCCTGAAGCAGTCTCCTTACTGTCTGGTTTTTCAATGATCACAATAATTTTTGATGTCCTGCTTTCAAAAGTGATTCAGTAACCTAGTCCACTTGCTCTGTTTCTCCACCGATCTGCGAGTTTCCCTCCTCTTCACAGAAGCCAAGAAACACGCTGCCTAGAGTAAAGCCGCCATCTTCCATCTCTGAAATCCTTCATCTCTTAATGAAAGATCTCAACTCATCCTCTTTCGCATCCTGCTGGTGTCCTAGTTCCCTCTTGCATTATTGTTGTTCTCTTGCCTGGACTCAGAGAATAGTTGTCACCAGGTCTTTACACTGCCTTTGGAGAACTTTCTTAAATGCAATATGTTCTTGCATTTTCAGACTTCCAGTGGCCTCTCTTGTGACCGTGTTCCTGTTCTCCCCATGTCCTGTAGCATCATGTCTGCTATCCTTAGTGTGACATACAGGGAACTTCTCTGTCTACAGCTTAATTCTCTTGCCTTCTTCATCTTTCACACTCCATTGTCTCCCCCTCCCATGCCTATGAGAGTTATCAGTAAATGGGCTCAGTAGGTTCCTCCTGCTGCACCCTCCATCCCCAACTCGAAGGGACCTAGGGCCCTGCTTTACACAAAACAAAGCAAAGGGGGTGTGGCCTCTCTGTACCAACCACGTGGTCAGAAACTTTAAATTACTCAAATAAAAAGGAAGACTCTACTGGGAAAAAGCACAAATGCAAGAATCAAGAAGTGGCGCTCAAGGAAGTTAGAATATTCTACAATGTGAATGTTTCATTGCTATTACATGTTCTGCTCCTCTCCAGAAAGCTGCACAAAGACCATGACCTTCTGCCCCTGGAGCTGGGTGGGGTGATTTGAGCTGCCCTAGAGCACTGGCTCTCCTCTTTCCTTAAAAAACTGATTCAGAGTAAAAGAGAGTTTGCAGGGTGACCTCATATTTCTGTAGTCTGGAGCCACATAATGACACTTCAATCAACAGTGGGTCACAGGTACCATGGTAATGTCGTAAGATTTAATGGACCTGAAATATTCCTGTCACCCAGTGATGTGAAAGCTGTCATAGGGTCATAGGGCAACACATTGCTCATGTATCTGTGGCAATGCAGGTGGAAACAAACCTACTGTGCTACCAGTTGTATAAAAGCGGAGCACTTTCAGCTATAAACAGCTCTGTTACTGGTTTCTGCATTTGTAGTACAATACTTTTTATTGTTATTTTGGAGTGTACTCTTTCTACTCATAAAATGACATTTGCTCTAGAACAGTATGCCCTGTTACATACTGTGTGGTTACCATATATCTCATGTTTATCATGTTTCTTGATTGCATCATTTTTCTTGTGCTTGATTTAATGTTGTGTTGTTTTATAATTTTAGTAGTGTAACCTAAACATAGAGTTTTATAAAGTCTATAGGACTGTATAGTAACGTTCTAGGCCTTCACATTCATGTGCCCACCCACTCACTGAGTCACCTAGGGCAACTTCCTGTCTTAGAAGCCCCATTCACGGTAAGTACCCTACACCAGTGTACTGTTTTTTATCATTTCTACCATATTGTAACTGTATCTTTTCTATGTTTAGATACACAAATATTTACCACTGTATTACAATTGCCTGTAATATTTAGCACAGTAACATGCTGTCAGGTTTGCAGCCTGGGGCAGTAGGCATCACCGTACAGCCTCGGTGTGCAGAGGGCTATCCCATCCTGGTTCGGGTAAGTGTGCTCTGATGTTCCCACAATGACAAAATCGCTTCATGGTGATTTCTCAGAATGCACCCCTGCATTAAGCTATGCATGGCTGTATGCACACACAAATGCAATATGAATGTTATATATGCACATATAAACACATACTGTATATGTTCATGTGATAGATATGAAAACAGCTTCAAAAATAATACTTATTTTTACTGTTTGTAATGTACAGTAATATACATTCCATTTTATCCCCTTCTATTTGGAGCATTATTAATAAGACCCACAACTCACTAATGGCTTGAGACCAGCACAGTGAAGAACGTTACTTAGAGATAAGTTAACCAACAAATGGTAAGGTTATTTGCACCTTTTGGACAGTGCTAGCTAACTGTGAGATTATGACTGGCCTTATTTTTAGTGTTATGTGTATAAATGTATTTTCTATCAGTAGTGTGAAATGAAAAGTCAATACAGAGAAATTATTTGGCCATCTCCAGTTTACTTGTACCCAATTGACAAGGGTTACATGGTGGACTCTTTTATGTACAAAGTACTATGTTGCTTCTGTAATGCAGAGGTCTAGCTTACACTTACAAAATAGTGTTTTTCATAGGTGAGCTTTAACCCAGATGCCTTCCATTACCCACTCTTATCTCTATTTTAGGGAGTGTCCAATTCTTTTATTTCTTTAAAAGAGTAGAAATCTTAGAGGTTATTTCATCCCATCATTTTATCCATCACATCACAGATATAAAAACAGAGGCATTAAATTAAGTGGCTTGTCCCAAATGATAAGCTGGTGGCATCGGGGAAAGGTCTAGAATCCTGGTCGCCTGCTTCTGGCTGCAGTGTGTTCTGCTGTGTGGAATTGCTTCTTTATGTGTTCTTATGGTACATGAGTTCACTGAGCTGCCAATGAGCAGGAAGAGCACACATATGGGAAATGTTTCCATTCCCAATTATCATGTGTTTTTCTCTTAGAAGCCCAAGGCACACAATGATTGACAGGTTTTGTTCAATATACTCATTATTTTTATAAATGAGAAAAATTGAGGCAGATTGACTAAAAAACATTTACATATTAAGTCTCTGGTGAATCTTTTACATTTTCTGAGCTTCTATGATTACTCTATACTTAGGAATGCCTTCTTTTAAGGCTTGAAATCTTGATTTTATTTTTTATTTTGTGACTTGCATGCCTTTATTGTTTTAAATTTTTTATGGTTGTCCAATTCCAGTCATTTTTATTTTCTCTCCATTACTCTCCCCAGCCCTACCCACCCCTACCTCCCACATTCAATTTCCCTCCCCCATTGTCTTTGCCATAGGTCCTCTATTCATGTTCCTTGAAAACCCTTCCTCTTCTTTGCCCCATCCCCCCCACCCTGTTACTGTCAGTTCTTTATTTCCATGTCTCTGGTTCTATTTTGCTCACTTGTTTGTTTTGTTGATTAGGTTCCATTTATAGCTGAGATCATATGGTATTTGTCTTCCACTTCCTGGCTTATTTATCTCATTTAGCATAATGCTCTCCAGTTCCATCCATGGAACTGTTGAACATTTGTTGCAAAGGGTAGGAGTTCCTTCTTTTTTTCTGGAATATAGTATTCCATTGTGTAAAATGTACCAGAGTTTTATGATCCACTCATTTACTGATGAGCACTTAGGTTGTTTCTGGCACTTGGCCTTGATTTTTCTTACTAGATTTTCAGTTTGAAGCTAAGAGGGAGAAAGAGTGTCTTAGAAGACAGAAATCAATTGTTAACATTAGTGCTGTCTTCCTCATTTACTCTCAACATAAAACTTGGGGAAGAAAGAAAGAAAACATGACTGCCGTCTCTTTCCTCAGCTGTTTTTTGGGGCCCAGGATGGGCAGACTCACCCTGGTGTCACTAAAATACAGTTTAAGGAACTTGAAGAGGATAGCCTGGTAAGAGGACACAGGTTACCCCAGGAGACAGGGCTAATTGGTGTGCTGGAGATTTCCAGGCCACTTCCCCACCCTACAAAGAACTTATCATTGGACAAAGGAATAGATCAAAGAGAGGCTTGGAGAATGTCTTCTGGAGACAAGGGGTATAGGGAACTTATCTGCATGGCAGTGGCGAATGTAGCCCAGCCCCTGATTTGGAAAACCAGCAGGTAGTGTGTTGGCATGCAGGAACCAAGCCCACAGATCAGTTCTCCCATGGGGAACCAGGCCTGCATTGTACCTAGGCTGCTTTGAGGCTTGCTTTTTGCTAAAACTCCCTCACCCTGAATTGAGGCAGTGAATGTTTACTGCATATTTTTAACTTCCTAAAATCTGTGTTAAACCTCCCAAGTATGGAGTGTAACTAGTTCAACCACTTTTTCCCTTGCATCTGCAAATATCCTTTTTCTTTGAAGTAATTAGCAACATTCTTTCCTTTGTTATCTATAAAAGGTAACCAACTAAAGCGAACCTGTGAACCCGTGCATAGTAAATGAGGACCATCCTCAATGTAATGTACCCAGAAAAGCAATAAAAGCTTGTCCAGGCAGTGCCAGGGCCCTCTCTCACTTGGAGAGTGGCCATGCCATCCCTTTTTCTCCACAGGACTTCTATAGTCTGTGTGAATTTGTTTGTCACAGGCACAACACATGGACCCTGCTGGCTGGAGTCCACATCAAAGGGGTACAGGGAGTAAATAAATAAAGCATCGCCTCTGCAAAAACCCTGAATCCAAAATCTGTAGAGAACCAGCTAAGTGTGGTGATGGAAATATCAGCAGTATTTGAATGTCAGGCACACATCATGAACAAAAGCTCCCCTCTCTTCAAGGGGGCTTGTCTGGGTGAAGGTAAAGAAAACCTGCTTCCATTTAGGAAAATAAAAATCTTCCCACCTGTCCCCAGTAAAAACAGAGGACAAGGAGAGGCATAGGAGAAGGAGAAGGAGAAAGGAATAGTCTTCAGATCCCATCATTACAGTCTGTTTTCCACACTCTCAATTAAGGGTGATATTATGGAATAAGTCGTGTCCCCCACCCCTGCAAAAAAATATCATATGTTGAAATTCTAGTCTCCTGTATCTCAGATTTTATGTATTTAGACACAGGATCTTTAGAGAAGTAGTTAAGTTAAAATTAGGGTGTGTCCTAATCCAATATGTTTGATGTCCTTAATAAGAAGAGGAAATTTGGACACAGGTACAAACACAGAAAGGTACACCATGTGAAGACACAGGGGGAAGACAGCTGTCTAAATCATGGAGAGAGGCCTCAGAAGGAACCAATCCTGATAACACCTTGATCTCAGACTTCTAGCTTTCAGAATTAACTTAGTTTCTAATAAAATTAATTTCTGTTGTTTAAGCTACTCAATTGGTGGTGCTTTGTTTTGGCAGCCCAAGCTGACAATAGGGGTAGATTGCTAACTGATCTAAGCCAAAATGGTCATGCATGATGTTTTGGGGAGATATTAGGGATAGCTGAACTGGGTAAAGACTTTAGGTCTTTTCTATCATATCCTCTCTACTAAGTTACAAGGAATGTAAACCTCAGACCAAATTCCACCACATTTCAGGATTCATTAGAAAAACAGCACAAAATAATTCTGTAACCCCTTCTGTAATCTCCCTTTTAGAAAATGCTTCATTATTGCATGTGGATGGGTCACTCAGAAAAGCAATATTCTAGAGACAGTGTTCAGTTAGCTCACTGTCTAGGTCAGAAAACCAGAAACTTCTGAACTCAGGACATTTCTAAATCTAGCTCTGTTCTAGGACAAATAATAAATGGCTCAAATAAATAACTATTCACTTAAGGTAAGTGGGTATTTGTATAATTTTTAGCCAAGATATGTAAGTATCTTGAACATTACTGCTTTCTGCAATGGCTATGTACTTCCAAAATTTGAGAAAATAAATTTCTTACTAATTCATATCTAACACCTTATCTTTGTCAACATTAGCCCTCCATTTAAAAGAAACATATCTGAGTGTGTGTAAAGGAGGGGTGTCTTATTCAAAGATTGATAGCAGAAAGTCTTTTTATAACCATAGACAGACTGCACTAATGGATTTAGAATTTAGAATGTGAAAGCAACTGCAAATGGTAATGGCTTCTCCATTTCCCTGAAAGTCACCCACACACTTCCATTGATTTTTCAATGTCATTTTATAGGTCATCAATATCAAAGGCATTATGGAAAACCTAAGTGTATTTTTTTCTGACAGAGTTAATGCCAAATATATAATTGCTAATGTAAAGTGTGTAAATCATCACTTTTGGCATCCTACCATTCTCTTTAGAATAGTTTCAGAAGTAAAGTCTGGAGAGAATAAATAAATCCACGGTTCACTTGGACGCCAGCTCTTCTTTCAATCAATACTGCCAGAGGATGCGGTTAACTTTATTGTCTTGCCATGCTATGCATAGCATGACTCCAAATATATGAATTTTATTTTTTAGACTTATTTATTCCCTAGTGATAAATCTGTGAAACTAATTTTTTGGCAAATGGTGAGGTTCAGCTTTGTCTCCCAATGGCTCATAAACAAGATGGTTGTGTCCTGATGGCTCTGTCACCTGATGAAAAAGTTTCCAACACAGCAGGCAGGAAAGCAGGTGGCCCACACGCCCTGCTGTCACCAGTCCTTCTGATTCAACAGACAACTGGCCTATAACAGAAGTGTTTTTATGACTGGATGATTATAAGTACAGATATTTGGATTAAAATTTATTAGGAAGCTAATCAGATCTAGTCAAGTCATTTCCTGCCTCGGTTTTCCCATTCACCAGTGTGGATGATGACATATTTATTTACGTCAACATTCAGATGCTGGAAACTTTTTAGATTTAACTAAGGCCTTGTAGCTAGTTCACCCTGTGTCTATCTACAGTCAAGGTACTTCAGAATAATAATGGAAGGTCAAAATTTCTTAGAAACTTTTTTTAAAATATAGAATTACTACCAAAGTATCATTAGTCCTCTAAATAATCTTGAAATTGCCAGGAAGCAAATACTTATATGAAAACATAAATACAAATAGAAATTATTAGTGATTCAAAATACAAATGGAATCAAATTACTTCTTACCTGGCATGTCTTTCCCACCTTCTTATGATGGAACATGCTCTTTAGTCTGCTAAGACCCACTGCAGAAATGCCACCCACTTCATCACTTCATGAGTAACTCTTCTCTTCTCTGCCCTCCTTCCTCAGGCAGAGCTGACAGCTCTACGGTATCTTGTCACTCCTCAGTTACAGTTTATGCAATGCATATTTTTGTTGCCCCTCTATTCATCAGCATAATGTGTGTCCATCAATAGTCTATGAATTCCTAGAAGCCTGCACTTACATTGTAACCATTCTTATTTGACCAAGAATTCAACAAGAATCTTGGCCTATGGTAGAGCCTCCATAAGGGGATGAAAGATTAATGTAGTACATGGGAAACTAAATAATAACACCAGAGAAATCATATTTTATGCTTCAAAAGGCAATAAATGATAACAAAAAGAAGTTCCATAAATTTTCAAAGAGCTGCCCTTGAACTGTCTAAGAAGGACTTATGTAGAAATGGGGACTGAAGGATGACTTAGAATTAGAGTAGCTAGAAAAAAAGGGAAATTGTTCCAAACCAGAATTACTGAAGTTGTCACAATAAGAAATTAATTAAATTAAATAAACTTATTTTTCCTAGGATGTTAAGTTGAAAATTATAGATTACCATTAGTTTTTACAAAATTACTGGGACATTATGGAACATTCAAAATTAGGACTTTGAACAAGAGGGTTTTGAAAAGAGAAGCCTATATTCATTGATTTTCTGATATAGATTGTAAACAACTTTTGTTTCAGTTTTTCCTTTATAGGATGGGACAAGAAGCATGTTACTTTTTCTGATATTGACTTGCTGTGATAGACCATCAACGTGGGGCCATCACTGGGGGAATGTTTCAGGCTCTGACATCGTGTGCCCAATGCTATGTGCAGAGAGCAACACAAGTGGGGTCACCCAGCTTGTCAGCTCTGGCTCCATGCCTCACCTGGTGCCAAGAAATTTGATAATCAATTGCTTTTGCAAATCTTCCCTTTTAAGAACAGATATATGCTTATACACAAGAAACACCAATTAATGAGATAATTAGGTAAACTTATGTTGAATGTCAATGAGGAAAACTGTAATTTGGAAAATGAATAGCATGTGGATCACTATAAAAACAGTGTTTATGTTTTGGTGAAATGCTAGATCCACTAAAGCAACCAACAATCAGTGATTCCTTGGAATCTTTCATTAATGTGCTTGGATCCAGAGATCAAGAAATGATGCTTGTACCCAGGTACACATTGGTGCTGGTGTTGATATTGACATTGATTTTTCTCTATGACAGAAGCAACTATTTGCCTTGGGGACCACAGTGTTGCAATCAAAAGAGTCCCCAGTCCTTCTGCACTAAGAACATTCTGAAAAGTCAGAACATTTTTATTATAGCAGTTACCATCTTAGCCTAGAATGGTGGTAGAATTATAAAATTGTCAAGTTTTCTAATCTTTCATTTTTGAATTTCTCCTTTTTCCTGTAGTACTGCTTATAAACCTCGACCTCCATAGAAAAATATGCTTTGTAGTACTAATAACTGTCAGAATTTAGTGAGCCCTTATTATGTGCATGGCCTAAGCATATATTAACTGTTTACCACAATAATGCTCATAAATACTCTATTATCTTGTTATATCTCTTTTTTAAAGATTTTATTTATCTATTTTTAGAGAGAGGAGAAGGGAGGGAGAAAGAAATGGAGAGAAACACCGATGTGTGGTTGTCTGTTGCACTCCCGCACCTGGGGACCTGGCCCACAACCCAGGCATGTGCCCTGACCAGGAATCAAACCAGCAACTCTTTGGTTCACAGGCCAGTATTCAATCCATTAAGCCACACCAGCCAAGGCTATTTTGTTATCTCTTTACACATATAAGAAAACTGAGGTCAAGGGAGGTCAAGTAACTACTTGAGACCACTCAGCAAAGAAATGATGAAACTAAGATTTTTAATGAAAGTAGTCTCATTCCAGAGTCAAAGATCTTGATCTCTATCTTATAAGGACATTGTGGATTAAAAAACCAAAAGGTCATTGAGTGATTAAATCTACTACAAATCCAACCAAAACAATGAGAAAACATAATAGTTTAACAAAGAGTTTATAGCCAGGTGCACTGTAAATTTAATGTATAGGACAAAATCCATGCTAACACATTTGATTGTCCTGAAGATATGATCAAACCCAATAAAAATAAAATGAAACAATAAGAACCTAAGAAGAAATAGTCAAGAAATGAAAAAAGAACAAAAATAATTAAAGTTGCTCAGAAATAAAAGAGGCAAAAAAACCAAGTTGTTCTATGGGGAAGATGTAGAAACGAAGCAAGTACCCTTTATATAACTATTTATTTTATTATTTAGATTGTTTAGATATATAATACATAGATATCTAATTTTTATTATCTGTAATAGGCATTATTATGTAAACCATAAACTAAACAAGAAAAGAAATAAACAGGGCCAACAGAGATTTCAAATCTTTAATTCGGGCAAAGAAAATTAACAACTAGCAGTAAAGGAAAAAGGCAATAATAACCATAACCAATTTCCCTACTAATCAAAAGCTAAGACTTTTTAAAATAGAGCTTTTGCCTAGTAATAAGAAAAGAGATAAAAATAAAACAATATTCATTAAATCTGATGTTACTATTTTTCTGAACAATCATTTTATACATAATAAATAAATCAGGAAAATCCACTTCAAATATACTTACATTCTCCACAGAATTCCATAAAGAAATGAAGAGTAATGACTATAAAGAGTATGCATAAATGTATTTACTGCATGATTTATTACAGTTGTAAATACTTAAAATATACTGGTGTAGTTTTTACTTTCATTTTTGGGGGGGGTCTGAGTTTTTATATTATTAACTGAGAATAAATGTAGTAAATGCCTTCATTAGATTTTAGATCCTTGCTGAGGGGAGACACCATCGCTGTGCTCAGGAAGCCTCAGATTCGTAATGTGAAACACATGAAGAAATTCAGAATGTTGTAAGAGGGTATATAATTCAAGGCTAAATGAGTTCTCTTTTCTGTGGGAATGTAGAATAGCTGGAGATCAATGGGAGTTAATCAGGGAAGGCTCCATGGAGGAAGTGGGACTTGAACTGGACATTGGATTTGACAATATTGAGTGTTTTAATCCATGAAACATGGACTATCTCTTCATTTGAATTATCTTTAATTGTTTCATCCATGTCCTGTAGTTTTCTGGGTATGGATCCTATGTATAGTTTATTAGATTTATATCTAAGATTTTTTGAAAAATATATGCTACTGTGAATGGAAATTTTTTAAAAATTACAATTCCAGTTGTTCACTTCTGGTATATAGGAAAGCAGCCAACTTTTTATGTACTGACCTCATACCTGTGACTTGCTGTATTCAGTTAGTTCCCAGAGGTTTCTGTTGTTGTTTTTGCTGTTTTGTGGATTCTTCAGAAGTTTTCTCCATAATCACATGTGCTAATGAAGACAGTTTTCTTTCTTTTGATATGAATACCTTTCATTTTATTTAATTTTTTTATTCTACTTACTAGGACTTTGTGTATGATATTGAATAGGAGTGGTAAGATATTATCCTTGAATAGTCTCAATCTTAAAGGGAAAGTGTTTCAGTTTTTCATTAAATAGAATGTTAACTATAGACTTCTTTTTTACAGAAGTTTCTTACCAAGTGCATTAAGTTCCCTTCTACTCATAGTTTGCTGAGAATTTTTACCATGAGTAGATGTAGATTTTCCCATATAATTTTTCTCCAGCAATGGATGGAATCATATGAGTTTTTTGCTGGCTTGGCCTATTAATTACTAATGGGGGTATTAATTAATTACTAATAAGCCTATTAATTAGTTACTAATGGGGGTATAATCTCCAACTATAACAATGAATTTAATTATTTGTCCTTTCAGTTTTTATTTTTTAATATATTTTGTTGATTATGTTATTACAATTGTCTCATTTCCACCCCTCTACTCCCCTCTGCCCTGCATACCCCCTCCCACCTGCATTCCACCCCTTTAGTTCATGTCCATGGGTCACACATATAACTTCTTTGGCTTCTACATTTCCTATACTATTCTTAATCTCCCCCTCTCTATTTTCTGCCTACCATTTATGCTACTTATTCTCTGTACCTTTTCCCCCTCTCTCCTCCTCCCACTCCCCTGTTGATAACCCTCCATGTGATCTCCATTTCTGTGGGGCTGTTCCTGTTCTAGTTGTTTGCTTAGTTTGTTTTTGTTTTTGTTTAGGTTCGGTTCTTAATAACCATGAGTTTGTTGTCATTTTACTGTTCATATTTTTTATCTTCTTTTTCTTAGGTAAATCCCTTTAACATTTAACATAGCAAGGGCTTGGTGATGATGAACTCCTTTAACTTGACCTTATCTGAGAAGCACTTTATCTGCCCTTCCATTCTAAATGAAAGTTTTGCTGGATAGAGCAGTCTTGGATGTAGGTCCTTGCCTTTCATGACTTGGGATATTTCTTTCCAGCCCCTTCTTGCCTGTAAGGTTTCTTTTGAGAAATCAACTGACAGTCTGATGGGAACTCCTTTGTAGGTAACTGTCTTCTTTTCTCTTGCTGTTTCTAAGGTTCTCTCCTTATTTTTAATCTTGGGTAATGTAGTTATGATGTGCCTTGGTGTGTTCCTTCTTGGGTCCAACTTCTTTGGGACTCTCTGAGCTTCCTGGACTTCCTGGAAGTCTATTTCCTTTGCCAGATTCGGGAAGTTCTCCTTTATTATTTGTTCAAATAACTTTTCCACTTGTTGCTCTTCCTCTTCTCCTTCTGGCACCCCATAATTTGTATGCTGGAACATTTAAAGATGTCCTGGAGGTTCCTAAGCCTCTCCTCATTTTTTTGAATTCTTGTTTCTTCATTCTTTTCTGTTTGGTTGTTTCTTTCTTCCTTCTGGTCCACACCATTGATTGGAGTCCCAGTTTCCTTCCTATTACTATTGGTTCCCTGTATATTTTTCTTTATTTCCCTTAGCATAGTCTTCATTTTTTCATCTAATTTATGACCAAATTCAACCAATCCTGTGAGCACCCTGATTATCAGTGTTTTGAACCATGCATCTGATAGGTTGGCTACCTCTTCATTGCTTAGTTGTATTTTTTCTGGAGCTTTGATCTGTTCTTTCATTTGGGCCATTTCTTTTTTTGTTTCAGCACCTGCTGTGTATAAGGAGCAGAGCCTTAGGTGTTCTCCAGGGTGGGGCAACCCATGTGGCTAGGTTGTGACACTGTATGTGGAGCAGGGGTCCGAGAGGAAACAATGGCACTTGCTCTGCTCTTTGCCAGATTTCAGTCTCTTCCGCTGATACCTACAAGCAAACTGGGCCGTTCTGGTGCCAATTCCTGGGTGGGTCGGTTTGTGTACATTCTAGGACCCTGTGGGTCTCTCCAACGAACTCTCCTATGAGGCTGGAAGTTTCTCCTGCTGCTGCCTCAGCCCTCATGGTTGTTTTCAATGAGAGGTTTGAGGCTTTATTTCCCTGTGCTGGACTCCTGGGTTACACTGTCTGTCTCCCTCCCCAGGTGCTCCTCCTGGTTTATCTGAGCGTGAATGTGGGACCACCCACTCCATCAGCTACTGCCTTGCCTGGCCCTCCGCTGCCACTTTGCTGTGAGTCCTCTCCTCCTGGCTGCCCTTCTCTGCCCCTCCTACCAGTCTGAATGGATGGTTCTTCTTTAACTCATTGATTGTTGGACTTCTATTGTTCGATTTTCTGTCAGTTCTAGTTGTTTTTTGTTTTTAAATTGTTGTTTGTTGTTTTCCTTCTTTTGGTTGTGCAAGAAGGTACAGTGTATCTACCTATGCCTCCATCTTGGCTGGAAGTCCTCCTTTCAGCTTTTAAATAAAATATTTTAGTGCTGTTTTTAGGTTACAGACAACTTCAGGATTCTTGGAAAATTGTCTTATTAAAGAAGTGGCCCCTTTGCCATTATGCAATGTCCTTGTTTTCACTGATGATTCCACTTGTTCTAAATTCTGCCTTGTTTAAAATTAATATAAGTATTCCACCTTTCATTTGATAAGTTTTAGCACAGTGTATCTTTTGTACTTACTTACCTTTAACCTATCTGAATTTTTATAATTAAGGAGATTTCTTATAGTAAGCGTAATTGGGCCTTTGAAAAATAAAATCCATCCTGATAGTAACTTTTTTGCTTTGACCATATTTAAAGTAATTATTGTTATAGTTAAATGAATTACATCATATTTGTGATGTTTTAAATTCATTGGTTCATTCTTTGTTCATTTTCTTTGGTTTCTCTAGTTTTAATTGAACATTTAATATAATTTTATCTATATTGTTTTAAAATATTAGTGGTTGTCATAGAATTTACAATATTTTTAAACTAATTTAAGTACTTTCAAGTAATACTATGCCTCATTGTAATGCATGTAATTTATGAATATTTCTAATTCATCTCTCTGATACTTTTTGATTTTGCTACTATTCATTTATCTATATGCTATCATCATCTAATACTTTTTATTATTCTTGATTTAAATAGAGATCTATTTTAAGTTAGTTAAGAATAAAAATAGTTTTACTTATGTTTTCATTTCTTAATTGTTTGTTTAGCAAGAGAAACTTTTCCTTAGCTCAAATATTCGTGTTCCATAATTCAGAAACATAGGTCAGTGACAAACTTCCATGGAATTCAACCCAAAGTAATTCTTTACATTCCAAGATCACTTTGCACTCAGAAAGATACAGCCTTCCTGATCTTCTCAAAATTTTTCCTGAAATCATAATTTCCGTATAAATTTGTATATACCTTCTTTCTTTGTTCAGCCACACCAAACTTATAGGAACCTGCCACCCCAGAGATGCAAGGATGGCTCCAACAATATGAAATCACAGACGCCTGTCCAGGAGGCCACTCACCTAAGGTTTTGTCAAAGTGCTGGAAGACATGGCCATTGTATTTTCCTCAGCACCAGCGTCCTTCCTGACCAAGAATAAAAATAGTTTTAATTTATCTTCACTTATTTTCCCTCTGATAGTCGTCCTTTTTTTCTGTAGATCTAAATTTCTGACCTACTTGTATATCATTTTCCCTCTCATGAAAGCTTTTATAGAGCAGCTCTTCTGGCTGTAAATTCTGCCCATTTTTATCTGTCTGAGACAGTCTATTTGTCCTTTACTTTTATTTATTTAAAAATTTTTTTTAAATTTATTTATTTTTAGAGAGGGAAGGGAGGGAGAAAGAGGGAGAGAGAATCATCAATGTGGGGTTGCTGGGGGTCATGGCCTGCAACCCAGGCATGTACCCTGACTGGGAATTGAACCTGTGACACTTTGGTTCGCAGTCCGCGCTCAATCCACTGAGCCACGCCAGCCAGGGTGTACTTTTATTTATTTATTTTTTTATTTTATTTATTTTTAGGGAGGGGAAGGGAGGCAGAAAGAGAATGAGAGAAACACCAATGTGTGGTTGTGCCTCTTGTACACCCCCTACTAGGGACTCAGCCCTCAGAAGACTGAATAATATTGATATGTTCATATGACTATTATATCTAATATGTATATCTCACATGTCACATTTTCTTTTTCTTATCCATCTCTCAACATTTGGGTGGTTTCTATATTTTGGCTATTATGAATAATGCTGCATTGAACATTGGAGTTCCAATATTTCTTTGATCTCTGAATTTCAATTCCTTGATATACAGGGTGGGGCAAAAGTAGGTTTACAGTTGTGAGTATGCAAAACACAGTGTTTATTCTTTTATTATTATCTATTAAATATTGTAATATTTTCTATACAAACAACTGTAAACCTACTTTTGCCCCACCCTGTATACCCAGAAATGAGGTTGCTAGAATATGTGGTATTTCTATATTTAACTTTTTGAAGAATATCTATACAGTTTTCCACAATGGTTGTATTAATTTTCATTCCTAACAATGTGCACAAATGTTTCCTTTATTCAACATCATCACCAACAATTACCTTTAACCTTCTGACAATAGACATTCTAACAAGTATAAGGTGAGATCTCATAATAGTTTTGATTTGCATTTCCCTGATGATTAGTGACATTGAGCACTTTTTCATGTACCTGTTTGCCATTCTTATTTCTTCTCTGGAAAAATGTCAATTCAGATCCTTCACTTATTTTTAATTATTTATTTATTTATTTAATTTTGCTATTGAGTTATATAAGTTTTTAAAAAATATTAGTTTGGATATTAACCCCTCATCACATATATAGTTTACAAATATTTTCTCCATTCCATTGGCTGCTTTTTCATTTTGTTGATTTTTTTTTTGCTTTGAAGAAACGTTTTGGGTTGATATAGTTTCATTTACTTGTTGTTGCTATTGTTGCCTTTGCTTTTAGTGTGAATTTGGAAAAAAAATCACCAAAACCAATGACAAGGAGCTTCTCCTCTTTGCTTTTTCTTTTAGGTATTTCATAACTCATAAGTCTTTGATTCATTTTAAGTAAATTTTTGTGCATGGTGTAAGACAAAGGTCCAATTTAATTACATTGCATGTAAATATGCATTTTTCCAACATCATTTATTGAAGTGACTGTCCTTTACCCACTGGGTATTTTGGGGGATTTGTTTAAAATTAGTTGACTATATATGCATGGATTAATTTATGAGTATTCTGTTGTGTTCCATTCGTCTATGTGCCTGCTTTTATGTGAGTACCACACTCTTCTGATTACTATAACTTTGTGATATAGTTTGAAATAAGGAACTCTGATGCCTCCAGCTTTGTTCTTGTTCAACACTGGCTTAGTTATTTGAGGTCTTATCAATTAAGTTCTATATGAATTTTATAATTGTTTTCAATTTTTGTGAAATAGTCCATTGGAATTTTGATGAGAATTTTATTGATTCATGGATTACTTTGGATAGTATGGACATTTTAACAATATTAATTCCATTTTTTGTCTTCTTTAATTTTATTCATCAATGTTTTATAGTTTTCAGCGTATAGATTTTTTACCTACTTCATTAAACTTATGGCTAAGTATTTTATTCTTTTTGATGCTATTGGAAATGGGATGGTATTTTAAATTTTCTTAGATAGTTAATTATTAGTGTATGAAATTGAAACTGATTTTCATACATTGATTTGGTGGAGTCTGTAGGATTTTCTATATATAAGATCATGTCACCTTCAAAGACATATGGTTTTACTTCTTACTTTCTGATATGGATTCTATGTATTTATGTATTTATTTATACATGTATGTATTTGTTTGTTTGTTTGCTTTCTTGACTAAATGCTTTGTCTAGGACTTCCAATACTAGATTACACTGAAGTGGTGAGAGTGGACAACATTGTCTTTTTCTGTAGCACTTCACTATGAGCCTAATGGAAGCTGTAGGCTTGTTTGGGCTTAGTTATGTTCAGGTATATTTCTTCTATATCTAACTTCTTGAGAAATTTACCCTGACAGAATGTTGGGTTTTGTCAAATACTTTCTTGCATCTTTTTTCTTAATGTATGCATTTATCACTATAAACTTTTCTCTTGAAACTACTCTTGTTGAATATTATAGGCTTGGGTATGTTGTGTTTTTATTTATATTTGTCTCAAAATATTTTATTTTTTATTTCTTCTTTGACTCATTAATTGCTCAGGAGTATGTTCTTTAATTTCCTTATGTTTGTGAATATTTTTGCTTCTCTCCATTTTTTGATTTCTTGTTTCACACCACTGTAGTTGAAAACATACTTGGTATAATGTCAATCTCTTTAAATTTGCTAAAACTTGTTTTGCAGATGATTATATGGCTTATCCTGGAGAACATTCTCTGTGTACTGGAGAGGAATGTGTGTTCTGCTGCTGTTGGATGGAATATCCTGCATATGTCTGTTAGTTTCATTAGGTCTAAAATATAGTCCAGTCCAGTGTTCCCTTATTATCTATGGTTTGGATATTCTATTCATTGTCAAAAATGTGGTATTAAAGTGCCTTATTACTGTGGTATTGCCATTTATTATATCTCCCTCCCGATCTGTTAATATTTACTTTATTTACTTTAGGTGCTCCAATCCTAGCTGCATGTATATTTACAATTGTTGTATTCTTTTATGAATTTTAAGAATTGACTTCTTAAATGTCTTTTCCTATCCCTTCAACTTTTAGCCTGTGTATTCTTAAATCTGCAGTGACTCTCTTGTTGGTAGCCTGTAGTTGGGGGATTTTTAAAAATTCATTTAGTCATTATCTATCTTTAGTGAAAAATTTGATCCATTTACATTTAATTATTGATAGGTAAGGATTTATTATCAACACTCAAAAATTTTGATAATTTTTGATAAAAAGTTTTCTGGCTGTTTGCAATAGTTCTTGCTGGGGCCCTCACTGTGAAAACCTGTGGGAGCCCAGGACAGCACAGGCCACCCTCTTCAAACTGAAGTCCAGTAGCTTTCCACTTTCATGGTGGTTCATGCTCAGCTTCCAAAAATATATCAAAATTGTGAATTTTCCTGTCACTTAATAACGTGATTTCTTTTCTTTCAGTAAGAAAATCTCAGCTGCTGTATCTGAAACCCTTCTTTTCAGAATTCAGAGTTGGTGTATTTATTTATTATTTGAGCAGCTAGTTCTTTAGAAATTCAATTTCCTTTACACTTTATGCAAATCAACTTTTCCTTTTATTTCCTAAATATTTCTATTTTTGAGTTTTTCTTTAGGCTTCTCATTGAATGTGTAGGTTTTTTTTTTAACTATAAAGTGAGGATAAAAATACTCAAAAGAGGCAGCATAGTTCTGAAAGAAAATTCATATAATTTGGAAATTATAGAAGATGTTTCATGTAGTGAACATGGAACAAATCTTATTTATTTATCTTTTGAATCCTTAGCACCTAATATGAAACCTAGTATCTGGAGCTCAACCACTGGTGGAATTGAAGAGATAAAATAAAAAATTTTGAAGATTACTTATTTACTTACTTTTAGAGAGAGGGGAAAAGAGACAGAAAGGAGAGAGAGAGAAGCATCAATGTGAGAGAGAAACATCAATCAGTTGCCTCTCCCACACCCCCTACCGGCGACATGGCCTGCAGGATGCACATCCCACTGAGCTACATCAGTCAGGGTTAGATACAATAAATTTAAACTCAGAAAATAGTATTGCCTGGGCTTCAGCCATATTGCATTAGGAATTAAAATTTTTTAATGCTAGAACTAAAAAGAACTTTATAAAAATAACTTTCTTTAAAGCAGTCTGACATAAAAAAAGAACAAGAAGTAGAGCCAAAAGGCCTATGCATGAATGCTGTCATTTGCTCAAATGACCAGTTAGTTATGTGTTGAAAGGTGGAAAAGTTAGTTTTCCCCTACTAGCCCTCATCAGTAACATAAGGATATTGTTTTCAACCCAGCTTAGCATTTCACATTAAGTTTTGTTGAAGATCAAGTGAGAAAATACTTGAAGTAGTTTGCAAACGGTTGCAATTAATTAATTGTATACAAATATTAAGTGGAATTTTCTATAGCAACCTTATTATTTTATAGATGGAGAGTCTGAGGCTCTACTGAAATACATGATTTATCTAAGGCTATAAAACTTGTAATGTGCGAATGGATCACCACCATCTACTTCTGCAGCCCTTTAATCAAACATTAATTTTAAATCACCAAGGAGCCTGGAATATTTGTTCTAGATTGAGTGTTTGAAATTAAAGATGTTATCTTACCTTGGAAGTTACCTAGGAAACTGGGAAAGACAGTCTGTGTAGAAGAGCCCAAGCACATTCAGAGAAACAGCTGCCCAGGACTGGGCCCAGAGGACCTGCATGAGATATAGGTTATTCCATTGCTTGAATGATAAATGACACTATTTATACTATTGTGTTATGTGCCTAAAAGGCAAACTTCAACTTATGCTGCCTACCTGAAATAAAACATAAAATCTATTAAATACATAAGATGTCAAATGTACGTTTTTTCACATATTGCTTTTGCAAATCATGTAAAGTACCCTAACATGATCTTATTCAGTAAGAAAATGAACTTACATTTCTTTTTTTCAAAAATGTCATGGATCGCCAATGTTTGGCCAATGTCTGGGTCCTCAGCGTTGCTGCTCCAGGGCTCATAGTGTTCTGGTGAGCCTTGACACAACGCTGGCTTTCTTCGGACTCTTGCTGCAAGGTTACAAAGAGAAAAATTATTAGTTTGAGCTGTGAATGGTGGTCCTCCAAACTACAGGAGTTCCTAAGGTCTATATTTAGAGGTTAAATTTGATGTTTGAAGATAAAAAAAAGCCAAAAAAATTGTTTTCAATTTGCTCTGTATGTCCCCAGCAATGCTGAAGTTATAATTAGGAATGTGGTTTCAATAAAATGTCATTAATCCAAAGACCACTAATTTGGAATTTTTAATAGTGTGAGGGTATTAAGCTGAAGTTCACTTTTACATTACAGAAGATAAATAGGTTTGCTATTATTTTAAATAATCTAAAGATAAGGATTAAATTTATGGTAATTAGGAAGTACAAGGAATAATTTGAAAGGGTTTAGAATCCTGGGATCAGAAAAAGCCTGTGGGCAAGTGAAGCAAGTCAAGCAGCTGCTGTTTTCTGTTGCATCCGACTCTTTGTAACCTAATGAACTCCTGCTTTCTCACTCACAAGCCTGCCAAATTTTCCTCAGAGAATCAGCACTCAATTTAAGGTAAATGGTTTACTACAACTTATGATGTAAAGTTACCTTAGAAATTAGTATTTTGAGGTTAACCAAAGACATAAGTTTTAGGTGAGCTTCAGGGAATGGAGTTTCCACTATTTATCAGAAGAAAGGGAGGATTTTGTTGGAAGTTAGCCTCCCTTTCTCTTTTCAATAATATGACAAATACACACATCATGTATTGGGAACAGTATTAAACACTGATAGTGAGTAAAGATACCAAGGCATGGTCTTGACTCGGCCTGAATCTGGCCGTAGTCCTCACAGTGCCCCTGACTTCTGTGGCAGAGAAAGGGGCAGAGCAGTGCTAGCACATAGGTGCCACTGTAGTGTTTCATTCAGTTGCCTTGAAAACTTCCAGAGTCATGAATTTTTTAAGGCCAAGGAGACACATGTGACTAAACAATGACAGTGGTAAGTAAGTGTGAGATAGCTACAAATAAGTGTGATGAGATCACAGTTGCTCTAGGAGCTTATTAGAGAAGCACATAAAGGGCATGATATCATACGAGATCACCAATGACAGGACAGTTAAAAGACAGGATAAGGGGTCAGTCTTGTGACTAAATACCCTAGAATTATTTGAGGTGAAAGAACACATGAGAAACCATAGAGAGAAGAAAGTATATGACACATCTGTAGTATCTAGGGACCTTGAGCAGTTTGGAGGTAAAGGGTGCATTGGGTGAGGTGAATGAGTCAGGAGAGGATGGTCATGAGACTAGGTTGTAAGGGGCCTCTGAGATTCTGCAGAAAACACTTGCCTTTGCTCTTAAAAGAAAAGATTTTAGAGAAGCTAGTGAAAAAAATGTTTAGTTTGAATTTACAAATGCCACTCTGACAGGATTGTTGTATATTGATTTCCTGGCAGAAATAAAGCTAGAAGAAAGGAGGAAGGCCCCTCCTGTAGTAATGCAGGCTGGTAATGAGAACCTGACCTACAATGGAAGAATGGAGAAGAAGAGAGGTTCCAATCAGATTTGGGAGGCAGAGTTGCTAGCACCTGGAGACTGGTAAATGTAGGGGCTGAAGAAGAGGATGACTTCTTAGAGGAATTGTGGCAGGAGGTGGGGTTGCAAGGTCAGTTTGAATTCACCAAAATGTGTGTGAGTTCTTCCCAGTGTGCATGTTCTGGAGTCCAGGGCTGACTTGATATTCCCAGGGCAGAGTTCCTCATCCACAATAGAGATAACCCACACTGTTATTATTATTGCAAGTAATTTTAGGGGCCTGTGGCAAAGTCTCAGAATATTTACCATTTTCCAAAAATTTCCAAGTGCCCGTGGAGTGCCTACACATAAATCTTGTACACATTAATGTGTCTTCCTAGTTCCCCAACTTTACTTTTTGTCTTACTGCCTGTAGCATGACAGACATCGTTGTTGGCTAACCCAGTGCTCAGTCCCCAGCACCTCTCTCTTGTTGCTGCCTCCACACAGGGATGGAAAAGCTACCTGCACAGTTTATCTTTCCTACTGCAGGAATGGCCATGTGGTACAATTCTAGACAACTGTAAAAAAAAATCTTACGGGTCTTCTTTTTAATAAATAGGGCAATTTTAGTACCGTCCTTTTACCTCATTTCCCTGCCTTGATAAATACCTGGAGTTGGAATAGTTGCCTTGGGTTTGTGGGAATCCCAGAGAATTGATATTATTGAGCTGGTAACCAGTTCCAGGGACTCTCAACTTGTTATTTCTAAGGAAAAAACCCCTGTCATGTGTTGAAGTCATGTATTGGGATTTCTGTTGACTGCAGCTGTGTGCCATCCTCATCAATGAAGAGCCAACATGGAGCTTCAGGTGCAACATATCACTTCTAAGACTGAAATATTCAACCCCATGCAAGTAAACAAATTCACTCATTAAAAAACCCTTACACCTTCAGCAACAGTCCCTGATGCTGAGGAACATATGCAATAAAATATGTCCCAAATTCACTGATCAGATTCTCTAATTTCCCTAAATACATAGGTAAACTAGATATAACGGAATTAAGAAAAATCAGTTCTAATATCCCAACTGGAAATGTCTCGGAACTAGAATAATCTGAGAAACAATGGTGGGGGAAGGGAGGTATTGCACAATTATGTACCTTTCATTGTTTATCAAGGTTCACTGATATAGCCCTATTCTCATTTTAATTTAAAGAAAGAAGAAATCAAACCTGAACAACTTCTGATCAATTGTTTAAGTCCCCGTCACTGGCATGATGCAAGCAGATGCTGGGTGCTCACTTAAAAAGGTGATCTTAGAAGATGCATGTATCAGTTATCTTTGTCACGGTGATGTTGCATAATAAATTATCCTAAAACGCATTGGCTTAAAAAGTGTTCATTATTTCCCATGAGCCTACAGGTGAGGTTGGCAGTGTGCCTAGTGTATCAGGGCTCTCCCTTATGGCTGTGGTCAACTGCAGATCAGCCATGCTCATCTCTGCTGCATTTTCTTACAGTTCTGAGACCTTTGCTGGGCAGCCAAACTTAGTTCTCATATCGTCTCATCCTCCAGTAGGTGGCCTTAAATTTGTTCTCTTGTGGAACAAAGAGAAAAAGTGAAAGTGTACAAGGTCTCTTGCTGCCTAAGGTAGGAACCGACTCAATGTCTATTCTATCACATTCTGTTGGCCGAAGGAAGTGATGAGGCCTGCCTAGATGCAAGAAGTGTTGGGATGAAGAGTCTTCACCTCATGACTGGAGGAGCTGCAACGTTATACTGCAAAGGATGTGGGTATAGGGAGGGGTGGTGGAGAATTAGACTAGTTTTTAATTACTATAATTTGCAATTACACATCTGAATGAAGGTGTTGAATTAGATGACATTTAGAGCTCCTTTGAGTTTAAAGAAATTTAAACTTGAAGGAAATTCTTGACTCTTTTATCTCAGAATAATTTCCATGAAAGATTTTTACCCTCCAATGCCTCTGGTAAAAATAGTTGTTGATTTCAATACTTCAGGAGGCATGTCTAGGTGTATCAGTTTGGTGCTCTGAATAGCAGACAGCACAATGAAATTGTGTACGAAAGAGATTCACAGGAAATGCCTGTGAAGACGGACAGCTTTCAGACTATGAGGCTGATTAGATACCTGTGCAAAGAAAGAGGGAAGGGTGGACTGGTAGAGAGAACCTCAGAACTCAGTGCAGTTCTGGGATGTTTTGGCCATGTAGGAGTAACTCATTCAATTATCTCTGATGTGCTCAGTTGTTGTTGCCTGGGAACAGCCTAGGTGAAGTGTGGCTTTGTGGGGCATGCAGGAACAGTCCAAGTGTGCCACCAGGAGGTGATTGGTTCCCTGTGTTCCCTGCATCAAGCCCTCTTGAAGGGAGATCTGAGTGGAATGGGTCCACCCCATGTACCATAAAAAGCAAAAATAAAAATAAGTGTTCAAAACTTTTTGAGGTCAAATTATTTCTGCGTTGGTCATATTAATCTAATCAGACCCAAGACACTAGGCTCCTGTGATGAATGCCTGGATTGTCAATGGAGGGCACCACTCCCAGCAAATGCTGTTCTTACTTGTTATGGCCGGAATTAAACATCTCTGCAAGCAGTCTCTTTTTCCCTCCACATCCCATGAATACCATGTATTCCTATGACTTAGGCAGTGCTCTCTGCAGTGCCTCTCATCTGCTGTCCACTTATCAAACACCCATACTTCAAGTTTGAGGCTGAGTCCCCACATGTATGATCACTGTAACAACTGATCACCTCCAAACACCTAAGGAATAGTGTTACCATACCTCTGTTCACCACTGAATGCATCTACTTTTATGATATTAGCCAGGTTGCCATGTCATTTAAAACTTAGGTTATTTGAGAAGAGAAACTATAAACTATCTCTTTTTAAAAGGATTTTATTTATTTTTAAAGAAGGGGGAGGGAGGGAGAAAGAAAGGGAGAGAAACATCAGTGCGTAGTTGCCTCTTGCACACCCCCTACTTGGAACCTGGTCTGCAACTCAGGCATATGCCCTGACTAGGAATCAAACCAGTGATCCTTTGGTTCGCAGGCCAGCACTCAATCCACTGAGCCACAGAAGCCAGGGCTATAGACTATCTTTTACTTAATTTTTTCAATAGATAAATTTTCAACTTTTTCAATTACAGTTTGCAACCAATATTATTTTTCATTAGTTTCAGATGTACAGTATAGTAGTTAGAAAATTATGTACTTTACAGAGTCGGTCCCCCAATGTTTCAAGTACCCAGCTGTCCCCATACATGGCTACCATGGTATTATTGACTATATTCCTTATGCTGTAATTCACATCTCCCAGAACTTTTAGATCACAACTTTTGTAATTTCTCTTTTCTTGTTGTGTTGAGTAATGTGGAGAGAGAAATGGGAATTGGGTGGAAAGTCAGCCTGCTTTAAAGATATGCTCAGCTAAAACAGTAAATGTATGTGATGTAGTGATAGAAAAGCAAATAGTACTCAATGTCATGAAAGAAATTCCAAATCTTCAGAGTTCGTTTATCTGCAGATACAGTCTGTGTACCACTTTCAGTTACAGTGAGACTATATGGGGAGTATCTGTGAGGTTTCGGGAATCAGTAAGTCTCCCTCCCCTAGGATTTCTGATTTCCACACCCCTGTTCATTCTATCTCAGGTATATGACAATGCTCTGTCCCTATTATCATCATCATATTGCTTGAATTGTTCTCACATCCTCCTAGCTGGCTTCCCTGATTGTATTTCAATCCCTTAATTTACCTGTATACAAAATCAATTTATAAAATCATAAATAGAAATGTCATTTCTTAGTGTGAGACAATAGTTGATTAGAAATATGATAACGTTCTAAATCCAGATATTCTGCATGTGATTTTCTTTCTCTTGGAAACTTTCAGAGCTTTCTTTATATATTGTATTTTAACTCAGTGGTCCTTTTAAGTCTAGAAACTCATTTTTTCAGCTGTGGAAACTTTATTGTATTAATGCTTTTGTAAGAGCCTTCTTCATTTTCTTTTTTTAAAAATTCTAGATTGAGCCTCTAGTTTTCTTATATTTTAATCTTAATTTTCATCTTGCAATATTTTCCCTGGGATATAGACTTACTAGAATGGTAGTCCCCAAACCTGCCTTTGAGGATTATGATTTTTAAATACACTTAATCCCCGGGTCTATTCCAGCAATTTTCAACTTTTTTCATCTCATGGCACACATAAACTAATTACTAACATTCTGTGGCACACCAAAAAATATTATATTTTTGCCAATTTGGCAAGAACATAAGTAAGATTTTGATTCATTCACACGGAATGGCTATTGTGTGACTATGTGTTTCTGTCTGTCATGTTTCTGTCAGTCTGCAGGAACAGAGGGCAGGACCCTGACTAAACAGCCAGGTGTTGCAGGGCAAACACTCTTGCAGCCCATGGGTTGAAAATCACTGGTCTATTCTGATATATTTAACCTTTCAGTTAAGTGACAAACTATGGTAAGTTTTAATGTTTTTCTCTTGCTATCTCTTCAGTAGTTACACGTGTCTCATCTTGAACTGATGGGCTTTCTAAGAGTTTGACTTAAAAATTCACCAAGAAATATGTTCTCATCATTTTTTCTTTAAATCAGTGAAATAAATTGGGCTATTTAAAGTGAGGGTAAAGTGCAATGTAATACAAATTTAGAAAGTAGGTCAGGCCCTACTTCTGTGTCAGGGATGAAAAATGAAATTAAGATTCAGAAAGGGAATCGTCAGTAATTGACACAAAAAGAGAAGTCCCTCATGTCAAAGTCATTTTTCATTCTGTTATGGAATTTAGGAACTCTCATCAACAGATAAACTCTAGGGAAGGTAAGTAACTCCAGTTTGTTAACTGCTGAATTTACAAAGTGTAACAAGATTTTTTTCAAGTATAGTCAGTAAGAGAATAAAAGGGCAAGGCTGGCAAGGAGACCAGTGGTCAGGCAGCACGGGGTAATGGGAAAACCTCTGGGCTAGCAACTGAGTTTAATTCTGGTTCAGCACTTGTGACCAAGGGTCAGACATAAAGGTGAGATCATGTAAAACTACAGTGTCTGCCTGCAAACACTGTATGTTAACACAGGATACATTAATAAAAATGTGGAAATAAAATAAGATCTGTGACATCTTTGAAAAGTATACATTTTATTAAAACTGAATAATTATTATGACTGAAAAACTATTTCAATTTACAATGAGTAATATAGAAGTGACAATTACATGTTTTTATTTATCTTTTTTTCTGATTAGGAAACTCACTAAATGAAAGTGAAGGATCTGAATTTGATTAGAAGTGCATAAATTTGGGCCCACTAAACATAAAAAAAATTCACTGAGAGTTTATGAGGACCTATTCTATGTGGAGAGAAATTGATGTCCTCAGAGGTTGCAATGACTTTTTCAAGAGTAGAGGGTAAATATATACAATGGGCCTCACAAATTGAAATATTATTATATTATCCTTTGTGCTCTCAATTGTTTATGATGATATAGAGATAATCTTACCTAAGGCAGAAACAGGTAGTATTATGAGCTTTGAGGATTATTTTTTGAAATAACTCAGAAATAAAAAAGGTGTTGTCAGCAAATGGGAAGCATTAGTAGAGAGGATGCAAAGGTTTCCTTTATGCACTAATGCCCACCTGGCTGGCATCGTTAAAATCCTGTGTGACTGCTAACAAATAGCTTGGCTCTTTAATAGACTTAGGTTAGTCGTTACTTCCTAAACCATTCCCCAAGGGGAACAGAATATAGTTAGAACATTAGAGCATTTGTCATCTATGCCCTGGTGTCTTTCCACTGACTGTTCCCTCTGGAAAGTGTTCTTCTTTACCCTCCACCTGGTCCTTGCACCTTGGAGACTCAGTGCAGGTGCCATTCCTCAGCTAGGGCTTTACTGATCTGTTCTTTGGGGTTTCAGTGAAAGTCTCTGTGTTTCCACCCTTTGTTGGCATAGTAAGTTATTTATTACTCTACCTGAAAATTGTGGGTCAATAGTCTGGGTCTTCCCATGGACCATGTAGACATAAGGGCAAGATCTTACATCATTGTTTTCCCAGTTCCCAGCACAATACTTGTTATGCTAGTTATGCTTCCTAAAATAATGAAGTAAAAGGAGAGAGCATGGAATTTATAATTGGAAGACCTGATTTTGAGCCCCAGTTCTGCTCCCTTCTGGGGAAATCAATTAGCCTCTCAAGTTTTTAGTTTTCTAAGTTTTCAGATGGGGATAATAATAACTTTGTTACACGCTTATTGAGATGTCAAGGTAAGATCATGTAAAACTACTTTATAAGCAGAAAAATGCTACACTAATATTAACATGGTTATCATTCTATGAAAGGAAAAACATATTAGAACCTGGTCTCATTATACCAGTCAAATGCCGATATCAAATGCCTGTATATTTTTAAAATTTTAAAATCCCTCTAAAAACATGATTCCTACTAAAATTACATTAAGAAACACAGAACTCCTGTGATCAACACTGAGGGGAAGGGCGTGTTGGGTGTTTGAAGAAGAGGTGTGGGGCCAGAGTGGAGCACTTCTGTGGTGGATACGGCTGAAGGGGGGTTGGGGACAGAAAAGACACAAGTGCATAGCTTATTTTACCAATGTTTAGATGAACAATTAGGAAACACACTTCTACAAAATGTATGAGTAAAGACATTCTTATTCAGAAATCATTAGGGTACATCTCATGTTGTCTAAAAGCTAACATGTATAGAAAAACTGATTTTGAGAGTTTCCCTTACTTTTGGTTATAGATTAAAAATGCCCAGCAACTTTTGAAGAAGGTGAAATAAATTGCTGTGTGTGGGTTGTCCTTTCCTTTGTAATAGAATTATTTGTCAGTCTCCACTTACGTGGCAAGAAGCCCTGAGTAAAAGCCATTGGATATGTATGTATTCAGAAAGTAATTCTCAAGTAGAACTAAAAAAAAAAAAGAAGAAGAAGAATGACATTTGTTTTATTTATATAAAAAGCAAAGCCAGGACTTTCACTTTGGGGAAAGATGGGGAATTTTATAGCAGACCAATGTGCTCACTGGAAAATGTTCCCACTAAAATCAGCTAGAAAGTCAGATAAAATATAACTGTTTAAATATTTAATAAGTGTCAGAGAACTGCAGAACTATGAGAACTAAAGACTAAAATTTTAGGGGAAGGAAACTTCTAGATAGTAAATTCAGGATGTATAATTCTCTCTGTGGACATTTTCTTTTTCTGGGCTTGGACTGAGTGTTGTGAATGTTGCTGGTGCAGACTCTGCAGCAGTGATTGTGGCAGCCGTGAGGGTCTGAGTGACAGATTTGAAGATATGAAAATCCTCCAACAGATGGCCAATTTCCCTTTTAATGCATTTGGTGAACTCTGCCAAGGACAGGAGGTGAAAGAACAAGTCCAAATTCCATAAAAGCTGAGTGGAATTTTCTGCAGCCTCCTGCTACTTAGAAAACAAATCCTTAGAACAGGGAACCTGAAGGTAAGAGATGAGGCATTACTGAGGTGTAGTGAACTGACATGGATGCTGAGCTCCAACTTCTTCCCTGAAGGCATGGGCAGATCCAGGTACAACTGTAATCTAAGAATCTAGGCCTGACCTCCAAGAGAGGACCATTGATGTAGACAGGGTACCCAACAGAGCTTTTGTCATTCGCTCAGAATTGGAGTGATAAAATTAGAAACTTGAAGGACTTGAAACAGCTGTTCTCCTTCTCGAGAGTATTGTCAAGTTGCAATGCTGTGTGGGAAGAGAGGCTAAACAGCTCAGCTGAAAACCTCTGCAAATTGGAACAGAAATTCCTGCAGTTTTTCATTGCTTAGGAGACAAAGAATCACAATTGCTGTAACTGGAAGCACTGAAGGGCCACATCCTAGGAACAGGCACAGAAAAGAAGATGGCTGGGTCTTCACACAACTGCAAGTCAGTGCTAGCCAAGACAAGCTGGGTTAAAGTGATCGGTCTCATTCTAACAATCAAGCAAAAGAAAGAGAGATGCCTCACTTGTGGAAGATAAAATAATTTGAGCAATCTACAGATTTTTACCCTAATATTTGACATTCAATTAAAATTTATGAGGCATGTGAAGAGATTAGAATATAGAGCCAAACCCTAAGACATAAAATAAACAGTAGAAGCAAACCAGCAAGTAGTCCAGATATAGGAGTGAGTAGACAAGGTATTTAAAATAAATATGATTATTCTAGATATGTTCAAGGAAGTATAGGAAAATGGAAAATAGAAAGAAAGCAGAATTTTACTATAAAATTGGTATACATATAGAAAATCAATAGACATCATTGAACTGAAAAAAAAAACACAATCTCTGAATTGACAATTTTAATAGCAAACAACCTACTAGAAGAGTGAATAGGAAGAACAGTCAATAGAAAATATCCAAATGAAACATAGAGAGAAAAATGAGTTAAAAAATGAAACAGAGTGTAAGAGACATATGGGTCACACTCAAAAAGTATTATGTACACATAATTAAAATTCAAGAAGTAGAAAAGACATGGAAACAAGCTGTTTTTCAAGAAATAATAGCTGAAAAATTTACAAAAGTGATTTTAAAAATCAGCTCATGGCCTCAGATGGCACAAGAAAAGCTAGTTTGAGACATATAAATTAAAAAATATCTAGGTAAATCATGGCCAGATTGTTGAAAACCAAAGAGAAAGGAAATTTTAACAGAAGTTAGGAAAAAAAGCACATTACTTCTGAAGAATCAGCTGACCACTCACTTTCCTACAGAACTGATGGAAGTCCAAAGAAAATGTAATTATCTTCAAAGTGCTAAAGTGCAAATAACCAGCAATCTCAAATTCTACACCCAACAAGTATATCTTTCAAAGATAAAGGTAAAATAATAATAAGAAGAACACATTCAGAATAACACTGAGTAAATTCATCATCAACAAGCCTATATTTTGAAAAATACAAGAGAATTCTACAGGAAGAGTTACTGATTTCAATAAAAATATGATTAGTGCATAAAAGAATGAGAAGCATTCTTTATTCTGAAAGAGTAAACATGTGGCTAAATGTGAAGAAATATTAACTGTAGGAAATATTTGTAATGTCTTATGTATTGAAAAATGTATGTAGAATTTAAATGTTTGACAAAAAAGACATGAAAGGCATGGGGGATAAATCGAGTTAAATTGTTGTAAGTGCTAGCATTATTGGGAAGTGGTAAAACAAATACTGATGCTATTTTGTACTAAATCAAGAATGCCTGCTACAATATATAGAGTAACCATTTGGCTTATTTACCTCCATGTAATGGAACATTTACCCATATTTACCAGAATAAGTGTAACTGAACAAATGAAGTTTTGGCTGCCGACCTAGACGAAAGCCAAACTCATGAGAGGAAAA
Source organism: Phyllostomus discolor (assembly GCF_004126475.2). Classification (NCBI taxonomy): domain Eukaryota; kingdom Metazoa; phylum Chordata; class Mammalia; order Chiroptera; family Phyllostomidae; genus Phyllostomus; species Phyllostomus discolor. The sequence continues at coordinate 53,632,580 of NC_040910.2, read as the reverse complement.
GAGAAGAGGTTTTATTCAGGTGCCACACAGCCTGGGAGAATGGTGGACTCCTCTCTCAAAGACTAGCCCCTGTTCCTGCTCAAGCCTGCCATGCCTAATAGTGATAGGGAGGGGAGGGTGCTTTCCTATCCAACTATCTTGCTAGCATTTGGCATGCATAGGGCCCTATCCATTCATCTTTTTACCTTTCAATGAGCTCAGTGTAAGAACTTTCCCCTGTGCCATCTTGGCCAGTGGAGGAGACACCACAGCGGCCAACTGACTGTATACTAACATAGTGACATGCTTTATCTAGTCCAGGTTAGTCAAGATGGTTCTGTTCTGGAGGCTGGAAAGTCTATGATCCAGGTGGCAGCAAGGTCAGTTTTATTATGAGGCCTCTCCTCTTGGCTTGTAGGTGGCCGTCAACTTGCTGTGTGCTGTGACCTTTTCTTTGTGCATATATTGGGAGAGAGAACAAGGTTTCTGGTGTCTTTTCTTATAAGGGCACTAATCCCACCTTGGGACCCCTACCATCATGACTTCATCTGACCCCAATGACCTCCTGAAGGTCCATCTCCAAACACCATCACATTTGGAGACAGGGCTTCATATGAATTTTGAGAAGACACAACATTCAGTCCAAAAGTCATTGTTCAGGAAAAAGTAGTAACTGAAACTTCTGGCCAAATTATGATCCTTAAACTGGTCACTAGTTACATTGTTGGGAACACTGTGAAGATACAACGATGTACATGGAGTAACCTCTATATGTATACACTTAAAATCTGTGCATATTTTGGTGAATATGTTATAGATTTAAAAAATTGCTTTCTTGCTACATGATGCTCTTCTTGTATGCATTATAACTTCATGGTTGATTGCTTCTTTTTAGACTTAGGAAAAGTACCAAGACAAATCTAAATCAACTTTGAATGGTTCTCCCATTCTAAGAAGTTTTATTTTGCATTTCTCAAAAACTGATCAAGCCTTGCAAATATTCAGGCTTGAACATGGTTTATAAAAAGTTTGAACATGATTTATAAAAATTCAGCATAAGCAATACATCTATTAACAGATAAAAATTTTAAAAATTAAAAGAACATACAGAACTTAGCAGAACTTAACTTCTTGGTGGCCTTTCTGAAAAATCCTGAATCATTTTATTTCCTCACTGTCCCCTGCAAAATCCTCAATCATTCTGTTTTATGGCCTGAATCTCCATAGTATGTCCCCATCATTATGAGGAAAAGCACTGTAGAGCCAAGCAAACTGAACTTGAATCCTGGCATTTCTGCAAAGTGATGCTTTTCCTGTAAAATTTTAAGTAGCTACTGCTTTTATTGTCCTTTTAGGGAGAAAGCCTTGAGTAGTGCAAATTGTCTTTGACCTGTTTCATGGATATATGAGAGAAAAATGGAAGGAAACAGACTGCTAACCAAGTGATTTTTTATACTGCAATTCCCATAAAAACTTGTAACTTTTCTTTTTCTCTCAAAGGGCAGGAGCGGAGAGGTGATGATTGGAAATAAGCCCTCACCCCTATGAATCCTGGCCGCTGGTCTGGGGCTGCGGAAATTTGTCCTATTTTGTGGATGAAACATGCCCTGTTAGGATGATACTGTCTTTATGTTGTCCCACTTTTCAAACTGTTGTTCATAAGCTTTGTAACAAAGGCTGCTAAATAAGTCTTCTTGCTTGGAATTAAAACATAATGAAAGAAGAGAGGCAATTTTCTTTTTCTTAATGACTTTGGCCCATGAGTTTAAAACAGTCTATTAATCACTAATCATATTGTCTAGATCACCAAGTAAATATTTACCATGGGGTAAATCTTGTATAAAGTGCAAATTCCCATAAGCCTTTGGGATTATAAAATAATAAAACATCTTTAATGTGTGCTTTAGTATATTACATTACCTCTTGAACTGGCTATGATGGCTCACTACATTTTATGTCTCTGAAATTGATTCTCTTTTCACCAGCTGCCCAGCTTCTGCCTCATCATTTACCCCTAGATATCCTCCAAAGCTTTCTCATTGGTTTTATTATTGACCCCGATGGGTCAGGGTCCCAAACCAAGGTCCTTCTGCCCAGTGCCATTCACACCAGTGGAATGAGACTGAGTTTGGTAAAGCAGAAATGTTATTCTTTGATTAAGCAGTGGAGAAGGGTGACATCATGCTTTAATGGCACCTTCTCCCCACCTGGGAGGGCCCTTCTGTGTTTATATGCTGTGGAGTGGGAAGATTAAATTCCTTTAGGCATGAGCAGTTATTCTTCTATTGTACTCAGCCCTTTTGAGCAAGGTCCTTTTGGCACACAATGCCCTACCGCCGTCTCTGTTTATGACCTTGGCACCTTGGTCTTTGTGGTCTGGAATTCATTTCAGTTCCTGTAAACAAACATAGTTCATAACATAGTTTAGGTATTGAGAAACATTAGGGTCTTTTGGATGATAGCCCAGTGATCGTTTTAATTTGCTTTTCTCTACCCATGGCTCCTCCTTTCCTCCTCTAATGACATTTCCATGTCTACCTTTATAAAATGCACATCTGAGCATGCCACTCTCTTAATTAAAATCCTTTCAAGTTCAGCTTAGAGCATAATACCCTTCATTGTTCAGACTTTGCCCAATTACCCAGCTGAATGATCTTGGTCAATTCATCTTAATCTCTGCATCTTGGTTCTCTCCTTTGCAAAACTGGGAACATGAAGTTCCTATCTCATTAGGCACTGGTGAGGATTAAATAAGATAAAGCATTTAACAGACTTAGATCAGTGTCTCAAATGGAGTAAGTGAGCAAGACACTGGCTGTATTGTTATTGTTCGTATCTCCTACCACTTCCACCACATCACTCCTCCAGTCTCACTGAACCTTGCTGCTTGCCTCATCAAATGTGCCTCTGTCATTCTCCTACACAAACCTCCCAATAACTATGAGTATTTACCTGGTACAATTCAGACACCAATTCTAATGTGCTTTATTCCCCTCTAATACATCAATAATTAACTCAGTTCTCCAAGGGTATGACTGGGTGTCTCATAAACTTCACTTGATTCTAACACTATCAACCTGGAGAGAGCATGAGAACTCACAGGTGAAGCGAGGACTGAATCCCACAAGACTGCCTCCACTTCAGCTTCTAACTTCAAGTCCAGGTTGTTAACTGTGCTTCTAACCTATGGAGTATAAATCAAAGGCTCCCAAGACCCCTCTTTTGGGGTTCAATTTATCACAGTAGGTAGTTAGTTATTAACAAAAGAAGGGAGCAAATGGAATAAGACATTAAGCCTGAATAAGTCTGGAAGCCACAGCTTCCACACACTCCAGGGGATAGCCACATTGCCCTGCCAAGGGTATTAACACCCCTCCCTTCCCCTGAGAAAGGAGGTAGGACAAGTTTCCCATTTTCCACAGGGAACAACTCACCCCTTCCTATAGATTACCATGTGTGTGGGGGGACGAATCAGCAAAAAGGAAACTCTTCTGCTGAGGCATGCTCAGTAGAAGTCAGATGACAAGGCAAAACTTTGAGACACGTACAGTAGGAGCCAAATGGCAATCATAAAGGGGAGGAGTCTAGCCACAGAAAATCTGGGGAAAGGATCAGGTAGTATAAGGGCCTAGAACCTCAGCATATCCAGGAAAGGGATGGGTTAGAGATAGGGCTCAGCACAAGCCCATGAAAATTAAGATTGGTTAGTTTGAGAGAAAACTTACTCCTTCACAAACATAAGGTGATACAATCAAAGTTTAACAAAGGCCCAGGGCTTGTTTCTTTGAAAGCTCTCTCTATCCGTAGCAGCCACATGGGCCTGGCAGCAGATGGGCCCAAGTGCAGTGCCAGTCGCAGCCCAGGTTACATCAAGCCTTGGTGGCCAATATGCAGATAAGGAAATGAGATGCAGAGAAGTCATGAATTTCTGGGTCCTGGCCTCCTGGGCCTGACGTCTGTCAGGTGTGGGTCTGCGACCCCAGAGGCTGGACTTCTTCTGTAGCCAGACAGAGCTGAGCCACCTGGTCATGAATGAGACATTGGGCACCTGGGGTGATAACTATGTTTCCACTCTAGCAAACCTTGGCACTGTTCCTCACATCCTTTTATGGGTGAGTCCCCAAAATGCTTTCTTCTGACACTGTGGAAGAATCCTATTTCCACTGGCAAATTAATTTGTAAAAATGGCTCACAGAACTCATAGTAGTGAGTTTAACTCACTAGATTACTGGTTTATTACAAAGAATATTAAGGCAATAGCCAGATAAAGAGAGATCTACATATGGCCAGGTCTGGGAGTGTCCTTCACACAGGGACTTCTGTCCCTGTGGAGTTGGGGTACATCATCCTCCCAGTGTGTGGATGTGTTCACCAACCCAGAAACTCTCTGAACTCTTTCCTTTTAGGTTTTCAGGGAGGCTTCATTACAAAGGCACAGTTGATTAGATCATTGGCCATTGGAAATTGATTCAGACCCTATCCCCACCCCAGAGGCCAAAGGGTTGGGACGGAAAGTTTCAACCTTCTAAACGCCTGGTTGGCTCCCCTAGCACCCAGTTCCCCTCTAGAGATTTCCCAAAAGTTGCCTCATTAACATAACAAAGTCACCTTTCTGGCTCTCCTTTCAGGAAATTCCCAGGGTTTAAGGAGCTCAATGCCAGGAGTGGGTATGAACATTAAATATATATTTCTTGTTATTAATTACAATATCTCACTTGGTTAACTTCTTCCAGTTTTAGCTGAAGGATAATCTGCTCCAGCAACGCTGTGCAAAAAGTTGTTCTATTTCTCGAGTCTTTCACTTGGCTTCCTTTGTCTCTTCTGCACCATTCCTACAGGGCCTGCAGATTCCTCAGTGAAACAATCAAGGCATGTTATTCAAAGTAGACTCATAGAATCTTAGTTTAAATGTCTGTGACTTTCTTAAGTGGATTTCTGACATTAATTGCATTCACTTTTGAGTGTCTTTAAAAGTTTATATATTTATTTTGGATTGAAGTCCATCTATATTTTGCACCTTTCAGGTGCATACAATATTCATAAATGGTTCTTTCTCCACAGCTTGAGAGAGCTTTCCTTCCAGCTTACTGCCTAGGGAACATTGACAAGCACCCTCTAGTATGAGGTCATTATTCTGGCAAGATACTAAGAGAGAGATTAGAACATTGTCAGTCTTTTGTTCTAATGAAAAGAATAGATGTGAGCTGCACCTCGGTATTGTACATGAGGTGCTCTTTCCTAGGGTTCACAGGTGAAAATTTGAAATGACCAGAACAGGGGTTGAGATACATCTGAAGTTGTCCCTGGGTAACCTGACAGTGAGAACACCACACATCTTCAGCAAGGTCCAGAGCTCCTGGCATTTTTCAGCCATTGCATAAAAACAAGCAAGTTTAATTACTGCAGATGAAATAAATCAGGAGATCTCACTGGCAGTGCGGGCATGCCAGACAGCCTTAACTGCAGTCATCTCAGCCATCTGCCTAGGAGGGCAATTTGTTTCAGCTTCTGAAGGAACAGGGTGAACTGTCTAAAGGGGGTGGGGAGGCAGATTCAAGGCAGAGACTCCAAATGCCTGCAAGTTCTCAGCCTTTAAGAAAGCAACCCAGGATGGGATGATGAGGTCACAGGGCAAGACTTCAGATGAAGTACGTGGATGCCCACTCTGACCTCCCTCATCTCTAACCAACCCTAGTTTACAGGTACTAGAAATTTTGTTACCAGAGGAAATAGGTTCTTCAGTCGTGTCACAGGGAAAAAAAATCAGGGACACACACATATGAGTTTTAAGTGATAGAGGCAAAATTTATTAGATGAGAAGTGACAGTACATTCTCAGAGGGGCAGAGTGGAAAGGCTGGGGGGCAGCAGCTGACCTGTGGTCCTTGATCGGCTTCCAAGATCAGGTTTCATTTCCAACTATCTGATTTCTTGCCTGGCTTTTCCCAGGCTTATGTTTGTTCTACCCCATCCAATCTCTTTCCTGAGTATTTTGGACTTGTGCTCATACCCTTCCCCTATCCAATCCCTTTTACTCCCCAATTTTCCTCAGCCAGTGTCCTCCCCGTTTTATGGTCACCCTTTTGGCTCCTGCTGCACTACACATGCCTCATAGTTCCGCTTCATCATTTAGCTTCTTCTGCATGTGCCTTTAGTAAAAGGAATTCCTTTGCCATTTTCTCCTTCCTCTGGATGTCAGTCAGGCAGACTCCCCAAGGTGACCAAAATGCTGTCTCTCCTGCCCACTTTGTTGTGTTTATTTGGCAGAATGATGTTAGTTACCCCCCAAGTTGACTAAAATGCTGTGTTTTTCCTACTTAGTCAGGCTGAAGTGCTTCATCAGGTGCTTGGTTCTGTGAGCTCCCTCCTCTTTTGTTCATATCTAACCAGCTTCCTACTCTAACCTTCATCCCTCAAGAACTCTGGGCTCCTGTAATCTTACAAGGGTAAACAGCTGAAGGTGTCACTTTTTGTAGCTCCTTCCAGCTGTTGGAGGCACAGTCCTACCCACACCTTGGCCCACAGAGTCTTGCTATCTACCAAAGGAAGAAGGGAGCCAAAAGAGGAGGGAGGCTTTTATGCAGTGGAGAAAGATTTGTAATCCAGGGTTAGTCTGACTCTGTCCTTGGAAGGTGGCGTACACAGTGTCTAGAGGATGGCACTGCTGGACAAGTTAGTATCCTTATCGTAGGATCATCTGCAGCATGACAGCTTCTAGAAGGGATGCTTTGATTTTATTGGTTGTGAATTCCAGGCTTTCTCTTCTTAAAAAGAAACTCCAAGTCTTTGAGGGGTTAGCAGTCATAGGTGTGCTCATGGACACTAGCTTCTGAATTCTCTAGGGAGCACTCAGAAGAAAAAGGTTTCATTTTAGACAGGTGGACCCAGTTAGTGATTCCTGGAGTTTCACAGCTGTAGGTTGGTTAGGAGGACCTGACAGGAACCTTTCCACTTAAGTTGTAATTCGTCAGTGGGAAAGCCTTCCCTTCAGGTTTTGAGAAGGACCATGTTGCATGAGCTGATTTGAGTGGGGACAGGGCTCTGGTTGGGTGTAGACAGAATCCTGTCACCATCCTCTGTCAGGGCCTTTTTGTACGTGCCCTAGTTAATCAGGTATTTAACAAGTTCATAAATCTTTGTGTCAAATAGAAAGTCAGAGGTTAGGAAGGGTCTGCCATTTAACATTGCAAAGGAGCTGAGATTAAGATTAGCCTTGGGGGCTGCTCTTAGTCTAAGAATGACTATAGGTAAGAGTTTTATCCAGATCTCTGATGTCTCATGACACGGTCTGGTCAAAGTTTTTTTGAGAGTCTGATTGGCTTGTTCAACCTTTCCTGAGGATAAACGTAGGCAGTCTGGCTTCCTCACCCAGGTGTCTGGGCAACTAAGGAAAGCAGTTTCCCATAACCTTGAGAATGGGCCTGATAAGCAGTGTTCTCACAGTCTTGAGAATGGGTCTGATAAATGGTTCCCAAAACATGAAGTAGGCTTACTTGCACAGAGTATCACTGTGTTACACAATGTATTCTGGCTCCCTGCCAGCTTTGTCTGTATTTATTATATAAGTGGGTAGGGGCTTCCCACTGGGCGACAAGCAGTTTGAAGCATGCGTGGATCACCAACCCGTGAATAAAGGTATGTCGAGCATCCCCATGGCTCCACACATTTGCTTTCATCTTCCCAAATCCAGAGTGGACCTGCCAGGCCTTGACAGACTGCAAAGCAGGGTCTTTAGCTGGTATGGTGATGATATTATATGCCTAAAGCCAGGGGACACTTGCTGGGTAATTTTAGAAACAGCAGATGGGCCATTATCACTTTGTAGGGACTTAGGAAATCCAAATTGGAGAGTGATTTCTCTTAGTAGGAAGAGGGCAACCTCCTGGTCCTTTCCTGTTCTATATGGTAGGCTTCTACCCAAGCCATGAAGGTGTCAATAAATAAGTATTTGTTTTCATGAGAAGATGGCATTCGAGTAAAGTCTATTTGCCAGTCTTCTTCTGGGTATTTTCCCCATCTTTGGATGGGGGTTAGAAGGGGAGGGGTCTGATTTCCCCTCCCAGGGTATTAATCATGAATTGCAAGCCTTTGCGACTTCCCTGATAGTCTGGCAGAGCCCAAGTTCTGTAAAGATTCTATAAACTAGTGAGGTCAGTGCATCTCTGCCTAAATGAGAGGACCCATGAAGCCCCTTAATTGTTTTTCATTGAGAGGTTTGAGGGAGGAGTAAATGGGTTTAATTTTCATCATCCCTTGGCAAGTAGCTGATACCCTTATTGTTGAGCCCATTTTCATTTTCTGTGTAATGTAGCCTTTGTTGGGGGATAGGTTTCTATGGAAACAGCCTAGCTTGTATTGGGACTAATGGTAGGACAGCCCTTTTGGAATGGTATCAGTGAGGTTGTTTCCTTTAGTAATATCTGTGTCTTCCTTTTGATGCCCTCTGCAATGAATTATAGCTACCTCTGCAGGTTCTAATACTGTTTGTAGAAAGGTGAGCATTTCCCGGTGGTGTTGGATGGAGAGTTCTTTGCTATTAAGAGTTCCCTCTATTTCTATATTGCCTCATGGGCATGTAAGAAGAGGAAGTCATATTCAGAATCTTTGTAAATATTGACTCTTTGCCCGTACCCTAATTGTAAGGCTTTAGGTGGGGCCAAGAAGATGATGTCCAGACTTCAGTGACCATATTAAGGTCCATTATGACTACTGCATATCTGGCTTCCTTCCTTTCTTCCTTTATAACTACTGCCATCAGTGAACCATATTGTAAGTGAATTGTCTAGTGCCTGGTCTTTTAGATCAGGTCTGCCTGAATAAACTTGTTCCATTACCTCTATACAGTCGTGTGAAGTTCTTTTTCTTCCCTCCACAGGCAGGAAGGTGACTGGATTAAGGGTTTGGCATACTTTGAGAGCCACCTCAGGGAAGTCTAAAAACAATGCCTGATATCTAGTGAGGTGCCCCTCCCCATTAACTATTGGTCACCCTTGATTTCTAAGAGCCCCTGAACCTGGTGTGGGGTTAGGACATCTAGTGGTGGTCCCAGTGTTAGTTTTGTGGCCTCCTCCACCAAGAGCACTGTGGCTACAATGACCTTTGAGCATCCTGGCCATTCTGCTGCCACTGAGTATAATTGTTGGGAAAAGTAGGTCGCTGATTGCGTTTCTGGCCCCGACTTCTGTGTGAGAATCCCGGAGACTATTCGCTGCTTCTCAGTCACATATAAAGTACAATTTTCTTTGTTTGTTTTTGTTTTGAAATTTGAGATCCCAAGTGTTTTTGTGAGTAAATTTTTAGTTGTTGTGAAAGTGTAGTGTTGTGTGCCCATCCATCCAACTGGGTCAGTGTCAGGTCCCTTTAGGGACTCATATGGGGATTAGCAATGAGTCCAAATCCTGATATCCAGATTCAACAGAAACTTTCCATACCTAAAAAATTCCACAAGCAAGTCCAATTTGTTCCAGTTGGTAAGAGCAATTAGGATCAGTGTGATGGAGGGTAGTCATCCCTATAGGGTATCTGGTAGGCTGGGCTGCTCATATAATCTGCATGTTGCTGGGCTGCTCCCCAAATCTGGAGCTTTTTCTTGGTTGACAGCATTGGGAAAGAAGGACAGTTAAGTTTTCCAGGTTAAATTGTAGGTTTGGGTTAAAGTTTGTAGCTCCTCTGTGTATTTTTGTAGGATCCTCTGAAAATCTACCCAACCATGCCTTGCAGTCTCTCAGGTCTGACAATGAGAAGTGCACATGAACTCAGGTGACCCCCAAAGGCCCTCCTGCCACCTCCTGTTAGGGGCAGAGGAGGTCAGCTTTGGAGAGTCATTAGGTGCTGAGGGGTATAAGGACTTATAAGCAGATGGGTATGTTGGTATTGGGGTTTCTGGGTCTGAATTTCTAGGTATAGAGGCAAGTATGGAGGTGATATTGCCTATTACTTTCAGGGAGGGAGGTTTCTTTCCCTGTAAAAGAGGAAGTCACTGTTCAGTTAAAAGGAAACATGGGCATCCCCAGTTGTTCCCTGGTCCCATTGGGCAACCAGAACCTAGAATGGTGCATGACCCTCTGCTGCCCTGGCATTACAAGGCCTGTGCCTTGCCCCTACTCTGACCTGGGTGAAGGCCTTCTTGAAGATTAAGATACAGAGGAAGTTTCTTGCAGCAGAGTGAGGTCTGAGCCACCTGACCTATGGTAGGGAGTGAAGGGGAGAGTCTGGGGGAAGGTAGAGCTGAGGGGAGTTCCAAATCCAGAGCAGGAGAGGGCAAGCAGCAGAGAGGACAGCAGCCAAAGAAGCAGGAGTGCGGAAGAGAAAAGAGGACAGGAAGAAGAGAGGGAGAAGAGCCGCTGTGGCAGCTGTACTCAGTTGTGTGTCTCCAGCTGCCAGAGGAATCTGGGGCTGAAGAGCCAGGAACAAAGAGGCAGAGAGTATGTGAGAATCTGCAGAAACCATTGGGAATTTTAGTTCCTCAAAGGGCAGAAGATCATGAAAACACTAACCTTAGGCAACAGCAGAGGCTAAGCAAGGAATATAAGAGACTCTTAGAGAAAGATAAATTAGAGACCCTGCTGTTTCTGACTAATCCTATTAGGAAACTGCCTGGGGGTTTGGGAACATGTTCACAAAGTAGTGTGCTTCAGCGGAAGATTTTTTGCTTGAGCCTGGCAGGCAGCCTAGGGCTTCTGGCCCATATCCTCACCAGGTCAGCCTCTCACAGGGGAAATCTGTATCACAGTGGCAGGGTCCAAATGGCTCTTAAATGCCTGACCCATACCTACCAATAAGTGGGGCTGAAACACCCACCACCAGAGGCAGAATGGGAAAAAGAAAGGTAGGAGACTGGGGACCTACAAGCTTAAATGGAGCAAGGTCCTGTTTTCTTACCACAAGGCATGGCTACTCCTGATCCCTTTGTGGCTGCCAAAAACTGTTACAGAAGGACCCAAAAGCTGCATTTCCTACCCCAAGATGTTTTTGTCCATTTGGTGAAATGATGCCAGTTACTCCCTAGGGTGGTTAAAAGGCTGTTTTTTCCCCTACTTCATTGGGCTTAATCATTTAATCAGATGTCTGTTTCCATTAGCTCCCCCTCTTTTTTAATAGCTAACTAACTGCCTGCTCTGACACTTTCATTTTCATTCTTTCCTCGATATGCTCCTCACACTTTTATACAAACCATGACTGACTCTCTTCTCTACCTACAATGCCCTTCCCCAGCTTACTTGTCACCCCTGCAGTCTCCACTGGGCAGGAGTCATTCTTTTGCCTCTGCTGCATTGTATCATGATATATGTCTGTCTTCTTGTTGAACCATAAGCAATTTGACACATATCTATTTTCATTCTTATGTACCTTCACTTAGGCATAGCTTAACATTTGTTAAATCCATGTATACTGGCCTGACAGAAATCACATGGTGCATAGTCAGTACAAATGTTCATGAAAATAACATCTTTTTGTAGTATTTCCTACTGGGGACAATTCTGACCACCTTTCATGCATTTTCTCAGGTCATCCTCTCAACCTCCAAATGATTTTTGTGTTTTTATCACTGGAATTCTGTAGATGGAAGATGTGCCCAAGAACTTAAATGAAAGTGTCATATCACAGAGCTTGTAGGTGGCAGAGGTGGTTGGTTCCTATCAAATGATTCCAATATCCTAAAGCTTAATCTTCACACATTCTGCTCAGCTGGCACTAAAAAGTGGCATGTGATTTCTTATAAAACAACATGATTGCAAATAGAGCAATCATAAAGATATTAATATTCTTTATAGCAGTAATCTCATCCCTGGCAATGGATGATACAGCTATCAGGAATAATTATATAGAAGAAAAAAGCCACAATATGAGCATATAAAGACAAACCTTGAATGTGAATATTTGAAAGAAGGACAAACATACAGGCTTGCAGAACAAAGATTTATATCTCTTTATCCTCATACTGTTGATGGTTACATATTTATTTAGAAATATTTTTTTGATGTACCTTAAGTATACCACAAGACCAGGCTCACATTGTTAATCATTAAGGAACTTGTCTTTCATAAGTGAGCTAGATAAATTCATCATCAATTCTGTGATGGGTTCCTTAGATTTTTAGCTACAAAACAACATAACCCTGATAATAATTATAGCTAACATTTCCTGGGCTTTTAGTTACACTGTTCTGATCTACTTACATGTGTTAAACCAATATTCAAACAATCTACTGTTTTCCCCACCTTATAGGTGACAGGTCTGAGGCACGGAGAAGTTAATTGACTTACCCACTTTAGCAGAAATAGGAGGTGGTAGGTATAAAGCCAAACACATGGCTCAAGGTTGTAGCTTCATATGTAGCCCTGAACACCAGGCTGGGCTTCTCTGGGCCACTGTGAGTTTTCCTGAGTTAATCTACAGGATATAATAATTTGGCATTCAGCTTCCATTCCAATTCAGGCTATTGCTGCAGCTGTATTTTAGACTCCAGTGGTAGCTTTTTTCAAACTTGAATTTCTTTAATTCTCATAATACATAGCAAGTATTTGCCGCAGATTTTAAATGTTTTCAGCAACTGTGTTGAAGACCCAAGATTACCTTCATGTTCAATGATTTCTTATTACTCACAGAACTCAGTGAAGTTGTTACACTTATGATTAAGATTTATTACAAAGTAAAATACTTTTACTTTTAACTACTTTTAACTACTTTGGAGTCCAGGGTTTTTATTTGGGGCCAGTCACATAGGAACCAGTGACACTTGACTGACTTCAACTATGCAGCCTCTAGCACTCGTGCTCCTGCTCAGAGGTCAAACTGACGAGCTATGGCCTGGGGTTCAACAGAAAAAAAATGTATGTTCACCATAAATCTTATTGTTGACTAAATCTGGCTTGTCTCCAGTCCCCCAGGTATACAAACACACTCCTCTCAGGGAGAATGTTACAGGTGTTTAAAGGTGTTCTCTCAGAAGCTGGTCAGGGACAGTCCTTTCACTGGAATGTGCAGGGCTTGAGCGCCCCAAGCCCACTGAATTAGCCCTGTACTGCAGAGCAATGGGAGAGCACCTCTCTCAAACAGTAGAAAAGTCTCAAGGTCCAGCGTCTTCCAAATGAGTTACACAAAAGCAGATGTTGGAATACTACAGCATAATGCATTTTAATTAAATCGGTTTATCAAAAATTTTAAGATGTGAATTATTTTATTTTCTGCCACTTTAAACAGAAATTTATCTAACATTTTTTAAAATTTACTTATTGCTCATCATCAATGGCATGAGAATCAATTTTTTACATTTTGAATTGAGTAGAATTATTTGCCACTCCATTAAAGGGCCTTTGGCTATTGCATTTTTTTTGTTTGTTTGTTTCTCTTGGCTGTACTTTGCTCTGCATCTGTCTTACCCAGATTATCAGGGTTTAGCATTATTTCTCACCATTCTCTTGAATCCTTCTTCTAGATTTAATGCCCTTCATACTTTCTAATCTTTGTGATTCAGATACTCTATAATCAAGGTCACTTGACTAGGCTCTAGACTGAAAATTCATAGATTCTAAGAGGCTGAGATTTAATGCATGCTCTTTGCCATATGAAAGGTGGATGACTAGAGGCTTTCCTTCCTCCAGCAGGTCCTTGGCTGCATTCCAGAAAGCTGAGATTGTTAGGTAGATACCATTAAACAAACTAAGGTATTGGAGAAGATATAACTCTTTGTAGTCTTAACTATGTTTTCCTCATCTCTAAGAGATGCATAAACACATGATAAGATTCATTATGTAAGATGTTATGATTTTAGACATCTCTTGTACAAGTTCATTTTGGGACTGCCTTCCAAATCAGTAAGCAAAAGATTGATTAACCAATAAATGATATTTGGAAAAATAGGTAGGAATTTTAACAGTATAAAATTGGTTCCCTCGTTCTCAAATTATAACAAAATAATTCCAAGACTGATTAAAAATGCAATTAAACCCTATGAATAAAATACTAGCAGATATTAAGTGAATATTATAATTTCTCAGTGTGGCACTATAGGAAAAACTCTACAGAAAAGTGATAATTTTGACCACAGGAAAAATAATCAGTATTTTAGCAGATAATAATCATGATAAAGTTAAAAATAAAACTATCTTACCATAAACTATGAAAATTATTTTTAAATTATATGATAGGAAAGATTCAATATATATATATCTTTGATATATGGAATATCTTACGGACAAACAAAATGTGTATTTCAATAGTAGAGTAAATGTGTTACTATGTTGTAAGCTCTTTGAACAGTATCTGGTACATACCAAGAGGCACTTTTTTTTTTAGATTTTATTTATTTATTTTTAGAGAGGGAAGGGAGGGAGAAAGAGAGAGAGAAAAACATCAGTGTGTGGTTGCTGTGGGCCGTGGCCTGCAACCCAGGCATGTGCCCTGACTGGGAATCAAACCTGTGATGCTTTGGTTCGCAACCCGAGCTCAATCCACTGAGCTATGCCAGCCAGGGCTAAAAGGTACATTTTTTTAAATGAATGAATAGTGTATGGAAGTGTTGAGTAGTTATGAAATTCAAATATAAAATTACTATAAGATGCCGCAATCCAGCTGCAGCTGGGCCCAGGGGTTCCTGAAAGGTGGGTAAGGAATCAGCGATGGGAGACAGATGACAACACGCTTCAGAGGACAGTGATGCTCTGTTGTGTTTATTGCAAGTACAAGCAGGTTTTTATACTTTCATTTTTGGTAGTGATTAACATTTGCGATTAGGTGAAGCAGGAAAAAATTAATACAAAGGTAACCAAGAAAAATACAAAAGTTTCCATAGATTCAATTATATTAAACAAAGATTATTTTGACCAGGAGAGCCATAAATCAGACAATTAGAAATAGCTGTATGTACAAAGTTTGAATGTCTTATTGTTTATTAAAGTTCTCAGAATTTGTCATCTGACTCCCTGGTAAATGTTTTTACATGCTTAGTTTGTAATAGCTAACTAGCTTTTCTTATTCCTTTGCCTGTCTAATTCTACTTGATATATATTCCTTTTCAAGGTAAAGGCGGTGCTGTTACTCCAACAACTTTTAGACATTTAGGGGCTATTTTATTAGAGGGGATTTTGTTCTCTGGTCAAGAAATTATTTTATACAACTTCATTGGAATTATGCAAATCAATAAACCTGAGATACAGGTATCTAACAATCCCACCGCCTTTTAATCACCAAAACAAACATGTAAGGAGAGATAAACAGGAAATCCAGCTACAGTAAACCCTTTTTGTTCCTTAGTTAATGAACACCAGGGAGGTCTGCTTCGAACTAGCCTTTCCATGAATTTAGACTATTATAAGACACTTGGACTCTATCCTTGTTGACCATTCTAATATCATCCTCATTATATACTCCTGTATAAGGCAATGAGGGATATGGAACCCTCTGGAGACTCTTAGCTCCTCTTGGGGGATACCACAATTTGCCAATAATCCAATATGCTACCCAGGGGTATCTCTGGGCTGTGGGTAGGGGTCTATATAATTTTTTTCTCGTTTTCTTGAAAGACTCTTGGTATCTATGGGTAAGGAACAAGCATGGGAAAGTCCACCAATAATTCAGCCTGTTGTAACTGATTCATGAATTCTTTTATGGGAACAATCGGGGATAATTTCTTACTCAGGTTTATAAACACCTTGTTTAAAACAATTTGGGCATGATTCAATAGTCTAGGGAGAACTAGTTGTCCCTTCAGAATTTCCCTCAAAGTTAATTGTTGACTCACTTCGAGACTTTTTTTCCTCATGGCCTGTTCTTATGGGAATCAGGGTACAAAGTAAGACCATGATCAATATTAGCAAGGAAATTATTAAGAGCAATCCCCAGGAAAATTACCACCCCCCCTTTGTATGCCACGCTCTCTTCCAGGAAGATGGATTCCTTGAATTCCCTCTTTTTTTTTTTAATTTATTTTTAGAGAGGGAAGGGAGGGAGATAAATAGATAGATAGATAGATAGATAGATAGATAGATAGATAGAGAGACAGAGAGAGAGAGAGAGAACATCAATGTGCAGTTGCTGGGGGTTCTGGCCTGCAACCCAGGAATGTACCCTGGCTGGGAATCAAACCTGGGACACTTTGGTTCCCAGCCTGTGCTCAATCCACTGAGCTATGCCAGCCAGGTGAATTCCCTCTTTCCACATTCGGACCTTGTCAGAAAACATGGTTGGAAGAGGGCGTGGCAATAAGAAAATATATTTAATCATATAATTAATGTAAACACAAATTAAAACATAAATAACTGGTTTTTCCTCTCAGATGTTCAGTGATTAAAATAACTAATAGTAGTCAATGTGTCATGGGGTGCAGCCAGGGGCCCCCAAATGAAGGATTTGCAACAGGGCCCAGAACTTGGGGTGTCTGGAAAATATAAAAATATAGGATATCCCCATCTCTACAAATCTGAACGGGGGGATGGGACACATGAAGCAGGACCACTGAGAGTTATTTTGCATATCATCAGTTGGCCAACTTCATACCTGACATGCAAAAATGGTTATTTTACATATCTACAACAGCTGGCTAGCTTCATAGAAATGGTAAGTAGCTGTGGTCAGTGCTTTGAACCAAGAAGATGGGCATGACTTTGACCCTTGACATAACTGGGGGTCAGCTCCCCTTTATAGCACTTGAGTGAGAACTTGGAGATGATTCACTCCATGCCAGGGGCCATACTTGCCTGGACTTACTATGACAGCACAGAAAGGCTGGAAAGATAAGGGAGTGCTGGTAGGTGTAGCTGATTGTGGGAGGAGTCGAAAATGGGGTTGCAGAGGAAGATTCCCACTGGGATTTAAACCCAGGTATAGCAGCCATGTAGGTGTGAACCACGCTGTTTTGGGACTTCCTTTACCACATAGCTTAGGAAGCAGGAAAGACAATGCAGGACTAGTGACAGAGACAACGAGAGACATTGCAGGGAAGGAAAGGAGTGAAAGGACTCTTGCTGGTGGACTATGAGAAGGTATCACATGGGTTTGGATTAAGAACTGGAGATCCCAGTGACACAGCTGATGTTGCTGGGACCTGCTCATAGGAGGCCTGCCAGCTGAGCATGGATTACTGGGACTTCTATGTCTTTTCCTGAGGTAGGGTACCCCTGACTGGGCAAAGGGGGAAAAGAAGGACTGCATGTGTCTGTTGGTGTTTTAAGGGACTTTGGGATTTTAACTAAGACATTAAGTCATTACTCTAAGTCTGTATAACTTTTGAATAAATCGTTCCTTTCCTTTTCACCAAACTCTGGCATTGAGAGCCATAATTCTAATTCCCTGGCAGTGGGGAAAGAATCCACAGTAACAGAGGGACCCCATAACCCCTGGGTCCATTCTGTAAAAAAATATAGCAATCTTACAACTGCTTTTAGAATTTTAAATTAGTACATTTTTAAAGGGAAGTTTATTAATATTTATCAAATCAGGTTATAGAAATTTTACAAAGATATCCACATTGGGTTGTTTATAAATTGGAAATTAAAATTAAATTCTGCCCTGGCTGGTGTGACTCAGTGGATTGAGCATCAGCCTGTGAACAAAAGGGTTGCTGGTTTGATTCCCAGTCAGAGCACATGCCTGGGTTGCTGGCCAGGTCCCCAATAGGGGGCATCCAAGAGGCAACTACACATTGGTGTTTCTCTCCCTCTCTTTCTCCCTCCCTTCTCCTCTGCCTAAAATCTTTTGAAAATTTTAAATTCCTGTAATGGACATCAGTTAACTTATAGTACATTCAAGCAATGAAATAATATGCTGTTATTTAAAATGATACTGTAAAGCTATATTTGTTGGTGTAAAACTAACAATGATTTATTGTCTATAAAAATTATTAAGTAATATATAATAATCTTTTTTGATAATTTTAATGTGTCTTTAGAAAGTAATTCTGTATATCTGCATATAAAATTTTATCAGATGATGTAGTATTTCTTTGTGGTCAGATTAGGGAAAATTTTTGTCCCTTATAATACATTTATATATGGTTTAAAATATTATAATGAAGACATATTTTATAACCATAAAATCAATAGGGTTATTTGTGTTTTGAAAATAAAAGTAGAAGAATTTATAAGACTTCTGGATGAGATGACACAATAAAAATAAAGGTCTTTCTATTTCTGTTATGGCTTTTTCTTCATTATTTCTACCCCCTTCACAATTTCTCCATAAAATGATCAAAGACATAGAATGGGGGGAAATTGTCATCAATGCCCTACTCAGGTACAGGTGTCATTCAGAGTACAGAAGAGATAAGGAATATAAGCAATATAGAGTACAAAGGGGACTGATTTTAAAGGAAGCAGGTCTGACTTGTGGTATTTGTTCTTTGGAACATCCTGTTACTAGGAGTACTTAGAAGAGACCACACAGAAACTTCACCTTTAGTCGGGAGTAATACAGGAACGAAGTTGGAGGACTGACACTGCCTGACTTTAAGACCTGCTGTGCACCAGCAGTAATTAAGACAGCGTGGCACTGGCAAAATAATAGACTAGTAGATCCATAGAACAGTATAGAGAGCTCATAGATAGACCCACACAAATGTGTTCAACTAATGTTAGAGAAAGGAGCAAAGGCAACACAATGGAACAAAGATGGTGTGTTCAACAAGTGGTACTAGAGCAAATGGACACCCAGAGGCAAAAATTGAATCTAGTCACAGATCTTACAGTCTTTATGAAGTTTAACATCAAATAAGTGTTATTTTAGGAAGTAATTTGATAACCATTCTGTAATGCCTTTATGGAAGCACTTAAAAACACATGGGATAAAAATGGTTATGAGTACAAATGTAAAAACTTAAACTGAATCACATATCTAACTGTAAAATGTAAAACTACAAAACTCTTAGAAGGTAACATAGGAGAAAACATGTACAATCTTGGGTATGATGATGATTTTATGTATTGACAACACAGGCACAATCCATGAAATAAAAATTAATAAGCTAGACTTAATTAAAATTTAAAACTTCTGCTATGATAAAACAAAATCAAGAGAATAAGAATGTCTATTTGCAAAAGACATATGTGACACAGGACTGTTATCCAAAATATACAAAAAAACTATTAAAACTCAATAACAAATAAATAAAAAATCCAATTTAAAAATGGGACAAAGGTCTTAACAGACACCTCTTAAAAGATGTACAGATGGAAAATAAGCACATAAAAAGATGCTCCACATCATATCTCCTTGGGGTAATGCAAAGTCAAACAACAATGAAATCCCACTTCACCTCTACTAACGTGACCAAAACCTGAACACTGACAATGCCGGATGCTGGCAAGGGTGTGGAACCTGCAGAATGCTGCTTTATCGCTCGTGGGAGTGCAAAATGGTTCTGCCACTTTGGAAAATAATTGGGCAGTTTTTTACAAAACTAAATATACTCTTACCATAAAATCCAGCAGTCAAACTTCTTGATATTCACCTAAAGAAGTTAAAACATGTTCACACAAAACCTACACACAGGTGCTTTATTCTTGTTTTAATTGAATTTATTGGGGTTGCATTGGTCAATAAAATTATATAGGTTTCAAGTATACAATTCTACAGTATATGATCTACACACTTTATTGTGCAAAAGCTTGATTCTTAATTGCCAAAACATGAAAGCAACCAAGATGTTCTTCAGTAAGTGAATGGATAAATACACTGTGGTACATCTAAATAATGAACTATTATTCAGTACTACAAAGAAGTGAGCAATCAGGCCATGAAAAGACATGGAGGAAACCTAAATGCATATTACTGAGGGAAAGAAGCTAATCTGAAAAGGCTACATACTGTATAATTCCAACTATATGACATCTGGACAAGGTATGACTACTCATATTTAAACAATAAAAAGACCAGCTGTTGCCAGGGGTTCAGGGGAGGGAAGAATGAGCAGGCTGACCACAGAGAATTTTTAGGCCAGTGAAAATACTCTATGTGAGAGAGAGAAGATGGTGGTGTGGTAGGAGGGAGCAGATTCCACTTTTCCCTACACACAGGAGAAAAACCTAGCCAATCTATCAGCCAACAATATCACAACATATATGAAAATAGGAGATCAAAAATTATAGTGGACATTGAAAAACCAGATGGTAAGGAGAGTGCTTCAGGATAATAAGGGCCCAGAGATCAGTGTGGGGACCAGGGAGGTTGCAGCCCCCAGGCCGGGTGCTCCTGGGTCTGCCTCAGGGCACTCGGGAGAGAGCTAGGTCAACTGCTTCCTCCCAGCCAAACAAGCATTGAGCAGCACTGGGGGAGGCCTGGTTGCCTGAAGGCACAGAAAGGGGGTGAGGACTGAGTGGCAATCACACTGGGGCTGTGAGCACCCACACATAGCCCTGGTAAGAGTGTGTGCCCCAGCATGTGTAACAAAGGGCAGCCTGGTCACACCGCAACCCTGAGAGAGTGTGGTTTTGTGGAAAACCTGGAGCCCACAGCCATGAACATGGAAAAGGCACGGGCACTCCGTGGGATCCCCAGTGCCTACCACCATGAACTTTGGGGAAGTGCATGCCCCTCAGGATCCCAAAGCCCACACATGTGAGCCCAGAAAAGGCCCGGGCGCTCCGCAGGATCCCCAGAGCACAGAGCCGTGAACACAGGGAAGGCGAGCACATTCTGCACTCTGCAGGATCCCGGGAGCCCACAGCTGTGAGCTCCAGAGAACATGCTTAGGAGGGCCCAGATCCCACACCCAGGGCCCTGCAGAGAGGCACCAGACTGGCTCTGGGAAGAACGCTAGCCCTGGGGAAAATACGCCAGAGGCTGCCTGGGTGCTGAATGGGAAGGGAGAAAAGAGATGCCAATAGCCCCTCAGCCTGCTGAAGCCAGCAAGACCAGAAAAACTGGTTTGGCCAGTTTGAAACCAACAAGAGGTGTTTTTTTGTTTGATTGTTTGATTTTGTCTTTTTTTTAAAACTCACTTTTTATTTTTTAATTCTTATTATTTTTGTACCTCTCAATTCTTTATGCTTCTCTTTTTTACTTTCTAGTATTATTCCTCCTTCCTTTCTTTCTAAATTTATCTCTTCTTCCTTCCATCCATCTTCTGCTTTTTTCCCTTCTTTTGTTTCTTTTTTTTTTTGAACTGTCAAGTTATTGCATATTTGTATTATTTTTTCATTATTCTTACATTTTTTATTTTAATAGTATTTTGGTATTCCTATTCTTTCTGTATAGTCTTCTTTGCTTGGCTGATTATATTGTATCACTTGACAGGTTTCCCCAGTTATCTCATTCATAGTGTATTGCTAGTTTACTGTCCTTCATCTGTGTTCCATTAGTACACTACTACTCAAAGTTCTATACTCCCTATTCTTGTTATCTAGAACTCATAGATTCTTTCATATGATTGCTGCTCTAATATTACTGTAAATAATAGGTATTTCATACAATTGTAGATACTACACAACACCCCTCCCAGATCTTAGCCCACTTCACGGTTTCTTGAAATCTATTCTTGTATTGGTTAACTCTATTCTCTCACACACTATACCTATTTACTATTTTTTACTCCCACCCTACCTCAGAATCTGACTTCCCACAGCCTCACTACTTTCTAGATCCAACTCACAATTCTTCCCTTCTTAACAAGAGTCTAATCTTCTTCCCATCCTTTCTAAAAAGTGGCTAGTGGGGTAGAAGATCATGGTTAACACTATAAATAGCCAAAATGGCTAATGGGGTGGAAGATCACAGTTAACACTATACATAGCCAAAGGATCTCCTATCTCTTCTCTACTGACTACTACTGTAAATATCATAGAATACTCTCTTGCTGTCTTAAACCATTTTGCCTTACCCCTCCAACTGATCACAAAAAAAGAGTAGGGAAAAGCTGTGAACACCAGGATACCTGAAGGATACCTGCACTACTGAATCTCACAGGTATTCCATCACACAAGTTCACACCATAAACCCAGGGAACCAGAGCAGATCAATTTAAGAAACAGAGGCTAACAAGAAGAGTCTCATAAACATGAGAAGACAAAGAAACAATCCCTAAGTGAAAGGAAAGGAGGAAGCCTCAGAAAGAATGCTAAATGAAATAGAGCAACTCAACTATCAGATATTGAGTCAAAGCAATGATTATCAGGAAGCTCAATGAGCTCACAATGAGCTATCAGAAATTAGAGGGAAACTACAATAAACTCACTGCAAACTATATCAACATGAAAAAGGAAATGGAAACTATCAACAAGGGCCAAGAGGAAAGGAACAATACAATTTCTGAACTGAAGAACACAGTAGAAGGAATCAAAAGCAGGATCAATGATGCAGAAGATCAGATCAGGGAATTGAAGGACAAAGTAGAAAAAGATACCCAGAAAGAGCAAGAAAAGGAAAAGAGGCTCTTAAAGAATGAAGAGGGATTAAGAGAAATGCAAGACAATATGAAATGTAATAATATCCCTATAATAGGAATACCAGAAGGAGAAGAAGAGCAAGGGATAGAAAACCTATTTGAAAAAGTAATGTTGGAAAACTTCCCTAATTTGATGAGAGAAAAAGTCACACATATACAGGAAACACATATTCAGGTGGGCCTCTTTGGGTTCCCAATCAAGAGGAACCCAAAGAGGCCCACCTCAAGACATATAATTAAAATGGCAAAATTTCAAGACAAAGAGAGAATCTTAAAGGCAGCAAGGGAGAAACAGGAAGTAACATACAAGGGAGCCCAAATAAGTCTAGCAGCTGACTTCTCAATGGAAACGCTCTAATCTGGAAGGGAATGGCAAGATATATTCCAAGTAAGGAGAACCAGAGGTCTGTGACCAAGGCTATTTTACCCAGCAAAGCTCTCAATCAAGATAGAAGGCCAAATAAGAAGGTTCCCAGACAAAAGAAGTCTAAAAGAATACACTTCTACCAAACCAGCTCTGCAAGAGATGCTAAAGGGACTACTTTAAGGAAAGGAAGGAAAAGGAGAGAGAGAGAGAGAGAGAGAGAGAGAGAGAGAGGAACACAGGTACAAAAATGGCAATGAATAAGTACCTATCAATAATAACTTTAACTGTAAATGGATTAAATGCCCCAATCAAAAGACATAGAATAGCTGAATGGATAAGAAATCATGACCCACACATATGCTGTCTACACGATGCCTACCTCAGGATAAAAGACCTACACAGGCTGAAAGTGAAGGGCTGGAAACAAATCTTCCAAGCAAATGGACAGGAAAAAAAAAGCCAGGTAGCAGTACTTATATCAGACAAAAGAGACTTCCAAAAAAGGGCCATAAAGAGAGACCCAAACGGTCACTTCATAATACTCAAGGGAAGAATCCACCAAGAAGACACAAACATTGTAAATATGTATGCACCCAACATAGGAGCATCCAAATACATAAAGAAAATCTTAGAGGACTTCAAGAAAGATATTGACAGCAACACAATTATAGTGGGGGATCTTAACACCCCACTGTCAAAAATGGACAGATCTTCCAAACAAAATATCAACAGAGATATATTGTGGCATTGAACAATGCCCTAGATGAAATGGACTTAACTGATATATACAGAGTCCTCCATCCCAAAGAAGCTAAATACACATTCTTTTCAAATACACATGGAACATTTTCAAAGATAGACCACTTGATAGGACACAAAACAAGCCTCAACAAATTCAAGAAAATTAAATCATACCAAGCATTTTCTCAGATCACAAGGGACTGAAACTAGATACCAACCCCAAGGAAAAAAACCCCAAAACACTCAAAATCATGGAGATTAAATAGCATTCTATTAAACAATGAATGGATCAAGAGTAAAATTAGAGAAGAAATCAAAAAGTTTCTGGAAACAAATGAAAATGAGCTCACAACAACCCAAAACTTATGGGACACAGCCAAGGCAGTCCTGAGAGGGAAGTTTATAGCGATACAGGCCCACCTAAAAAAGTTAGAAACATTTCAAACAAACAACCTAACCCTGCATCTACAAGAACTTGAGGAATCAATAAGAAAGACAGCCCAGACCAAATAGAAGGAAGGAAATAACCAAGATCAGAGCAGAACTAAATAACATAGAGAGTAAAAGCACAATTCTAAGGATCAATGAATCCAGGAGCTGGTTCTTTGAAAAGATAAACAAAATCGACAAGCCTTTAAGCAGACTCATGAAGAAAAAAGAGAGAGGACCCAAATAAACACAATCAGAAATGAAAGAGGAGAGATTACAACAGATACCACAGAAATACAAAGGATTGTAAGAAATTATTATGAAGAACTGTATGCCAAGAAATTTGAAAATCTAGGTGAAATGGACAAATTTCTAGAAAAATATACTCCTCCAAAACTCAATGAAGAAGAAGCAGAAAGCCCGAAGAGACCAATAACAGCAAATGAAATTGAGGAAATAATCAAAAAATTCCTGACACACAAAAGCCCAGGACCAGATGGTTTCACAAGAGAATTCTACAAAGCATTTAAGGAAGAGCTAACCCATATCCTTCACAGACTGCTCCAAAAAATCCCAAAAGATGGAAGACTCCCAAATTCTTTGTATGAGGCCAGCATCATCCTAATCCCCAAACCAGACAAAGACAGAACAAAGGAAGAAAACTTCAGGCCAGTATCACTGATTAACATTGACACTAAAATCTTCAACAAAATATTGGCAAACCGCATCCAACAATACATTAAAAAGATCATACACCATGACCAAGTGGAATTCATCCCATGGATGCAAGGATGGCACAATATTCGCTAATCAGTAAATGTAATGCGTCACATAAACAAAAGCAAAGACAAAAATCACATGATCATATCAATAGATGGGGAAAAAGCATTTGATAAGGTACAGCACCCATTTATGATAAAAACACTCAGTAAAGTGGGAATAGAGAGCATTCCTCAACATAATAAAGGCCATATATGAGAGACCTACATCCAACATCATACTCAATGGGCAAAAACTAAAAACTTTTCCAAGATCAGGAACAAGACAAGGTTGTTGACTTTCACCACTTCTATTCAATATAATATTGGAAGTTTAGGTCACAGCGATCAGACAAGAAAAGGAAGTAAAAGGCATACAAATTGGAAAGGAAAAAACAAAACTGTCATTGTTTGCAGATGACTTAATAATGTACATAAAAAATCCTATAGACTCAGCCAAAAACCTGCATGACCTAATAAATGATTTTGGCAAAACAGCATGATACAAAGTTAATATCCAGAGATAGAAGGCATTTTTGTACACCAACAATGAAACAGCAGAAGCAGAAAAAAAAAGTCCCATTCAATATAGCAAAAAGAAAAATAAAATACCTAGGAATAAACCTAACCAAAGAGGTAAAAGACCTGTATTCAGAAAACTACATAACACTGAAGAAAGAAATCAAGGAGGACACAAACAAGTGGAAACATATACAGTGTTCGTGGATTGGAAGAATTAACATCATCAAAATGTCCATACTACCCAAAGCAATTTACACATTCAATGCAATGCCTATTAAAGTACCAATGGCATATTTCACAGACATAGAACAAACACTTCAAAAATTTATATGGAACCATAAACGACCCTGAATAGCTGCTGCAATTTTGAGAAAGAAGAGTAAAGTAGGCGGGATCACAATACCTGACACTAAACTATACTACAAGGCCACTGTAATCAAAACAGCCTGGTCTGGCATAAAAACAGGCACATGGACCAATGGAACAGAACAGAGAGCCCAGAAATAAACCCAAGTCTCTATGGTCAATTAATATTCGACAAAGGGGGCAACAACATAAAATGGAGTAACAATAACCTCTTCAACAAATTGTGTTGGAGGAACTGGACAGCTACGTGCAAGAAAATGAAACTAAGCACCAACTTACACCATACACAACATAAATTCAAGGTGGATAAAAGATTTAAATATAAACTGTGACACCATTAAAGTCCTAGAGGATAAAATAGGCAGGAAAATCTCAGATATTTCATGCAGAAACATTTTTACTGACATGTCCCCTAGAGCAAGAGACATAAAGGAAAGAATAAACAAATGGGATCTCATCAAAATAAAAAGCTTCTGCATGGCTAAAGAAACCAGTATTAAAATAAAAAAAGAACCAACTGTATGGGAAAACATATTTGCCAATGATACCTCAGACAAGGGTTTAATCTCCAAAATATATAAAGAACTTACATGACTCTACTCTAAGAAGACAAGCAACCCAATTAAAAAAATGGGCAAAGGACTTGAACAGACACTTCTCCAAGGAGGACGTACAGAGGATCCAGAGACACATGAAAAGATGCTCCATATCACTAGCTATCAGAGAGATGCAAATTAAAACCACAATGAGATACCACTTCACACCAGTCAGAATGGCCATCATAAACAAAGCAACAAACAACAAGTGTTGGAGAGGTTGTGGAGAAAAGGGGTCCCTAGTGCACTGTTGGTGGGACTGCAGACTGGTACAACCACTGTGGAAAACAGTATGGAACTTCCTCCAAAAATTAAAAATGGATCTGCCTTTTGACCCAGCAACTCCACTGCTGGGACTATATCCTAAGAATCCTGAAACACCAATCCAAAAGAACCTATGCACCCCAGTGTTCATAGCAGCACAATTTACAGTAGCCAAGTGTTGGAAGCAACCTAGGTGCCCATCAGTAAATGAATGGATCAAAAAACTATGGTACATTTACAGAATGGAATTCTATGCAGCAGAAAGAAAGAAGGAGCTCCTACCCTTTGCAACAGCGTGGATGGAGCTAGAAAGCATTATGCTAAGTGAAATAAGCCAGGTGGCAAAAGGCAAATACCATATGATCTCACCTTTAACAGGAACCTAAACAACAAAACAAAACATAGTCAAAGAAACTGAGATAGAGAACAGGCTGACAGTGACCAGAGGGGATGGAATTTCAGGGGAATTTCAGGGGAGAATGGGAAGGGTTTACAGGAAGAAATATAAAGAACACAGGGACAAAAGCTGGGTGGGGGCTGGAAATGGGAGGGAGGTGGGGAGGGATGGGCAGGTGGGCTAGGATAGGAGTAAAGTACAGAAAACTGTACTTGAAAAGAGAAAATTTAAAAAGAGAGAGAAAAAATACTCTGTGTGACACTGTAATGATGGTTACATGTCATTATACAGCTGTCCAGGTCCACAGAATGCAAAACACCAAGAGTGAAAGCCAATGTGAATTATGGACTTTGGGTGATTATGATGTGTCACTGCAGGTTCATCAGTTTTAACAAGTGCACCACTCTGTTATGGCATGTAGATAAGGGCAGAGGTGATGCAGGTGTATATGGAAATTCTCCATACCTTCCCCTCAATTTTGCTATGAACCTAAACCTACACTAAAATAATGGTTTTAAAAACATTGTGTATGTATGTATATATAGATAGTTTAGATAGATAAGTAGATAAATAGATAGGTAGATAAATTTACATAAAGAACTTTATCTGTGATAAGTAAATGATAGTCTATTGTGTTAACAGTATTTATAATTTTGATTGGGAATTAAAAGTATTTTGACTTTCTTTGTACAGCTTTGTATTTTTCCCAATTTATGCAAAGATCAGCTTATGATTAGGGAAATAAGACATCTTTAGGTGTACAATTTTCGCAAAATAAATACTGTATAAGGTAAGTTGGAAGCTATTTGAGCTTTGTAACTTTTTCTGGAGATCCAGAAATATCCAATTATAGGCATTATCTTAAAAATAATGTGATTTGATCACTTTGCAGATGTCTGAGGTTTTTTGGTTTTGGTTTTTTTTTCCCAATTCATATCGACTCATATGCCCCCATAACTCGGAGGAGGCTGATTCAGGGGGTAGACTCCTTCTGCAATAAAGAGGGCTTCGGAGTGGGGTGCTGTATGCTTTATTTTCAAACAACTCAGCACCCCTCATTAACTAATTGTATCTGATTAGCTCGAAATTTACTGTTGCTATTTTAACTGCCTGAGAAAACCATTAGAGGGTTTTAGCTAGAATGTCTATGAATATTCATAGACAGTCAGCCTCTGTATTAGAAACCACACCCACCTCTCTGCAGTGTCTGCAGCATGAATAAGAGCACCCTCTAGAACTCACAGGGCAAATGAAAACTTGACACCAGGCTGCCTACAGAATGCACAGAAGGTCTGCTTTTCTGTATTGACTTTTATATAAAAGTCCCTCTGATTGATTGTTTTGCATCATGGAAATTTTTTAAGCTTTTTTCATCTATTTTGCATGATGTGCTTAATCAAAAAATCCTCATAAATTTCAAATTGTCATTTTTTAAAATCAGAGATTGATATGTAGCACTTAAAAGATTACATATGAACATACAATTCCTGTATTATTTGGGGATGTACAATGAAGCAACATTTGCATATATACATGGTAATGAACATAAAAGGGTGATTAAATATCTCAATGAGGCTGTAACTTTGAGTTTGATTTTGGTATATGAATATAGGGGCATATGCAAGTGATTTGATACACATTTAAATACTGGCAACTTGCTTAAAATCATATGACTAGCTGGCTAAATCATTATATATGTTTTATTCATATGCATCATGCATGTATGTCTACACTGTGTCACATAAAGGTCTCCAGGAAACTTCCTGATCACGTGGAAAGTAAGGAGCTCTCCACATGAATACACATATTTTGTCAGTGTCTGTGGCCTACGCTCTCATGGCCTCCTGTGTCTTATACGTTGTCTTTGAGCTTCACTAAGTAGAGGAGTTGACATTAACAGATATTTGAGGGCCTCCCACCTCCTTCACTCCTCCCTCCCCTGCCAGTGATGCCTCGTCAATGAAATTTGGACTTACTACTGAGGTTTTCTTTTTATTATTTCTTTTTATTTTTTATTATTAATGTTTGAATACAGTTGTCTCCATTTTCCCACCACCACTTTCCCCATCCTCCCACCCTCAATCCTACGCCCCTTTGACTTTGTCCATGGGTGTGTAGGATACCGGCCAGCAGTGTCCATCTCGGCTGCGGATGTTCATCGAAACATGCTAAATACATACACAGAGACAACCAGGTCCTATGGGGGAATAGGAACAGCAGGGCTACTCCTCACATGGGGAGCACCTTGGCCACCCTCTCTTCAGGAGAGTGCCGCTTGGCCACCCTTCCTGGTGGGGAGAGCACCCCGCCCTGTTCCCCCTCCAGAGAGGCTTTTTATTGGCTTCGTTTGAATAAGAATTCAGGTAAAAGCTCATTACTCATTGCTAGGAAGTAAGGATCAAACAATAGATAACAAGGAAGTCTGAGGGCCTATTTTGAGTCAGGGTCAAACAGCTGTAAAACTTTAAAGAACAAACTTACTTTTTCCTTGGACCCTTATTATTCAATTGAGAGCATTCTAAACAAAGCAGGTTTCACAGGATCTTACATACTCTTTCTTAGGCCTGATTACCCAGGGAACCCACCCTTTTCAGCACAGAGCTGCACCACCCTGTCATTGTTTCAGGCTTAGGTGGAGCAAGGGAACTAAGGCAACCAAGAGATAGGGAGATTTTCTCCCAGATGATGAGGACTCAGGCTCTATCTCAGCCGAGGAGCGAGGGTCCATCACCCCCTTTTGCTGTAGCCCCCAAAATCCTTTCTTGGGGGCCTCCCACATGATTGTGCCTGTCTTAGCTCATTCCCCCCTTGGGGAATCTTACCCGTCATTGGCTAACTGACCAAGATTTGGGGTTCAGTTATGAATGAAGTAGCAGAAGCAGCGCTCCTGCCAGGGAGATAAGCTTTTGTCTCCTTGCTGGCTTATGGTCCAAGGCCACTCCCTCAGCCTTAGCCTTGGTGGGGGTTACACCTTCTGATACCAGGCAGGGCAGTTCCCAACACCTGGGTCCTTATACACGCACATTTATGACCCTTTCCCTTCTTTCTCACCTTATTTCTCTGCCCCCTCCTGTCTGCTTACTGTCAGTTTGTTCTTAATTTCAATGTCTCTGGTTATATTTTGCTTGCTTGTTTGTTTTCATCTGGGGACAAGAACTTAAAGCTTAACGTAGAACTTCAAACCTCTTTACCATGTTTTTTTCTAAAGTTCCTACCAGGGTCTCTCTCTGTCTGATCTCTCTAAGCATTTAGCCTTTCTTTTTTTGTCCTTTCTATTTCTATTTTTCTCCAAAAAAGTTCAGTTCTTCTGTTAGCTTGCAGAATTAATTCAGCAAATTTGCATATCCCAAATTTGCTTAACCAAACTTGTCAATGTATTCGCAAAACAAGGTTTTTCTTATTACCATGATACAGCCTTTTAAAGAATTCTTGGGGTTATATAACATAAAACAAGTTTTTTTTTTTTTTTTTTTATTGGCTACAAATGCTTATTTTTAAGCACGAGTGCCTCCAGGGTTCCATTTCGTCGCCTGCTCACTGGGCTCTTCTTCCACACCCTCCCCTCTTGCGCTGTTTCAGACTTGCGTTGCTCTTACAGCAATGCTCCGCCTCCTGTTTCCATATCCTCCTCCTGCTGCACTGCTGCAGCCCCACACCCAGATCTGCACAGTGGGCGTGTGGATTTGGAAGTCCCTCTAGAGCACCTTAAATTTTACATATGCTGAGTAAATCCTTCTGCATCCCACAAACAACCTGCTATTTCTTTTTGTGCTCCTTACATGTGTTAATACCACTACTATCTTCACAAACACCCAACCCAGAAATGCCT
Organism: Phyllostomus discolor; assembly: GCF_004126475.2. Classification (NCBI taxonomy): domain Eukaryota; kingdom Metazoa; phylum Chordata; class Mammalia; order Chiroptera; family Phyllostomidae; genus Phyllostomus; species Phyllostomus discolor. The sequence continues at coordinate 53,601,958 of NC_040910.2, read as the reverse complement.
TCTGGGAGGCATTATTAAGTCCTACCTTTTCCTTATAAGTAACATTGGATTATTAATGGAAGTCTGTCTTGTTCGAAATCTATGGCTTCCTTTCCAGGCCCATTAGCCCTCCTTGACATCTTCATTAGTTTTTTCTTCCTAGGCTCTGGAAACTACCGCATTAATCGACTTGCACTTGGTCTGTTCCTATTTCAATCTATCTTCTTCCAAGTGCCAGAGAAATATTTCTTAACTACAAATCTGACTTTTACTCCCCTCCTCTGCCTCAAAGGTCAAGCTCAAGGGCATGAAATATGGCAGCCCCCCTTATTGGCAGTTTTGCTTCTCACAGTTTTAGTTACTCAAGGTCAATTGTGGTCTAAAAATATTAAATAAAAATTTGTACAAATAAGCAACTCCTAAGTTTTAAATTGTGTGCCCTGCTGAGTAGTGTGATGAAATCTTGAGCCTGCTTGCTCTGCCCCACCTGTGATGTGAATCATCCCTTTGTCCAGCGTGTGCACGCTGTGGATGCTACCACCCACCGTTTAGTCACTGAGCAGCCACTTTGGTTATCAGATCAACTGTCACAGTACCACAGTGTTCAATGATCCTTATTTTACATAATAACAGCTCTAAAGTGCAAGAGTAGCAATGCTGGCAATTCAAATATGACAAAGAGCAGCTATAAAGTGCTTTCTGTAAGTGGACAAGTATGTATGTACAGGAATAAACATAGTATATATAAGGATCAGTGCTCTCTGTGATTTCAAGATCCATTTTGGGTCTTGGAACATACCCGCTGTGGATAAGGGGGAACCTACTGCATTAAAGTACAACATCCTTTACAGTCTGGCCCCAGGTGACTACCAGCCTTATTTGCTTCCATTCCCTCAGACTCCCAATGCGAAGTCTAACCCCTTCCTATGTTTCTCAGAGACCTGTCATGTTGGACATTTTGTGTCCCTGTGCCTGTGTAAGTGCTGTTCCTTTTGCCTTGAAAGACCTTCCTTAGTGTTGTTTTTCTAACTGGTAAATGCCTACCATTCCTTTAAGACCCAAATGAAAAGAATCTTTCTCTGACAAGTCTTCCTTGACCCCTTTTCTTGTCTCTCCTGCTTAGCATTAATTCCGTCTCTACCACTCTCTTCCCATAGCACTTTCTTTACCCCTTATCAAAGCATTTGTTGTCTGCTGCTTTCTCCCATTGCCCCAGTCAAGATGATATCCTTAAGCATATGTATAATTATTTCAATGATATTGACATTGAATACCAGAAATCTCTTCTGGAAACATATAAATTACAAAATTTTTAGGATCAATTTTAATACTTCATAGTTACACTTTGGTTTTCTTTAAGTATTAAAATATATCATACCTACCTGAAGTCAGATATGAAAATAACACCTTATTTGGGTACTTGTTGCATATTATTTCAACACCTGCCACTAGGTGCTGAGAATATAAGAGAAAAATCCAGACAAAGTTCTTGTCCTCATAGAGTTTATTTTGTAGTGCAAGAGAATGACAAATGACAATAAATAATAAAAAAGTATGGAGTTGACAGGTGGTGATAAGAAATGTGGAGAAAAATATAGCCATATTAAAAAGATAGAGTTTACATAGAGAATGCTATTGTATATGGAGTAATCTGAGAAGGCCTCTAAAAGGTAATAACAGAGGAAATATTTGGGGGAAGAGAGAGAGAGAGATCATCTCATACAGAGGACCCCAATGCAAAGGTACGTGGGAGGGCTGGATGTCTGTAAGGAGCGTACAGTGTAAGCTGTGTGTAAGTTGGAGAAGATGGAGACAGTGGTGGTAGGAGCAGATAGTAAAACTTCCAGTGTTTACTTTGAGTGAGGTGGGACTATTGAAGTTTTTTTGGAGCAGATGAGTGACAGAGCTGACTTGCTCTTTTGAAAGCATTCCTCAGTTTGCTGTGTGAATGATAGACTATAGCGTGAGGACAAGGGCATTAACAGGGAGAGTGGTTAGCAGTTTCTTACAATAATCCAGGGGAAAGATGACAGCAACTTCAACTGGAGTTGTAGCAAAAGAAGTCATGAAAAGGGCCTGGACTATGAATATATTTTGAAGGTAGCTCTGTAGGATTTGCTGATAGATAATTAGTGGGTGGAAAGAAAAAGAGGAAATAAGGACAACTCCATGGTGTTTTGTCCAAATAGCATGAAGAATGATATTACCATTTACTAAGATGGGAGGAGTGATGATTTTGGAAGGTGGGAATTGGATAGTAAGGCTATGAAGAGATTTGCTTTTATATATGTTAATGATCTATAACTAGCATTGTCTCTCAAAAAGGCATTTGCTGCTTTTTTCCCTTGCCAAGGTCACAAGAGACTGCCCATGCAGTGGGTTGTACACCCAGATGGTTAGGTTTGCAATGTGATGTGGGCTGCTTGCCTCAAAGCCTAGTGGGTTTGAAGATGGAAGTTAAGTGTCCCAATGCCACAGACAGCTGTCTATATTTTACAAAGATAAGAGCAAGATCCTCATGAGATAATTAAGCCTCAGGGCAGTTTGGCTTGGATAGAACTGTGTCCAAAGAAAGCCTGGATTAGCACACAGACTGCTTCTTCATTTCCCAAGCTTCTTCAACACGTGGAAGTACCATGTCTAGCCCAGAGGTTTTCTGTGCTTGCTTACAAAAGGGGGTGATTTTGCCTCAAAAATAAGAAGTCACCAATGTTTTATTTTCCTAAAATGATAGGCTACTCTGGAAGTTGAGGTTGACAGATGCACCTCTCAGGACTGATGTATATGCACTGTTTAATTAGATGCTATTTCATGAAAAACCTCTATGAAGCAGGTTGGACTTGCCACAGTTGTTATTATTATCAGCTAAGAAATCCAAAGTCCAAAAATGGAAAAAAGAAACTAAATTCTCGGAGCAGCAAGTAGCAGTACAAGTTTGCAAAGGTAATTGCATCAGGGCTAGAATGAAGAACAACCTGTCTGTACTTGGAGTGCAGTATTCTTTACACCATAGCACACAAATACAATCACTGAATGTTTAACTGCATTTTTAAATTTCTTAGGTAGGTTTTTTTTTGGAACCAGCAGAAACCTCTGCAGTGTAGTTTATATATGCGTGTTGTTGGGAAGTAATTCAGAGGAGGCTATTGGCAAGTTGAGGAGGGACTTGCTTGTATTGAGTGATCATAAAATATCTTATATAAGCTATTGGAGACTATCCAGTTCTTTCTTGTTGCAGAGAAACTTGCCCTCTAACTGTTGGAAACAGGAATTTTAGACTCAACCAATGAAAGTGAAGGGAATAGCATTACCTCATCGAAAGTGTGTTTCATTGGCTGTTCACTTTTCAAGTAACTTCAAGATAGTTTCTAATACTTTAACCCTTGTGTTTATAAATTCTACATAGTACAGCATTAGAGTTAACTCTTGATCCTAAGGACACTCTGTGTGTTATAACATGGCTAGATTAAAGAAGCAAATGCCACTTATTTCCATTCAAAACATAAAACAATACCAATGGTCAATTTGATTTTTAAAAACTAATTTTCTTTCTGCTGAGTCATAGTGTCTCTATTGCATGCTAGAAATGTATCAATCCTTGAAGGAAAAGAGCAGAGAGAAGTATAAACTGATGTCTGCTATGCGTACCATACCCTGTGGCTTCTGAAATATCCAGTGTTTTCTGTGGACTAAACCTCCTCACCCATTTGTCTGTGGAAAGTTGGGGGTTAGTGTTGGGTTTAGGTGCTGGAGACGGGACTTGAAATCTATGCATGTGGGGAAAACTGGTGAATACAGCTCAGGGATAGGACCATCTTTAAGGGAATCCAGGGATATAAAGCTCATATGGTTTAACACCAGCAGATACTTGCCCTTATTATAAGAACACTTTCCCTGTCTTCCAACCCCACTGATCCTTTAGGCAAAAGTAAAATCCCATTGTGTCTATTTAAAACAACTCTAACTAGTCTTACATCACCTTTTGACCTGTGTGTCCTGTTTCATGACAGGACTGTGCTAGTACTGTGACCTAGTCTATGCTACCTGACAATCTGTAGCTTGTGTTGTCAATTAGGTTTCTATACTGTAATGTTACAATGTAGAAGTTGCAGTTTTTTGCATCTTTCTTAGAAGCCAGCACAAGAACAATCTGAAGACTGGTTAACATGGTGATGATTGAGTCAGAACTTGGGGAACAGAAGCTGAAAGTGAGCATAGTTTTTAATAGCTAACCAGATGAAGAAAGTCCACTTCAAAAAGACCTGTTTTTTTTTCTTAAATCCTCAACTGAGAATGTTTATTGATTGTAGAGAGACAAAAAGGGAGAGAGAGAGAGAGAGATGTAAGACCGGAACATTGGCTGCCTCCAGTAAGCACACAGACTGGGGATTGAACCTGCAATCTGTGTACATGCCCTGACAGGGGTCAAACTCACGACCTTTAGGTGTACGGGATGACGTTCCAACCAACCGAGACACCCAGTCAGGGCCTGTTTTCTTTTTCTTTCTTTCCTTTTTTTTTTTGTCTCTTTCTCACTTCACAGACCTAGTTCTTCAGAGTTTTAAGGTTACTAAAGGTATAATGAGCTTGGAAAAAAGCTAGATTTGATATCTGACTCTGTCCCTTTCTGTGTTGTAATTTTGGAAAGCCATTTAAGTTCCATGACTTTCAGCTTCCTGGTCAGTAAAACTGGGATAAATGGAGACCAGTTCACAAAACAGTCACAGGGATTCCAGGAAGGTATGTAGATCCACCCACCTTGCCATCTTTTTTTACCATCATCCCTTTACTCTGGGTAAGATCTATTCACCCTAGATGGTAGGAAAGAAAATTTTGTGGTTAGTAGGAATGTTCTGGTGTCGCCTCTTACTTTATTCATTCTTGTTCAGCTAGGAGAGGCTAAAACCCTTCCCTGGTGCCTTAAGTCCCTTCTAAGTCTCTAACCAATCTCCATCAAGACAGAAAGAAGAACACTGACAGAGTCCAACTTCTGAATTAATGGGTCTTGAATTCCATTGGTTGTCACTGATCTTCTTCACCTCTGATGAACCATGAGCATCGAATGTTACAGGCTGCAGTCTGCAGCTTTACCTCCGGAGTGCACCTCTTTGTTGCAAGCGTTTGGGCATTGTCTCCCTGCTCATCTCCTCAGATCCAGGGTGAGATAAGGGTCTTCACCTCAACTGTAGTGCCCCTCACTGGGACCTACACCTTGTTGATGGCACCTGTGTTCCTCAGGAAGGAGCTGTGCTATCCTATCAAGCTAAGGGGACTCACATCATGAGCCACAGGCTTGACCTGAGTTTGTGTTGTCACTGCTCATGTGACCTGTTTGCCTTCTTCTCTTTGAGAATTACTTTGGATTGCTGAGCCCCAGTTAGCCCACACATTTTCAAGATCAGTTAATTCATTCACTTTTTCACTTTTCTCATCCCTTCTTTCATCCATTTTCTGAGCATGTAACTCTACTAGAAACCCTTGCCTAAGCCCTAGGATACAGAGTTGAATATCTAGTTCCATCGATCTTGACCTGACCATGTCTCAGCTTCCCCTTGCACTGCACTGAGCCCAATATGAACCATAGCTGAGCCCAAATTATCCTTAAATGGTACCTTCCATCTTTTATAGGAGAAGATATTCAAATGGAAATGTAGAAAATGCATTTTGAATAATTTGGATATGTCCTGACATTTTAAATTCACCTCCAAGCACATTAGCAGTGGTCTTTCCTAAGCAGAATTATTTACATTAACAACAAACAGGTAAACAATAGGGTAGAAACGGAAAAATCTTTAAAGTATGAAGTAACATACTGCATTTGTCTAGTGAGAGACTGAGCATCAAACAAAACAAATTTAATGCAAGGCCCTGCCTTCTCTAAACAAATGCTCTAGTGTTAGTAGATGGCTGATTTGTTATAGTCCTAATGATTTAATGGAAATGATCAAAATCTTTCCAGTATTTCTTGCCTTTATTTTAAAAAATCAATACCCAGCTTTCCATCAAATTACATAAAGCCAATGCATAGAGTACAGAGTCTGCCAGAGTGTCTATTTAAAATGACCTAATGCAAGGACAGGTGCCCTGAGGCCTTCGTGATTCCCCGGCGCTGCAGCCAGACTGCGTCCCCTGAGCCAGCGCTGCTGAGACCCAGGGCTCCCCACCACAGCCGCCCCCCTCCGGCCAGACTTGGGATCAAGTCATCTTCTGCAGCCTGACTTTCCGTGGTCCAAGTCTCTTGTCCTGCCAGGTTGCCTTCTGGATCTTTTGTGGGGAGGCGAGCTCATACCAAAGCCAGAATTTCAGCCTGGCCTATGGGGCCCCAGTCTCACTCCCATGTTAGAGTTCTTCCCACCAGAATCGTTAGCTGCCTTCTAAAGTTTCTTTTCTTATAGTCTATCTAGTCTCCATTATTAAGATTCTGCTTTTCCAAGTAGCTTATAAATTCCTTTGTTTTCACAACAAATATTTATTGGACAATTAGAGTGGGCCAGGAAGGTATGGATTAGAACAAGAACAAGTGAGATTCCCCTACCCTCACCGAGTTTACATTTTGCAAGACATTACTACAACATGTAATAAGGATTAATAGGGCAAATACAATTCCTATCTCCCATGTCTCTTCTAAGGGCTTGACCTGGAATTCTGCTCAATGAGGAAATTTCCTAGATTCCTAAAGACAGTGTTCCTAATGCCAGAATCCTTCCCCTCCCCACTTCAATTTCCCCACTCTGTGTCCTTTCCATGGGGTCTATTTCTCAGCCTTGATCACTTAACACCTCATAACTGAGGCCTGTTTTTCTTTTCCCTAACTTTGGAGCTGCCTAGTTATCTCCTCAGCAGGTCTCTGTAGAAAATCAGTTACTTCCAGCAAAGCTCTGGCATTTTGCCCCGGGCTACCCCCTCAACCTGTGCTTTCACTCAGCTTCACATGCCAAGGTCCCTGGATTCCATGCACATCAGCCCACTAGGCTGCAGAGATTGCTGCAAATATACCTCATGCAACCTTTGACTTGGCACTGACTTTCTCTTTAGCTAAACTCTACCAGTGCCCCCTAAGATACAATGCAGTGCTTCTTTAAGGAAGCTGCAATCTCTAACAGACAGCCTGGTTCATTTTAAAGCCACTGCCATACTAGATACTTCATTAATGAGGTAGGCATGCACTCTCTTTTTATGCACAAAATGAGGATAATGAGTGTTGGTTTGAAGTTCAAAAAGGGATCATGCATGGAAAAGTACTTTTGACTGCAATGCACCATCCCCATGTGAAATAGTTTCACAGCTGCCTGGTAAGGGCTTCCCTGGTAAGATAAAAGAAACACTGTAACCTTCAAGACTGACTTGCCCAAGAGAGTACAATCTGTTTTTCTTTGGATGTCAGTTTTCTCTTTTATTAAATGAAAGGGCTGGGCTGGATGACTTTCCAGGGTTGATATTGATTCTGTAATACTATTCTATCTTATTGATGCCTAAATATTTCAGTAAGATCAATTAATAAGCAAATCCACTATTCACAAACATTTATCACACAAAGAGCTGGTACAAGAGTATATTGAGCGCTTGGGACACAATGATTTCCCATCTGATCACGGTTACTGAAGGATTCTCAGATTTAGGACGGAAGTAGCGTGTGTGGAAAGCTACAACTGTCAGCAGGCAGGTAAGTGTCAAATAAGAATAAGATACTACAAGTGAAGAATCAGAACAAACTTTACTAAGAACCAGTGCTTTTACCTCATTAAATCCTCATAATAACTGTGCAAGGTTTATATTGATATTCCTATTTTGCAAATGAGAGATGAGACTGAAATAACATTCATCATTTATTAAGCTAAAGCAGTTAGTGACTAGAAAGCTATTTTATAACAATATACAGGTTTTTCTACTAAATTAAAGAATTAGGTATTTCAGAAACCACAAATTTTGTTTATTTTTGCTTTTGTTGTATTTTCACATAATGTACTATAGACACTGAAAAACTTTTGAGAGTCAAAAGGGTTACTGTTAATAATTTCTTGGGGACAACAGACATAAAGCAAAACTGACCTGGGCAAATGAGGATATATGATCGCTGTACCTACCATGCTTTATTCAAACTATATCACTGGGAAAGAAAAGATGCTGCAATAATTCAGAGCAAGATTAAAGGCAAGTGCCCATGTCAGTAACTTGGTGGCAGAGCCATGTCTCTCCCGCCGTCTCCAGCTGTGTTCTCAGACGTCTAGTAATAAAGTCTAATACTTTTTACCTGCAGCCTCAATACATAGCTGGCAATGTATCTTCCTTCTTAAGCCCAGTGGTTATTTGCTTGAAGTTTTCAATAAGTTAATATAGTGATAATGACCTTGAGGCCACCAGTGGGTCTCCAAATGAACCTGTGACCTTATGCAGTCACCATTTTATCTCATTCCTGCTCGATGCCTTGTATTTGCTACATCAAACACAGGGTGCTTAGGAACCATCAGCAGGCCCAGGTTTGCATTTTCACCTCCCCAGAGTGTGTGGCATTTGGCAAATTACTTAACTTGCCTTTGCCTGAGTTGTCTCATCAGTAAAACGGGGATAATCGTAGTGCCCATCTAATAGAACGTTGCTTCCAAACATATTAGATGATAATTTTATTATTCATATTAGATACTTTCGATTCTCATTTCTTTCCACCAAGCAGAGAATGGGATAAACAGCTCAGTTATATGATTCACTGACATGACAAAGAGAATCACTAGCAGTGTAGTGGATTGCAAGTTTTAAGTCTTGGGTTAAGGTCTCAGCTTTTCCAAAGAATGTTTTCAGCCAAGTTGTGTTGCCTCCCTGGGTCTCGGTTTCTTATCTGTGTGCACTGAAGCTAATGCTTCAGAGTGATGCACAGAGTGATGGCCACCTCACAGGGTCAGTGTGGACATTGGAATAAAGTATTTCATATTGGGAAGGGAGCCTCATAAAAGTAAATGATGACAAGTTGTAATTCTGATGTTTTACAAATCATTTAACAATTTACTCTTAATAAAATGTGTATGGCACTTGGCAACTTTCAAATATTTTTAAGTGTAACAACACTTTAGCTTAACAAGTGAAATATCCTTGCCAGGGTTGGATTAAGAAGATTAGAGAAGAAATGAACAGATTTTGGTGAAGCAAATTGTGTCCAGAGGTTGCATATGAAGCAGTCCTCAGGGAGTAATAGGATACGATCTGCCCATTGTACCCAAGCCTTTGAAGAATTGAACCCTCTTGTACACATGTAGTTCATGTTCCAAAATAGGAATATATTACATATGAAGAAATATAGGAATGAAAACCTTATCTGGGTAGAGCTACCTCTTCAGGAAGGCACTTCTGTGGTGCATTGCAGAGGAATTTGTGTAGCAGGGCTGCATCAGTTACAGAAGTCAGCTTCAACCGCTGCTTGCTCCCTGGTCACACGCCAAAGAAACCAAGAGGACCAGCCTCAGCAGCAGGCCAGGAGGGACCCTGCGGCCATTTTCCAGAGAAAGATGATACATCAGGGGTGAGAGAAAGGTCTCTATACTGCTTTAAGGTGCTATAAAAATCAGATTAAATGCAGGAGTCCCCAAATGAAAATCCTGTTAACACAATAAAAAAATATAACTTGGTGTAAAATCAGGATTTTAAAAGGACATGTTGAGATTAATATTCACTTCTATTGAAAGAGAGGTGAGTTTTTCAATCAGCATTCCAAGGCCTGTGTGGATTCCGAGTGCTTGATGCTCTAATGCCATTATCTTGCTCATTATTCCAATGGCAGGGGGGTGGGGAGTGGGGAGGGGTCCCATTTTCCAGTTGGAGAAACAGATTGGGTTACTGCCTGACAGCTCACAGACGGGCCATTTCCAGGGTTCTTCTTTGTTGCTATTAAATGCCACCATCATTCAAGTATGTCAAGCAGAGAAATTGTATAAAATGCACTTAAAACTTAAGTGGTCAAAAGAGCTCATGGTTGCCTAGCAACAGAGCTTCCAGAGGTAAGTAATGGGATGCGCTGAAGCTATCTCTAGAGAAAGGAGGAAACCTTGCTTCTCCTGTAGCTTTCTCACTGTATTATGTGGGGAAAGCATTTCAGTGGTGGGGGATCTCAACAATAAAATGACATACTCGAACTAGATGGTCACCAGGGTTCCTTTTACCATTTTATCTGTGATTGGAGGAGGCATCAATTTATTACAGCCTTTGCCTCTGAGACCGGACCCCTTGGGATTAGATCCTGAATTTATCATTAATTCCAGTAGCTTTGGTCATTACCCAATCAAATTACTTCCTTACTGACTGTAAGATACCACAAAGAGTTAGCATATTGTTCTTTTACACAACTTACTAAAGAACAACTATTTCTTGAGCTAGCATGGTATGTAAGGCTCTGTCCTTGTGCTAAGTGGTGAACCTAAGTAAACCACAAACTCCATCTGCCTCACAGGCCTGCAGAGGGCAGGACAATGTGCACAAATATCTTTAAAACATGGAGAGGTTCCTGAAACTTGGAGTGGCCTTAGCGGTCACCTAGGAAATGATCTTTTCATTGGCTTTCTAGAGATCTGGACGGCTTTTATTTTATGACAAGGTTTATAGGGTGGTGAGTCCTGGAATGTCTTATGCATCTGCTAACAAAGAGGAAATCCAGGCTTGTGTTAGATCACATGGGTAGGAAGTGGCAAGGGGCAATTCAAACTCATGCTTTCTGATTATATAGTTAATATCTTCAAGCAAAATAGACCCTTGATAAAAGGTGGAAATCAATAGATGTACCTGAGATATAAAAGCACAGGATGCTCTTTGAAAGGAGGGAGAAGTTGCATCAGAAAGGAATTGGGGGAAAAGTCATGGAAGAAGTGTCATTTGAATCAAACATCATACAACACACTGACTTAGGTCTCTGAAGATGGTAGGAAAGAAATTCTTGGCAGAGGGAATATTATGAGCAAAAGAAACAAAAAATATGAATACTAAGACCCCATGGTTCAGAGGCTTTGATTTTATTCAGTAAGCAACTGAGAGAAATTAACAAGCAAAAGAATGGTATCCTATTTATGGTCCCAAAGGAGTTATAACAGGTATGAAATGCCTTTGTGAAGATCAGTTAGGGGGCTGCTGAGATTGTCTAGGAAAAGGCACAAAGGTGTCTCTCAGAATGAGCATTGATAGCAGAGGAAGGGAACGGGTTCAAATGACCTGAGAAGCAGAAAGAATGGCATTGTGGGATCAAGTGAGGATGTGCTTATGTGGTCACATTGTCTCCAGTCTGGTGACAGGAGGGTAGTGACCTCAGGAAACTATCCTCAAAGGGAAAACATTCCTATGTTGAAGGTAGATAAATGGGCAAAGGAATGATCATGTATTATTTATAAATCTGCGTTCCTCACATAAAGTAACAGAACCACACTTTAATGCTTTAATAACATTTAGTTACAAGATAATATACATTCAGGAAAAAGCACAGATAGTAAATGTGAAAATGTCTTTTCCCAAAACAATTGCCATAGAAAGTGATCTGAATTTCTGAAGAAAACCTCATGTCCTATCGCAGTTTCCTCCTTTCTTCCCTGGAGGTAACCACTCTTCCCACTCGGTCTTGCTTAGTTTAGCCCTTTATAGGGTACAGTCTTAGAGTATATACTCCTCTGTGTTTATCTTCTTGTACTCAAAACTGTGCCTGCAAATTCATCTATAAGGTAAATTTTTTATGTAGCAATATTTTCATATCATACCTCCTGATATTTTCATGTAGCAGTATATCATACCTTCTCATTCCTTTGTAGCATTTTATTGTTTGAATATACCACACTTTATTTATACATTCTATTGTTCATTAATACTGCTATGACATCCCTGTACATGTCTTTAGATATGTGTATGCATGTATTTCAATTGAGTATACACATGAGAATGTAATTTCTGGGTCTTGAAATGCACACACACATGCCCGTCCCCGCACACATGTTCAGCTGACTACCAAAGAGTTTCCCAAGGGCACTGTACCATCTGACACTGTCATCAGCAGAGTACCTGAGAGTTCTGGCTGCTCTACCTCTTTGTCAATATTTTATTTTATCGGCCTTTCCATAGAGTAATTCTAGAGAGTGGTAAGTAGCATTTCTCTGTGGTTTCAATGTGTATTTCTCTGATGGCTAATGACTGCCTGTGTATTGACATTTGGCCATTTGCTTATCCTCATTTGTGCATGCCTATTTAGCATCCTTGCCTGATCTTGTTGAGTTACCTCTTATATACTTACTGATAAGTAGGAGTGCTTTGTATATTTGTGATGCAAACACTCTTAAATTTTATGTTTTGCAAGTATCTTCTCCTGTTCTATGGCTTGTGTTTTAACACATCTAAAGGTATATTTTCATGACCAGAAATTTCTGATTTTATTCCATTCACCTATTTTTCCCCTTATCATTAATGGTTTTGTACGTGTGTCTTGCCTAAGACATCTTTCTGTACCTCAGTATTGTAAAGAGATTCGCGTACATTACACTTTCTATTATTTCAAAATTAGGTCTAACAATCCAGTTGAAATTGATTTTTATATGTGAAGTAAGTAGGAGTCAATATCCACCTTTTATTAGGATATCGTAGTGCCCAGCAGTGTTCAGTGAGAGATGACCATTTCCCCACGTCTGATGCAGGTCAGCCTGTGTGCAGTCTGCCTCTCAACCCTCACTTCCTCGTACCGCTCTTGTTCCCGGTCCCTCTGTATGTGCAGGCTGCCCTAACTGCTGTAGCTTCGTGAACAGTCTGGATGTCTGCTAACACTGCCCTCATTACTGTGACTTTTTAGAATTCTTCATCTCTGGAAGTGTAAGTTATCCAATTTTGTTTTTCTTCAAGTTCATCTGAGCCATTTCCAGTCCTTTCTATTTCCAGATGCAAAATAGTACTTAACATCAGCTTGCTATTTTCCATATACACCTATACCCCCCCACACACAAATTTAAAGATTTTGGATTAGATCAAATCTGTAGATCAGTTTAGGAAGAATTTACAACTTTACAACTTTAAAATATTGAATCTTCAAAACTATGAATGTTTCTCTCTCCATTTATTAGATCTTCCATAATTCCTCTAAAAAATATTTTATGGTTTTCCATGCAGAGGATTTTGAACACATTTTGTTAGACTTCTCCCTAAGTACACAATTTAATTTTTTATTTTTAAGTTACTGTTGGCATTCAATATTATATTAGTTTCAGTTGTACAATATGGTGGTTGGACATTCATGTAACTTAAGAAGTTACATGATAAGTCTAGTACCCACCTGGACCCATGCATAGTTATTATGATACTACTGACTGTATTCCCTGTGCTGCACTTTGCATCCCCGTGACTATTTTACAACTACCAACTGTTCTTCTTAATCCCTTCAGCTTTTCATCTAGGCTCCCAACCCCCTCCCCTCTGGCCACCATCAGCCTTCTCTGTGTCTATGGGCCTCTTTCTGATTGTTTGTTTATACTTTTAGATTCCACATATAAATGAAAGAATATGGTATTTATTTTTCTCTGACTTATTTTACTTAGTATAATGCCCTATAAGTCCATCCATGTAGTCACAAATGATAAGACTTCACTCCTTTATATGGTTGAGTAATATTCTATTGGATATATGTGCCACATCTTCTTTATCCAGTCATCTTTTGTTGGACCTTAAATATACAATTTTTTTACATGATATGATTTTTCAAAATTTTATTTTCCAAGTGTTTTTTGATAGTATAACAAAATACAATGTATCTTTGCGTATATCTTGAGACCTTGTTAAATTTAATTAGTAATCAAAACAAACTGTAAGTTTTGTTGTTTATTCAATAATAAAAATTCACATTATCAATAAATAACATTGCTTCCTCTCCACCTTTCACTTTCTTGATGTACTAGCCAAGACATCCAGTGTGATGCTGAGTAGAAGTAGTGACCCAGCACATACACCCTTGTCAACTCCTGATTTCAGAGGTAAAGCTTCACAGTTTCCATGATTAAGTATAAATTTCACTGTAAGATTCTATAGATACTTTAAATCAGTTTATATGAACATCTTTTTATCACTTTACTTTGAATTTTTGTCACAAATGGGTATTAATTTTTATGAAATGATGTTCTATACATATTAAGAGGATTGTATAATTTTTCTTTTGTAGGTTATTAATATAATGATTTATATTAATTAAATTTTAATGTTAAACAAACATTTTCTTCCTGGAATAAACCTAACTTCATTGTGATACATTATCCTTTTTATGTAGAAATCAATTTTATTTGCATCTATTTTGCTTTTGACATTTGCAATCACATTTTTCATTGACCTGTAATTTTCCTTTTTGTAATGTCCTCCTCAGGGTTTAGCAACAGGGTTATTCTCATGTCATAAAATAAACTGGGGGAAAGTTTTCATTTTGCTATTAGCTGGAAGAATCTGTATAGAATTGAAACACTTTATTACTTAAACATTTGGTAAATTCATCAGTGTAACATCTGGACCTGGGTTTTCCTTTCTGGAAGTTTTAAGGTTTTTTAAACTATAGTTTTAATATTTTAATATTAATATTTTAATATTTTAAGATGTATAAGATGTATTTGGATTTTCTATTTATTCTTGTGTTAAATCATATCTGTTTGATCTTTAATTCTTCCCCAATATTCCCAGTTCCTGGCATATTGTTGTTGCTCAGATAATATTTGTTGAATGAGTAAGTGTCTTGGAGGTAGACTGGATGCATGAATACATTAGAAACTATTACCTAGGAACCCAGGCTCTGTGCCCATGTACATACATAGGTTCACATGTGTGTGATTGTAATTTTTAATGAACTGTGGCTGTAAGAGGCTGTGCTGTGGGGCACAAGGAAATCCCCATAGCTGCTCCATGTGGAGGAGAGTAAGTTAGCATAGCTGGGCCAGAGCTACAAGACCCAAACATGGTACTAATCTCTGAGAGCCTAATCCCTGGATGAGTTTAAAGGCAACATTATTTCTTAATCTGGGCTGTCATTTGTACACAAGGGAGTCTGATCTTATGGATGCTGCAAAATAAAGAGAACTTCTAAATAGTGGAGACATACCTAGTCCAGTGAAATCAACATCATGACTGCAGGTGGTGCATCTGCTTTAGAACAAAATAGTGCAGTGTGGCTCAGTTGATGGGAGCACCGTCGAGTGGACCAAAGGGCTTTGGGCTCAATTATCAGTTGGGGCATGTACCCAGGTTATGGGTTTGATCTCCCGTCAGGGTGTGTGTCAGAGGGGAATGATCAATGTTTCTCTTCCAAATCAATGTTTCTCTTTTTCTCCCTTCCTCTCTCTCTAGAAGCAATGAAAAAGAAATGGGTTCAGGTGAGGATAAAAAAATAAAAAAGGAAAAGAAAAGAGAAGAAACCAACAAATGAAGTCAAAAGGATGATCCAGTCACCAAAGCAAATGCCGATGAGGCCTAAGTCCTATTTAGGTCCGTTGGCTTTAGCTCCAATTTCCAAAGCCATCAGGAGCTGGAGTGGCCACTGAGAAACAGACAGAAACCCAGCCTGTGGTATAGAAACTGATGATTGACATTTGTGCAAAACTGCAGCTCCATTGACAGTTGAGTGTGACTAGCTACAGGAGAATAGACCCTGGGCTTGGTGAAGTGAGACAATTCTTGACCCTCTCTAAGGTGGTGGCCAGTTTCCTCACAGGCAGCTTTGCTCATCATCTGAAGTGGTGCAGAGCTGAGCTGTCACATGATGGGCTGAGAGCCAGAGTGAAGCCGGCCCCAGGCTCAAGCGATGATAATGTTAAGTCTTCCCACACTATGTTGTCAAGGGGGCCTAATTCTAAGTAGATTACCTATGTGTTTTAAAGACAAAATTAGGAATCGTGTTGCTGTATCCCTTTGGAAACTTCTCTTTTTTTCAGTGGAATGTGAAATTAAGACAAGTAAACCCCTACGATGATGTGTGTAAGACAGGGAATCAGAAGTGCTTCCCCGGCAGGACTGCAATGAATGCAGAAGTGCCAGTACATGAGCTGCAGTGGGCAAGCACAGGAGGAAATGCTAGCAAATTAGTGGCCTCAGAGACAAAGCTTACAATAAACATCTTACACCCAGGGTAGTCTTGTAAAAAAAAATGCAAACTGTAATAAGAGTTCAAACAAGGAAATTAGATAGCAAACCTGCCCTCTTGTTTTCTTTTGCAGCTGCAAGGAGATGTCATTTTTGAAGTCCTGAGATAATGAGTAATGCGTTGTTTCATGCAAGAGCATTGTTAAAATGCTTTGATTTGTTTGTACTCTAGGATGTGAAAGCAACCTGGAAGATCTGGGATGTGCAAGACGTTTCTTCTTGCTCTTCAGTTATTCATTGTTGCCTTCTCTTTCCCTTGCTCTTCACTGGGTGTTTCAGTATTCATAAATATCTTTAATAGAATATCATTGAAGAGAAGAAAGCAGGGAATCATAGAGTTAAGGGAACTATTTTTGCAGGATCTGTCCTAATGGCTTTATGTATATTAACTCACTTAATCATTATAACAACCTTATGAGGTGGATACCATTATTATATTTTACATTTGATGAAAGTGAGGCACAGAGAGCTTACAGAACCCAGCCAGGTTTACATGTGTGGGTGTGTACTTAAGATTCAAGTACCAGTTTTCTGAGCTCAAACTATACCAGGGGGACCCAAGAAAACCCAGAATTATCTTCTGGAGGGCAGGCCCCTTGCAGTACAGGCTTCCCCACTAGGTGAGTGTCCTAGGAACCCATCTGTATCAGCATACCAGCTGGTATGGTGAGAGTCTGTGTTTGGCCTCAGTGCATTTGTTTTGAAGACTCTTTCAGTGCTTTTGCCTATTTCATGATGGGTGGTTTATAAGCACACCCGTCCACACCACACTGAGTGTTCAGCAGTTTTTGACCAAAAATGGCATGATTCCCACGGCTCACCCTATCTATTCACCCGATCTTGCCCAAGACGACCTGTTTGTTTCCCCAGATGAAAAAGTTCTCAAAGGGAAACATTTTGCCAATGTGCAGGAAGTGAAACAAAAATCAGAATTACTAAAAGGCATCAAAATCAACAAGTTCAAAAACCGTTTTGAGCAGTGGAATAAAGTCTTGATAGGAGTATTGTGTTAAATGGAGAGCACTTGGAAGGTGACTAAAGTTTAAACATGTAAAAATAAATACACAATTTTTGTAAATAAATTCTGGCTTTTCGGGGGGGCTCTCCCTCATACTCTTAGCCACCAAACTATGCTGCCTCTTGATGATGTGAGCGCTTTAGGCAATAAGAAGACAAAATCCTAATTCATTCCATAAACCTAATTTTAGGATCATCCATAAATTAGATACTATTGTGCTCTAGGTGTGGTGAATGTGAGTTAGACATACTGTTGGTAGGGGACAAACATACACGCCTCGAATCACAGATGTGGGGACAGGTACCAAAGTTTGGATTTTGTGTCTGAGATTATTTAAAGAAAAAATCAGTGCTGATTTTTCTAGCACCTAACTTAGACTTTAGCTGTGGCCCAGTAGGTTTTAGCCACAGTGTTTTATAAGAATTTGTTCCTGCAACTTTTTCATACCTGCTGGATAATTCCTTTATCACTATTCCATTACTTGTTTTTCTTTCTGCCCATGATCTAAATAGACATCCACAGTCAATCTATTTCTGTAGCTGGAGGCAGGTAAGAAACTGCCTCCTATACCTCCCAAGGTGCTTCAACCTTGCAGCATCTCAGTTTGGCTTACCTATACCATTCTCCGGTCTTTGGCTCTGAGAACTATGGGGCTGGAGTTTCTGGGACTGGTGTTGCTAACTGGAGTTACTGCAGTATAACCTAGACTGGCCTCTGCACTGTGTTTATGCAAATTCATGCAGCCCAAATAAGACAGCCAAAGGAAATGGATGTGGAAACCATCACTGCACCAGCCACTGTGCAGAAATGTTGGAACACAGTGACACATCTCCAGCTCCCCTCCCGGTGAATGGTTACTCTACCGTGTAACACTGGGCGGCTGGGGGCTGAGGGCTCATTACATTGCATGGAGTCATCGACATTTCAGTGGGTGATGAGACTTCCACAGATCACACACAAGAGCTTCTGTGATTCCCACCCAGATGGAACCCTAAAATTTTTCATTTTGCTTTTGAACAGAGAGACCTGGTATTTTAGAGTGTAGTTGTAAATGGCAATTCTATAGCAATTCTGGACTTGAGAGTGACTGGCTTGTCAACGGAGGACATTGACAAAACCCAGGGAACTTAATTTTATTTTTTAAAATTTGTATTGAATTTATTGGACTGATATTGGTTAATAAAATTATGTAGGTTTTAGATGTACAGTTCTATAATACATCATCTATAATTGAATTACATGTTCACCACCCCCCTTTCCCTCTGGTAATCAGCATACTAATGTCTGTGTCTGTAAGATTTTTTAAATCTCTTTACCTTTTCTACCCAGCCCCCCAAGCCCAGGGAACTTTAGAATTTGCCTTTGAGGCCACAGAATGCCAGAGCCATCCCTGCCCTGGACCCCTACTCCTTGCTGTTTTATTTTAACCACTATGACTTACAAAAATCACTTATAAAGATTTTTCTCATTGAGCAAGCAATAAAAAAGAATGCAAAACATTTGGGAAAAGGAAAATGCTTTACACATTTAAGCATAGTTCTGCTCATTCTAAATCCAGAACTATACACATATGATTACCTTATATGAAGCCAAGTATTGCTTTAGCTTCATTTGGGGCAGAGTTGAGGCATCTAATGAGTAAACTGGTGCAGAGTGAAGAGCATGAATTCGGGTTCTGGGAGGCCAGAGTTTGTGGCTTTGTCACTTACTAGGTATGCGACCTGGACAGATTGCCTCCCAGAGCCTCAGTTTTTAAATCTACGTAATAAAGATAATCATACTCATGTTCACGCTACTCAGAGATTTGCCAGGGCTCAATGACATAGCTCAGGCCAAACGTCCAGCAGAACACCTGTCCTACGGTTTTCCTAAAGTTTTAAATACTAAATCAGCAGAGTGGGCAGGGTTCCAATAAGATATAGGCTAACAGGTGGTTCATCTCAGGAAAGTGGCCACAAAGAAAGAGAAAACCCCATTGGTGTCTGTCATCCCTTCTTATCCCAGCCACTCTATGTGGAATAAAATCCATGAGGACCCAGATTAGTGCTGAATGAATAGATGGCACTTTCTGAAATGGCCCTGTAATGGGTCATTGCATGTTCACTAATAAGGGAATTATGCTGGAGAAGGTATCAAAAGAAAAAAACAACAAAAAACATGGGTAGTGGTAGCCCTACTGGGTGAGGGACAGGAGGGAGCAGCTCAGTATCTAGCTCCCTCCGGCTGCTTGCTAGCAAGTCCCCTCGGCTCTGTGGGGGTAAGTATCATTCCCTGAAAAAATGAGGAGAATGGCTCAGTGACCTTCCTAGCCTTGAACCAGTCTGAATCTGTGAAATAAGATTCCCTCGGGAAAAGGAATAGTTTCTGCAGCTCAGCAATAGGCCAACTGCTAAAGCAGAGCCATGAGATTTGGGGCAGGGGAGAAACCCAGCACTGTCCTTCTCCCAGTAGGAGTTTGCCTTGAAGGTCTCTGGAGCCCGGTCTGTGGGCAAAGCAGCGGGCTCACCATGGAGGAGCGGAGCATTTGGGACCTTTTCCCAAATGGGAATGTAGTCTGCAGGTGCAGTAGCTCTTTCTCACACTTTCATTAGCAGCCATTCCAGACCTGGAGGATTTTCCAACAAAGTCATCTGTATTTAATAATAATTCCATTTAGAATGTTTTTAATGTAATATCTATTCATTTTAATAAGTCCATTGAGCATTAAGATACCAAAGTCCATTTGTTCTTTTCAAATGTATTAACATTGGTGTGGGTTGGCATTTCAGCTTCCCCTGGATGAATGAAGTTCTGGGGCAGGCGCTGAGGTGACTTTCCTCCTTCAGTCCCGCACATACAACATGGGTACTCACTTTATCTGTCTATGATGAGTGGATGGTCACGAGGAGTCTAGGAACTACTCCCGACCTATGAGTTAAATAAGTGGACATTCAGTTCAGTGGCAATCTACTGAGACATTTAAATGTGGGAGGAAGCCCAGTCAAGACCCTATTAGGCCCAGGTGAGGACTCTTCGCCTCTGAGACTGAGCATCTACCTTGACAAATGAGAGGCCAGAACAAGGTGATTTTATAGGGAGGAAAGGAGAATATAAAAAATTCAATGAAACATTTTTTTAAATTAAAAATTTTATGTTTTTATTCTACATTTATACTGAAATCAGTGCTAATCTCATAACTGTATTTGAAAACTACACAGGTTTAAGGGATATTAGAATGACTTTTCTGCTCAAAAATGTAAAGTCATACCGTAGTGCCCAGCTAACATTTAGGTTCCTTGAAGCTGGTATTCAAAAGTTTTATAACATAAAAATAGTCACTCCAACATGATATGTTTTCTAGGATTATTTTAATGTATAATATTTCATATTTATACAATTTTAGAGGATCAATAGTATTTCTTATCTCAAGTGCTTATTCCCCAACCTTTTTTCAAACTCTTTGAGTAAGGAATTATAGTTTAATGTTTAGTTTTATTTCTTATTAATACCTTGCATATGGGAGGTGCTAAAATACATGAAAATATAAATAAACAAATGACGTCAAACCCTTTCCTTCAAACACACACGGTGAGGGGTCAACAACAAATAAGGGAAGTGTTAGAGTGGTGCGGGGAGCGTGGATCTGCTTTACTAGAGGCTTAAGACCAGAGCGATGCAGGGCTGATGACAATAGTCAGGAGCTCAGCTCTGCAGCACACCTGCTAGAAATGCCTGGAAGAAAACTAGTATCTGCCGAGTAGAGCTTGTGTACTATTCAAACAAACTACCTCTGCTCAGTTACACCAAGTGAGTAGCACATGAAAGGCATTAATTATTGAAGATGGGGTATCCTAATTTAAAACCTTTTACTGTGTAACCCTGAACAAACTATTTAAACACCCTGGGCTTAAAAAACCAATTATTAAATGAGAAAATGCAAAGAACTAAGTACAGATCTTAGCCCTTCTTAAACATTCAAAAACATGTTATTTTCCCCCTACACTAATTTTGTATTTCTTACCCTTCTTTATGAGATGAAAAGAAAAAGTCCTATGCAGACCATTTAGGTGATTAAAAAGCATAGGTCACTTCATGACCTTGGTTTTATTGGAGTTCATGCCAAAGGGACTGTTTGCACCCAATTCTGATCACTCTCATCTCTTTGCCCTTTTTTTGCATTATTGGTTCTTCCAGACTGCAAATCAAACAATGTGTCCTTGTAGATGTAGCTTGGGCTTACAGAATTATTACTGACTCAGTTTTCAAGAAATGGAAATTAGGGAAACTTTCCTGTGGGCAACACTTCCAGGTGAGACACTTTGACAGCTTAGCAGTTTCCACATGCAGAACTATGTCCATGGTCTATTTGTCGGCCATCTCTGCATTACTGAGCAAGATGCAGCAAAGCACTATAGCTCTCCGCAATGCTCCCTGGTCTGCAGGTTTCGACACTTCCACGTGGCCACTGACTTGGCTTCTATTGGCTTTCCCATCTTCCTGAGGGTCTAGCACGGTCTTTCTGAGGCCAGCACTATCACAGTTCCAAAATCCTGTTAACTTCATCAAAACTGCTGGAAGAGATTTCTTTCCAGTGGTCTGGTCATGTTCAGCATAGAAGTTCATGGTTGCCCACTACATCTCATTGTAATATGTCTTCCTAGCTTTCAAGCTCTTCCATCGAGGAACTTTGTCCACCCATTTAACCCATCTTCCCGTACTCTCAAACACCTGCTGCCCGCATTCTAGTTACCTTCTACCTTGTTATCTTTACCAAAATGTGACCTTTTCCTGAAATGCTATCTAAACTCCTAATGAATCCCAAGTCCTTTCTCTTTATCAGGGTTGAGATGGAATCATCCAGTCTGAAAACTGGATGGTTAGTCCAACCTGTGTGATTATGAGTTTCTTACCTTCACCAACTCCCTCACCACAGTTTTATGATTGGAACTGAGAATGTTTTGCTTGGATAGTGAATGACCTATAAGCCAAGTCTTCTCTTCTAATGCCCCCCCAAACTGTCTCTTTGTATCCACATTTAATGCTTGGAAGGGGTGTCGTGAATAGAAGCCCGACACAATGTGAAGGATAGAATGATTTAAAATTATTTAATTCTTTAACTTTTTTTTCTGCTTGTTTTCTAAGATTGTAGGGAACTGAATTTCATGAGATTTGGTCCAATTGAACTTGACCTAAGCTCATCTGTTTTAGAGCCCTTGTAATTGCCTGTGGCACTAAAGGAGGGGAAAAGATGTGTATTTTACCAACCTCTGCAAAGAACTAAGCAGAATTTTGACTTTGTAGCCATCGAGGTCTAGGTAAATGCCACTCACATGGCATAATTGATGACTAGCCAGAGGAGAATTTGTTATTTTGCAAAAAGGTGTGGTAGAGCTTTAGGAGATGCAAAAAAGATGGTAAAGCATCCTGAGGCTATCACCAGCAGCTAGCTCTTACCACCCTTATTCAAAGTGGCCAGTGGAGGGAACCATTACTGAGAATGGGAGGGAGAGAGAGGTATGAATCATTGCTGCTGTGAAGGAGCACTTTGGTGTGGAAGCACAGCAGCCTCCAGCCCACAGGCCTGTTTGGAGGGAGGGGGAAATCAAAACCCCAATAGCCTTCTTTCTCCCTAAACTCTTGCCTGTTGTCCCCTATTGCCCAAGCCCAAAACGAAGTCAGAACAAACATTTCACTGCTGCAGTCCACACTAGTCAACATCCCTGGGTGGAAAAAACAGGTGAAAAGGGTAGAAAGTGAATCTGAGGGGTACATGGAGAGCACCCAGCAGAGGCGGCCTGATGGTTAAAAGTTCAGAATGATCCAGAGAAGGGGTGTGGATCGTGTGAACCAAAATGCAACCGTCCAAAGGAACAACTTTGTAACCAGGGGAAAACTGTGTACTTCACACCTGTATAATTGAAAATTGGGGAGTGAAAAGGGAAAGGATTTTAATCACATGAATGCAAGTATTAACATCATTAGCTTAGTGGAGTTTAAAATTTTCCTTGTGACAAAGTTATAAAAACCATGCCAACTTCTCATATGGGTGTACATCCTCTGAGTCCGCTAATAAAAGATATCCTTGTGATAAAAGGAAAATTGCACTGTCATCTTCTAAGTACTGTAATATAATGCAAAATATTCTTACCATATCTAATCAAAATAGCAAATCACTTAAAAAAACTCTGTTATTATTGAAGCCTTGATTATAATAGTACTATATTAGCAGTGCCCCTTAAAGCAAAGAGGTAAGTAAACCCAATACCCAGAAGAAACAAGCCCTCTGTGCTAGAATTCTTAGTGATAAAAAGGACGGATAGTTTGTCAAGCCAGTCGGGTGTCTGGCAATGCTGTCATCCCGTGAGGCTAGTTCAGCACTGCAGCCAAGGAGGGTTTGTCCTGACCCCTGCAGATGGGTCATCTCTTCTTTTTGTTATTTGGATTGTGCATTGAATTTCAAAATAAGAGAATAATTTATCCTTTGTGTATTTGTTGGCATATATACAAGCATATTTGTTCAGTTTTTGAGTCCTCTCTTTATATGACAGTCTGACTGTCTTTTTTGTCCCATCCTCTTTAATTCAAGAACTCTCACATGCCGACATACACCAAGAATTCATACAAGTCTGGTAGCCAGCGTGGGCTTCCAGCTCTGGAATTTCTCCAGCCCACCTCTTATCCCAGCCAGTCCTCCCTAGACTACCTTGCTCTCTGATTCCAGCTGATTTCAATATGTGGACTCCTGATGTTCCCTCTACTATAGTTTTTTAAAAAATCTTCTCCAAGGACATTTTTTTCACTGCTTTTAGAGAGAGGAAGGGGGAGAGAGACATTAATTGACTGCTTTCTTGCACATCCCGGACTGGGGATTGAACACGCAGCCTAATTATGTGCTCTGACTGGAAATCAAACTTGTGACCTTTCATTTTATGAGGTGATGCTCCAACAATGAGGTGGTTGCAAGGGCCCGAGTCAGAGATGCCTCTCGATCAGCCTCTCTTTTGTCTCTCAGTCACAGTTTTACATTGTCCTTCTGGCTCCACTCAGGGCTGAGACGGTACAGTCTCAGGGCCTGTTGAACCTACCCCTGGACACACTCCCCTCAGCCTGCTCTACCAGATTCTCCACAAGGGAAAGCCAACTTGAAACAACAGGAAAAATTATAGTGACAGTCAAAAAACTGCATCTCTGGGTGTTTCAATCATAAAATAAAAGTATTACATTTTCATCAAAATTGTCTAAAGTTACTGACCCATTTATAGGAGACAGAAATCTAATTTCTTTTTTTAAGCAATTTTATTTTTAAAAGATTTTATTTATTTATTTTTAGAGAGAGGAGAAGGAGAAAGAGAGGGAGAGGAACATCAATGTGTGATTGCCTCTTGTGTGCCCCCCATTAGGGACCTGGCCTGCAACCCAGGCCTGTGCCCTGACTGGGGATCAAATCTGTGACTCTTTGGTTCGCAGGCTCCTGCTCAATCCACTGAGTCACACCAGACAGAGCAGAAATCTAATTTCTTAATTAAAGTACTGAATCCCATGATGGACAGGTGCCTTACCTTCTTGAAAAATATTTTTTTTCATAAAATACATATAATTTAAATTATCAAATATTATTCAAAGATATATATATGTATATGCACACACACGCACACACACACGCACACATACACACATAT
The DNA here is from genome assembly GCF_004126475.2 of Phyllostomus discolor. Taxonomy (NCBI): domain Eukaryota; kingdom Metazoa; phylum Chordata; class Mammalia; order Chiroptera; family Phyllostomidae; genus Phyllostomus; species Phyllostomus discolor. The sequence goes on along the minus strand of NC_040910.2, from coordinate 53,577,190 downwards.
ATATGGTGAAAGTAGCCTCTTCCCTATACTATCTCATTCTTGGATCCCACTCATTACACACTGAATATCCAATACTATGAGTTATTTCCATTATCAGCTATCTCCATATTTCTAAGTCAATTACTTATATTTCTATTTGTAAATTGGCCAGTTTTAGGGGTTATCTTCTTTCAACTAAAAAAGATAAGACTTACCACTTTTTTACCTCCTTTTTCTCACCATGTCTGCCTCCTAAACTTCCCAGAATAGTTATAGTGAAATTGTTTTAAATATCCATCATATCTGAACAGCATACTCTGTGTGATTACATTTCTTTCCATGTACATTTTCTCTTGGAGTTAAAATAGCCTAATTTAAAATTTCTCGTACAATAATCAATTTAATTGAAGAGATATGAGCACCTGGGGCATTGGGTCCTATTTCCAAAATCATCAATATCTCAGCTATTTTCCACTAGTTACTTAACTTCATCGGGCTTTGCTTTTTTTACCTAAAAAAGCAAACACATTTCTTTCCAACCAAGCCAGCATTTGGTGAGCCTCTGCTGTACTCTGCCCTGTGCCGCTGGTCCAGGGTTCTGTAGCAAGTGATCAGCTTCTAGCTCAGTAACTGAATAACTCAAATAGATATTTTAAAGTGACATTTTTAAGGAAAACTTTTCTGAATAATTTTACCCAATTGCTCCTATGATCATGGTAATTCACTGTACTTATTTACATGTCAGCAAAAAAAATGCCTAAAAGGTAACTCATTACAACGTCCAGCCTAATCTGCCTCCCCACTTACATTCTTTCTTCTTTTCCCATTCACCAGCCCAGTGACTCCTGAGACACCTGGAAAGGGGGTCCTTCCCCATGAGGAACTGGCTACAATCCTCAAGAAAGCTAACGCCCTGGTAGGGAGACTCTCACCCCAAGTCACAGAGCAGCAATCTGCTGAGTTGGGTTCATGCTTAAGTTAAAAGTCAGCCCAACAGAAAAACACACCTTTGATCCCAGTGCCCCCAACCCCAGGGCAGGTAGAGGTTGGCCAGCTAGAGCCGTGCATGGGGTGGAGCACAAGTCTCAAAGGGCAGGTGGTGGTTGTTGCTCATCCACGAGCATATTCTCTTCATTGATGAAGGGACCGATGAAGCCTCATCTACATGAACAAAAACCTAAGGCCAATTTAAACTTTCCCTGTACCTCATCCCTGTCCCCACACTATGTAATAAAAAGCTTCATGAAGCCGTCTGCTTCTCTCTGTTTCTACCATCCCTGGTCTCTCTCAAGTTTAATAACTTCCAACCTGGACAGAAAACACTTGTTTGATCATGTTACTGTCATGTCAAGTGTTATATTCACTTAAATGCCTTTAAAATAAACAGCTCAGGATACCCCATGCAGCCTACCTGCGACCAGCCCCCACGCCACACTTTCACATACACCTCCCAGTTCAGCTACGCCATTAGCTACTCACTAGGAATGGACCACAAAACTCTGGTAGGCATACTCCCTGGGATATTAATTGTCTGCTCGGCAAACCTTAGCACATGTGTTAAAAATTTCCTTTGTGCCATTTATCCCATTATTTTATGACCATTCATATAGGAGCCTGTTTTGCTTTCCCATGAGACTTGGGTTTCTTAGGGCAGAGCTTTATATACCTGCATATTTTCATGTACCTATCATATACCTTGAGTACAGGATGAATAAAGAAGTGAATGCCCTGGCCCATGTGGCTCAGTTGGTTGGGCATTGTCCTGAAAACCAAAATGATGTGGGTTCCATTCCTGGTCAGGTCACATGCCAGGGTTCGGTCCCCAGTTCAGGGGCATGTAAGATCAATGTTTCTCTTTCACATCGATGTTTCTCTCCCTCTCTTCCCTTCCCCATCTCTCTAGAATCAATAACAGAAAAAAATACCAAAGTAGATGAATAATTAACCAAGTAGAACCTAAGTGGTATCAATCTATATTTATGTATTTTGGTATTTTCATGCCAATTTCTCCCTGAAATCTACAAGTATGATTGTTCTGTCTCTAGTTTTTGTTCATTGCTTTTAGGAAAGTCACCTAGAGGAGAAGGGTAAGGAAGGCAGTAAGAAGATCGTGACTTCGGCTGTGCTGTGATCCCACAAACGACACTGTGTGGCCTGTCATTTTATCTTTCTTCTGAGTCTGAAGCTTTCTTGTTTGAAGAGGCCGATGAACCCAGGGAGGTATAGGGCGTTGGGCTGGGCTTGTGCCTGATAGTTCATTCCTGAAGGTGGGCTATGGAGTGAGTCCAGCTGGTGATATTTTCAGCATGGGAACCTGGTAAACTATCAGGGCAGCATTAACAAGATGGGATGCATTGATTTATTTTTCTCCTGAATTGCTTGGCAGTGCCTCAGCATTCAGGCATCAAATTTGCTCAGTGTGCTACTTAGATGATTTCTTCCTCCCCCAGCCAGTCTAAAGACTGCAGTAGCTACTGCTATTTTAAACTGTGTCCTTCTTCAGTGAGAGCACCGGACACATCTAGGAGAAGATCAAATTAATCTCCAGCTATTCTCTCAGGTGGACCAGGACAGGCATGTCCCTGAGTCAGAGCTTTAGGTTGTTAGCTTCATGCCGTTCTCCCTGGGTCACTGTCCCAAGCTTCTGTATCCAGAGGCTGATGCTGATCGCATGAGAGAAAAAGAGTAGTTTAAGTACAGGGTGAGAATGATTTTAAATGTTGGAGGGTTTGTTTAAAATAATGTGTACTTTTATATCTGGTGATTACTGTTTGATTCCTGTTAAAATGACAATAGACCAACAGAGGGAAGAATTTCAACATGTTCTTCCCTCTAATCATTACTTTGAAGAACCTGGAGATGATGTGAAGTAAAATGAACCCCCTACCACTTTATGACAAAAATGTTGACTCACCCACTGCCCTTTGCTGGCCAGACCCTTTCTAGATCAAAGTTACTCTTCCCAAAAGTAAGCTAAGGTCAGCCAGTGGTCACCTGTGCTGTCACTGGCACATCGGTGCCTGACAGGCCAGCTTCCGGAGTGGAGTGGGTATCAGTCCAGATTGCAGCTTTGGCCTGAGGCCTATGCTCCTAGTTTTGTTTTGCTCTTTATAGCTGTATGTCCGGGCACCTCTTATCCTCACTTTCCTCATCTGTAAAATACCTGTTATTGAGCTTTGCAATGGGCAGCACATGGGAAATGTGGGAAGGTCTGGCAGGTGCCTGGAGTCTGAAGGGTCCAGGGCAGACACTCTCTCTTTCCCTAGGTGCTCTAGTGCCCACTCATCTGGTGCATTCTTCACTTTACTAGAGCAAAGAAGGTGTCACCTAACCTCTACCCCTTTATTGACCTCTGTCATCCCCTTGTCCCCTGGCTACTGCCAAGTGTGAATAACTGGGCTGGTTTTCCTTCTCTGCACACAGACAGTGGAGGCAGCAACAGAGAGCCTTTCCAGGCATGCTAAACTGAACTAAACCATCTCTCAGGCAGAGCCCAGCTCTATTGAGAAAGCATCTTTCATGACTTAGAGTTGTAAAACCCAGAACTATTTCAGGGGCACTAGCGCCCCCTGGGACGTTGCCAGGAGAACAGTAAAAAGTGTTAATGGTCTCAAGTGTATCTCCAATACAGCTCCATCTTGATCACCAGCATCTCAGCCAGGGTCTGGTTGAAATGAGAGGTGACTGCTGCCTGGCTTCCTTTTCCCTTCTTTGCTGCATAAACCCGTGCATGGTTGTGTCTGTGACTGAGAAGGCTGGGGAGTTTCGTTGGTGGAAAATGAGAGTGGGAGTGAGATATATTAATTTCTCTTACATAAGTCTGAAGGTCCGTGACTTTTCCTAAACAAAATGATATATACACCAGCAGTGTGGTGGGGATTGAAAGTGTATTCTTTGGAGTTAGACTTCCTGGGTTGATATTCTGACTATACTACTTAATTTGCTATCTCTTTTGGCAAATTACTTGACTTTGGCTTTGATTTTCTCACACTGTAAAATGAAGATGACAATAGTAGTTAATCCATAGAGTTGCTTTAAGTTAAATGAAATAATACATATGAAGTGCTTAGAATAGTGCCTGACAAATAGTGTGTGCTCAATAAATGCTGTATTTGCTCTCTTTGCAACAAACTACTGGTATCCTTGAGCAAGAAGCACTGACCTCTAAGTTCACTGACCTAAGACTCCACGAGGCAGCTCTGACATATTGCTTCCCAACTAGCACTCCTGTGATCCCGAAGGCCCCTTTGCTATGTCTTTTATCCCCAGACCCCCCTGGGGCTTAATGTTATGTGTATCTTCTTTTCTGAGCAATCAATATCCATTACATACAGCTCATGGTCACAGCTTTTCCTGGGGAAAGATGTTAATGGATTCTGTCAAGGCCAGGACACAGCCACTTCCCTACCTTCAGCTCTTGAGTTTCCTGAAAGCCTGACCTTCAGTGAGAAAGTGATCAGGAAGTTTCCAATAAGCTCAGGGGTCTAATTGATATTTCTCACTCCTCCATGATGATTCCTGGGGAGACATCAGTTGTTGTCAATGGTCCATCACAAAGTCATATAAGTCACATAGGCTGCGGCTTTTCCTGACATTTACTAGCCATTATGTGTCCCCACTGGGATGGGGAGCTCTTCAGTCCATAGTGGCACTGGCCAATTTGCTGGTCTTCAAAAAAACATGGATAAGTAGATAATGTAAAATTAAAAAAAAAACACAACACACCCACAGTAGTGTTCAGAAGGCTGGGTCGTTCAAGGGCCACTGACAAGTCAAGTTGAGTTAGAAGACTGGAATTCAGAAATGAAAGTAAGTAGCATTTATCTTTCCAATTGAAAATCTCATTCAAAGCTTTCAGGTACAAGCCCAGCCCTGCTTCTGTTTAGGAGCATGGCCCGTCTCTGTGTTCGAGTCACACACACAACCTGGGTGGAGAAGGAAGTGGTGTGTGGCAAAATTCCCCCAGAGTTACATCTTTAACAACCAGAAACAGAGTTTAACAAATTTCTTAGTAAGTTGATTTAAAGTCAAAATTCTGAAGGCCTAGGGCTGTCCCACAAAGGAATGAAATCATGGAATTTTCTAGCTCACAGATTTAGTTTGATAGATTGCCACCTAGTGGCCATTGCAAAAACTTTGTGATGGGTTGTCAGGTACATTCACATGCTAATAAGGAAATGATAAACTTTCTTTAGATTATGACTACCCAGTTTTAGTGCATTCAACGTACTTTGTATAATTCCACAACTATGACGACAGATGCCTCAAGAAAAAAGCCAAGTGGGTATGTGCAGCTGGTCTATGTTTGACAGTAACTGGTGCTCTGCTGGGAATGTGGTTTTGTTTTCTTTTGATCACCGTTACTGCATTCCTGGCAGAACTGAGGTAAAAACACACTTGATCTTCCTTGATGCAGTAGCATTTCTGTAATATACATAGTAATAAATATGGATTCTGATTTCTTTTTCGGAGTGTTTTTTAAATGACTTGCCTGAACTTCAACTGCGCATCTTGTCCACCCTCTGCCCCCCAAAATGTACAGCTGAGGCTCTGCTAAGGTTTTACTTCGTATTTGTATATTTCAGGTTGTTTTTCTGTGGGCTGCCCTGGATCTGCATCACTCAGTGGCCAGGGACCTGAGCAGAAGTTTTGTTCAAACTCCCTGAGCTGGTAAACGTTCTGCCCTCAGCCACTGATCTGCATGCAGGGTGGGGAATGCATGGGAAGCTCACTCCATTTTCGCTCATCTGGGATTTCACTCTGTGTGATGCTCCTGGGTACTCATGCCCCCGAAGGCCTTTTTCAGGTCAGCAGGTGGGGGTGGGGGTTGCTGGTCAAACCTGCCACCCTCCTCTCCTTCCCAGATGCCCCTGCCCCCATTCTGCTTTGAGCTGGTCAGAGCCTCATCGTTGTTGCTGAGATTGCAACTTCAGCCTAACAAAGATGCATCTTTGTCCTATTTCTTTCCTATAGGCACTTATGCTGATTAATCATTTGAGTTCTTCCTCCCCAACCCTAATCCAGCTCATTGAATATCTTTAAAGAATACAAACATAAAATTAGATTAAAAGTCTTGGAAAATGCAGTATATGTCATGGGCCCTGAAGCTCAAGCTCTCTTAGGTTCCAGATAAATCTACCTCTGTCCAAGTCAAAGAGTACATGGCCCAGCTGCAGAGGATAGCCTAGGACCCTGAGACACCACATCCCAAGGCTGTCAGAGGTTCAGTCTAGTTTAAGTTTAGGCAAAAACCAGCATCAGGAAGGGTTCTCGAGCTGTGCACAGGCAGGGCAGCCAGCGGCTCCCGGGACTGAGGAGGAAGACAGTGGACTTAGACTGCAGGCCTAGCAGGTCCATCCACGCACAGCAGGAGTCCTATCCGCAGCTTTGGGTTCCAGGGAAAGAATTCAAAGCCCTGAAGGTGGCAAGAACCAGAAACAGTAAGACTATAAAATCATAACAGGCTCATAACCAGGGACAGAATGGGACCTCCAAGGGGACCACTGAATAACAGGGAGAAGGTTGAAGGGGCTTCATAATCTGTAGACCAGGGGTGTCCAACCTTTTGGCATCTCTGGGCCACAATGGAAGAAGAGTTGTCTTGGGCCCCACATTAAATACACAAACACTAACAAATGCTGATGAGCTAAAAAAAAAAGTCCCTGCATAATTTTTGTGATATCCACCACCACCAATAAGCAATGAAGTCCTCACATAATAACCCTAATTATGCAGCAGGCCTTTTGATAACCTTTAAAAATCATCAAGCAGGCCCCAAGATTGTGATCACTTATATAGAAAATGTACATATCTAAGTAATAAAATTTTGTATAAAACTCAGTAGTAAAACCAGGTAACATTTTAAGTAAATTTACGATTTTGTGTTGGGCCTCATTCACAGCTGTCCTGGGCCACATGTAGCTGGGGGACCCACGGTTGGACTCCCCTGCTGTACACGTGTCAGAAGGAGGAGGTTCCTGAGAAATAGAGTGCATTGTGGCAGCATTTGAGCAGCATGCAGGTAACACCTTGAAGGGCTAGGAGACGGAGTATTGGCAAGCATGAAGAACACTACCTAAAACAGAAGAGGGCTTTAGCTCTCAGAAGAGGGGGAAACAGGTTAGGACTTTAGAGTGATTATCTGGGCAGGGAGCAATGAGGCTGGGCGATTTGGGGTAGCAGACATATTCATAATTGGAGGGAGAGAAGAAATTTGGAGAAAATCACTAAAATGAATAGTTTGGGGAATGTGGAGTCCAAAGCAGAGGAAGTGGCTGGTGATGGTGAGTTCTCTGGAAGGACAGTCATGGGAACAATAACAAATCAAGAAGAGTATCCTTTACAGGAGGGATATCATATCACCAAAATGTATACTGTTCATCGCCATAGTGTTGTTCAGGTGAATACAAGTATGTGACTGTCCCTTCATTTTGGCCATCAGAGGATTAGTGTTTGCTAGTATATGCAAGGTTTTATATTTTATATGGAATTTCTCTTTTTTCATACATTTACATAAAATATTTAAATTTGCATCTTCTGCTTTAAGTACACATTTATCAATGTTCTTTCTAAAAGGGATGGTGTTTATCAGAACAACAGACACTTGTGGTGCCGCCTGGGTCTGAAGTGCTGAGTCACTCACTGCTGTCCCAGCTCACTCCTCTTTAACCGGCCAGGAGAGCAACAGGAATCTCACCAATGGCCAACCTTCTTCCTTGATTGGCAGCTTTTATTTAATTGAATCATAAAATTTGCATTTAGCACTTGAAAACTTTATTTCATTGAATAAAAAAAATAATGGCAGATGCCTTTAACAGTTAACAGAAAGAAAGCAGGGAGCACGAGAGAACATGCTGAGAAGCCTCAGTGTAAGAAGTAGCCAAAATCACTCCCAGGACACTCCACCCACATAACCAACTCTCAGGGCCGGTGCAGACAGCACAGGGGTCCCGTGTGAAACACTCAAATCTATAAATTATAAGGATCTTGCAGCCCTTCATGGGAATCATATTTCTTCTCTGCTGGAGTTCATTATCTGAAATTCTTGTAACTCTGTGACTTATCCGTCAGGTTCTTAAGGAATTCTAAAGATTTGGGAACTTAGAATTACATTCTAGAAATTGAGAACTCACCAGGAACATTTCAAGTCCCCTACTGCTGCCAACAGAATTTTAAGAACTGCTCTGCAATTAGGGTGACTATTCTGCCTCCTTCCTGACAGGAAACGAGTAAAACAGTCATCTGCTTTTAATTACCTAGTGGAATCGATGCCTTCCTGCACTGAATTTCTCAGCATTTCTGTAGGAGAGAATTTCATTTAAACCAGAATTAGTGGTAATCATGTCATGTTCAAATTAAGATAAGTAGTTACTTCTGTGTTTCCAAGAAAATAAATTTTATAAACAGTATTTTTTGCTTCTTGGACTCAGAGTGTAATTTATTATCCTCAAGATTTTGACTCTTTTTTAAGAGTCTAGACTAACATTTTTATAGGAAAATACCAGAGCAAGGAGACTGTTTTGTATTAAGCTAAAGAGGATTTGAAAAATATAATTTTTATAGCATGTCTACACTACAGGCTATGAAATCTACAGGCAAATATGACAGAAAGAAGTTGTCTGTCTTCCATATTTTCTGTTCAGACAAAGAACACTTGAAAAACTACCCAGATCCGTGTAGCATACACTGAGGGAGTGCTGTGAAGGTCTTGCGTCCGGGAGCTTCAGCTCAGCCTTGTGCGGCCATTCTGGGTATCCAATTTCAAACTCTAAACAGAAACATGTGTTTAAAAAATGAGTTGTTTTTGGTAAAATCTATAAACATGTTCTATTTCAGTTACTTATTTATATCTACTAATTATAATAACTTTTTTGGATTCTGCTGTAATTGGTTCTCCTTAGCCAAGGCCAATTAAGCAGCTATTGTAAAACAAACAAGCCTGTCACAAAGGAAAAAAGAATCATTTAGTTTTTCATTATAGGAGGCCACTTTGTTTGCACTAGGAGTGTTGCTTTTCACTCTCTGGTATGAGACAGACATCATCGTGAAGCGGTAGGGCCATTAGAAATATCCTTCTCCATTCCAGCAACAACAGTGCATTGGGCAGGACTCTTGTTGGAGCACGTTGCAGGGGAAAGCTGCATATTAACCCAGCACATTGCAGGAGCTCAGCAATTGTAGGAGCTCGACAAAAATCTTTGAACAAATGAAAGAAAGGAAGGAAACAAAAACTCTGAGATGTAGCCAAACAGTCCCAATCTTGTCTCCCTTTGGCACAAATCATATTTTTGATAAATTTTCAAACACAAACATAATAATTCAAAAGTGAAATAATCCCTCAGATATAGTCATTTATTGGTTTGGTAAGTGAAAACTTTGATAAAGCAATTATGAAAAAATCAGCACTAGTAATACCTTTTCTGTCATTACCAGGACTATTATGTCCTTTAAAACACTTCACGAGAACCCATTGGTGTATACGCTCTGGCCAAGGAAAAATTTGAGAGAGAAGTGTCATTTTCTTTGTTGTTTCTAAATGGTATTGGCACTGACCCTGTTGAATTCTAGCTCGATTCTTTGGTTGGGTTGGAAACTCTTGAATTAAAACACACTCAGCTGGATTGTCTGTTAGAAATGTTAGCACATCAGGGAAAAACATTTCAACAATCCTACTCTTTTGATTCGAGTGGAGGATATCCCCAGCCAATCAATGAAGATGCACCAAAGAACACAGAAGGATGCTAGCATCTGAACATGGTGGTGGTAATGGGGAGGGACCACCTGCCACAGAATCTGTGAGTCCTCTTTGCTCTCTAATTGCAGGTTTCTATAGTAAGTAAATGTCATTGTATCAGGAACCACACCAGCTATCACATGTAGACACACATGCACATGAGCACAGACACATGCAGACCACCTCTTCCTGATTCATGAAAAATCTAAGACAGGCTATAAATTCCTATGGGATAGGGTTGGGGAGATGGTTCTGATTAAGGGAAGTCTTATCAGAAACCATTTTTCCTTGTAAGCTTTGTGAGTCTCTCCAACCATATATTTGGTAAGACATTTGCAAACATTTTTCAAGTGCTAGCGCTTTCACTCAAAAAGCCTATCTGTTGAAATTGCAGGAAAACCACCCATGGAAGTAGACTGTGCTGGCTGAGTGTGCGGCATCTCTTGAGACCCTCTCCTGTGATAGGCAGAATCTTTGGAAGTACAAGCTGAAAACTATCTTAATCACACCCTTTTAGCCACAAAGAAAGACAATGTGATGATAATTGCTAATTTTAAAAATACACAGTTGAGAGTCGTGATGCTTTCAGCACCCAGTTCTGAGTAAGAACTACCCTACTCTGACCTTGAGAATACGGATGTCGACACAGAGACTGTAGCATTTTGGTTGATCCTAGAGATCCTATAATATCTCTTTTTTGGCCCAGTTTCTAATGCATGGGTGTGCTCTCTTGGCTAATTTACTTCTCCCTTGTCAGTACTGATCAGAGAATACATCTCCTCAGTCAGGGGGAGTCCCTGGGACCATTGAGGCCTCCTTGGAAACCATCACTGGGTGTTGACCCCTGAGACCCAGGGCCAGGACTAGGGTGAGGTGAGCGAGGCATTCAGCTCAGGAGCAACACTGAAAAAAGGCACATTCAGACTCAGTCATTGTGATAATAGTATAAAGCTAATTTCCAAGAATTCATCATGGATACGTCAATATTTTAAATAAAGACAGCATCTGATTGTGTCCTTGCATAAGCCACTGGGCTCCTCTTTTCCAAATCCCAGCCCTGCTGAGGAGTGAAAATTGCTCCATTTCTGCCTCAAATCGGAGACTGATATTATTGGATCATTTCAAGGAACCAATGAATGGTTAAGTACCATCAAAATTATTACTGAAATGAACCAACTGGCACAACCAACAGAACAGAGGCAAGGGACTCCACCAGTGTGATGCAGCAAGGACTGGAAGAACCAGCTGGAAGTCCCTCCAAAGACTCCACAGTTCTTCTCTGTGAAAGGTGACACTATGAACCTGCAATTAGTGTTCAAGCAAGTATGACTCTTTCCCGAACCCATGAAATGCATTTTCCAGCCATCTTTGGGACACAGGTCTAGTAAATGTACAAATATTAAAATACATGGGAACAATCTTCTCCCCTAGGTTGTTCTCTTGTAACAGCTGAGTCTAAGACCTTAGACTCACATAGGAGAGGAGCAAAAGCTTCTTTATGAATCGTGCTGTGAGTTGCACAAGGCAAGTCTGTTAGCCCCCGAATCTGTGTCTTTTTTAAAAACATATTTTATTGATTATGCTATTACAGTTGTCCCACTCCCCCCATTCATTCCCCTCTACCCTGCACACCCTCTCCCACCCACATTCCCCTGCTTTAGTTCATACCCATGTGTCATAAGCTCTTTAGCTTCTACATTTCCCATACTATTCTTGCCCTCCCCCTGTCTCTTTCCTACCTACCATCTACGCTACTTATTCTCTGTACCTTTTCCCCCTCTCTCCTCCTCTCACTCCCCTGTTGATAACCCTCCATGTGATCTCCATTTCTGTGGGGCTGTTCCTGTTCTAATTGTTTGCTTAGTTTGGCTTTGTTTTAGGTGTGGTTGTTAATAATTGTGAGTTTGCTGTTATTTCACTATACATGTTTTTTTATCTTCTTTTTCTTAGGTAAGTCGCTTTAACATTTCATAAAATAAGGGCTTGGTGATGATGAACTCCTTTAATTTGACCTTATCTGAGAAGCACTTTATCTGCCCTTCCATTCTAAATGAAAGCTTTGCTGGATAGAGCAATCTGGGATGTAGGTCCTTGCCTTTCATGACTTGGAATACTTCTTTCCAGCCCCTTCTTGCCTGCAAGATCTCTTTTGAGAAATCAGCTAACAGTCTGATGGGAACTCCTTTGTAGGTAGCTGTCCCATTATCTCTTGCTGCTTCTAGGATTCTCTCCTTCATTTTTATCTTGGCTAATGTAATGATGATGTGCCTTGGTGTGTTCCTCCTTGGGTCCAATTTCTCTGGGACTCTCTGAGCTTCCTGGGCTTCCTGGAAATCTATTTCCTTTGCCAGATTTGGGAAGTTCTTTTTTATTATTTATTCAAATAACTTTTCCACTTGTTGCTCTTCCTCTTCCCCTTCTGGTACTCCTATAATTTAACAATGTCCTGGAGGTTCCTAAGCCTCTCCTCATTTTTTTGAATTCTTGTTTCTTCATTCTTTTCTGTGTGGTTGTTTCTTTCTTCCTTCTGGTCCACTCCATTGATTTGAGTTGCAGTTTTCTTCCCATCACTATTGGCTCCCTGTGCATTTTCCTTCATTTCACTTAGCATAGCCTTCATTTTTCATCAAATTTGCGACCAAATTCAACCAATTCTGTGAGCATCCTGATCACCAGTGCTTTGAACTGTACATCTGATAGGTTGGCTATCTCTTGGTTGCTCAGTTGTATTTACTCTGGAGCTTTTATCTATTCTTCCATTTGGGCCATTTTTTTTGTCTTGTCACTCCTGTTACATATGAGGGGTGGAGACTTAGGTGTTAACCAGGGCAGGGGACCCCAGTCACTTGGGTTGTGACACTGTATGTGGGGGCAGAGTCTGAGAGGGAACAATGGTGCTTGCTCCACTCTCTGTTGGATTTCAGTCCCTTCTGCTGCTTTCCCCAAGCAAACTGGGCCTTTCTGGTGCTGAATCCCATGTGGGTGGGCTTGTGTGCATTCTAGGACCCTGTGGGTCTCTCCAATAAACTCTCCCATGAGGCTGGGAGTCTCTCCTGCTGCCTCAACCCCCACACGTGTACCCAGTCAGTGCCTTGAGGCTTTATTTCCTGGTGCTTGGACCCTAGGTTGCAAAGTCTGTCTTGTTCCCTAGCCTCAGCTGGTTTATTTGCATGAAAATGTGGGACTGCCCGGTCAGCCAGCAAACCTTGCACACCATGCCTCGCTTCACAATTGCCGCCTCTCTGGGTCTGCCCATTGCCACCCTGTGTCCAGGATCCACCTGCTTCCATCTTACATGCCCAGTGCCACTGATTTTTGCGCTGCAACCCCTCTTTGCCTGGCTGTCCAACTCCGCCCCACCCACCAGTCTAGATGAATGTGTCTATTTTAACTCCTTGGTTGTTAGACTTTCATATAGATCAATTCTCTGTCAGTTCTGGTTGTTATTTTCTTTTTAAATTTTTGTTGTCCTTATTTTGGTTGTGTGAGGAGGCACAGTGTGTCTACCTACACCTCCATCTTGGACAGAAGTCTCTGAATTTTAGTGTCTGTAACTGGTTGGGGACCTGTAGCTCCACAAGCAATTCTATCCCTTTGCACCTTGAGGGTCTTCAAGGGTCTTGGGAACTTAATATGGTAATGCAGATGCGCCTGACTGAGGTCGCCCCTGTAAAGTGCTTTCTGTCACCACCAGTGGATGGTTATATAACCAGAAAGCATGTTCCAGTGGAAACAGGACCAAGCAGAGGCATTGGTGTCAGACAGAAATGTAACCAAGCACCATTAATGCAACTGGGAAAGGACACCAAAGACACACTGTTCCCAAACAATTTTGCTGAGAACTGGTTTTTGATGAGTAAATATTGTGTCAGCCAAGCACAGACTAAATTATTATGTTTATAATTTTATGACAAATAATATGACAAGCCTAAACATGAGATTTGAGGGCCCCAACTCTCTTATATGATCTACATTTATAACATATTATGGTATATACACCATTAGTAGTAAGTTTATTCATATGCTAAACAAATATTTATTAAGTTCCTCATTTAACTGTAAAGCCAAAGGTCCTTCAGAAGCTCACATTCTAGAAAGTAACCATATGTCCCAGTTCTATTTAAACTTCTCCCTGGCTTCTGTCACTCACTGGTTACATGCTCAGGACACCTTCCCCTACTCGCTTCTGTGGGAGTGCACCTGCTTTGCATATTAATTTAAGGAAACTGTAATTGTGAAAGTACTGCAATAGCTCATGATGCATGGCTGATAATAAACACACATTAAGTGCTAAATATATACCAAGAACTGTGCTAAGTACATTTACATACACTTTCTTATTTAAACCTCAGGCAGTTATATGACATTGACATATGATTTCATCTCACAAAATTGCAGTATAAGCTTAAAACATGATCACATGATATTTCCCATCTATTCAATTAGACACAAGACTTATTCTCATCGCCTTTGGGTCACCACTGGCATAATAAAAAGAATACATGGATAAAAATAACAAACCATCATATAATTGGAGAAAGATGACCTATCTGTCCCTAAATATTTGAATGAGGGTCAGTAGAAGCATTTCTGCTCTACAGTCAGACATGCTCCTGGGGGCAGGGTGGCAGCATGCTCCACATTACTGTGCAGAAAGGAAACACAGGGCTCATGGGACAGGAAGGGTTGGGGCAAAGCCCCCAAAACCTCTGTAGTTGTGTAACCAGACCACTGTGAACCCTCAAGCCCCCTAATTTAAAATACTAGCACCATTATGTTTTCACTGACATTCACACCTGGTGATGATCAGTTGATAGTTTGCCTCAAAATATAAGGCATATACTCCCTCCAAGACAGTCCAATTGTGTAGTTTCATGGGTATAGTCTTTTATTAGTTATTTTTAGAGAGAGGGAAAGAGAGGGAGAAAGGGAGAAAAACATCAATGTATGTTTGCCTCTTGTGTGCCCCCTACTGGGGACCTGGCCAGCAACCTAGGCAAATGCCCTCACTGGAAATCGAATCAACAACCTTTTGCTTCACAGGCCAGTGCTCAACCAGTTGAGCGACACCAGCCACAGCTAGTTTCATGAGTATAATCTTATCAAGAATGCTTTTTTCATTAATTATTTTTTATTAAAGAAATGCCTTTATTCCTGGCCAGGTGGCTCAGTTGGTTGGGGCATTGTCCCATACAGCAAAAGGTTGTGGGTTTGACTCCCAGTTAGGGCATATACCTGGGCCTCAGGTTAAGTCTCCAGTCAGGGTGCATATGGGAGGCAGTGGTTCGATATTTTTCTCTCTTTCTCTCTGATCAATAAATATATCCTTTGGTGAGGAATTTAAAAATGCCTTTATAACTTCTTAATCTGTACTCACAGGTGTTTTTGTTTGTTTTTGCTTTTTTTGTGAGTTGAATGCACTGGCAAACACAGTTGTTGTTAAAAGCACTAAACAAGCCACTACCTGTAGAGGTTGTCAGTTTATTTCTTAGGTCTTCACATATTGATAAGACTATATATTACATATATATGTATACACACACATATATATGTAGTTATTTTAATAAACCTTTCCTTTAGTGCAAAATATACACAAAACGCACAAGTACTAAGTGTAGAGGTGGATGAATTTTCACAAGTGAGTAACTCGGTGTGGCCAACCTCCATCCAGATCCAAAAATAACGCTTTATCTCCTGCACTGAAGAGCATCCCTTCACCAATTGTCACCAATACTCTGACGTCTAATGCCACAGATTAGTGATGCCAGATGTTGAACTTGATATCAGTTGAATCAAACAGTTTCCTTGTGAATCTGGTGTCTGGCCTAACAGTCTGTGAGATTTCTCTGTGTTGCTGTAGGTATCGGTACTTCATTTTTTATTCTTAGTCTTTAGTGTTCCATTGCATGAATATCTGAGATAATGACTGTAAATGTCTCCAGTGTCCATGTGAACACATTTCTGCTGGGTTACACCTGTGACAAGAACAGCTGGGTCATGGCCATGTGTACGATCGGTTCTAAAACATGTACCGGCTTCCCTATGTTGTTTAGACCATTTACATTTTCGTTTGCTGTGTGTGAGCAGTTTCACTGCCAATCTCCCCACTAGGAATGGCTATTGTTACCCTTTATTTACTTTTAATCAGTTCACGGGAAAATATAATACAGATAAAACAACACACACAAAAAACAGATTCCTGGCTTCATGAACTATTTAAGGTGGATATCCGTGTAATCACTGCATTGGTTAAGAACTGAAACTGCCACTTCAAGTTTCCTATCATTATGCCCCCAAATTAGTCACTTTCCTTATTTAAAATAATGATTTCTTCTCTGCATGCCATTATATTTTCAGCCCCAAATATTTATCTCTCAACCTTATAATTTAGTCCTGTTTTAATTTAAATTTTTATAAGAAAAATATACATATACTTATGCATATATTGCTGTTTGAATAATTTTACCTATTGTTTGAGGAATAGATCAAAGTTAAGCTTTATAAGTGTGGATATCCAACTGTGCTGTCACCACTTGGGAAAAGGCTGTTCTTTCTCTGCTGAATTGCCTTTGCGCCTTTGTAAAAACTCAGCAGGCCATATACATGTGACTCTCTGTACCTCCTTAGTTAGGTCTCTGAAAGGTTTTCTTAGCATTGTATTACCACTTTCCATGTGAAGTTCTCGTTCATATTTTGTCATATTTATCCTAAATATTTCATATTTTGATAGTATTTCACATTATATTTTAGATTTTATTTTCCCATTTTTTGCTAGTCTATAAAATATAATTATTTTTTGTTTATTGTTTTTACCTTATAACTTTGCTAAATTTATTTATTTGTTTTACAAAAAATTCTCCTGATATTATAATTAGCATTGTTTTGAACCAAAAAAAAAATCAATTTGTGGAGAACTGGCAACCCAACCATAGTCAGTCTTTTGACTCATAAACATGTATTTTACTCCATTTATGTTTGTTTTTAATTTTTCTCAACAGTGTTTCTTAGTTTCTTAGTTTCTATGTTTAGGCTTACAATTTTGTCAGATTTATCCTGAAGTATTTCACATTTTCATGCTATTGTAAATGCTATTTTGTTATTTCATTTGTTTTTCTTGGATTGTTCTTTGCTTGCATATGGAAACAGAACAGATTTTTATATACTGATTTGTATCCTGAAGTCTTACTAAATTTACTTTTTTCATGGTAGGATTTTTCTGTAGATGACTGCATCTTCTGTAAGTCAAAAGAGGTTACTTTTTCTTTACAATTTGTTTCTTGTTGTAATGGCTCTAATCTCAAGTAAAATGTTGGACATAAATAGTGGGAGTGAACTTCATTGCTTTGTTCCTGACCTTAGAGCAAAAGCACTCAGTCTTTTACCCGTGACTATGACAGTAGCTGTAGGTTTGCTTGGTAGATACCTTTTATCAGGCTGAGTAAGTTTCCTTATATTTCAAGTTTACTGAGTTTAATTAGGAATAGATATTAGACCTTTTTGAATGCTTTTCCTGCTTTTATTGAGCTGGTCATATGATTGTATTATTTTAGTCTGATAATACAATGAATTAGGTTGAGTGAATTTTTAAGTGGTAAGTGAGCCTTGCATTCTGGGGATTAACCCCAACTAGTCACAATGCATTATCCTTTTTATATATTGTGAGATTTAATTGGCTAACATTTAATAATAGCTTGTGCACCCATATTTATTAGAAGTATTGGCAAGCAGATTTTTCTGTTATAATAATTTGTCTAGGAGGCTAAAAGAGAAATATTGTCCTCATGAAATCAGTTGGGAAGTATCCATTTTCTCTCTTTTTCTGGAAGAGTTTACATAGAATTGGTATTATTTCATCATTAAACATTTGGTAGAATTCACCAGTAAAACTATATGAGCACAGTGTGTTCTTTGTGGAAAGATTTTTACTACAAACTCAATTACTAAATAGATAAATGACTATTCAGGTTGTTTACTTATTCATGAGGAAGCTTGGTGATTTGTAACTTTCAAAAAGTTTACTCTCTCATTACACTGTCATATTGAAATGATACTTTTTCATGCTATCCTCTAATTTAACAAGTGCATAATCTCCTGTGATGTCCCCTTTCTGATTCCTGATAGTCTGTGCTTTATTATTCCCTGTGTACACTAATTCTTTATTTGTTTTACTTCTTCTAGTTTCTCAGAGTGAAAGCTGAGGCGTTTGATCTGCCCTTTATCTCCTAACACAAGCAGCCAGTGTTGTACGTTTCCCTTAAATCACTGGTTTCTCTGTTCCCTCTGCATTTTGAAATGCTGTGTTTCACTTTCTTATAGTTTAAAATACTTTCTAATTTATCTTTCGATTTTTTCTTTGGCCCATGGATTCCTTGAAACTTTTCTACTTTTTAATTGGAGGTTTTCCCAGTATCTTTCTGTTACTGATTTTTAATATGATTTTTGAGAACATATTTTTTATGACTTCAACTCTTTTACATTTATTATGACTTGTTTTTGTTCCAGAATATGGTTTATGTCTGCAGTTTACAGTGGCACACAAAGCAATATTTTACTTACCCAGTGTAGTTTGCTCTGAAGCAGTGCCTTGGTTTGCTTGAGTCTTGCCATCTACTCCTTCCCCATGTGTAGACTGTACTTGATGGTGTGAAATCGTGGTTAAACATTCTGCAATCTCCAACCTCATTTAACTTTAGGGTTGGTTCCACTTCAAACACACATTCAACTGCTTTTTTATTAATTAACCAACTACTGCAAATTAAGTTGCCTTACGTGTAGGGGATGGATGTCAGGTAGGATTGGCTCAGTCCTCGTCTGCTGCTCATCGCTGAAGTATCCTTTATTCTCAACTCCCCGCACGTCTCGGGGAGGGCTGTCAGGAAGAAAACCAAATACTGACACAAGATATGGGAGAAGCTTGTGGCTGACAGGAGGTTCTTAAAAGGCTGATACTCAGGTTATACTCTGTAACAATTAACTATGAGAGAGCAACCAAAATTAGTATTTAAAAAGCCATTGAGATAAGTATTAAGATGAGAACTTGATTTATTGCTACACTTACTTGGTCTTTGATAAGAGGTTATACTTCATACCTATCAAATATACTTTCTGGCCAATATATTCTCAGCCAATATATCCACAGCCAATATATTCCCAATCATGGTCTTCTTCAACACATAGAAAATACAGACCTACCTCTGAATTTGCTTCAATTTAATACATTTTTGGTGATGAATTAATAATGCAGTAGCCCCAACACCGATAATACCCAGGACAAGCACAACAACCAGGATGGAGATATCTGGAATGGGAAAAAAACTGAGCTTCAACTAGGATTTCAGCTTTAGGATAGTAGAGTATTAACATTTAACTGAGCTGCTATAACCCTGGTTCTCCCTTTCTTAAAAGACTTTGATTTCTCCTCCCCACAATTTTTAAAAATATAAAGTAAAAGGCCAAAATATTATACAAATTATCATCTATATTAACAATTAGTGCTCCACCCAAGGTGTCATTATGTGTAAGGGAACCCCAATCAACAGAAAAGTTTTGATTATCAGTTGTTAATAGACTATAGAAAAAGCTTTGTTTAGCTATGGGCTCCTAGAATACCTAATTGGAATTTAACTAGGAAAAGGTATATTAATTATAAAATGCAATGCAAGTAAATTCAAATGTTGGTATTTATATGTGCAAGATAATTTTAAAAGATCATACAAATATATACAGAAACACAGCATATATGTAGTAGACTCAGAAAAGAAGTAAAGTTTTTTCACTGGCTAGGCTTTTGATATATGCAAGACAGTATATTCTAGGATGCTCACTGGCAACATTTATGGTCTCTTCCCATTCCACAAATACTTCTTCTTCCTCACACTGGCACTCGAGGTCACTGCCACCCTCCTGGAAGAGTAGTCAACCATGTAATTTTCTCAAATGACTGACAGAAGCTGTATTTTGCACTTCACTTAGCTTGACATTAGCTAGTTCTACACCACACACACAGACACACTCAAACTTTTAATGAATCAATTAACTAAACTGCACACTAAAATCAATTTTGGAAAGAAATACGCAACAAAATAAAGAATCTACCACCTTTGAAGATGGCCTTTGAACCAGAGAATGATTCAGACAAATTCAAAACCAGATAAACAAGATGGCTTAAGTGATCTTACCAGAAGGCATCAGTTTTAGTAAAGGAACAGTCCCTTCTAGGGTTGAGTACATCACAGCCTATTATTATCTAGGCCTATTATTATCTCCCTAAGCCTAATAATAATGAGCTGATATCACTGTGGGATAGAAGTGATGGAGCAACACTCAGTTCGTCAAAGAGCACTGTGAATGGTTAAGAACACACACTCTTTCTGTGTTTAAATCTCAGCTTTTCCTTCCACAACAACTAAGTGTGACTTGTTCTCCATCTGTAAAAGTAAGTATAGGAATTGGATTCACCTTTTAAGTTGCAATGAAGCTTTTAAAATTTAATATGTACATAAAGTACTTGAAAGGGTGCCTGACATATAAGTAATTCTAGGTAAGTGTTCCTGATTAACTGAGCTTAAGAAAGTTGTTACTCACACACACAGCTACTAGTTACTGCTATTACTGAGTAAAAAATGTGTAATGTTTTGTGGTTTTTTAAAAATCTTTAGGCAAATGTTGAGGTTGATGTAAGTTAACTATAAGTAATATTATGATAGATCCAACTTCAAACTTTAGGTTAAAACTTCATATGTACATAAATTACTGGGTTTCTTGATTACCAGTCTAATAACAAAACATATACTTACAATACTGGCAATATCTATATGTAATATTTGGTTTGTGTCTTTGGATCAATTTTATTGATGATATGAGAAAAATGGTTCCCAAACATACATTTGATTTAAAACTCACTATGCATGCCTACATACATACGCACATGCACATACACACATGCCAGGAATAAGCTCTATGTAAATAAATGTCTGGTAAGACATTAATTTAAAAAGGAGTCAAGTCTTACAGCATTTTCATTGCACTCAGAGGAGCAATTGGTTGAATTGTAGATCTTTTCAATATTCACACATTCACCATTGCTGCACACCTGGAAATGATATAACCAAGATAAATTGGAATGGCATGCTCTTAGAACTTGCATAGTTTTTAGGGTGAAAAGTCCGATGTAGAATCCTCTGTGGAATAAGAAATCTTCTATAAAACTTTGATGGTCTTTTGAAAATAATGTACTCTATATTGAAAATAATGTACTCTAATATTGTAATTTTTGAATAAATATTGTTATACACAAACTCCTTAATCATTGAAATGTCTACATCTTATTAATTCTTCAAATGTAATCTGCATCTGTTTTTGGTGTCATACATATCCAGAAAATCATTGTTAAGACCAAGGTCAATGAGCTTTTCCCCTACATTTTCTTCTAAGTGTTATACTATTTCATCCCTTACATTTAAGTCTTTAATCCATTTTGAGTTAATTTTGTTCATGGCATAAGGTAAGTATCCAGTTTCATTCTTTTGTATGTGGAGATCCAGTATTCACACTGCCATTTATTAGAGAGACTGTGCTTTCCTCATTGTATATTCTTGATGCTTTCGTGAAAGATTAGTTGACTGTATGTGCATAGGAGTACTTCTCAGTGACTGTCGGGAGAGAATGAGAGGCAGCCTGAGGATCAGCAGGAAGAAGAAACCAAGGTGGAAAGAGGAAGGAACACGGGAGGGTTGTGGTGATGCAGTTTTGGCCATTGGACGCTAGAGGAGTGGTCAGGTTAATGAACTTTGTGGTATTCATAAGAAAAGGGGTGGTTTGACATGGAGAAGGTGTAGAATTGAGGACCTAATATCCTTACTTCAGAATTTTATTGTTGGTTTTATTGATCCTACCTGATACAAAGGGCTCCATCTGTCCATTAAATTAATGGACGAGATAAAACTTATCCATGCTTCACATCATTACAGTCTGAGAATATTTCAAAGTATAGGAACAGGCTACCACAGGAAGCTTTTTACTAAAGGGGCAATGGTACTTAATACTTGTTAAAGGTAAAGGTAGTTACAGGATAGCCATGGGGATGAAAAGTACAGTATAGGGATCACAGTCAGTAATATTTTAATAACCATGCATGGGGCCCGGTGGGTACTGGAAATATCAGGGGATCACTTTGTAAAGTACATGATTGTGCAATTACTGTGCTATACACCTGAGACCGTTACAAAATAATACAAAATTTTAAAAATAATAAACTGGAAAAATCACATTTAAAGAAAAAATTACTTATTCAGGTACTTCCTTTGGACCTGTGTCCTTGCACAGGATCTTAGGTCCTCAGCAAAGAACTTACAGCCATGTGCTCTGACACCAAGCAAGCTAGATGGAAGGCTGTAGTGCCCTCCAGATGCGCAGTGCTGCGGGGACAGGGGACGGGCTCCTCTGTGCCGAACCAGGTCCGCGGTGATGGGCTGCCATGCAGTCTGTGCACTCAAAATTGAGGTGCTGTCAGTGGCGGGGAATCTATTGCCAAGCCCCGCAGATACAGCTTCCATCAGAGAAAAGTTCTCCTGAACCACCTGCCCTTCCATGTCTACAGGAAACTCACTCAGTTCCACTCCGACCTCAGGGGCCGCCGCTGCACATGCAGGCTGGCGATGACCGAAACGCTATTGCGCAGCACATGACTCTACATGACTGAACATGGGGAAACTTTTGTTTAAAACCCATGTAGATCTCTACTACATGGAAATAGCAAGATATTTCTTATTTTTATTTTTTAAATTGTTGTATGTGTAATAAAGAAATAACTACAGAGTTTTACAGCCATTCTTCTGTGTCAGAAAGCAGACTAATTTCCTTCCTTCCCCCCTGTCTTCTACTCCTCTTTCCTCCCCACTCCATCCTGCTATCTTCGCTTCTCTCTTCTTCCCTTTCCCTTTCCTTTCTCATTAGCTCTGCCCTAAGCTCTGCAGCATAACTATGGAGAGGGCATCTGGGGTGCTGAGATAGTTGTCCTCTAGTCCTATGACAAATTCAATTAACACAGAAAAAATAATTACAAAGAGAAACTAGAATATTTTTATGCATTATAAGTTCCTTGTGTCTAAAAATAATATCTGTGTAAAACTAAAATGAAAGATTCTGTACCTAGTGTCTTGGTGATACCCCTATAGACTGGCATTTGCCACACATGGATTCATCCCCTCACCAGGAACTGGTTGGAGAACAGCACTGCTGTGATCAGTAAATTTCTGGACTCTGGACTAAGACTGCTCTTGAAAAAGTAGGTGCTCTATGTGGTGGTGCACAGTTACAATGTACCTGTAAGATCAAGGTGTGTTCCTTAACAACTGCTCCCCTACCCACCCCTTTGTCCAGCCCCTGCCACTCTTAGTAGGATTGAACGAAGCAAATGTCATACTTCTACTTTGTACTGCTGGATGACCTTCCTTATTGGAAGTGAATAAAAAATTGTTTTTTTTTAACCCACTGCATCACACTGTAACTTTTTGGAGATCCCTGAACTTTCTAGACTGTGGTGCACATAACTGAATTTTCACAAATAGAGATCTCTTACCATTTTCATATTTATTTAGTCCTTTTAATGGGACACTGTATAATTAAATATCTGGTCTTGAAATATTGGTCTTCATTAAGTTCTTAAATTCTAACTTTTTTTTTACATTCTGAGTTTTTGCTTTCTAAATCATTTCTCTATTACATTATATGAAGGACGCTGTAATGTTTGTGAAAGTTTGCATAAGGAAGGGATGCCATGTCACAGAAAAAAACTGTTCAATTTCAAAATAGTTAAGTTTTAAATAAAATCTTATATGTTTTCCATATATTCCCATATTTATCAACCTTGATGAGATGGCTATTGTTTTTAGTATGCATTCTAAAGTTTCATCTTAGAATAATAAGCCCTTTCCAATATGACCTCATTCTACCAGTTCAGTTTCATTTTTTTTCAGTTCACCCAAAGTTCCAGTCACACTGAAATGGTCAGTTATCTGACTATGCTATACACTTTGTAACATGACATATTAGGTAGGTATTTCTTTACAAAAAGTCTTTTTTCACTTTTTGTGTGTTGAAAAATTTTCATCAGTCAAAGCTGGAATGTTACTTGCTCACGGCAGTGTAAGATGCCACTCCATGTTCTGTAAGTGAAGTTAGACCTTTGGACTCAAGTGCATGTTGTTCACACCACTGTGAAAGCACTTGTGCTGGGTTGTATCGATATATTTCATTTAATCTATGAAATTCTCCACTGTGCTCACCTCTGTATCCTCTGGGTCCTGCCCAGACCCCAGCACCATATAGAATGCGCTTGGTGAAAATGGATGAATGAATAAAATAAATGAAAACTGTACAGCTACTTCATGGTCTAATTAATTAAAAAATTGTGTCTATAACTTCATTAGATATCTACTGTATGACACTAATTAAGCACATTTATAACATTTACATATCATTTGTATAGTAAAGATATGTCAAAATGAATATTTATGATAATATTATTGCTACTCTGCTCAATAAAAATGATACCTTATTTTTTCCTGCTTTCCCATATATAGGCCCTCTGGAACCAATTACAGGACTCAAAGGTGTTTTAAAGTGGCTGAACCAAGAAGTTTTAATAAAAGAAAGAACTTTCATCTTACCATTCCATCTGCACATTTTGTTCCAGGAGCAACCAGGCCCAAATCTTTAGAATTGTGATATAAAAAAAAGGTTTTGCAATCAGTGGTGATATTCTGCTTTGGAGCCTGAAGGTGGTAGATCTTTTCTTCCCCCAGGATAGATGAGTGCTGCCCACCGGTGCAGTATATCTTTCCACACTTGACATCTCTGAAGAAAAGGGACAATAGTCTCATACTTGGGACCAGAAATGGAAATTCAGAGACTAGGTTTGCACTGAAGTGCCCTGGCCACTCTTTTCTAGACCCAGGTTGGCCAGCCAGCTGCAGAGAGCCGAGAGGAGCAAGGTAAACTGCCGGCCAGCCAAGTCCTGACCCTGGGAACTGAGATGAACAGGTAAAGATGTAAAATGATCATTGTTTCTGATATCCCTGTGGTCCTCACACATCCACAGTAGCTGAAATTTACAGAAGAATATTTTCATTAGTAATTTGAATTAACCTAACTTTAATCAGGATGCTAACATTTCTTAACCTCTTTTGCATAGAGCATATCTGCTGATTCTCATAATAAACTTTGTTATTATTATAACCCCCATTTTAAAGCTTATGAAGTAAATGGAAATAAGGGAAGTTAAATGACTGGCTATTTTCATCTAGTGTATTTAGGAGCAAAGGTGAATTCGACCATAGGCTTTTGCAGTTGTTTTCAATCCAAGCCCATTTCGTGGCCCACAAAAGGCCTTGCCAGGTGTCAGCAACAAATGGACCAGGATGGCTCAGCTCGTGCTTTTCAAAATCAGGTCTGACTTCCAATTCTTCCATTTCCCTCCAATTTCAACTTCTACCTTTCTTTCTATGGCTTCACTCTTTTCCTTCTCTCTTCCTCATTTCCCTATTCTACTTATTTCCCCCCCTCCTCCCGTGTGCTCCTTTCTCTTTTTTGCAGCATTTCCCCTCCCTTTCTCTATTAAAAATCTGAAACATTTCCCATATTTCCTCCTCCCAGTCCACAGCCTTCAGCTAGTACATACAGTTGGTGGATGAGTGCCAGCTGACACCATCATGGATGGTGCTCTGCCCCTTCCTGCTCCCCTGTCCCAGCCGCCTCCATGCAACAGTCAGAGCAATAGCTGCTCTCATTTTGCAGTACTTTCTGAGAGGGCACTTACTTTTCCTCACAGGGGATTAATCTGCCGCCCTTGCTTTTGCAGTATCCGAATCTGTTTCCCTTTTTATTCATCAGGTAGCAGATATCAGGACTGTCTTTGGCCTCTGGATGCAAGATGGTACAATAGAAGTGAAACAACAAAAGCATTGCTCATTACATTATACTGCTTATAAAATACTTTATTTTTCTGATGTCATTGAAATTTTAGTACGATGTAGTGGTGAAGCAGAATTGGATAAATAAATAATGAAAAACTGTTCTATTCCCTCAGAAGGCTCTTTTAGTATGGCTATAAAAATGTAATAAATATACCATAACCCACATGAGATAGTGAATTATATTAGAGGTAATAATAATTAATATGAAAGGTAATACAATATGAAAAAAGATGCTAGATAATATCTAGAAGCAAATTCCCAAATAGCATCATTTCCTATTTTGCCCCCAGCATAGGATAATTACAGAGAGATAATGGCTATTAGTGCTAGCAACCATCCACTGATGTTGTCTCACCATGGTCGAACAATTCAGAGCACTGGCCATCCCGGGTGGGACATTTCCCCATGAAGCAGTAGCCTTTCGAATTCTTGCAAGGGAAGCCATTTGCTTGGAATTGGTCCCTGGGACACCCAGAAGAGTGGCCAGTACACACTTCAGGAAAATCACATTCATCTTTTGCTGGTCTGCAGATCGTCCCTGCTTTTTTCATCTGTTGAAGAAAAACAGAGTGATTGAATCTTGGACACATTTACGTAGGTAAGGTTTGTAAGTAGGAGGAAGGTTGACCCATTTAATTTATCTGAAAGAAGCTTTAGGGCTGAATCACACCTTCCTTTGCTGCTCCACTGAGAATTATTATCATTTGTGAATGCCTTGGCTTTTATTAATTTAAGCAGTGCTAAGATGGTGTTTATGAAATTTGGTACTAGAACAGTGCTGGACAGAGTTGGAATGGACATAAATTGGAGAAATGAATAAATGGTCTGTCTTCTTCAACCCTTGCTCCAGTACTTCTCTCCCCCAACTACCATGAGCACACACATGCACGCGCGTGCACACACACACACACATGCACACACACACAGCTGGGAGCCCCTGCCCATTGGGAGGCATCTCCATTCCCAAGAAATCAGGTTTCCCCCTACAAAATAGAAAAATTCCCTGGCTCTCATTGGAGGGCATGGCCTAGAAGGATTCTCTCATCCAGCCATTCAATATCCATTGAAGTGTGCTGAACTCTGGAAAGGTTTCAAGATGAGTAAGACATGCTTCTATTCCTCTGTGATTTTACAATCTAGTGGGGTGGAAGAAGTGTCAATAAATGCTTGAAAGTAGCCATTTGGGTTTCTGGTTATGTTTCCTAGAAATATATCTCCAGTTCCAGCATAATCCTTTCCTTTGTTAGTTCACTCTTACTGGGATCACCCCAAGCCGAAGTTGAATAGGTTGGTAATGATTTACGATGGAGCAAGAGTAACAATAGCCATGCTGATTCCATTCCCGAATCACCAAGCACTGCTTAACCATTTCTCCATTTCCCAGGTCACAATACTGCCCAGTGCTGAGAAGTCAGAGCATCTCCGAAGAGGCTGTGTCCAAGCAAGCCTTGCCACAGTTTGGGATTAGTGGTGTAGGGTCCTTCAGTGGTCAGACAACTCTCTGGTTGTTTGTTCATTTAATAAACTGAAAACAGAGAGATCCAGTACCAGTCAAGTTTCCTACCTGACAAGCTTCACAGCATTCTCCTTCTGCACAGGTAAACCCTGGCTTCAACATACATTTGTCTGCATCACAGCAAGGATCAGTGCACTCCTGGCAAGAACCAAAAATTAAAGATCAGAAATCAGTCTGCAGTTTGGCTCTTGTTTGAGGGGTTAGTTAGTTGTGCTTCTGTGTAAGATAGCAGCACTTGTCTTTCAGAGTCAAATACAAATGCTTGGTCCTTAGCTATCACATCTATACAGGGTGCGGAGAAAGGAGGTTTACAGCTGTGAGTACACAAAACACAGAGTTTGTTCTTGTATTATTATTTATTAATTATTGTATTATTTTCCATACGAGCAGCTGTAAACCAACTTTTGTCCAACCTTATATAAAGACTCCCACTTGCCACTACTGTTAGGGACTTTCACTTTGTCTCCTTCCCACTCGGCTGTTCAGTCAGTACCAGGAACTGACAAGTGCTCACGGCTGCGTACAACACCCAGTGTGTGACCTCCCACTGACCCCATGACCTCTGTTCTCTGGAAGCGCCCTGCTGCTTCCCTGTGCTAAAGGAGCGATGTGAGATCTGAACTTCTAAAGATCTGATTTTATGTTTTCCTCCAGATGCCAAATATTTCAGCTTGATCTTTGTGTTTTTAATACATAATTAAATAACAGCAGGAGGATGGACACTTAGGCTTTATCTGCTCAAACAAAATGTAAACTGCAAACAACACTGTCTGCATCCTGTCATGTGCCATGCAGCGCTCCCCAACCCTTTTTGCACCAGGGACCTGTTTCATGGAAGACAATTTTCCCACGGGAGCTGGGAGTGAGGGGTAGGATGGAGCTCAAGTGGTAATGCTAATGATGGGGGCCAGAATGAAGCTTCGGTTCATGGCCCACAGTTCCCCTCCTGCTGTGTGGTCTGGTTCCTAAAAGGCCAGGGACTGGTACTGGTCCACAGCCCAAGGGTTGGGACTCCTGAATCATGGTACTTCAAGTGTTAGAATGAAACTGTAGAATTACTCTGAAGAAGGCACATGGACAATAGCATCAATTGCCAAAGCTAAATTCTCTTTATATTTAATGAAAGACATTAGAAGACTTGATGTGTTATAATCTCTGGATGCATCCCTGTTCCCACTCTGATCGTGGAGTCTCATCACTGTCATCCTATGAGACTTGTCTGAATTGCGCCACATCTGGAGTGTGGACATTCAAAATGTGGTCCTTAGACCCACAGCGTCAGCTTAACCTTGCAAGTCGATAACAAGGAAAGGTCTCAGCCCACTCCAACATCCCCAGCTGATTTGTTTGAGCTTGATAATTGTCCTAGACAATTTCTTGACAAAAATAACTTCTATGTTGGAGAAAAGCCGATTAAGAATTACGTTAAAATTTGCCTGAAGGGATTCTTGTAAATGTTCCAGAGACCAAGGTTGCAATAAACATGTGAAAGGCTAGAAGGTTCCTACTCAGTTACAGTTTTCTTATAACATGAACAATCCCACCAGGTTATAAGCTAGCCTCACAACTTCCAGAGTACAGCTGGACTGACTGCGAAGAAGTTTGTAGAACAAACTTGTACTGTGCATGAGACATCAGACAGTAATACGGATGGGCCCCTCTCACAAGAAGAGCCAATTACTATGTAAACCAGGCAAACTGGATGGCGTGGACCTCCAGCAGAATCATTATACACAATTTATGACTCAGTGAGAAGCCTTTGATAAGGCTGTACCAACAGCTTGTTTCCAAATGATGGGGGAAAGCACATTTTTTAAGTGCTTTATAAGGAATACCATGGTTGATTAATGGCTGTACCCCTGTCTAGCTTCCAGCTGAGCACAAACCGTGTAACTTACAGACAGCAGCATCAGCAAATACCTGAGCAGGGCCACAGTCGCATTCTTCCCCTTCATCCAATTTCTCATTTCCACAATATGGAGAATCACTTAAGTTATCAGAAAATGGAACATTAAACATGCATGTTGGGTTATAGTCCTTCAGGAATTGTTCGTACTGGATTCTGCTGCACTTACTGAATTTTAGTGCAGGAATGCTGGAGATAGGATGAGTTAAAAGTAAAGATGAATCGTATCAATGCATACTGATAGAACAACTGTGAACATTTTATAAATAATTTAGAAAGAACAATTGTAAACGATAAACTCTGAAAGTCCATTTACTTTTCTTACTCTTGTCTTACTGTGATAGCAGAATACCTGGGCTCTTTGTTACAGAAAATGCCCTCCTGAAACACAGCCAGCACCTGCTGTTTTGGTGAAAACGCTCTCACTGTGTGCCCTCCCGAAATCCCTTCCTGATGCTGCAGCTTAAACAGGTTGCCTGTGCTTGCTGCTCTCATATCACTTGTTATATGTCCTTCCCGAAAAGTCTACATAGTTATTCATCACCCAGGTAAGATTACAAGCTTCTCAATGCAGGGACTCTCTCATGTTCAAGTTAAAAAAAAACACTAGTTAACACAATGCCTGGAACAGAGTAGTTCTCTATAAAAGTATGTCAAAACAAACTATTTATTTAATAATATCTTACTCATCCCAGGAATGCAACATAGTTCTAAAAAGAACTTCAAAGTTTAAAAAAATACTGAAATTCACCTCCCATCTTCCTTTTGTTTTGACTCCCTTCCCATTATTATTGACACAATGATTAAATACAAAAGGACTTTTAGAGTCCTGAAGGCATTTGACTATTAGATAGGGATGGTGGGACCATTACAATAAATGACTAATTATGTAGATAATAATACAAAAGTAGGTATCTGTTATAGAGCTCTTCCTCTATACCAGTCACTGTGCTTGGGTGTTTTAGCTACTTTACTTCATTTAATCAAAATATAGAAGCACTGACCACCATCAACAAACATTTTTCTTACTGTATGCAATACACTACATGTACACACTATGAAAAAGCTCAAAGATGTATAAGGTTGAGGACCTAACTGCAGGTAATTCCAAGCTGGAAGGAGGCTGGGCATTCTCTCATTCATATGGAGTACCCCACATGTGTCTGGGGCTTTTCTGACCAGCGGTTCTCTTCCAATGAACAGAGCAGTAAAATAAAACCCCATGAAGTTTGTATCCTAATGGAGGAATAAACTAATAAGTAAATTTGTAAAACAAAAACTCTATTAGATAGTGGTTAGTATTAAAGAATGGGGGGAAGCAAAGGGAGAAGGTGTGACAAATGTTAGGATATGGGTGTGAGGGGACAGGATTGAAAAATGGGATCAGGTGGCTGGGAAGACTTTTTTGACAATGTCTGAGAAAAGATTTAAAGGAGGAAATTATAACTGATAGTAAAGGTGACAAATCAAGACACGTGGAGTGTATCCCTCTCCTAAGTACCTTGGTATAATTTTTAATTGATTGCCATGTACTCTTGCAATATGCTCAAACGGAGCTTTAGAATTCCTTTCATCATATCACTGGGAGAGACACTACTCAGGGGTAAGATTTAGCTGCCAAAAGGAAACACCTTTCCATGTCTGCTTTTGTCATCAACCTTCTGGAGTTTATTAGGAAGAACTCCATAGAATCACAATGTGCCCTATGACATGGAGTTTTAATCAAAAGTCACTCCCAAACTAGCTAAATGCATTCTCTATATCGTTTGAGCCTTACCTTCCACCTCTGTCCATCACACATCTTCCCAAAGTACAGGTACACGGGTAATCGTCATGCTGCATCCCAAGGCTATGGCCTAGCTGATGAGCTATTCTGCTTGCAACTACGTTAAGGTCAGGCAAAAGGTCCTGAAGCCAAAAAGATGTGTGCATTAGACATTCCCACAAGAGAGCACACTGCAGAGCACAGAGCTTCAGACTACTGGTTGAGACCTGTGCTCTAGCTTCTGGTTAGCTAATACTTATTTGAGAGGCCATGGGCTTGGTTACCTCCCTCTTCAGCCCCACAGTGTCTTTAATTATATAATGAGGTTGGACACATGATGCTTTGAGTGTGTCTAATGCTGCCATTTTGAAATTCTTTTTTGTAGCACAATAATGGTCATTGTTGGAGCTACAGGGACACATTCTTACCAATAGCTAAAAATTATTAACTAATGTTTTACCCAATAAAATAAACATTATTGGTTGTTTTCTATATACTAGCTATTCAAAGGGGTAAAAATAAAAATATGCATGGTTCATGCTTTCAATGTATAGTCTCAAATTGCATACAATTTTAATGCAATCATGAGAAGGGAGTTTCTGCTATAAAAAAATACCAGCAGGTCAGTGCTGCAAAATCCAAAGCAGAGCTGATTGTTACCTATTTGTAGCTCTATTTTATGTTTTGATCTTTACGTTAATGAAAAGTATTAATTTCCAAAGGGGTGCAATATTGGGTTACCATAAAATACCCCTAAGCTGGTCATTTCATCTTGCTCATTTGAAGTTTATAATGTGTCCTAGCTGGGTTATAATACCATAATTGGAGTAGTAAGAACCTCTATTAGATTTAGATTTGGTCTTTATGCAAAATTTATGTTATTAAAATTCTGTAGGCAAAAGACATAATCATACAAGGAATTGAATAAGGCCATTAAGTCATTTTAATAAGCACTAGCTTACTTTCAAAGCCTCAACAATATTGGGCTGAGCATAGCAACCACTAGGCAGAGATATTAAAGAAAAAACAATCCAATCTTGAGGTTTTCAAGAATTTCTTAGCTATGGTTACTTGGACAGTGTTTACTAGAAGCTTAGTGCCTTGTGAAAGGGTCAGATAAACAAGGGGAATCAGCAGTTTGAGGGTCTTTCAACTTTTGGAAAGTGAATTCCAAGTCTGTTTGATATGATATTTCAAATGATCTGTGCAATTTCTTTTCAGCATAACAACAGTTATCCTCACTTGGTAAATTAGCCAAGTTCAATGGACTTTACATGTCCTTGTATACAACCATATCTAATATGCAAAAGAGCTTCCCTAATCTTTGTGTGTTAGTTTGCACATGATGTTCTCTTAAACTCCAGACACTGGCTTACCGTTATTATTCATCTACAACTTTTTATAAAACATTTTCTCTTCATTTAATAAAGGAAGTATGACAGTGTGATTGTGGCATATCTTGGTGGGAATATATGAAGGGATGTGTATGTGGTCCCTTTCAATAGGACACAGCAAATTACTGAAATTTAATTCAAACTTTTTATTATGCAATATAACATAAATAAAACACAGCTCACCTTAACAACACTGGAGGAATAAATGGGCAGGCACATACCCCCTGGAAAGGCAGTTCCTTGCGCGTGGGTATAGAGCCACTTCCCACTACACACAAGATGAGAACACACTCCTGAGGCTGAGATAGCAGTTTAATTAACACATAGATTGAACTGCAGTGACCCCCACAATGCTAGTGCCTTGCACACTGAAGTGCCTTTTTTTTTTCCTGGCAGTAAGGATGGCCTCCGTTGACATTAAGCTCATTTTAAACTTCCCAAAGTTCAAATTAACTTTGGGAAAGTTAATGCAATATGAAGTTGAAATCATTAAAAAAATGCCTTCTAAAAAAACCCCAAAATAGAGTCCTGCTCTATTTGATTTTAGTTTACCCTACACTCAGTTTTGGATAAAGTCACTTAAAAGAACAAAAATTAAATTGAAAATGTTCAGAGGTGAAAATGCAACACAGAGAATGGACCAGGACCATGATCAATTAGCTGTGGCTGAAAAACTTTAAAAATGTTTAAACAACCAAAAAGACTCAGAGAATTTGACAGTTATAATCGACCCTTTAAAACAGTTGTCATGTGGAAACAGGACTATCTCTAGATTACCTAAAATTTAGACACTGATGTGTATATGAAAGGGACCCAAATCTGGTATGCTTTTGAGAAGAACATTTAGAGCTGGAACACGTTAAAGAGAGCTCTTGTGGGCTGGAGAGCCATACCTGCAGTGTAACAGAAAGGACATAAATACAAGAAATGTGGTCAGGCTAGATGTCCCCTTTCAGTCTTCAAATTTTTTGATGGAAAAGATGTGCTCCACTTCTGTCTTTATAACTGAAATGTGCCCGTACCCACATTAAAGTGCAAGTATCTGACTATACATCTTGGAGGAGCTTGGTCTCCTTAGGCTCTGGAGACTTTAGGGGAACAGCAGCTGCGGAGATGAAGCACCCAAGAAAGCACAGTCCAGATGCTGATTTTGCTCATTGCCACTTGAAACCAAAAGTCAGGCCATGACAATGCCATACATAGTGCCTCATCACTACTGGATCTACGTGAATATACCTGGGAAGGTATGTAAGGAGCTCAACACCTAAGAATGCCCAAATACAATGCCCAGTTAGACATTTAGAGCACCCTCCACCCATCCTTTCTCTGTTTGTAGACATACTATCAGTAAGAGAAGTTACTGGTCAGAATAAGGGCCATCCATGGAAATAAAAGGTTTTTCACTTATACACATTTAAATAGTTTTAGATTAATTTACTAAGTATTTTAAAACACATGTCCAAGGAATAGGCATAAGGGCTAAATAAGTCCACTATGAAGGCTACAGCAATATTTTACTTTACCCCTTATAATTTTGGGCCATACCAGTTCATGAATAGCCAAGCCCAAGCTAGGTGCATGTTTCCCCTGGAAATACATGCTATGGACCAGTCCAAGTATGAAAATCAGAAATGGTAGTACTTGGGAGGACTGGTTCATGCTCATCATTCTGATGAAGGGCTGGACCTGAGGTCTGACTCCAGGCTTTGGAAACTTCACGGTTCTGAGTTCAAACTGAAAGCTAGCATTAAGGTAATGGTCAAAAGCACATTTGCAGACTATGTTCGCAGACCTTAAAGAAACACTGATGTTACAGGTAGATGGGGTAGGTAGACTGGGTATCTATGTTTTATGGCAGCTTTAAGGGCATCAGGGGAGATCCTAAAAGTCTCCATTGCTCCAAAGTGATTCTTCCATAATTTAGCATTCCTGATGCAGGACTATGTGCAACATAAGGTTGAAGTCAGTTTAGTTACACGTTATTTGTTATTTCCCTATAGGTTGAGTATTTTGAAGAGCAGATATTTTGAAAACCAAAAATGATTTTTAAAATAGCCCCTATTTTTAAAAGTTAATGATCTAAATATTCTAAATAAATTCAAACTTTTTCTCAGGAATATTTGAGCTGTGGAGGTTCTAATTCATCATGTTAGTGTTCTGCCATTTTGAGCACCCGTCACCAGATGGGCACTCCCTGCTGAAGGGAAATGTCCAGAGAACAAGGTTCCCTAGAACAGAAGGTTTCCCAGAAGCATTGATTTTGTGGGGAGAACTGGAATAGTATTGTGTGGAAGGCTGAAGGGAGTTAGGGTTAAAAGAGGAGGAGTAAAGTAAATGAATTCTAAAAGTTCTTTGCTTATCTAATGACACCTTCAACACTTCCCAGGAATATAAATATATCAGATTTTTCCTTCCTAGAATTTCCTTCCTATTATAAAGTTAGGTTATTAAAAGTTCATACAGAAACTTTCTGTGCAGCTGGACAGAACATTTCCTTCCTGTGCACTGTCCAAAAGAATCAATTGCCTTAAAAATTGCACTTTTGTTTTCTTTTTTAATATTCCTCCTAAGGTATGCAAGAAAATAGAGCAGTTACATACCTGAGTAATAAAGCATGATCAAAATCCTTCCTTTTTTTAAGGATCCTTTGTTGCCAAAATGAAAAACGCAATAAAGTAGTGTCTATGTTGGAATCTACTTTTATTTTATCTCCATTTGTCCATATCTCAAGGCCAACCAATGTAACACGAACATCCAGAGTTTTATAAATCTGGTCAAGAAAGAAATAATTTTCCACAAAGTCAAGTTACAGGAGGATCTTCACCATTACTATACCATTTTACATTTAAAAAGTACTTTTAATGTGTAAGGGACCTAAACAAAAAGTGCAGTTTCAACCTAAACAGTTGTATTGAAACTTTATGTGGCATGAATCACTCAGAACACCAGGCGAATTGCCACGGCCAACAAAGAAACTCAACTGAAAACATCTGATTCCCCTTGAACTATCATAAGCCTTCTAGGCACCAGACTCAGAATGTATTAAACTAAATAATGTAGTGAAGCTCTGAGATTACAAACTAAACTGAGAATGTGAATTGACTAATAGTAGCACACAGTGGAATGAACATTCTTTATTCAACTCTCTACTTCCAGATACTTAGTTCTGTGGCAGATTAGAAGCTGACACTGGCTTTCAAAAACCAATTGTTAGCTGCCATGTTTGTTTTCCATATTTGATTTTTTGGAACTACTCTGTTGCCTAAGGATCTTTTCATGGCTTGATCAAAGCAGGAAGAAACAGTTGTAGCTCATAAACCTTCTCACTTCTACTCCCATCTGCTTTTGTAAATGACTAGTTGAGGGATACTTGATGCCAGGAAAGAAAAAGACAGAGTTTAAGCAACTTTATATTATGAGGACATTGAAACAAAGAACTAGGCGTTATCTCAATTTTATATTCTGTGGCAGGTAGGTTGAAAGAAAGAATGAATGATAAACTAGGAACACTGAGTTAAGAACATAAAAGTAGAGGTTACTCATATAATATTAATAGAGAATGTAACTGGTTATTGAACACTTAATATAGCATTATAACAATAACTCTGTGTTAACTTTCCACTTGTTTTTACCTACATGATATGAATATATTGAATTCCATATGTCAGCATGATAGCCCAACAACAAGATCATTTCAGAACCATGAGAACTAGGTTCTTTTAAACCTGAGTGAAGTTAGACCTTCAGTTAAATCATCATTTCAAATCTGTGCTGGAGCCTGTGATATCCATTGCTTTTGGTCCTGGTCTTGTGGAATAAGCCTCATGAGTCAGGTCCCACAGAGGAAGAATTTTTTTTAACCTGGGCTCATCGGGCTCTCTACATTCATGAATGAACTTTAGGATTATAAAACTGGGTGTAAATGCAAATGGAAATATTTGTCATCCTATGAATGTGTTCTCTTCTAGTAAGAAAATAACCTATAAAATAAAGACACTTTTTTTGTGGGGGACAGACTGTTCAATGAGGTGACTACGGACAGACTCTCCAGCTAGATGAAGCTGGATCAGGGACAGAATGGAGATTGCTTCCCACAGATCCCCCAGAGGGTCTGACTCCTCACTGTGGGCAACACGGGTGATGAAGGCCAGTGAAAAACAATATGACAGAAAGGGTCAGGAAGTTGTAGGCAATGCCACTTTAAGTTGTTTGTGGTATGACCTCCTAATCTAAACTGAAAATCATATGAATTCACCTTTAACAGGAACCTAAACAACAAAACAAACAAGCAAAATATAACCAATGACACTGAAATAGAGAACAGGCTGACTGTAACCAGAGGTAAGAGGAGTGGGAATTCAGAGGAAAGGGGAAGGGTTTGCAGGAACAAGTATAAAGGACACATGGACAAAAACAAGGAGGGGTGGAAATGGGAGGGAGGCAGGGAGGGCTGGGGGATGGGCTGGGATGGAGTATAAGGCGGAAAACTGTACTTGAACAAGAATTAAAAAAAAATTTAAAGCTCAGCAAAGAGCAACAATTTTGTATTTATGCTTACTTTGGAGATGAAAACTCAAGGAAAGAGACTGAGTCTTACATTGGGATCAACATCAGGGTAATGATAAAGCCAATTAATAGATACAAGAAATAGCCCTGGCTGGTGTAGCTCAGTGAGCATGGGCTGGGAACCAAAGTGTTGCAGGTTCAATTCCCAGTCAGTGCACATGCCTGGGTTGCAGGCCACGGTCCCCAGCAACCACGCGCTGATGTTTCTCTCTCTCTCTTTCTCCCTCCCATCCCTCTCTAAAAATAAATAAATAAAATCTTTAAAAAAAAAGAGATACAAGAAATAGAAGGAAACAGAAATGACTCTGAGATATACTCATTCCACTCTGCATTGCTCCCACATTTTAGAAAAAGTCATAGGGAAGATTTTTAATTTCTGTAGACATAGATTTACTTTTAGGAGAGATTCTGCTTCTTTCTAAGATGTATGCAGTTGGAAAGAGTGCTGCTTTTACCTGACCCAAAGAAAAAGCCAGGAAATCTTCAAAATCCTATCTTTTGTTGAAACTGTGAGAGCTGGGGTAACGAGACAAACATGTAGCCTGAAATCTAAGGAAAGAATCCTTCAAAGAGAAGTGGTACTAGAGCATCTCCCAGTGGCAGAGAGTGAGAAAAAGAGATGCTTTGCACCGAATAGACAGATAAGAATCTGGCAAATATTTTTAAGGGATTGCTAAAAGGCAAATGAGGGATGGAATAAGACTGCAGGATCCACTGGGAGACAGACACAAGGAATCAAGCCCACACACACGCACACTCAAGGAATACATGGGGGAGTAGACTGGGGCTAGCCTTCCCTGGTGGTACAGGCCTGGAAGATGGGAGCAAGTTCTGCCTTGGGAACACCCCCCTTTTTTTTTAAACATTTGACTTATTTTTAGAAAGAGGGAAAGCAAGGGAGAAAGAGAGGGAGAGAAACATAGATATGTGAGAGAAACACGGATCAGTTGTGTCTCACACGCCCCTATCCAGGGTCCTGGCCCCCAACCCAGGCATGGGCCCTGACTGGAAATTGAACCTGCGACCTTTTGGTTTGCAGGCCAGCAGTCAATCCACTGAGCCACACCAGGTAGGGTGGGAACATTTTAAAATGTATCAAACTCTTCTTTCTTGAGAAACAAAAGCCTTAAGCTGCTATATGAAGTTCAGCAAACTTTTCTTTTATACCCAGAGCTCAAGTGATGACCTCTTGTGGCTGAAAGAAGGGGAAGGAAAAACACCTACCCCAAGAGAAGAGGGAATAAACTCTCACAAGGCCAGACCATTCGAGGTCTTCTACTGAGGGAGGAAGAACATGAATGTTGAGAAATATCCACCCAATGACCCATGGGCAGGACTTTCCTAAGGCCAAGGATAGATCAGGATAACAGGAAACACTTTGAGTCCCATAACTAGCCCAGCAACTACCAAATAAGAAACAAGAACAGACCACTACTGAAGAACAGACACATAGGTGAAAGAAGACCTTTTTTGAGCACTGGCCTGAGGTTGAAGTTGAAGCAGAAATTCTCTCTCCAGAAATTCAGGACCCACTCTAAGCCAGGGTAACATTACAGGAATCTGAAGCTCACGGTGCACTATAGGTAACAATAGCAACATCAAAACCTCAAACCAGTGTAATTGCTGACAAGATTGATTCAATCCTATTTGCTAATGGTATGGCAAAAAAAATGTAGTTTATAGTTCCAGGCATCAGTAATACTTCCTCTGTCCCTACTACCCTATACTCAACACCCAGTAACCAAGGTAATATTAAAGAGCACACAAAAAAAGTGAGGAAAAACAATCCCCTGTTTGAGAGATGAGTCAACAAAACTGGACTCAGAGACAACCCAAATGTTGAAACTGTCTGACTGGAAATATTAAATAACAATTATTAATATGTTAAAGCTCTAGTGGAAAATATGGATGTGGTAGGCAGAATTCTAACATAAAGGTATACAAAATATTCCAACTACTTGGAAATTAAGTAACACACACACACACATATAACCAAGGATCAAAGAGGAAGTCATAAGGGATATTAGAAATATTTTTAAATTGAACAAAAATTAAAAATAAAACCTCAAAATTTGTGGGAACTGGCTAAAGATCTTATGCTTACTACTTGACCCTGCATTCTTACTTCTTTGTCATTTACAAAAGAAAATAAAAATTTGTGTTTTCACATACATCTCTATGCACATGTTTAAAGGAAATCGTTATCATTATAGCAAAAGCCAGAAACTGATCAAATGTGCTTCAACTGGTGAATGAACCACCGCTGACCTAGGTGGAGCTGAACTAGGAGGTTACAGCACCTTCCTTTAGGTCTGGTAATGAAGTTCGTGACTTGGAAGAGGTCATCATAAAAAAAATGTACAATTCACAGCATTATTTTTAAGAAAGGTTATAGTTAATTATGTTTTAGACAAATTCATCACTTAGACATTTTACTAAAATATTTTCCTTAATTTCTCTGTCAAAATATGAAAAATAAATTATAGCTTGAAAACCTTTTTGCTATGCAAGGTTGTGGAGCAGTAATTTAAAATAGTGGATTTGACTTATGCATGAAGGGTGTTCAAATCTTTGTACATTGCTTTATTAATTTTTGTGATTAGTGACCAATATTCGAAATGCATTTAAAAGTTTAAGTATTAAATGTCATTTACTTAGAAAACAAAAACTCAGACCCATAGTTTATTTGTTGCTGTGAATTTTTCAATGAATTTTTTCTAATTAGTCTACTGGGTGAGTTTTTGTCTTTTGGGCTATCTCAGTGTCAGAACTACCACGAAAATTCAGCAATATATATCCTACAAGTTTCTTTCCACTTGTATCTTTAGCTCGATTTAAACCACATACACTCTTACCATGTTGACAAAATTGACCATTCCCCAAATTCGGTCCCTCAGTTTGTTGTGGGGATTATTATTCCTGCGATACTGAAAATATAAACATCAGATCGACATTTATTAATAATAGGAGTTGAAT
The DNA here is from genome assembly GCF_004126475.2 of Phyllostomus discolor. NCBI lineage: Eukaryota > Metazoa > Chordata > Mammalia > Chiroptera > Phyllostomidae > Phyllostomus > Phyllostomus discolor. The sequence goes on along the minus strand of NC_040910.2, from coordinate 53,537,381 downwards.
ACAAACAGTAAAGTATGTCACCCATTATCAGATATTTTACAGAAAAAGTTCATTGGCATTCCTTCAGTCAGCTAAAAATCTGGGCAACTTAAGCAGAAATATATTTTTTATATAAAATAGGTACCACACTTTCAAAAGACACATTTCAACTTAGCAACTACTTTAAAACTTTTTTTAACTTTTTCCCCTTTCACATTACATTTTATTACACTACATGATTTATCAAACCAACTAATGTGTTTTTTAGAATTCACATTTATCATGATGATGAAACAAAACTCATTAAAGCTTCACAGCAACCATGATGCTGCGGGAAACAGCTACTTGATCAGCCCTTCTGTGTCCGTAGTGGTCACAAACTAAGGAACACAGAACCAAAGGGCCCCCGGAGGCAGAGCTGTGAGGAAAGGGGCTGTGGCCTGCCCTTGTGTCTGGGAAAAGACTAGGAAGGTAGCGGAGACTTTCCTGTCCCGCCTGTTCGGACTTCTGTTCGCTTCTTACAAAGGAGTTCTCTGTTTCTGCCTTCGGAGCTTGTTCTCAGCATTATAATTTAGACCTAATAAAATATACTTAACCATAACAGAAGGTATCCTTATACAAATGGTCAAGCTTCTTACCTAATACAAACACAAAGAAATATGCCTTTTCTGAATCCTGCAAGTATCCTCTAGTTACCAGTTCATTGCCGTTCTGTTACCTTAAATATCTCCACACCTCAAAGACACACCAGTAGAATCTCTTCAATTGTTATCTTCCACCGACTCCTCCACTCACTACTCATTGCTTCACTGTCATCATTCCATCGAAACTATTCTTGATAGACCCACAAATGTCCTCTTACTATCAATTCTGAACACACTTTCTTCATCTTCCTGGAATCCTGTTCACGTGTAATATTGACCATTTTCTCTTTCAAGAATGTTCTTATCATCTTGATTTCTATTATCATAAACACTTCTAGTGTCTCACTGTTCACAGGTTTCTCTTTTCCACCATCCCCTTAAAATCTAGATGACAAATATGTTTCACCCAGGATACCTGTTCATGAATGGGTAGGGCTGGCCTAAAACACACCTGAAATGGGTAGGTGAAAGGGGTTCTGAGGCTGTTCTAAGGACCACAGACATCGGGTACTTTATCAGTCATTGATTTTAGCCCATGGGGGTAAGGGAGAGGGATGGCTATGGGGTCTTGGCATTTTTATTTTCAAACCTTTATTGAAAGTTTAGTGTTCCCCAAGATCAGACATCTGTGCTCTGCCTTCTCTTTCAATTTGCTGACTCTGGATCTACACATTCATATCCTCAGTCTACTTAGCTGCATAAGACTCATCACTTTGCTTTCCTGATGTGTAAAACCTTCAACTTGTTTCCCGGAGCAGCCTTTGTTTTTCCTAGTCTATCTCACTGAGCTACACTCACTCTTAGTCTTTATTAATAAATTATTATTAAGAATAAAACTTACCTTACCATTCTTTTAAAAAATTAGTTAATATGTGTTCTTACCAACATGCTAATGTAAGCCTATCTATTGATAGGCTTACATTATCTATATCTATCTATTGATTAGTGCTTAGAACTTACTAATGCATTTTTTTTAAAAATTGTAAGTTAATTGTAACTTTTCCTATTTTTACACATGTAACAATGGTGTATCTTTCTTTTTAATTAACATAGACCTTATTTATTTTCTCTTTTAACATTTGCTAGGAATTTCAGTAAATAAGTTGAAAAACTCTATTACTGAACAGATAGATGTACCTGATTCCCAATTTTGTAGGAAAATCTTCAACATTTATTTATTAAGTTTAACATTTACACAGGATAAGATTTTGGTAAATATTCTTTATTGTCCTCCATTTCTTATTTGCTAAGAATTTTATTATGAATTTTGAAATATAGGTATGATACTTGAGATGATTACATGGTTTGTAATAATTGTATTACTATATACTTTCATTGTCATGCAGACTTTTTAATATGCACTGGGTGTGCAAATATTATTAGAATATTCGAAGTTGTGTTTATAAGTGAAATCAGCCTTATGACTTTACTTGTCTGGGTGTGTTACCAATGTCATTATAGATTGTCACAGTAGTCACCCTTTAGGAAATTACTCTTCTAGATATCCACACCCTTAGGTAGCTCTCTCTAACACTAATTCTAGGCTTGATCATATGGCTGGCAAGTGAGACATTAATAAATGTAATGCAATCAGAAGCTTGAAAAGCTCTTGTACATAGAAGCCTGGCCTCTGTCTTGATGTTTTGATGCTCAGCTATGAAAAGCACAGGCCAGCTTACTGGAGACAGGTGACCAACTGAAACCTGATTTTTTAGGAAGATTGTCACATTGTAGTAGGTAACTAATGTGAAGATTATAGTAACTTTATAAAATGTGTGAAGAATATTTTCTCTTTTCCTATTCTTCAAAAAAGTTTATAAAAGATAGAGTTATCTGTTATAACAAATTTCAGCCAAATTTGTCTTTAAACTCATCTGAGCCATGTCTTTATTCATTAGTAGATTGTGGGCTGCTCATTTAATTTTATAAATTTGTTATAATCTTTGTGGGGTTTCCTATTCCTTCTCAAGTCAGTGAAGTAACATTAAACAACATGCTGCTGCTCATAAATTTATTGGCTCAATGTTGTACATTTTTTAAATGACATGTAATCTCTACTATGTTTACAGTTATGTTTTCCTTTTATTCCTAATTTTACTTGTACTTCTATTTTTTCTTAATAAATATTGTCAGAAGTTCCTCTATTTCATTAATCTTTTCAAGAGATTACCATTTGGTTTGCTGATCTACTCAATTGTTTCTTTTTGGTTGCGTGTTTTATTAATTTTGTTCATTGTCAAAATTATTTTCTTTTTTCTGTAATTTTTTAATGTATTCTGTTTCATTTTCTAACTTCTCCAGTTTGACTCTTAGTTCACTAAATTTCTTTCTTTAATTTTTGATTTTATCTATTTATTTTTAGAGAGGGAAGGGAGGGAGAATGAGAGAGAGAGAAACATCAATGTGCAGTTGCTGGGGGCCATGGCCTGCAACCCAGGCATGTGCCCTGACTGGGAATGGAACCTGCGACACTTTGGCTCACAGCCCGTGCTCAATCCACTGAGCTATGCCAGCCAGGGCTTAATTTCTTTTTTTAATACAAATGTTTATTCTCAAATATCATTCTAAATACTGCTTGCCACATGCATCTAATAAATTTTATCTATAGTAAATATTTTTGTTGCAATAAAGTTGGATAAATCAGGATAATTTCAGATTTAATTTTTAGTCAATTAATATTTGAACATATATTTTGCTTTTAGTTTGCAAACCAATGATTTTTTAGTGGATTCATGCAACAATTTTTGTTATAGTTTCCAAATTGGTTCTAGTTTTTTAAAAAGTAATCTGTGCCCTGGCTGGCGTAGCTCAGTGGATTGAGCATGGGCTGCGAACCAAAGTGTCGCAGGTTCGATTCCCAGTCAGGGCACATGCCTGGGTTGCAGGCCATGGCCCCCAACAACTGCACATTGATGTTTTTCTCTCTCTCTCTATCTTCCTCCCTTCCCTTTCTAAAAAATAAATAAATAAAATCTTAAAAAGAAATAAAAAAATAAAAATAAAAAAGTAATCTTTATAGTATCTATACCTTCATATTTCTTTGTACTTTCTTTGTGGCCAACTGTCATTTTAATTTCTGAAAATGTTTTATTTGCATGTGAAAATAATATATGTTGTCTATTTTGGGATAAAATAGTTATAGGGTATTTTATCAAATGATTAAATAAAATCTATATTTATATGGTTCAAATCTTTTCCATTTCTGTTTATCTTTTTCTTGCTTGACCTAAAATTTTCTGTTAGATGGCAGTTAAAAACCCTTATTTTTCTATAATCTCTCATTTTTTATTGTATATCTTTTTAGAGTAAGACGTTAGGTGTATGATCTGAAATATCATTAGATGATTTAAAGTTCTCAGACAGTTTATTTTGTTTATTTTCCTTTCCATTATGTTGGTTGACTCTTCCTCATGTGGTTAGTTTGACCTAGGATTATAAAAATGTCCTTTAAAAGCATATTTGATTTGGACTCTAGCAGTTTACCAAGTTTCTGATCAGTTTTTATGTTGAGACCTTGGCTTGGCATTTTTGCTTTGGAAGAAAAATATAATACCACACCATGCATGACACAGACCTAGGATTTTTGCTTTCCCCTTGCATATCTACTCCCCTTTGCCGCAAATGGACAGAGCACTTCCTTCCTTTTTGCATTTTTAGTGCACGGAGCTTTTCTAGTTCCCTTTCAGGGATGCGCCAGCCCTTCATGGCTCTGGGTATCATGCACTATATTCTATATATTGTGGGTCACCAAGCCTTTGAATTTTATTTACTACTCTAATGAAGATCTTCCTCATTTTTAGCACTTGGGGATTCCCTGTTTTACTTTTTTTAAGCTCAACTGCAGACTATGAATATAGTTTTATTTTTCTTTATATGTTGTTCAGCATTTTCATATGTTTATAATGCGGAAAGTTCTGTTATTTTGGTTCAGTTTGCTGTACTGACAAAGGACCTAATCATCTCTTAAACAAATATGTCAGGAAACTAAAAACAGAACTTTGAGCCCAGAATGAAATTCTGATTAAAATATTTTTTTCTTGGTTAGAATCACAACTCTAGTTTTAGAAGGATGAGTGAAGAAGCAGATGTTCATCTGGAAACTTACCACATTATCATCAGCAACAACGAACAGTTCAACATAGTTTTCCTTATGCGTGTTCTGGTAATGTACAAAAGTATTAATGAAGTCTAGTTAATGTTTCTTATCTTAACATTTTAAGTTACCATTAATAACATAAGAAATGTTATTTTTTTGACACAGGAAGATGAGGTATAGATGTATACTTAATAATCTTAGGAAGTTATCTAAATAGAACTTATTATATTATTAAAACATGTGTCCTTGTAACAAACCTGAACCAACATTCCATGTTTGATTATTCTTTCTTTCTTGGTTTAGTCTTTCAAATAAGTTATAAATAAAAAATTATAAATCTAGTTTTCAATGCTTAGGTTTTTTCTTCATTTACAAAATAAATGCTTACAAAGCAAGCTCTTGTAAAAGAAAAAAATCACCCATCTGTAATAGCTCAGAACTAACACAAAGCTAAGTTTAGCCTACAGTCTGGCTAATAGGACTGATTGTTTTCCATTTACCCTCCCTCCTCTCTCCAAATGGCCTCTATTGCAGTAGTCTCAATGACAAGCAAACATGTATAAAAGTTGCTAATTTTAGATCTTTTATAAAAAAATATGAAGGAATTCTAAATTTTCAGCTTTTGGTGTCATGTACTGAAGTACATACATATTCTTTGACTATAAAACAGGGACATATTGTTCAAAGATCAATTCATTTTTCATTAAATTTATTGAGATGGCATTGGTTCATATGGTCATATAGGTTTCAGGTATACATGTCTGTGATGCATAATCTGTATATTGCATTGTGTAACCACCACCCAAAGTCAAATCAACTTCCATCACCACATATTTGGAGACTACATAATCACTTATTGATTGATTCATTCAATTGGAGAACAGCTATTAGGCATCTAGTATGTTTCAGACACTGTCTGGACTATGATATGTGAAGAAGATGAACACTCTTGGATCTTAAAGACTAGTATCCAGGGGGGATTTAAAGAGATACAAGCTGATTACAGAGAAAAACCTAAAATACAGAGAACACTTTGTGCAATCATCCCACTAGAAATTGAACCTATTATTACTCTTAATTGTCCTTAACATTTATAACACTTGACCCAATGAAAGGGAGAGAGCCTGGCCTATCAACTCCCCAATAATGTCAGAGAGACAAGAGCAGACAATATCTAGGATAGGTTTCAAGACATTATAAATTTCATTCTTCCCAGCCATTTACTGCCCTAATGCTGTGTACCTAGATATACATTCATAGATATTACCCTTCCTTGAATTCAATGGGACAAACTGAAATTTACTGTACAGAACTATCACTTTCTATATAGATAACAAATACAAATTTTGACATTTCAGATTTCAAACAATTAAGAGTTCAGCTCAGGTAGAATGTATACTTCATTAACTGAGGTCATAATTTTCCTCTTGAGATCATAAAAGAAGAGAGGAAAAGGTAATTTGAAAGTAAAGTACTCACTTCCATTTGGGAGTCTTCCATGGACTTGGTGTTATTGTTTGGAACAGTTGTCCTGCTGAAATTGAGCTCTTTACAAGAATAATTGGAGGCATACTGCATCTTTGCGTTATATTTGAACACCAAATGTTCTCCCTCATCTGAGTATTTCACTGGTTCAATGAGATACCTTTGGTCATGTACCCTGAAGAATCCCCTGTGGAAATTGAAAATACAATGTATAGTTAAGACTTTTTACTACTACGTTACTACATAAAACTACTCTATCCCATTTTTATTGATGTTGCCTTTTAAGAAAGGGGAAGAAGTTTAAGAGCAGAAACTCATGAGCAGGCAGCCAGGTGTTCTAAGTGATGAAGATATGAAATAATGTACAGTCTTTGATTGAATTACTAAGTTTTTGTAAAAGTCAGCTCATTTGGATTTTTCAGATGTTTGACACCCCAATATCTACTTTGAAGTTTCAGGTAGAATAGCAGTTCCCACCTGCACTTGTAGATCCCTGGCAAGTCTCGGATTTCTTTCAAAAAATACTGTGAATTTTTATGTCCACCATGCATTAATTACAGAGTATATACTCTACAAGTACTATTATGTGGTAATTTTGTTATTAAAGGGTTCTCATGCTTGAAAATACCAGGAACTACTCAAGTCAAGTCCTCATCACAGGAGACAGAAGTTTCTTGTTTTTCTACCCACTACCTCTCCACATCTTCCTCCTTTGTCCTGGAGCCAAAGATCTATAGGGAACTTCTGTAGGCTGTACTTCTGATGTTTTACTTCCTAGACATTGAAAACACTGTGAAGTGCTGTAGTGTGGCGGGGATTCACAGAACTAGAAGTCAGGAGGCCTGGTTTGGACTAAATTCCACCACTAGCAAATAGAATGTTCTGGAGCGAGTCTTTGATTTCAGTGTCCTGATCTATAACAGATTTCCAGCAGGCTTCCCACTCTGAATCTCTTGATCACATACTGAAAAACTTTCATTGCTTTGAGCTGGAGTTAGACATCTTTTGTCAAAGGTGAACATAGACAGTGGGCTGAAGTGGAACTCATGCTGAAAATATACAGTAGCTTTTCTTGATTAGCTTTTCTATTTACCACATGGTTAAAAAGAAAGGTGAGAAGTCAATTTCTTTAAAAATCCATAAGAAAACTCAAAGAAAATGGAAAGTGTGCATTACCTGAGACCATGGCATGTGCTGATACTGGCAGCAGAATCATGTTCATGTATAATGGATCCTTGGTAAAAACAGTGATCCTAAAATATGTGGAGAGGCTATTAACATAAGTACATTTACTGGTATATGAATAAAATATCTACATACTATATGTTCCCAATATGTCACACTTCATTTTCACAAATTACATTTATATTCATCCATGCATTCATTCAATGCATTCTTTCACTTGAAAATTTTGAAACTACTTTAGAATCTTTTTACTTTAATTGCATGATTACTTTCTGAAATATTACTACTTTAATCCTTCCTAAAATGTCAACCAAACTACTCTCCTGTGCTATTATAGCTTTTCCCCAGTTGAGTTGCCTATGATCGTTAAAATTAGGTCTCATTCTTCAACTAGGTTCCCTTATGACTTTCTGTCCTGATTCTCTGCTTCAACAGAGTTGGTATCTTTATCACTCCCTACTTGGTCTCTGCCCATGGTGATTCCATCAAGTAATAACTCTCTCCATCATTTCCATCTGTTCAACTCCCACCTACATGTAACATTTCTCCATGGTCCTCCAGGGATCCCAGACCAACCACCACCCCCTACATGAAAGAATGTTCTCCAATTTTCTTTCTGTTCTATTTTACAAAGATTGCATGATGACTTAGATTTCATAGTTAACAGTTGCCTCAAATAGAGAAAATATGTTTTAAAAGTATACTTTTTGTAAGAGAGATAAGATTTTCCCTGGTCAGAAGGCCAGAGAGGGCATGTTCTGGAAAAGTGAATAAAATTATAAAAATAAAGCCCATATCCTCTGAAATAACACTAATGATAAATAAACACAGATTTGTTAGGAGAATGAAGGTGAGGCCTCCGTATTGGTGCACCAGGTGGATGGGGCAAGGGGATGTGACTCTCTTAAGGGTTGATTAGATGAAAGGTTTAAAATTGTTTCATTTATTTAGGTTTTGTCCATTTCACTTGACTGCAATTTCATCAGGGCTCCTTAAGCTCCTTTGGTGTCCTACTTTACCTTTTGGGGTCCATAGAAGTCAGTTTGGGAAAGAAAAATATGTTAGTAGTCATCTCTTTGCTCATTAGGCAGTGATCACTCTCTTCTAGAGTTCAAAGGGCCATAGTTCCTATTCTAGGATCATCCAGTGACAATTGTCAATGTAGGATTCATTTCTGATGTAACACTCTCTGAAGCCAGAATCGGGTTACAAATCACATGAGGAAATGACAGTTTCAGAGAAGAGGCATAGGGAGGTTCTATAAGATACCGTGATGTGAGGGTGTCTGGTGATTTCTTCTCCTTTTGCCGAGTAGTGTGTTTCACTGTAATTTGAGGCTAGGAACTCCCTGGAAAAGAGGAGAGAGAGGTACTGAGATTTACTCATTTTAAAAGGTTAATAGATAAAAACATTATGTGAGCAAGAAGTCTCTGGGCTGTTTTCAAATCTCAGGAAATGTTAGGATAAAAACAGATAAGCAAAATCAATCTCACTCACATGAAAAACCTTTCTACCTAGATTTCACGGTTTGGTAAAAGACTGTAGAGGAGACAGAAAAAGATACTGGCAGTTTTAGCAAGGTGACACCTTGAGAACCTAGGGAAAATATTATCGTAGTAAAAATCCCTTGCCTTAAGAATCAAAATTCATGCAAAAATCTCATTAGAGACTATAAAAGTCACAAGAGAGGAGAAAATGTCAGCATCTTTTGTCAGAAGAAATAAAAATTCTGTTTACCCGTATAACAGTGGGAAAATATAATGGTGGGAAATTGTAACCCACCCCTCCATTCTTTTGACCTTGTTTCTGTGAATGCCGACTCTGAATAATATATAGCTTATAGATGAATGGCGTGTTTCTGTAAGAATCCTAGGAACTAACTTCAGAAGCTACACACTCCAACCTTCAGGCATCCCAGCTCTGAGAGATTTGCTGACCTTCAACCGTGGGGCCAGCATGACAAACCAGGATGACACATACCGGGACCATTGCTTGTGTTATCAGAATGGACGGTGCTCAGCTGCATGTAGAGAATGTCTCACCCCCTCTCTTGATCTCTTTGTTCTGTTCCCCTCTCCTTCCTTATAAAACCTGCCTCCACTGAGAGGGGGAGATGGGCTTTGAGACATGAGTCCCCATCTTCCAGGTGGCTGGCACCTGAAAATAAACCACTTGCTCTTACATCAGCACCTGCCTCTTGAGTATTGGCTTGCGTAGTGACAGGCAGCCAGACTTGCATTTGGTTATACCCCTGATTTCAAATTTACAAAAACTGGCCTTCAAGAATGACGAAAAAAATAAAGGCTATTTCAAATAAAATTTGTGTAGTTCACTTTTATAGAAGTTTAGATAACACAGGTATGTGCATTTGTCAAAATTTAGTGAATGTATACTTCAGATTTGTGCATTTCATTATAAAGATTTTTACATCAAAAGAAAAAACTGTTAAATACTAAACTCTAATGATATACTTGTTATTTAGGGGAAAGTATATTAATGTGTGCAATATAATTTGAAATGCATAAAAATAATGGAGGATAGATGGCTGAATGGAGAGACAAGGAATTCTGATATAAAATAAGCATAATAAAACAATGGGCATATGTGTACATGTCTATATTGATGGGATTATGGGTCTATGTTTATATTACTGGGTATATAAATGTTCACTATAAATTTCTTTAACTTCGTATATGCATAAACAGAACTTGGTTTGATATCTATTTTACATAGCTTTGAAGTTACTTTAAAAGCCATGGTTTTCAAATTTCTTTTGTTTCATTGATTCACAAAGCAGTGATGCATTAACTCTCTTCTTAGAGCATGTGGACCTCAGAGTACTCCAGTGCCCTGCGTAGGGTGTGATATATGAGTTAGAGAATGATGTCCACAATGGGGGGCTGTTGAAGTGAGGTGAGTTTACATCTGAAGGGTACGAATTCAGATTACATACAGACAACAGTGACTTGAGAAATTAACTTCACTGGTAGTTTTTACGAAAACTGTAACACTATACACTAATAAATCTGTTATTGAATCATGATAGCACTTACCTTGATTTTAAAAGGTGAAGTATAAAGATTTTTTTATGTAGACTTATTTCATACAACAATTCATCTTCATAAGTTTCCTGAAAAACAATATCCATCAAGTGACTTAAACATGTGCTGCTCTAGTGTGGGCTCAGGGTGGGTAACGGGGTGAAAGCCTGGGTGGACTACTGCTGAATAGACTATCTTTTCAGGCAAAGTGATAGATACGGATAAAGCTGGATTTGTAAGGGAGCTAATATATGCTGGATTTTGCTTTCAAATTATTTTAATTAAATTGTTTTTTTTTCTAGTTAAAAAATAAAATAGTGAAAAAATTATACTGTCCCCTTATCCAGAGATATGTTATTACATGTTCTTACAGTTTCAACCCCTGATAAATCTCTGCTTATGTATTTTGAACAACTTTGTGTATACCGTTCTACAGCCTACTTTTTCACATACAAGTAAACCACAGCCAGGGCCATTTTCCGATCCCAACAAGTATTCTTTTATGGTCTGAACTTTACGGCTGACAATGGAATTTATTTAATCTACATTTAGATCAGAAATTTGATTTGGGCTATACACTAGAGTTTGACAGAATTTCATTGTCAGGAACACAAGAAAAGTGTAAAGCTTTTGGTAAATACCACCACATTGCCCTGAAGAACAAAAGTGTAAATTTAGAATTTCACTAGAAATTTATAGTGGCTCTTCCTTCTTTGTCTTAAATGTTATCATTAATAAAATAACATTGTGATAAACCACTAACTTTGATGAAAATTAGAATTGACATTTTCTTTTGTTATTCATATATTCATATATGAATTTCTAATTTATGTCTTTTCACCATTTTCTTTTCTAGCATCGTATTTCTTTATGATTAACAAGAATTCTTTATAACTTAAGAATTCACAGTTATTGGCCATATATCCTACATATTTCTTTAGTTTAGTGTTCATTCATTTATTCAAGCACTGTTATTTCAGCCACAGTGACCATAGGGAAGATACAATGGTGCACAAGTTGGAGGTTACTGCCCTCGTGGAAGCTGCAGCTTGGCAAAAAATAAAATCAAACAAGTGTAATTGAGTGTTGTAAGTATCATAATAGAACAGTCACAGAGACTGCGCTGGGGTTATTGGAAGGAGGAGCCAGGGACAAAGAACAGCAAATGCAAAGGTCTTGGGGTAGAAAGGAGCTTGACATGTCTGAGGAACGGAGAGAAGTTCAATGTTGCTGGAAAGTCAAAGGTGAGTAGAAATGAAAAATGAAAAGATAGAAAGGAGCCAAATCTTGTACAGCCTAGTAAGTCACCTAAGAGGATTTAGACCTTATCTTAACAGCAAATGGAAGCAAAAGGTTTTGGCAGAATAACTCAGTAGATACAATATTTTAGATACTTCCTTATTATAGGTCATGGATCAGCAGAAATAATGACTGTAGGCAGGAGAAGCATGTAAAGACTATGGACAGAATATGGTTCATTTGGGTAGGGAAGTGGCAGCAACAATAAGGAAGGGTTGATAATTCTGAAGGATATTTATAAGATAGAATCTATAAGGCTAGGAGATTGTTTTAATGGGGTAGGCAGCAGATAGGAGTCAAGAATTACTTCAGATTTCTGGTTTGTTTAATTAGAGAGAGACAGCTTTGAGGGGGGAGAAGGGAGTTTTGCATTTGCTACATGTGAAGTGTGCATCAGTTAGGGCTTTTTTGATCACAAGTTTCACATAAAATTAGTACCTTATTATAAAGATGCAGTAGTCACAGTGGGCAGGCAAGAAACAGATGTTCAATTAAATAAGGGTAGACTCCTGTTTTACAACATGACGACCTTTCTGTGTGGATGTGTAGCTGTGTGTCTGCGTCTCTGCGTGTAACAGGATGGGATATCAGGACTTGCTGAAATTTGACTGTTTGAATATGATTTTTATGTTATCTGATATTGAGGAACTATTTTTATAAGGGTGAATGTGATAAAATTATTTTTAATCTTGTCACTAATAATATTTTAATAAACAGAATATTTAACTTTATTTTTTATTTCTGGATTTTATTTATTTTAACTTAATTTTTAAATGTATTTTTGTTTTATTTTATTCTTTATCTTTTAATCTTCACCTGAGGACATGTTTATTGATTTTAGAGAGAAGGGAAGGAGGGAGGTAGAGGGAGAAAGAGAGAAACATCAATTGATTGCCTCCTGTATGCTTCATGACCAGGGATCCAACCTGCAACCTAGAGATGTGCCCTGACCAGGAATCGAACTCACAGCTTTTTGGTGTATGAGATGATGCTCCAACCAACTGAGTCGCCCAGTCAGGGCAAGTTTATTTTTATTTTAGAATCATTTTAAGCTTAGAGAAAAGTTGGAAAGACAATACAGAGAATTCTTCTGTAACACAAAACTCAGGTCTCCATATTGTTAATATCTTATCCTCTTGATGAACCAAGATTGATATTGCACCTAAAGTCTACACTTAGCCAGATTTCCTTAGTTATTGTCTAATGTCCTTTTACTGCATTAGGATTTCATCAAGAATGCCACCTGACATTTAACTGTCATGTCTCCTTACACTCCTCTAGACTATGACAGTTTCTCAGACTTTCTTTATTTTTGATGACTTTGACTGTTTGGAAGAGTACTGGTCAGCTATTCTGTAGGCTGTCCCTCAGTTTAGGATTTTATGATTTTTTTTTCATTCTTGGAATGGGGTTAGGGAGATTTGGGAGAAAACAAAATAAAGTGCCATTTTCATCACATCATAGCAAGAGTACATGCCAGCAACATGACATCATTGGCGAGGTTTGCCTTGCTTTACTGCCCAAGGTGGCACTTGACAGCTTTTCCCACTGTCAAGGTGGACCTTTGCCCTTTCTTGTTCTGCTCTTCAAAAGGCAATCAGTGTGGACAGCCTCTGCTTACAGGGTGAGGAGTCACGCTCAACCTCCTAGGGAGGGAAATACTTACCACAACTTTCTGATTCTTCTGTATGGGATATTTATCTATCCCAGCCCCTATTTATTTACTTACTAATTATTTATACCAATATAGTGTCATGGATATTAATTTATACTTGATCTTATCATCCAAATCTATGTTATTTGTTTTGTTTTTCTCATTGTTTCTTCTTTGGCCATTCGGAGCTATCTCAGTTGGTTCCTGGGTTCTTTTAATATCCTCCTCTCATTGTGGGTTTGGATTTTTGTTTGTTTGTTTGAGAACTTCCTTACTTTCTTGTACTACAAGGTGCTCCATACCCATCTTGTGTTTTTCCTGCCTGGGGTCAGGCTCACCTTGTACACTCATTACAGGACGTTTCACTCAGTCTTGATTAGTCTTAAGATAAAGGTGCCAGAAGAGCCCACCAGCTTTGACACAGTGGGTGGTGGAACGCTGGTGTTTACCCCTTAACTGAGTACCAACATTCAACCAGCAAAAAGTTCAAGAAGGTGAGGAAAAAACTGGAGTTTAAGACAAATCTGTTTGTAACGAGGTTATTAGACAAAATGTTTAGATGTGATTTCCAAATGGCAGCAGATAGAGAGTTGTTTTCCATCATCTCAAGCCATGGCAAAGAGGCCTCAGTAGCACCATCGGGAGAGTTGAAAGGTGACTTATTTACCACTGAGAAACCTGATGAGTGGAAGCCTGGAAGGCTGGCTCCTCTGACAGTGGCAGGGACAAAAGCCAATGCACTGGGAAAGTTTAGCCCTCCCAAGGTGTGTTGGTGCAAAGTGACAATATTCTGTGGGCCAAATTAAAAACCCAAGGCTCCAAATGCAGTCATTTACAATAGTCTTTTACCATAGTGGAGATTGAAAATAACTCCATTTTAAAGTTTGCACCCCATGATGTGTGTTACATCTTTTCTACATAAATAAACATCAATTACTGTTGAAAATAAAATTATAACTGTTTTTCATTTTAACACCTGAATAAACACCAATTGGCCAAGGAGGCCTTGTTGTGCCTGTGAAAGTTGTCTAACTTTGCTGCAGAATCTGTAAGGCAAATAAGCCTGCATGTCAGATCACTGGAAAGCAAACGCCCAGAGGTCACAGTGCACAAGGAGTCAGCTCAGAACAAGTGAGGTCGCCTTCCATTCGTGTGGAAAGCTGTTAGTGGAACACCTCACATAAACTGGAAAATGTTTAATGGCACCCCTAAAACCCAAACTTCACTCCTTTTTATTTCCAAATCTGTCAAGGGGCTGCTTCCTCTCATCCTCCACCTGCGACCCAGCCACCCACCCAAGCACACATTCTAAGCTGAGTGTGAGTCCTGAGAAAAATTGAGACTCTTTTACTGATTGCTTCTAATCAGAAACAGAGGTGGCTTTCCACATGCCTGTGAAAGCCATACACCTTATTCATTATTTCACAATCTATACCTGTACATCATCATCATGGGTGTGCCAAACATCTCGCTTCTGTATAACGGGGAGCCTTTTAGGATAAACCAGTTCTTGACCTTGAGCTCGGAGGATTGCCTTTTCTGAGAAGAAGCATAGGGGAAAATACATGGGGCATTAATATTCACCACAGGGACTGGATAACAGAGTCACTCTTATAAGAGTTCAGTTGCTCCCAATTAGCAGCCATGTACAATATCACTTTAAAAGAGCACCCCCACTCTACGGGGAAGGAAATACAGACAGATGTTTCCATAGCAGGCAAATACAAGTAAAATTGGAAAGGAGGCAAAGAAGTCAGCGTCTTCCATCTTTTCATCTCGTTCTCAGTTCTCACCTTCTTCTCCTCACAGAGAGGACTGTTTCAATATAAGCTGCTTTTTACCTCCCAGGGACAGTTGCATTTGAAGTCTGCACTCCAGTAGCTGAATAGCAGGCTTCCCTGGTTAAAGGGATTTTTGGTGCTTCTCAATCAGGGCTAAATATAACGCACACATTTCCCACCACATCGGGGTCACCTGTGAGCTGAGCCCCGCTCACTGCATTTCACTGCAGAGCCATATAGAAGAGGGAGTGTGGGAGTGTGGACTCTGCTCTTATGTAAATCGAGGTTTTGCCAGTTTATTAGCAGTATGGCCACGAGTAACAATCTCATCCCTCTAATCTGTCGACATGAGTCTCAGTTTCCTTTTCTGGAAAGCAGAGGTCATGACATAAAATTTTGAGCAGGCTACTGTACAAAGCAGCTCATGGCAGCACAGTGGCTGCCGCACCACAGATGCTCAGGACACCCCTGCCTCCTTCCCACGGTACCTCGGAGCGTTTGGGGGCACCGAATCACAGAACCACAAGGGGAGCCCTGATCTGGTCCCCATCCTGTGCTGTGTTCTCTGCAAAATCAGCAACAGATAGTAATGTTTTTATCAATTACAATTTAAACTTTGTGATGAAAGAGACATTCTCTCCTAACATAATAAGATTAAGACATACCTGTGATGTGAGAAGTGAGTAGAATCATGAAAAATAAACTCCCAAGAAGCATTCTGAATGATTCTGGTTGAAGAGGGTGTGTGGGCTTGAGACCAAGTGCTCACAGTTCTTTGTCCCTGCTTCCACAGTGAGGATGAAGGGCCCACCAGGCAGGTCGGCAGTTTTGATCCTGCTCAAGGAAGTGTTCTTGGGTCATGTTGCACAATTCATGAGATGCTTAAGGTTAAAGCCTGGAGGGTGGACATCATGTACTAATTAGAGCGATTGCCATGCTCGTGGCAGTAATGGTGGTGGTGGTGCAGGTAGGCTGGGCGGGGACCTCTACTTGACTCCTACTGTAAGTATGATTGATTCCCAGTGCACTAAAGGTTCAAAAATGAGAGAAAAAATCATATATGCCTTAGAAAAAGTGATCAAAGAATGTTTATATAAACATTGGTTGAAAAAGACACTTCTATGCAAAATGCCACATGTAGAACCTGTAAAGGAGAATTTGATAAAATAAACTAGATAAAAGTATTGACATCTTTTATTTTCTAGCTAAATAAAGCTCTGGGCCATGATTACAACTGCCATTAGAGTGCTGGATGAAGCACAAGACGGTAACCCTTATTTCACCCCCACTCAGATGAAAGAACCCAGACAGCATTAGGGCAACCAAAAAAAAAAAGAGAAAGATAAAAAATAGCTGTATTATTTTTTCTTTCCAGTTGAGATGTAATTGGTATACAGCACTATTTAGGGTGTGCAGTGTAATGATTTAACTTACTTACACTGTGAAACAATGCTAATAAGTTTAGTTAATATCCATTATCTCCTGGAGTTACCAAAAAAGAAAAAGAAAAAATATTTGTGTTAAGAACTCTTAAGATCTACTCCTTAACAACTTTCCTATATATCATACAGCAGTGTTCACCACAGCATCATGCTGTACATCATGCCCTAGTACTCATTTATCTTAGAACTGTGCCTTTTGACCACCAACCAAGCTCACTTATGGAAGCTTATTAATGATATAAAACTCAAATTAATTCAAATTAAAATATGAACAAAAACTCTAGAAATATATGAAACATATATAATAAAAGTTGAGGGGAAAGGTCCTTATATCCTTATAATATAGAAGTCTTTCAAATCAAACCCGAAAAAGTAAACATTAATGGTAAATGTACAAAGGACCTGTACAAACTTCCCTATCCATTTGTTTTCTTGCTGTATTAGAATAGATGTCCCTTTGCCAATACAACCCTTTATTTGTGTTTTGGATTTTATCCCCACCAGTAGCTCACATTACTGATTATCCCCCTAGTGCTCCCCAAAACTGAACCAATCTCTACCTGACTTTATTTAAATAACCTTTTAATTGATCTTATTCTATTTTTTTCTAGTCTGTCACAATTTATTATCTATACATCATCTAGGATGATCTCACTAATACACATCACATTATGTGTTTCTTCTTCTCAAGCATTTTCAGCAGCTTCCCTTTTCAGAGTAGCAGCTGAAGAACCACCACGGCCTCCAGGACCTACATGAAATAGCCTGATGTTCTCTGGCTTCTCCTCTTGCTGCTCTCCTCTCTGAATCTAATCCTGTCACTGTGTACCTTGCTGTTTATTGGACATGCCAAGAACCTTTTGCTTCAAGTGTCTTTGCTTACTGTTTCTTTTGCCTGGGATACTCTCCTTTCAGACACATGTCCTGCTTTTTTCCTGTCTTCAGGTCCCTACTCAAATGTCATTATGTCAGTGAGGTCTTCTTCAAAAATCCTATGCAAAATAGACATGCTTACTTCTGCCCTGTACCTCTAAGCCCTTCATTGTCTTGCATTAGATGCCATCTGGAATGCTATATATTTACGTGTGTGTGTGTATGTATATATATAGTGTGTGTGTGTGTGTGTGTGTGTGTGTGTATCCTCCCTTGAGGACATTTTTTTCATTGCTTTTAGAAAGAAAGGAAGGGAGAGAAGAAGGGAAAGAGAGAAACATCAATGGAAGAAAGAAGCATCAATCAATTGCCTTTCTGTATCTGCCAGACTGGGTAACTAACCTGCCTGGACCAGGGATCGAACCCATAACCTTGCGGTTACAGGATGACACTCCAGCCAACTGAGCCACATGGGTCAGGGCTATGTATTTATACTTTAATTGCTTGCCTCTCCTTCTAGAAATGTAGCTTCATAAATGCAGGAATTTTTGTCTATTTTGTTCACTGCCTGGAACAACAGGTTGCAGTACATTTAAGAGCTTGGAAAGATAACTGGTAATAGTAAGCACCTAAGAAAAAGAAACTATAATTATTTTAGCTTTTAATTATTGGGAGGTTAGATAGTACAGTCAATAGGAGGACACCTTCAGATGCAGCCCACCTGGGTGCAGGTCCCACCCAGCACTGACAGTGCCCCCCCCCGCCACGCCCCGCCATGGGCCTGGATGACTCCCACTCTCCCTCTGCCTCAGTTTTCTCACCTTCTGAAATCAACATGTAACAATGGTACCTAACTCTTCTCAGTTGTAGTGAAGATTAATCGAAGTAATTTGTCTAAATCATTCAAAAGCAATACCTGATGCATATTAAAAGCTAGATAAGTGTTACTTTTTCAGAGGTATATTAATGCTAATTTGGCTTTTATTACTTTTTATTCACCAATTTTACCCACATTTCATTTTTCTTCTCTGAGCTTCAGATTCTCTGGCTTTCTCTCCTTAGCCCAATGCACTGTGCTTTTTTCCACTAAAGGGCCTCTGGACACATTTGCTTCTCTACCTGGAGTTCTCTTCTGCCTTTTTGTGGCCAAATCATTATAATTCTTCCTTCCTAAGTTCTCAGTTCAAGGGTCCCTCACTTGGGAAAGCCTTCCCTAACCCCACAGTCTAGACCAAGTTTCTGTATGAAATGAGATTCTCTTTTTACCTGAAAACTTACATTAGTTTATCACACGCTTGCTTGTCTAATTATTTGACTATGTATCTCCTCCAGCAGATGAGATACTCCAGAAGGCAAAGGCTCTGCTTGCTTTTGTTTCCTCTGTCACCAGACACACCTAGCAGTGCCTTGCGTGTAGACACTGTATTCAGTGTAAATGCATTGAGTGCAGTTTGCTAATATGATTATTGTCTGGTTCCATCCTTGTATGCCTCCAGCAGTTTTGAACATAATCAAAACTTTTATCCAAATACAAGAGATGGTTGAAGACTGATGGGCACACTAAGTGTATCTGGTTACCGAACACACTTCTCCACAAGTCAAATGAAATTTCTCAGCTCCATTCACAGTAACAGTCAAAAAGAACATTGTTTGTTGGATGATAGAAACTCTATTGAGCCTGCCTGTATTACAGTTAAAATTATGGAAAATACAAAAGGATAAACAACTTTTTAAAATGCCAATCATAAAATCTTAACTATTAACTGTGTCACGTTAAAAGATAAGGCTTTAGGGCATTTGTCTGATGTCTTTGAGCAAGTTATGGCTAACCTTAATTTCTAGCATATCTGAGTATTAAAGGTACAGCATTGCCTATGGTTAACCCAAGTGAAACAACCATGAACATTCAAAGAAGAAAAAATTTTGTAACTTAAGCCACACAATCAATAAGTGGGAAGAAGAGATTAAAAAAATTTCTAACATGGAGGCATAGGTGGACCCACCATGCCTCCTCGCACAACCAAGATAGGGACAACAACAATTTAGAAACAAAAAAACATCCAGAACTGACAGAAAATTGATCTGAATGGAAGTCGGACAACTAAGAAGCTAAAATAGACCTGTTCATCCAGACCAGTAGGAGGGGCAGAGTGGGTTGCAGTGCGAAGAGCAGAGAGAATTGGGACCAGCACATAAGGCATCTGGGGCACACGAGACTTCAGCAGGCAGACCCTGAGTGTGCAAGCGGCAGCTGGTAGACCCTGGCAGAGGGGTGGCAACTGGTAGACCCAGCGAGGTAGAGATTGTAAAGCAAGGCAGTGCGAGCAACCCAGGATCCCAGCGCTGGGAAGTAGAGCTTTGGGACACTGATTGAGGACACTTGTTGGAGTTGAGGTGCATGGAGAGACACCCAGCCTCACAGGAGAGGTCCTTGGAGGGTCCCATGGCATGCACAAGCCCACCCACATGGGAATTGGCACCAGAGGGGCCCAATTTGCTCAGGGGAAGCAGCAGAAGGGACTGAGGTCCAACAGAGAGTGGAGCAAGCACCATTGTTCCCTCTTGACCCCACCCCCACATACAGTGTTACAACCCAGCGACTGGGGTGCCCAGCCCTGGTGACACCTGAGACTCCACCCCTCACCGTAACAGGTACAACCACACCAAAAAGAGAGAGAGAGAGAGAGAGAGATGGCTCAAACAGAAGACCAAATGGAAGCCCAGAACCCATCCTTTTAAGTGACTGAGAGATAGCCAACCTATCAGATGTTTAGTTCAAAACACTGGTGATCAGGAAGATCACAGAATTGGTTGATTTTGGTCACAAATTAGATGAAAAAATGAAGGGTACAATAAGTGAAATGAAGAAAAATACATAGGGAACCAATAGTGATGGAAAGAAAGCTGGATCTCACATCAATGGAGTGGACCAGAAAGAAAAAAGAAATAACCACACAGAAAAGAATGAACAAATAAGAATTCAAAAGAATGAGGAGAGGCTAAGGAATTCCAACATCCAAATTATAGGGGTACCAGAAAAGGAAGAGGAAGAGCAACAAGTGGAAAAGTTATTTGAACAAATAATAAAGGAGAACTTCCCCAATCTGGCAAAGGAAAAGAACTTCCAGGAAGTCCAGGAAGCTCAGAGAGTCCCAAAGAAGTTGGACCCAAGAAGGAACACACCAAGGCACATCATAATTACATTAGCCAAGGTAAAAATGAAGGAGAGAATCCTAGGAACAGCAACAGATAAGGAGACAGTTACCTACAAAGGAGTTCCCATCAGACTGTCAGCTGATTTCTCAAAAGAGACCTTACAGGCAAGAAGGGGCTGGAAAGAAGTATTCCAAGTCATGAAAGGCAAGGACCTACATCCAAGATTGTTCTATCCAGCAAAGCTTTCATTTAGAATGGAAGGGCAGATAAAGTGCTTCTCAGATAAGGTCAAGTTAAAGGAGTTCATCATCACCAAGCCCTTATTTTATGAAATTCTAAAGGGACTTATCTAAGAAAAAGAAGATAAAAAAATGTATAGTAAAATGACAGCAAACTCACAATTATTAACAGCCACACCTAAAACAAAGCCAAAAGAAACTAAGCAAACAACTAGAACAGGAACAGAACCACAGAAATGGAGATCACATGGAGGGTTAGCAACAGGGCAGTGGGAGGAGGAGAGAGGGGGAAAAGGTATGGAGAATAAGTAGCACAGATGGTAGGTAGAAAATAGATAGGGGGGTAAGAATAGTATGGGAAATGTAGAAGCTAAAGAACTTGTGACACATGGACATGAACTAAAGGGGGGGAATGTGGGTGGGAGAGGGTATACAGGGTGGAGGGGAGTGAAGGGGGGAAATGGGACAACTGTAATAGCATAATCAATAAAATATATATTTTTAAAAAAGGAAATTTCTGCCTGGCTCTGTGTTCTTTTTAAAAAAATGACTCACTGGTGCTTCTTTTTTTGAGGGGAAGCAAACTTTATTCTTTCTCATCACCATCTATAATTAAGCTTTCAAACTCAATTTCAAACTCTATCAAGTGACTAGTGTAGAATAGTCTAATATTATATCATAAATAGCCCATAATTTTTTTCTCAATCTCAGGTTACAGCTTTCTGTGTTTAAATTAGCATGGTCACTGAAAGTATATAAAGCTTTAAAAAAAACAAAACAAAACAAAAAACATGATCCCTGAAACAGGTTCCAATATCAAAGGGGTTCTGTGGAGTCCAAATGTTAAAAAAAAAGATCTTTATTTCCTTATTTTTATTGAATGTATTGGGGTGGCATGGCTTAATACAATTATATAGGTCTCAGGTGTACAAATCCACAGTACATTATCTGTATATTGCATTGTGTGTACACCACTGCAGATCTTAAAGATTAGACATGTGTGGGATGTCTGTCCCCTTCTTATTTCTCTGCTGCAAATCAGTGGTGCAACCTCTCATAAGAGGTTCTGGAATCTACTCCCATTTAGTTTCCATGAACAGTGCGAGGCTACAGATTCTCATGTTCATTCCAGTCGTCACCAGGGTCATTTCTTCACACAATAGCCACCCAGCAGTATGTTTCTTGGAGGCCTTCCAGCTTTGCACAGAGCTCGCCTGCTCTCCCCTTTTGGCCTCCCTCACATTCTAGACAACCCTCAGTCTCACCCTCTGAAGCTCCCTTCTCTCCCTTCTCCCCTCAGTTCCACTCCCTCTCTCTTAGCGAGCAACTTGGCAAGCAATCCTGCAGACCTTGTTAAGGACTTAAATTCGCAATGGTGAAAGTGCAGAATGGATGACAGATGACAGAGTTTACATTCTAAGTCATAACTAAGAAGCAGGCTGAAAACGCTTACTCTTGTACCACCTTTGTAAAGAGAAACAGGAAGAAAAGGGACAATGAATTCAAGGGAATGCAGATGATGAAGAAAAAGCTATGATTCAAACTATAATAACAATGGCAAAAGCTTCACAGAGAAACAACAAATTAGCATTTTTGTCCTACTTTAAAAGAAGTATCATTATAAAAGTACTCCCAAACCACATTAACTAAGAGGAACTCGTAATTCTCTTTGTAGGAGCTAATTTCAGCCCGTTAATGGGCCTTGATGTGCACTGCAGAGAACATTAGATGCGGAGTCAGGAGCCCCACATTCTCCTGTGACTAATTCTGCTGCCTCTGGCAGATCACTTACTTCCTGGGCTCCAGAGTCTTATTTATAAATTGGGATTGTTAAACTGTTTGATCTCTTAAGACTTTTTTTTTAACATCAAGATGCTATGTTTCCATGTTTTTACTGGTTTTTTCTTTTTGTCTGAGACTTTTTCATTATAAGTAGAAATCTGACCTATAAGAATAATGACAAATTTGGAATTTTTATCACTATCACATTTCCCAGTTGTAACCACAGACTTACCAATTAATATGCATAGTAATTGTCATGTGATACATACAAGAGTCATTAAAGATCAACTCGCTTTGCCTCCCAAAGGGACAAGGTTATTCTTGGGAAATGGCAGACCTGGAATAAGCACAGTGTGTAGTAATTTCACCTCTTAATTCTGATAATCCCATTACTTCACTACAGACATTGAACAAATTGCTTGATTTTCCTAGAGTTTTTGTTTCTTCATGAAAAACTAGGGACAATAGTATTCTCTGCACTGGATCACTGTGTGGGTTAAGTATACTAATTAATGAATAACACACAACACATACATTCTCAAATTTGTTGATAGGATGACATTATTTTTCACCTTCAATTTAACTCTGTTTCATAAGAACTTTATGAAATACAGTAAATTTAGTAAGGTCAAATGGTTTAAACAGGACAAACTTAAAGCCAAATGGTGTTAGAATACAAAATGAAATGCAATCTAATTAGATATTCTTGTGTTGGATAAGTAGGACTGAGGTGATAGCCTTCGTAAGTCCCATACTCCTATAAAACTATGTCACACCTTCTCCTTACTCCTCAACAACTTGTAATTATCTTCATCTTTCAACAAATTATTCCCATTCTCTTGACCTCACGTGTCCTTTCAGTAACCTCAGTATTTCTCTGACTTCTTCACAGCAAAGTCCTCTCAAAGACTCATCTTACAGTCACTGTCCATAAGTCCTCCTCCTCTCTTTAATCCACTCCACCTGGGGACAAGATACTGACTCTTTTGTTGCCACCACTTTACTGAAATTACTCATCAAGGTCACCAGGGATCTCCGGATTTTAATTTCAATGGCCAGTCCTCGCACCTGTTTCATCTCTCAGCCACCTTTGATGTCATATTTGACCCTCTCTTGATTGGACACACTTTTTTACTTGACTTCCAGCCCTGCTGTTTCTCCCTCATGAGCTGCTCCTTCTGACTTGAAGTTCTTCAACCATTTCTCCTCAGACCCCAGACCTTTAAGTGTCCAAGGGCCCTAGGTCTCACTCTTTGAACTTATTCTCTTTCCTGTCTATAATTCTTCCCTTGGAGATTTTACAGAATCACATGAGTTAAAAATTACCGTGATGCTTTTAACTGACACATTCAAATGTCCCAGAAATATTTTTTCTTCAGTCGTCTATTTGGTATTTCCATTTTGATGTCTGGTGGGTATCACAAATTTAATATATTCAAAAAAACTTCCTCCCGATCTTCATCCCCAAAACTGTCCCTCCAGAGGTCTTGTTCATCTCAGGAAATGACAGTGCTGTCCATATATATAGCTACTCAAGCCAAAGATTTTGGCACTGTCCTGAGCCCCCCTTTTCTCTCCCACCCCATGCACAATGTGTCAGGAAATATTGTGGGCTCTTCCTTCAGAATGGATGCAGAATCTAACCTCTTTTCATGGCCTCTGCCGCTACCTCTCTGAGAAAAAACCACAGTCACCTCTCACCTAGGTCAGTACAACTTCCTGATCAGCTGTCTTACTGTTTCCATCTTTGCCTTTCCTTCACAGACTATTTTCCAAAATAACTGAACATCCCTTTAAAATGGAAGCAATCTCATGTCACCCCTCTCTTTAAAATATCCCAATGGCTTAACATCTGAGTAGAAGCTAAATTCTTTACAATGATTTACAAGTCCTTCACTGTCTGGCACCCTGTTACTCTTGAATCTCATCCCTTTGTCTCCCCCTTGGCTCTCTGCAGCTGCTCTGTCCTTCTCGCTGTACCCAGCACAAATATGCCAGCATGTTGTCACTTCAACTTTAGGTCTCCATATCTCACCTTTGTCAGTCCTCTCCTCAAACATCACCTTTTCATTAAGATCTTCTCTGCACGTTCTATTTTACATTGTATATCCCTTCATACAGTACATCTAAGCTCTCCTATCCACTTCCTACTTGGTGAATGAAAACTAAGCACCTGGCCAGTGAAGACTTTTGTTTATGTATTTGTTTTTTCATCTATGTACTTTTGCTAGAATACAATACAGAAAATGTTGTCTGTTCTTCAGTGTTATATCCCCAATGTCCAGAATAGTACCTCACACATAGTAGGCTCTCAATAAATGCTTTTAGTGCAAATTAACCCTTTGTTTCATGATATTGTCCTTAAAGCTTATATTTTCTTTTTAAGAAACTGAATAAGTATTAGCAATGAATGTCTGAGGTTCTTCCTTCTTCTGCCTTTCTGAAGAATGTATCCTAGCAGCAGGAATGGCCAAATGTAAGGACAAATAACTTATTATGTACAGACACTTCTTGCAAAATATTTTAAGATTACTAACACAAAAGAGTGGAAACAGATTATTTGCTTGGTTGGCCTTGCACCAAGTTCTTCAGTTCTTGGTGTCCCTGCACCTTCCATTAGCGCCCTGTGTGAGCTTTCCCACACATCTGGCTTGCCTTTCATCTTCCTCCAGGTTCAGCTGAAACACCTTTTTCAGGGTTGACCGAACAGAACTTAGAGTATACTAGTCAGTCTTTTGTGTCTTAATCATCTTCATGTCATGCCACCATTCTTCTCCAATTTGACAAATACAATAATACATTACCCTCTGGGGTGAGGGACTGTCTCTGTCCACCTTTCCTGAACCCACACATCTCCTGCCACATTCTTCATGACATTTCTGTTACCTACCACAGAACTACTGTTCCTTCCTTTCCCTCATTCCTAACACTCTGCCTGCCTCTGCCTGACAGTCTGTGTGAGAAACTTTGAATGAGTTTTTTTTCTCTTTTCTTAGCTTGTGTTTTTAGACTAGATATAGGGTAGTCTCTGGTATTGAGCAAGTTTGTGTAGACCTCAGTAGAGTGATATATCTGAAGTTTCATGTGTTCCTCCTGCCACTTCTCTCAAACTCTAGCAATGCCAGGATGTATTAGTAAAATTTTCATCTTATCTTCTGAAATATGCACAAGCTCTTTGAAGACAGGTTGTGGTTAACGTTCACATATTCCCTGCAGGGTCTAGACCTTGCAGGGTCTATTCCCAGACCTTGTTCACTATCGGGACTCAATAAGTAGTAGATTAAGAAGATTAATTTATCATAACTTTATTGCTGCACTCAGTTTACAGAATGATGATAAACATTATAAATGTATTGTGACTGAAAAAATGGCATTCTAATTTTCTTGAAAATTCAAGCTTCTCTGTGTCTACAGTGTATAGCTAACACAAGGCTGCTTAAAAGCCCCAGGGTCACTTGTAACCAGGAGCTAAGCCAGACCATCAAATACTAGGAGCCAAAATAATATCATTATTTCCAAAAATTGGATATCCATCATGCCTTTCTTCTGAAAATAGGAAGGTGATAGCATCTCCACAGTGTGCCCATTGTCTTCTCCCACACTGGTACCTTCCGGCAGAGCTTGATCTCTGCGTGCCTGGACTTGCAGCACTCCATTAGTCACAGCCTGAGGCTGGGCATGGCCCTCAAACCTGGGCCGTGAACTCCCCACAGCCAAGGCTGTCTCCTCAGAAAGAGAAAGCTAAGGACGGAATATGGGCCCTCAGCGATATTTCTTAACTCAGATTGCACTATTTTAGTTCAGGCTTGAAATTAACCCTACTACCTCATGATGAAATGAAACATGTAGCCTGAACACTCACTCTATCAGGCAATTCATTAATTTGTAACAATATGTGGTATTATACTTTTGACTTTCCCCAAAGTTAACTACCTAAATTTTCCCTAAGTATCTGCAGAGGGGTTGGTTCCAGGACCAACCCCCCCCCCCCCCCAAGGCATACAAAAATCCAGGGTTTGCACAAGTCCTCTGTATGAAATTGCAAGGATCAATGAATACCATTGGCCCTCCACATCTGCAGACTCCCTACCATGGATCAAAAACAGCACAGGACTGTATTGAAAAAACTCCATGTGTAATTGGATATACACAGTTCAAACCAATGTTGTTCAAGTGTCAACTATACTCACTTAAACAGGACAAACATTATATGAATATTATATGTATAATAGTTAGATATTGATGGAATGATGAAATTGCTCACAGGTATGAACTATCTGGTTGATTGTTACAAGAATCAGAATAAAATTGTTTTAAAATAATTTAGATGAAGTCAACTCACATCCAAACCTCTGGAAGATTCTTGGAACTGGGCACTCAGTAGAGATGTGTTTACCAGTGCAACAGGGCAGACGGGACTGGGGAGGTGGGGCTGTGCCACCAGACAAAGCTACCCGATAAGTTGGAGATGGATTATGTAGAGGTCTGTTTGCTAGAGTAAAAAGATGCTTTTTTTCATTCTGAATGCAATAGCCACAAACGTTTTAAACACAGAAATATTATGTTAGACTTATTTTTTAATCATATGCCTTTCTGGGATGATGGATTGGAGTATAGAAAGGAGAAAATGAACTGTACACATGTATGTCTGCCCTTCAGTTCCTGGCACAGGATTCTTAATCAAAACTCCCGCACTTTCCTAAGGGATACAAGCCTCTCTTGTTCTAAGGTTTGGTCTTTGACCCCTGGGAGCATCTTTTGTTCTAACGAGGTGGATCTGGTGGGCTCCTGGAGGGCTCCTGTACAGAGGCTGGTCACCAGAAAGACCAAACTATGATTAGGAGCTTGAAATTTTTAGCCTTGCACCACTGTCCTCCAGAAAGCAGACATAGGATGGAAATGGAATGAATAACGGATCATTCCTACGTGAGGAAGCCTCCATAAAATCCCAGTTGCAGGGGGTTTCAGAGAGCCTCCAAGTTGGTGAGCACATCTGTGCACCGGGAGGGTGACGCACTCCAACTCCGCAGTGACAGTGGCTCCAGCACTCGGAGCCCGCCCAGACCTTGTCCCACGTACCTCTGCATCTGACTGTTCACCTGTATCCTTTGTCATACCCTTTAATAAACCATTAAGTGTAAGTGTTTCCCTGGTTTTGTGAGCTGTTCCAGAAAATAATCATATCCAAGGGGAAGGAGATCATGGGAACCCCCAACTTGTAGCCAAGTTGGACAGAAATTGTGGATAATCTGGGGACCTACTCCCTGCAATTGGCACCTGAAGCAGGACAATCTAGTGGGACTGAGCCCTTGACCTGTAGGACTTGATGTTCTCCCCAGGTAAGTATGTCAGAGCTGAGTTGAACACTAGGACATCCTTCTGGTGTCACAGAACTGGTGGCCAGCAGCAGCAGAAGTGAGGTGTTCTATATGGAAGTAAAGGAGAACAACAAAAGGCAAGAACACTAGTTTTTTTCCATACACAAGAGAATAGCAAAAAATATTTAGACGGCAATGTTAATGTTGGTGAACATTTGGAATAACTCAGATTCTCACATATGACTGATGGAGATGTGACATGATAATATTCTAGAAAACATCTTATTAGTTTCTTCTAAAGTTAAATGTGCACTGCCATATGATCGAGTAATTGCACTCTTGGCATTCACCCTGAGAAAGGAAGCCACCTGTCCAAAGACTTGCGTGCACATGTTCACTGCAGTGATACTCAGAATAACCACAGACTGGAAAGTGCCTTAATCCCCGTGAGTGGTAAAATGAATCACACAAACCATGCTACAGACACAGGATAGCATGCTATTGAGTGAGTAAACAAAGAGAAAGCTGCCAATGCACACGATGAAGTAGATGAGGCAGTTTTAAAATACATTTGCAAATTCTTTTTCATAGTCTTTGTTGGAACTTCTTGTGGGTCTGGATTGGCATCATGGTACACTTGCAAGCAACACAAAGCACCTGAAGTGATACTATATGACATTCGTGACTAGGTCAGGAAAGGGCATACAGCTCCTGCCTGGTCTAGTGGCACTTGTTTTACACCCCTGCACTGCCAGGTACTAATTCTCATAACTCTGAGGCCACACATCTGGGGAGAAGCCATGAATCAGTGTCCTAGTCCAAGGTACCTTTGGGATTGCTGCCATTAGCTAGCACCAACCTCCAGGCTAAGATGACACTGCCTTAGCTGCTGTGGCCCCCAGGCATTAAGCAACTCCCAGTCTTTTCATCTGAGGCCCCCAGCATCACAGGGTGTGCTCTATGGTGCCCTGACGAAATCCTGACCTACCAAGGCAATGAGCATGCAAAAATATCTCATGCCACTAAGTTTAGGAATGAGTATTCATCATGGTAACTGGAATGATAGATGAATCTCTCACACACCATGCTGAGTGAAAGACCCTGGGCACAAAGAATATATACCGTAAGATTCCCTTTACTTGAAACTAGAAAACACAAACAATGCACAGCAAGAGCAGATGAGCAATTCCATGGGACTTAGGCTGTGGGTGGGGGTGCTGACAGAGGAGAGCGTAGGAATGGGTACTGAAATGAAAGTGTTCTGTATTTTCACTGTGGTGGTGACATTTGCGAAATTTATGAACTGGTCCCTTAGAGTAAGTGTGTTGTATTGTATGTAAATTACACCTCAATATATTTGTATTTAAAAAGTAGGGTCAAAGAGATTGAGAAAAGTGTTATTGATATGGCCAAAGGACCAGTAGATGTCTGCAAATATTTGTCCTCCTAGTGGTCACCCAGTCACTTATGACCACATCTTCTTCGCCTTGGGTTGCTCACAATGTTTCCACACAAAATTCTACCTAGCTAATTCTAGAATTTCAAAGTTCAAGAAAAAGTGAACTATGATTTGCTCATTTCCTGCTGGAAGTTTTCATGTTCTAGCAATGTGTATCTCTTTTCATAGGAAAGGCCAGCAGGTAACTACAGCAAGTTCCTTACTCTGGACAGCAGGGGTCACAATTGCCTCATCAAATAGAAACCTACTGTGTTTTTCTTTTTCTTTTCTTTTTTATTGTTTAAGATTGTGTTTATTTACTTTATTAGGGAGACAGAAAGAGAGGTTGAAAAAGAGCAATGTGTGAGAGATACATGGGTCAGCTGCCCCCAAGAAGGGGCCTAGCCAGCATCCCAGGCATGTGCCCTGACTGGGAATCCAACCGGCAACCCTTCGGTTCTTAGGCCAGTGCTCAATCCACTGAGCCCCACCTGCCAGGGCCTACTGTGTTTTTCTTAATGCAAAAGAGCAGAGCCTGATCATCGTCAAGGTCCAGGGAGTGTCATGAATTGACATGGTAATGAGTTCATTTACTCCAATGACATGTGACATGCAGTTAAGTACAGCACTGACTTAATAAACAGTCATTGAAGAGAAAAAAGGAAACATCAACTCATCAAATGTACATGCATGCATGCTTGTATACAGTGTCCATATATATATTTGCTTACTACAAGTAGTATCTGTTGTTTATAAATGTTAAAATGTGAAAGGATGTTACCTTTAGCATCGATGAAATGTGGTAACTAACCACACGCTATTTGCTGGTGCCAATAAGTCCCACAGCCCTGGCCACTGCTTTCCAGTTTCCCAGATGTCTGCCTCACTAGGCTTCCCATGCACAGACTTGAACTCTGGAGGAGGCCAACCAAGTGCCAATGCCCCTGCTGGTCGATACCTCAGAAAACAATAGAGATTTCTGAGGCCAGCAGAGCCTAGGACAGTGAAGGATGGTGGTGGGCACCGGGTATTGGCTGATGGACATCAGAGGCTTTTCTTTCATTCAGACTTTTCAGACAGTCAGGAGGGACATAAGGGGTTTTCTTTGCTGTCTGTAACAGAACCTGCCGCAGGTGCCTGCCCTTCTGGTAGTTGGCCCACAGTAGCTTGGGAAATGCAGGGAAATGAACCTGCTGACCATCTCGGGAAAATGACCATCCCAACCTTGGCCACAGGTCATGAGAGCTTCCTCTCCCATTGGTCAGCAGAAGTTTTTATCTGCCTGTGGTCCTAATGTTCTTAGAGAGTTCTTTACTGTTGAACATTGTTTGTACGTAGATTTATTTTCTAAAAGAGTGAATTCGTCCTCAATTTTTCATAGATCTCTGCACATCATGCCGGGCCCCTCATTGTGGCCAAGACCATCACATCCTTTGGTGGGGGCTATTTTTGTAAATAGAAGGACTGTGCATGCTATGCCCAAGAAGGAGTGAAAGATGTCCTGGCTGGCATCTTTCCAGGACATGAGTGCACGTTCCCCAAATTTAGTTTTTTCTGTACTTCTATTTATTCCACAAAGGAATAAATGTGGACCTAAACAAAGAAGTAAACAATAATAAAATGAAGCAGAAAGTTATAACACCTTTAAATGATCAATTACCAACGAATGAAAACATCTCCCCCCCATGAAGACAGCCTTCTCCAGGGTAGGAGCTGGAAGGTCCAATCTCTAATGGCAGTTACAGGGCTGACACTGTGGTCTAAGCAAAGCGCAGGGACACCCCTGACTTGGAGGATGGGGATGAACGTGATGGTGATGCAGCCTGGTTCAGCTGGAAGGCGTGTAAGAGCAGAGCCATCACCAAGAAGGACTGGGAAAGAGCAAGCCACCAGGGTGTGAAACAGGACATGCAGGCCACGTCCAAACTGAATAAGGGTGCACAAACTGATTCAGGAATAGCCATGGGGGTCTTCAGGATGCGACAAGTTGCATCGGGACTGGCAGTCCTGCAGAAAATGTACAACTAGAAAAACAAGTTTGTGGGGAATGGGGCATCCACCTGACGAGGCTGCAGGTGCCTTCTGACTGAATGCGGGGGTTACCTCCAAAGCCTGGAGACGAGACCTAGATGTTTGAATGCTTCATCATATGTTGCTCTGGAGCACATGATCTGCCGCAACAATCTCAAGCCAGACCACTGATTCCTCCAATCCAGATTTTTTTCCTACTCTTAACATCCCTGGAGAAGAAACTGGAATCTCTTCAGTATTTGGCAGTTTCCTTTTGTGCTCCTGACTATGGATGACACACCTGGGGTCTATGCCTCCCTGCATAGGCTTTAGGGGACAGCTCCGTGGAACCTGCAAACACTGTCAATAACCATCGCAGGTAATTCGGTGCCACTCAGCTGGGGGCACCAGTGTGTGTGTGTGTGTGTGTGTGCACGCGTGCGTGTTTGGGCATATGTGTGATAGTAGCAATGTCCCAAGGAGATCCGTCCAGACCATGCATGCCTCTCTGTCCTCCGGCTTCTTCAAAGACTCCTTTCCAGTGGAAAACTAGTTGAGTGTTAAATGAATAAGAAAGAGGTTCCTTACAAACTCTAAGTCCCAAATTTAGTTCCAAATCAAAAGTAGAACCAAGTTATTTTTATTGAGGCAAATGGATAAACTTGGCAAAGGATGCAGGTTTCAACCCAAGAGGGTCGATTTTGTTAAGACAACCTGAAGGAAATGCAGGTTGGGCTTGTAGAGGCTGTGAGTAGGAACTTGGTTCAGGGGCAGGCCCTAAGTCATCTCTCTGTAGAACCTGTTTTCTTCTCTCTGCCGTGGTCATGTACCATTGAAGCAACACAGCCCGAGGCCCACACACAGTAAAGGCATTGTCAGAGAGGGCTGCATTACCACTGAGGTTTTACTAGGTCAGCCGAGTATTTAGACATGGCTCTGCTGCTGTACCCATTGTGTCCACACGTGGGCGCGCAAAGCCATATATTTGTCAACAACAAACAAAACACCTGCCAGAGCCTCTCTCTAAGTTTCCAGACTCCTCATTAAAGCCCACCAGCTCCCCGTCCTCTACTCTACTCAACAGCAGCTCGCTTGTCACGGCCCCTCTGATGCTGGGGAAAAGTAGACAGAGACACAGAAACGGAGAGAGGCAAGAAGCACTTGCTCCAGGGGGAGTCTCCAGCTCAGTCAGGCCTTGGGGCACCCGGTGCACCCTGCTCTGTGGTACAGGGCTGGCTGGGCTGAGAAATCTGTGTTCTGTTCCCTGCCACTGTCACCAGCACACTCAGCTCCTAGTCACAGGTGTTCAGTCCAGGGAGAGAGCCTGAAGTGGGGAAGTAAGTGTCATTTCTGTGAACTTAGCAGGAGGGGCCAGCAGATAGTTTAGAGATGGGATTTATAGGGATGAATGGGGATCAAAATTGAAGAAGAGAGGTTGATAGCCAGTAAAATGGAATAAAATGGAAAAATTGAAATAAAGGAAGGGAAGAGGCCAAGGTACAGAAAGATGTCCCAGTCCTTAGGGCCAGAGTTTCTGCAAACAGCAGATTGCTGCATTTTAGGAAGAGGACTGTTTATGTTTGTGTCTGACACTGCTGTTTATCTCTCACTGTTATTAAGTATTCAGTAAAGTTAGTTTCTGGGAAAAACACTGTACTTGGCTCTGCTAAAGGAACCCAAGACAGATGCTTTTATTTTTTGTTATGTAAGATCTTTTTGTAAGAGCTGAGGGGTGAGTGCATGTGGAGCTGGCGTGGCAGGTCTGCAGGCAGAGCGAGCCCAGTCCAGGGCACAGGACTCAGGCTGGGGATCTCTTCGAAATACTTGAAGAGTTGTGGATTTTTTTTCAATGTGATAGGTTCAGTTACTTATAAGTAATCTCTATAAAGGTGATCTGACTGCCTGGCTCAACAGTACTGACCTCTTAAACCTTGATTCTCCCTCTCTGCTTCTTTTCATCTGCCTACAGAAAACTCATCACCTACCTTCATCTGAATTTCTCACTGCTTTCTTACATCCCATGAATGTTGGAGCTGAGAAAACATCACTTCTTTTCCCCAAGGTGGGAGGGAGGGACTTGCTTCCTCTTTGAGTTTATCTTTTGTTGATTACTGTCACTTGTCTGTGAAGATACCAAAATCCAAGTTAATATGATTTCAGAAATGAAAAGGTGGTGGTCTGGGGGATGAACAAAGATGAAAAACTGTCAGTCCCTAATAGTTTGCGAAATATTTTGATATTTAATGGTAGAAATTTAGAATGATTTTATAGTCCTCCGAAATAGAGTGGTACCAGTCTTGGAAGAATCTTTTCTGATTCTTCTATTGAGGAAAGAAGATTTCTTTTAGTTCCTCCCAACTTGTTCTCCATTTTCTTACCTCCTTTTCTCCGGTGAGCTTTTTCTGACCCTCTGTCTGCCTCCATTTCTCTCTTGGAATTTGTTGACTATGTGTGTGATCACAAGAGAAAAAGGCAATGCAAGGACTGATCTTGATGGTTCAAGGCTCCCTGAAACATATGCTGGTGAAGGGGGCTCTTTGAGGGAAACAGAAGTAGAATGCAGTGTCAGATGCTGCATTCAAGATGAAAGCCAGGCTGACAGGTTGAGATGTTCGCTGGAGTCCTCAGAATCCTAAAGGTCAGCTTAGAAAAGAGGTCCACCCAAGCCCAGGCTAGTTCAGCTGGGCCTAACTGAGTCAAGGTGATAGTTGAACTTCTAACTTGGAACAGCCACAGAGAGAATACAAAGACTGAGAACATGCTTTCTGGAATGAAAGGTGGGAAGAAGAATGGACAAGATTATAGCATCATGGGATAACTGCGGCCCTCGCAGATGCGGATGCACTCTTCAGCACGAGTCTAAACTAGTTCATTTTCATGGATCATTACACTTCTTTACAAATCGTCAAAACTACACATTACATTTATTAACGCAAACATGTTTTTATTGCCCTTTGTTCTCACTGTTGGGTGCGGCCTCTGTCAGCAGAAGGTCTCTCCCTAAAACAAAATACAGATTCAGGCCAAGAGGAATGGCATCACACAACCTGCTCTCCCATTTTCACTTGAGTTCATTGAGAACTCTGCCCCACTTTCCGTAAAGCTCAATAATCATGTTTTTTTTTCATCTTTCCTTCTTTTTCCTATAGATTATTTCAGAGTCCGAAGAACTTATAAGTGCTGTTCGGAGGAGTTTGTTTCTTTCCAGACCATAGCTTTCCCTAAACATTGTGTGCAACTCTCTTTTCCCATTCTCACATCACTTGTTTTCGCTCCCTTTCACCGTGTCTCTGTTTCTGTCTTACTTACTTTCCCTCCCTCCCTCCCTTCCTTCCTTCCCAGTGCTTGGTTAGTGCCAAGCTATGTGCTAGTTGTTAAGATGCTGGACCTGTGGCCACCCTTGTACCCTCAAACCTTCGTTCTAAAGGAAGTTCCCAGAAGAAAATCTAATTCAGAGGTGTCTTCTGCATAAGATTCCAGAATGCCTACTTGAGAATACCTCCCTTAAAATGCAGTATTGCTTCCACACTTTTTTGTGATTTATTCTGGGGTCTCCGCAGCCAGTAAAACCCTCTCCAACATGCCCTTTCATAGGTAACTCTCATTTTGTTTTAACTGCCTTAATCTTAAACCTTGAATACTATTTTCTAAACCACATTTTCCATACAAATGCTTCCTTACAAACGTAGGCTCCTTATGGTCACAGTCCTGGCCTGCACTTTCTCTCCCAAAAATACACCCTACAACTTCCCTTACGAAGGCCTCTTGTTGCTGACTCTTTGATCCTCGACCACTTAGTGTCACTTGGAATCAGCCAACTCTCTTCATTCTCCCTCTGCTGCACTTCAGAGCCTCTTCATTCACTGCCATCCACAGAAAATCATTTTGATCCATAAAATCTTCACAGTCACACCTGGACCCTGTGGCTCTTCCATTCTTTTCCTGGCTGGTTGAACTCTGCTTCCATCACACCCAGCATCCCTACTCACTGTAACCTCCGAGGACAGCTTGTTCCCCAAATTCCTTTGTGTGGGTGCTTCTGTGTTTGAATGGAATTCCCTGAGCAAGTGTATGGGCACACACGTGCACACACAACATGCACGCACGTACCGTGTGCACACACACATCACGGATCATGTCCCTTACCTTCAGTGACATCGAAGGTTTGATTAGATCAGTCCTTCATCTGGTCTAGTTATTAAACATACAGATTCTTCAGTTTTTTTCTAGACTAAGAAAGGAACCACATTTTAAAAAATTATGATAGAACATTAAGAGCAGGTCAAATCTATTTTCTCTTTGTTGTTTATTATGACATAAAAGCTTCCAGAGAGTCCCAGAACTGGCTTATGTGTAATCACAGGCTGGGAGACTTCTGCCATGGAGGGGGCTGCTGGGAGCAGCCTCGGGCCCACCCACTCCTGCTCCCTCCACACCAGTTCCCTGCCCCCTGGGAGCAAGAGGGTTGGAAGAAACATGAACTGTAACCTACTTTTCTTCCCTGATTTCTAGGAAAAAGAAAACTATTTTAAAGCCTTTCAAGCTGCTTGTATACGATCTCCCTTTCCTATCTGTTTCCTTGGTTGCTTCTTCACGGGGAAGAAAGTTTAATTAGTCACCATTGTCTGCATTGAAATATTTTATATGCTGCTATTTCATCTTTCTTAATTTGTACAAAACTCTAAAAAGATGATTTGGTCTTACGACTATTTAATTTTCTTATTATGATTTTTAGCTGTTAGTTTTTCTTATTAGTTTCTAAAATACATGATGATTAAATATACTTCTCAAATACTGAAACATCAGTGTACTTTCCTAGAAAGAGTGTCATGTCTGGGGCAGGGTCCGGTCATCCATTTGTTTGCTGTGTGACACTGGTTCACTCTTCCTGAATGTTAACATTATCATCTGCAAAACTGAAACATGACCAAACTGAAGTGAGCGTGATGGAAATTAGAGAAGATAATACATGGCAAGGACTTAGTACAGTGTCTACTAGGTAACCATCCTTCCTCATTTCTAGGTCCTACATTCCCCCACCACCCACCACTCACCTCGCCTCCTGCTCTGCCCTGTGGCACTCTCACTCATGGCCACAGAGAAGGCTGGGGCCTAAGGAGAGCAAAAGACAGAGGAGAAGGGAATTCACTCCTCCTCCCTTCCAGCCTGCTGCTTGAGCTCCAACACCTCACCTCCTCTCCTGCCTTTGGACTGAATTGCACCTTCGGCTCTCCTGGGCTTGAGTTTGCAGCTGTCAGGTTGTGGGAATCCTCAGTCTTCATCATCACATGAGCTGATTTCTCATAGTCAATCACTCTCACATGTATCGTATAAATGAATAAATACACATTTTCTGTTTCTCTGAATAAATGTGACTAATACAGGTTTTAATATGATGTATTTAATTACACATTCATGCAGGTTGGTTTTCAGTAATGGCCATGTTTGACAACCAGTTCATGACGTTCCTGAGAATTTAGCAAGGGGCACGAACAAGCCTGTGCCAGCTGTCTGCAGCACGCTATTAGCTATGGTCCCGGCCACTCAGCAGTTTCACTACAAGAAGCCTCTACTTGATCTTGAGGTACAAGGGGGAAAATGTGCTTAGAGAAACTTCTACTTCCTTGGAAGAACCGGTTGACTAGGGAGCAGAGGCTGTGAGCTGTGCCCTGGGGCTGTGGCCTGGCTTCAGCTATGACACCAATAACAGCAAGACAATGAAGGGACAGGGAGCAGCCTTTCTGAAAGGCTGTCCCTTTCAAAGCCTAAGCTTTAGAGGTTTGTCTGTGCTCCTGATCTCCAAGCATAGGCATCAGTGGAAATTTCAATAATTTTTTTGAGTAATTATTTAAAAGTTTGTACAGAAAGAAACCTCAGAGAGTAGCCTAGTCCTCTTGGGTGACAGGCCTCAGGTCCTTTCATTTAGAGCATGAAAGGACAACAGGACATACAGCAATGCCTAGCTCTCTGTGGCAATACTGTCATGTGACCAGAGGGACACTTGTCTAATAATGTGAGGCTTTAACACCCAGCACAGAACTGCAACAAAGCCTGAACCTATTTGTGTTACAAAATGACCACACAGAAAAGCCTCAAAAAAGTTGTGTTTTTATTCATTGATTATGGCTCATTAAGTCAATAGATGAATAAAGCATTCCTTGATAGCTGAATTAAAATGTAAGCAAAGTAGACTTCTCAGAATTAATTATTATCTGTGATGGTGAGAGGATTGTGCATGATAGAATAAAGATGTTTATATTTAATGAATCTTGGCATGACACAGGAAAATAGCACACTGGGAAGAGCAAGGCCAGTGGAAGGCAGAGGAGGAATAGACAACAGATGAGTGAAATGTTTTACTCCTCAAGTCACGACGTTGTTTTTCTCATGGGCTGTAACCAAGAAGATGAAAGTGGAATTAAAATACAAGCCACCTGTACTTTTACAGTTCTGGATTGACTCTGAATGATTCAGTGGTGCATTCAAGGTGTTTTGGTCGAGAGCTAATTTCTTAGTTTTTCAAAGAACAGAGCTAAAAGCAGCTTTGTGATCCTTAAAAACACATTAAAGAACAGGTCTTAGAAAAGAGGCAGCTTCTTTAAGTACAGCTATTCACCAGTGAGCTAGACTGGAAAAAAATACAGAAAGGATAATGACAAATAAAAAGCAAAATATATCTAAGTGCAAAGTGATAATACACAAGACTCCTGGTATGTTCAGATTTCTAGATTCTTGTCCCAGCAAGAAGGCAAGAAGCATCTTCAATAAAGTTGATTTTTTGATTCACTTGCTGATTAAGAGAGAAACAATTTGGAAGCCATGGTTAGTATAAATGTTAAAATATTATACAATCATGATAATGAGCATTTATAGAGTTTAAATGATACTGATGACCCTACTGAGAGACAAGATAATTCACTCTACTTTCCAGATGAGAAAAACTAATTACATTGCTTGGCTTAACATCCAACAGCTCATTTTGGGCAGAACTGAGAAAAGAATTGACATTTTTCTGAGTCCAAATTTAATTTTCTTTCCCTGTTACTAAATTGTCCATCTGGTCCAGTCATGGGACATGACCACCTCCCGCCTCAAGCCCCAAAAGCATTGAATGGACATTTTTAGAGGTGCTATGCTCCATTGTCTAACACGATTAGAAGGTGGACACAATTTTCAGAATTCCCTACAGAGTGGCTCACAGGAGGGTTTCAGCAGTGCACGGTAGGTGGCCCCTCATGCGCAGAGATGCTGTTCCTCATCTACTACTTTGCCGGTCCTTCCCTGAGAAAGTGACCATCGATGGAGACTGAGTCCATTAGTCTCATAATCTCTCTGGTTCCAGTTCCAGAAAAGATCCATGAAAGATTAGCATGGATAACTTCTTTCATATAACTTAGTCAGACCCTTCCCCTTATTTATGCCTTTTTGTAGTTGTTATTACCATTTTTAGATTCAGAGACTATTTTTTCACTGACAAAATTACTATATTTAGAGCTACTGGGTTCCCTCACCCAACTCATATAGTTTTGCATAAAACACAACAAGGATACATGGATTATAGTTTCTTGACACACTTTGAAAGGAATAACATCTTTTTCATCCATTTCCCATCCTCCTCCTCTTGGGCAACCACCAGTTTTTATCCATGAGTCTGTTTCCATTTTGTTTTGTTTGGTTGGTTATTTCATAACCTTTTGTAAAGTAAATACCAGTTGTAAAATAAATACGCCACAGGAGAGAATGTGTAGCCCAGGGACTAGGGTCAATAATGCAATAATTTTGTCAAATGACAGACCAGCCCTGTTGTGTGGCCACGTTGCAGAGTATATGAATGCTGAGTCACAGTGTCATATGCCTGAAGCTTACGTGATGTTGTACATCAGATATACTTCAATAAGACATAAAATTTAAAAAATAAAAGCATTACATTTTATAATATATTTTTAAATGTTATTGATTTCCTGACTACCTTGCAAATGACAACTATCAGCTCTTAACCTAGAATAAAATTTAAGCATCAATCAAGGCTTTAAAAAAATGAACTTCTCTTCTCTTAGCTAACATTAAACTCATCACTACCTAACAAAAATATATACAATTTTGAGCACTTGTTTCAGCAGTTCTAGTCACAGATGACAACGTAGCCATTTTCTCATCAGTATGTTAGTATACACACAACCCTGAGTTAGTTGTGTTTATAATGATGTTTTTTCTTTCTGAAACTGAGTGATGTTTTATATTTTTAAAATATAAAATAAATTATGTTTTATTGTATTCTAGAGCCCAAAGTCACACCATTCTCAAACATGAAATCAAAGTGAGAAGACATCTGAGAACAAAGAAAAAAAAGAAAGGGCTCACGTTGTGTGGTTCTGAGTCCACTGTGCACAGTTGGCACTGGGCTTGAACTTGCAGTCAGTGGCCTCGCAGCACGGCTGGGAGCATTCCTTTAAAGCACAAACAGAGGGCAAGTGGGGTCAGCATTTTTCCTGTGGAATTATCATACAAGATGGCAAGGAAATTTCACCTTTTACTCTGAATTACTTTGTTACACAAGTGATAGTGGAAATGACCAAGGAAAACCAAAAATTAAAAAATTAAATGTAATGAAAACTACTGCTTAAAAGGACAAAAAATTGAATTATCCAAGAATCACCACAGATAAATTTGTCCTAGATGATACCATGTAAATTAATTTTAAACTTCAAGGGAGAATATTTCTATACTATACAAACTGAAGACAGAGGGAAAATATTAAATCCTCAATTTGTTTTACCAAGAATTCATAATTTTGATAATGAGAACTGGTAATGGATATACACACACTGCTGTCATTTATGAATATAACTGCAAAAACTAAATAAATTATTTATAAAGCATCATTTTATTAATATAATAACTCTTTCTTACAACTATACGGAGTTATTTCCTCACCAAAATGTAGGAGTGTCTCAGTTGTACAGAACAAAATGACATAATCCATCACATCAAGAAACTGAGGGAAGAAAACAACTATTATTGTGATAGATGGCAAAAATTAGTTGGTAAAACTTCAGTAGCCATTACTGAATTATTTAGGCATGTTATAAGGACACTATGAACAAAATTATGTATCACCATGATGAAGAAAATCTACCTGATTAATAGCAAAAATGCATTCAATAAATAATGAGGCAAAGATTATTTATAGTTTATATTTTTCTGAAAATCCTAATAAGTGCTATGAGACAAGAAAATATATGAAAGTATAATATGTGGTTAGTATATATCACATTTTCACTATTTTATGTGATAAAATTCTTGACCTGGCTGAAAATATAGCATCAACTCTAAACATATTGGGTGAGTCACTAAGATGGCTGTTTAGGATAATCCAGTAACATAAAAAGTAATAATAATTAGAACCTAAAGTAAACATTACACATATTAGTAGCAAAAAAATAGAAAATACTTCAGAATAAACCTTCAAAATGTGTCAGAATTACATGAAGTATTTTACATATAATGTTCCTGAGAAACTTTCAAGGCAAATTGTCTTTGAAGACAGAACTCAAATTTTGTGAAAATGCCAGTGGCCCTC
The DNA here is from genome assembly GCF_004126475.2 of Phyllostomus discolor. Lineage (NCBI taxonomy): Eukaryota > Metazoa > Chordata > Mammalia > Chiroptera > Phyllostomidae > Phyllostomus > Phyllostomus discolor. The sequence goes on along the minus strand of NC_040910.2, from coordinate 53,496,379 downwards.
AGAGTGAAATATGAATTTAATACATTTCAATGTGAATTTCAACCATATTTGTGGGCAAACTGACAAAAATGCCAAGAGTTATATGGAAAAATAAACATTAAAGAATTGCTATGCAAATTCTACATATATATGAAGAGAATTACTAATAAAGATATTAAAGTGCATTGTGTAGTTACAATCACTAAAATAGCATGATGCTTGTGTTATACTATTTAGCCAGATAGAATGATAACATTCAAAACCTCGAAAACACCCAAATATGTACACTAAGGAAAGAACCAGATGGCACTTCAGATCTTGGGAAACTGGATTATTTTCTAAAGAATACTATATTACACATATATATGTGTATATATGTATAGATATTATATATACCATTTGCCTGCTGAAATTAGGAGTACCTAGAATTATGAACAATTTCAGTGGTCTTCCACCTGAGAAAGCATATGGGGGTGTAAGCAAGTTAAGAATGATATAAATACAAATCTAACATTTATAAAGCATTAAATAATTTTTTAAATTCCAACTCTCATTATAATTAATAAAATATTTGCAGTGTTTGTAAATAATTAAGTTATACCATGTGATCCAATATAATTCAACAGTTTAGAATTTCTGAATAAACAAACTGAAGCACAGAGAGAACATACACCTTCCCCTTTTTATTTTATTATTTTTAAAGATTTTACTTATTTTTAGAGAGAGGGGAAGGGAAGGAGAAAGGGAGGGAGAGAAACATCAATGTATGTTTGCTTCTCGCACACCCCCTACTGGGGACCTGGCCCACAACCCAGGAATGTGCCCTGACTGGGAATGGAACCGGTGACCCTTTGGTTTACAGGCCTGTGCTCAATCCACTGAGCTGCACCAGCCAGGTGCCTTCCCCTTTTTAATTGAGCCTCTCAAAGTAATGGGAAAATCTTGGGTTGCAATGGGTTTCACTGATGACTAGTTTTATATCCATGGAACTAGTTACTCAGCTTTTCTTAGTCTCACTGCTTCTTTAGTTTGGGATCATCACAAAACCTGTTTTATAGGTTTGTTGTGAGTAATAAAGGAGATGATGTGTGTGTGTGTGTGTGTATTGCACATATATATGCATTTTGTAGACTGACACATGGAAAATTTCTTCAAATAGTAACTCAATTTTTTAGTCTTAAAAGTAAAAAATTACTAAGAAAACATAATGGTCTCTTTTAGAAACCTAATATGGGATTGCTAGCAAACATTCCATTGGAGACTCCTAGAAAGCCTCAGATTTTATAGATATCAGCAGACATATAGTCATTATCTTGGATTTTCAATATTAATAACCCGTTTTCTAGAGGTTTATGTTCTTGCTTCTCTTTCTCCATTGTATTTAATGTTTGGTTTACATACTAGCTGGCTGAGGGAAAGTCAGCTAACTCTCTGTGGAGTGGACTTCTAGACCTGTATTTGTGACTGTTCAACTGATGACCAGTTGTGATTTTATGGGGCAGAGGGTTTCTGACTAATGTATCAGGAAAGCTCATGTGACATACCACAATTAATGATTTCTTTCTTTACAGTGAACTTCACATGATGACATCAAAACTATATCCTGGCTTTTGAAATGCCTTTCAAAAAATGCCTGAAATCAGTACTGACATAAGTGCAAGTCTACTTTCTACAATGATGCCATGCTTGTCTTTAGAAATTTTTTAAAAGCATTCTGTTAAAAAAGGAAAAAGAAACAAAGCAGTGATGCTGCAGTCATTGCATAGTAAGGTTTCTAACCATGGACATTTCCATACCTTAGAAGAGCCACAGTCGCATTCCTCCCCCGCTTCCAGAAGCTTGTTCCCACACACTGGGGCTGTGGGTACATCTTTAGCAGTTGGGGCTTGCAGCAGGCACTTCGATTTTGCAGATGAAATGTATCTTTCGAAATGTGAGCGGGAGGATACGCTAAAATCCTTTGGGAATTTTGAACTGTAACCAGAAGAAAAATAAAAAATACCATGATATACTGTGATAAATGAATGTGAGAGTATGACTTGTCTAAAAATATTACCTGGTTCCATGGAAATTCCAAATTTCCTAACTGTTTAGGCCTATGCTGTGTTATATATGAAGGGTGGCATTGTGATCAATCATACAGCACAGAAAAATGGATTGATTGATTGGTCATTGGTAAAACTTATGCATCAAGAGGCTGGAGGGTGAATTAATGGGATACACAGCTCTTGATAAAAAATGCCCATCCAGCTATAGAGACTACATCTGATTTCTTTTTTTTTTGATCCTCACCTGAGGATATGTTTATGGATTTTTTAGAGATAGAGGAAGGAGGAGAAAGAGAAAGACAGTGAGAGAAGGAGGGAGAACATTGATGTGAGAGAGAAACATCAATCAGTTGCCTCTCGTACTTTCCCTTGGAGGCAGTCGAACCCACAACCTAGGTATGTGCCCTGCGTGGGGACTGAACCTACAATTGACAAGGTCTCACCTTAGATATTCATTCATCACACAGCTCCCAGAGGGGCACCTGGTGGTGTATGGAACGTCAGGCATACCGAGGGCATGACCCAACTCATGTGACATCACTGCTACAAGAGCCACATTATTCTTTCTGTTAGCCTTGAAAAAATAGAAATGTCTATTACTTCTTCTTTTTATTTAGTTAATTCTTAATTGTTGTCAACATTCAGAAGTAAAATAATAGTTTGGCAAGTAAAAAATAATAGTCATGAAGTTCCTTTCCCTGCCATTCATTATTATAAAATGTTGAATAAACACTTGGAATTATTGGTTACTATGAATCAACCATTGAGTCAGAGTTTAGTAAACATTTGCTGAACTAATAATACTTTCTCAGTAAACCATGATCATATTCAAGTAAATACATTCTTCATAAGAAGTCCCAAAAGGTACCATACTATGTACTCAAAGGCTGCCCAAAACTATTGACATCAGTAGTGCTTGGCCACATCACACCAGTATGCACCTTGTCTGATCTCTCTGGCCATTGATGTTGAGGGTGATTAATTTGAAGTTGGCTCAGGCCACAGAGGACACCTGGATTCCCTTTCTCTCCCAATCTCTCTGCTCTTACTCCCTAATGCCAGCTGAAGAGTTAAGACTTCTGGGAGAGCTGAGGTAAGGAAATATTCAATTCTGTAATCCAAGGAACCTTCAATGTCATAGTTTTCTTTCTACTTTTATTTACTGACTCAGCAAATGCTCATTGTACTAACTGTATATAAGGCATTATGCTGGTCTTCATAGATAATATGGAACCACAGAGAAGATTTGCTGTAAGTTTTCAAACCTCAATAACAGCAACTGAAGATGGGGAACACAGGGAATTTGCGGCTGCCACTCCTGCACGTTTATGGGCAAAGGCACGTCCACTGTGAGAAAGTTAAAGGTACATTGTCACAATCTAAATCTTTGGAACAATTTGCTTCTGTGAATCATGTCTTTGATTTTCCTTGTTGTCCTACCCTATTTATATTCACTAGGTCCCTGAAAAGCGTATGCCATTCCATAGCACTATAATGACTGTTGGTGGTTGTCCCACAGCCGAGAACGTGTTTTGGTAATCTGACATTGGTCCTCAACAACCTCACAGGTGAATTGCTAATGGCAGGACTACAGCCTCTCTGACAACCGATCAGGGACACATCACTGAACAGTAATGTCTTCCAAGAAACCTTTGGGATAACTATCTGCTATGCCTGCCTACGCCTGGCCCTGGCTGGTGTGGCTTACCTGAGTAGCTGAGCATGGTCATGGGGCTTCATTTTTCCCAGGTTGGAACGATGCCAATTCAGAAAGTTGGTAAAGGTGGCACCTGCGTTGGGTTCTATCTTTATCTTATCACCGTCAGACCAGATCTCCATACCTACCAAGGCCACTTGAACGTCTATGGTGTTATAAATCTGTGGGAAGAGCATTTTTCTTCATAAATTTTTTAAAGATTTCTTTAGTGTTTTAGATCCTTTGCTGACCACAAGTGATGGATAAGTGTATCCCATTTTGTAAAGGGGAATTCTAGAAGTTGCCTTTGCTATAGTACATATGATTTTACCTTAATGTTTATCCTTGTCTGCTAAATTTCTCAAAACTGCTGCTGACCTTAAACCATGCAACCCTCCCGACTCCTTATTTGGTGAAACCATAGGAAAGCCTGAGGCTATCTCTTACCACATTGAGTAGATTCATCACTTCAAACAAGAAGCTTCTCACCAAAGTCAGATTTCCCTGATACATGTTGTACTGTGAAATACAAAATGCAAAGTATAATTAAGATCCCAAACTACAGTGAGAAAGTTGATGTAGTTCACATTTTAAGCAGAATCATACATTTTAATGTATATAAATCTCTATTCATTCCATGTCTACCTTATATAAAATTTCATGTTTCAACAAATTATATTTCAAATGTAAGATTTTTTTGGTAAGAGAAAAATTAGACATTCATATAAATTTTCATTTTTTGATTTTTATATTGAATAAATCAGCTAATGATTTAAATGTTTTAAACCATTTCAATATTATTAAAATTTGATTATAAAGCAATTTTTATTAATTAGAAGCACTGATTCCAGTGTTTTTGTATATATAACTATAATGTAAAATGTATAGAGTTTGAGTCTACTTTATATTTACATAATATAGTGAGAATTAATCAATGCTTTAATAACCCATTCATTTTTGGTTTTCATTAATTTCATGTATTTCTAATAACTAAATATTTTGGCAGCAGGTGGACATCAAAGGGGTGAGGGAACACCGTTGCTGGCCAGATGGGTAGAACAGGTCAGGCAGTCAGGGGGACGGGCTCTGCATTTTCAGCCAGAATGCTTTGTTGTTTGTGTTTGCTGATAAGAAGTCTTAAACGTTGACTTAACTTGACAAGGAGCACACACGTTTCATACTCACAAAGGCATTATCCAGCACCAAAAAGAGATCAATATGTTTTGCAGCCCGAAGAAATTCTTCTTGCTTTACAAAGAGTAAAAGAACACTGTTAATAATTACCTTTATGCTAAAAGTGTGAGAAGCTTACAAAGACAATTCTTTTCTTCAGAGGGAAATTAAATCAGTGAATAAGTAAATAAGGTATAGGCTTTCCCTATCGCAGTCATTGCTGGGCATGACAGTCTATTGCATTGTCATTGCTGAGACGACTGAAATGAACAATGACACAGGAAAGCCACACTCACCTCTGGGCTTTTGAGTGACCTAGTGGTGCGGATGATGCTGTGTTTTCTGCCAACATTTTTTACACCACAGGTGAGATTAGCTGGGTCCAGCTCCTCCTGGTTGTATGTGAGGACAGCATGTTCTTCTTGGTCTGTGCTTTTCAGAGGCTTTATCATGTACCTTTGATTCTGATGTGTAAAGTATCCCCTGTGAGACATGGGGGCTCATATTTGAGGATTGTCTGTCACAAAGTCACATGTACTGACCAGAATGGATTGACACCTTTCCCTCTACCCCAAGCTTACACATACAGTATTTTTTCATAGGCTTTTGGCTAACTTTTGCTAATGTAAGTGATAATCAGCATTTGTCAATACTAAAATGGAGCCTGTATTATTTCCCAGAGAGTTGTGAACGAGAATGACTAAATGAAGCTACCCAAAGACTTCGGGATTGACATCATGAGCTCAGTAAAACTTGCCATCATTTATTCATACGTTTAGCATATACTTCTTGGCAGGTCTTAGGAACATGGTGGAGCATGGAATAAAGGAGCGTCTAGATCCCAAGAACCCCAGAGAAGGCAAACATGCTGAGCAGATTATCCAGAGGAAGAGTCTGGAACTGATAGTTTGAAGAAGTTTGAAGAATTCTACCTTATCATAATAAAACTCATTCAGAAATTTAAAGTCAAATCGATATGATGGAATATTAAAAGCATACATAGCAATTCAAAAGTTCATCTATGAAGGTATCTCATAATAAGAGAAAAGGCTTTTTATGTCACATGATATGGACTATGTTGGAAGAACACTTATGTCTATTTTATTTTATATTTCATCCACATAAAAGATATATTTGTCTATATGCATAAAAGATGCAAACATGACAAAATGTTAATAATAGTAATCACACAGAGGAAAAACTTTATGGTGGGTACTTTCTTATTTTCTTACTTGCATTTTTCTTATTTTTCAAATTTTTCCCAATTGATAAAAATTACCTTTTTAAGGAGAAATACCACACACATACAGTTTTTAAAAGTATGTTTCACCATGACAATTGCAGGGTAGAATCTTTAAGAAAATAAGACAGAAGTTTTTAGGGAGTAGGATGGATAAATGTGGAAATGTCATCAAAGCCCAGAGTGTAGAGTCTTGTTTGAATATTTCCAGGACTAACTTCTACTAGATCAGCAGATTATAAAATGATTGCAAGGGTGATCTTTTATTGTTCACTTTAACCACACATATTCAGCATTTTATAGATGGAGAGAATTTAACCAAGATAGTATAAGACACGATGTCCTGAAGACTCATTCTGTGTAACAAAATGATGCTTGATGTTTAGTATTTTGGGGAACAGATCTCACCTCAACCCATTGCAAGTACTAATGCTGGCCACCGAATCTTTTTCATTCAGGATGTGTCCTTTGTAGTAGCAGTGTTCCTAAGGTTGGAAAAAAGAACATTAACTGCAAGAATAAATGTATCACAGTTGTGGTGGAAGCTGCTATCTTGAATATGTAGGACAGGTCTTTGAGTAGTGGCTGTGGCCAGACCACTTCCCAGAAACAAAACCAGTGAGAACCTCTGGGGCTGTATGAACTGTCCCACCACTGACCCTGCACACTCTCCATACTGGATGACAGAGCTGTCTTCCTGACACTAATGGCACTAAACAGAAGTCCAGGGAGGCTGAACCTAAGCACACTTATGGTGAAAGTGGACGAACGCTGCATCTGAGAAGTAGCTAGCTCCTCTGCGATCTAGGGAACTCTCAGAGATGAGGTACAACTTGTGAGAATTTGGTTCCTTTTGCTGAGTCCCTAAGACACTGTGCATACTACATTAATAAAAGGGAGTATGTATTTTTCTAGAGTCTACAGTCCTAAGGAGGCTGCACAACCTCTCCTAAGCCCCTCATGTTAATTGGCCCAACTTACCATATTAAATGGTGTGTTATTGGAATTTCTTGACCATTATCAAAATTCCAGAGAATTTGTCTAAGACTAAACATTCAGACGTGTTTGATGATCCATATAAGTAAAATAGGGGATTGCTTATATAGAATAATCTAAGAAAGCTAATGAATAACCTCTTGTTCAAAATAAACTGACTTGTCTCAGGGTTAAAATTCCATTTGTTTTTCTTTCCTTTGGAAGAAACCTTGCTATTGTAACATTTTCTCATAGAAAACTTGGAAAAGGTACCACATTAAAGTATCAGCCACTGCACTTGAGTTTGAATTAATTTATTAGATGATTTCCTTGGAGGTCAATGTTAGCAAAATTCTGGATATCTATGAGATGAGAGTTTTCATGTGATTAGGAAACAAAGAACCCTTTGTGTCAGAAGTCTTATCTGTAGTTTTCTAGAAACGTACACTTTACACAGTGGGTGGGGGTGGCTCTGAGAAACTCACTGAGTTTGATAATACTCCATGACTATGCCTTTTTATATTCTTTTTATTCTTCCTTTGGCTTTGATTCTCTGTCTGCCATCTAGGCCTTGGCATTATCTGTTGGGTGGTGTTTTAACCATATATAAAATTATATTAATTAAATAATTGATATTCTGTTGCTGACCTCAGGATAAGTGCATGTATTATCAGAATATAATAAATAGGTTATTTCTAACCTATTGATAAGGTGATCTAGGAGAAAAGTAGCCTTTTGATGGCTTCACAAAATGTAACACTTGGAAGCCTCCTGGTACTCCTATCTTTTAAAAATGCTGAGTATGCTTTTTTTACCTTATCTCATTGAATAGATAAGCATGTGGCTTTCAAGTTCTTCAAATCTTTCAAGTTGTCCTTGGATTCAGGAATCTTATAACTAAGTGGTGGGTCTCTAGAGAGTCCCAGGATGCATTCAAAACCTACCGCATTCTGAGGGCTTGTGGTGATCTCTTCTCCGAGAGAGTAATACGTTTCAGTGTAGTTGGGCCCCAGGAGATGCCTGCAGTGAGCAGAAAGTTGCAGGATTCACCCACTGTGCTAATAAAGGTTAATTTTCCTGCCACAAGCTCCAGCACTAAAGGAATGACACTGTCTACGATGAGAAGGCATTGGCATTCTGACCCACTGATCTCTTCCCAGTGCTGAAATCCTGCTCCTGCAGCAAATCGAAGCCTTAGCTACACCTGCTGGATCTGAGGGAGGAAATGTCTTCGGCTACCCTTTAACCGCATGTTCTCCACATTCAGAATGGGTTATTTGGAGATTTTTTGCACAAAGGATGCCTCCTTCCCAGGGCCTCTGTGCTGGGCCACAGATGTGCATAAAGGAATGTTCCTGGCTGCTGCAGAGCTCACTGGAGCAGCACCTCTGAAGAAGCCTTGGATGTATGTTCTTATAAAAGTAATGAAAGGTCACATCAAAGGTTTAAGTTTATCCGGGTAGAAAAGTGTTTCAGTAAATTCCAAGAAGCATCAGGGAAGAAAGTCATTTATTTGTGCAGCTCTCTTTGTTTTACACTTTACACGTAATCTCTCCTAGGAAATATTGACATTTCTGAGGTAGCATTAGCACAAATGTATCTGAAACATCTAAAACTCAATATATTTTATGTCCTTTATCTCCAATCTCACTAAACAGAGTCTCAAGATTTATTTTGCCACATTCTCTTAATACAATCTAGTGACTTAAATTTCAGAAAGTACAACTTACTTGGTTTTTTGTAGGGAGAGAATGACTTCTCCATTTAAAATAATCTGATACTGAAGTTCAGGTTCATATCTTTCCTAAAAAATTTAGAGAATATTATGCTAAGTGAAATAAGCCAGTTGATTAAACAAATACCATATTATCTCACCTATAAGAGGAACCTAATGAACAAAAACAAACTAAGGAGCACAATAGAACCAGAAGCATGGAAACATAGGACAGTCTGACAGCAACCGGGGGGTGGAGGGCAGGTAACGGTGGAAAGAAGGGGAAGGGATTGGTCAAAGAACAAGTATGGAAGACTCATGGGCATGGACAATGCTGTGGGGACTGACTGTGGGAGTGGGGGCTGGGCTGGGCAGAGGAGGGCAAAGGGGGAAAAACTGGAGCAACTGTAATAGAACAAAAAAAATATTTTTTTAAATGTAATGATATAATGATATCAATTTATATTTTGGGAATTGCAAATGCATGTAAGATAAAAGTAGCTCTCTATGCCTTTATAACATGTAAAATTAAATATAAATTGTATATTTAAATGGATTTCCAAAAAGTACAACAACACAATAATAATACAGATTAAACTAACTCTGTTATGTGAGATAGGGAATAATTATTTGCCCTATATATAGTACACAGTCCTGTGTATCCTAAAGGATCACTAATAGGTTAATAATATGGCATATGCTTTTATTACATTAAAATCAAACTAAATATACTAAAGAAAATCAACCAAAAACCTACTAAGAATTAAAAAAAGTAAAAATGATAAAATAAAGGAAATATTTGCAACAATGAAATAGTCAAAGAGTTAATATCCTTAATAAACCTTAAAAATCGTGTTAATTAATGAGATAATTTCGATCTCTCCATTACAGAAAAAAATAGTCAAGAAAACAAGCAATTCAGTGGGGAAAGAGGGTAAAGGTAGGGGGCATGAGTTTGGGGGGCTCGACAAGGAACTTATTAAAAAATAGCTGCCTTTCCTGGGCACCTTTTTTCCCTCCCAGAAACTAGGAGAAATGCCTGAGCAGTTTTATTCTTTCTGATCATGTGAGGCAATTAACTTCCTTGCTGCTACTTAATTGTGAAAGCATTCTGAGAAACCCCGAATTCTCTCCTGGATGAACGGGAGGTGTACATGAGGGCTTCAATAACAAACCATGAGATATTGACTAATGACATCAATTCTATTAAGAAAAAGGCTCTTTATTGTCTCATCAGATGATAGAGAAACCCCACAGTCATTCACACTGCTTACCTCATTACCATGGGTCTCAGTCCGGTTATTCTGTACCTCTCTTTTGTGTAAAATGTGTAGTTTTTTAGGATGGACTACTTTATAGAGTTCTATTTCAGGTGTTTGCCTTATGGCTAATGCTAGAGAAAGAGAGATAACAGTGATAAAAAAAACATTGAAAGGATTTTGTGTTGGTTTCTTCTTTTTGCTCAGTTGTTTTGTTAAATAGCATGGAAGACTGAATTCCAGTTGAGAAAGTAAGCATTCAAAAGGAGTTCCTCCATCTATTTGAAACTTGATAACTAAGAACTTTTCTTCCCCTCTCACTTCGCCCACCCCGATTCTGGAAACAGTTCGTTGGATAATCTCTCAATGTGTGTAAATCTCTCAATGTGGGCCATGAGGCCCAGAAAAAGCAGATTTGGGATTAGAACCAAGCTGGGAATTCCTTAAAAACCTACCTGTAGTATCCAGATTCTCCCTCCTCTATTTTCCTATCCAAAATTATGAATTTTTCTTTTAGTGTTCTCAGAGACCTCTTTTGTTTTTTTATGTCTTTTGCTCACTGTGGTGCAACACCTGACTACCCTCTCCAAAAATCAAATACTTCTTAGATGGATACTCCTTCAATTTTAGGAAAGACTCTGCTAACAGTTATTTTATTTGTCAGTGCAGCAATTAGCCATTATATTCTTTACCTCATTAGCATTTGCCTTCAAGACTTTATTTTTCACAGGAAATAAAGTTCTTGTTATTCTCTGGTGGAATAATTTTAAAGCACCAGAGAGCCAGAAGAAAAATTGTATGTAGACTAAATGTTCTTCTTGATTCACTTGGAATTACATTACACAGACAATTTTCTATTGTGCTTGCATACAGTAGGAAGATAACTGATATTGGAGCCAAAATACATGGTCTTACATCCTAGCTAAATAACCTTGTAAAAGTCACTTTGATTTCTATCAGTTTACTTACCTAAAGTAGAGGTTGGTGTAAAAATTAAGTAGCATAGTGTATCTAAAATTATTTAATACCAGTCTAGGAAGTTGGCAAGCACACCTTTATCCATTTTTTCTTTATTTCTTCAATCATCGATATAAGGTTAGTTTTATTTTTAAATGTTCTCATTGTCACAGACAAGTGTCTATGCTTAGAGATAGATTCTCACTCTGTGACTGACAGACAGTCAGTGTGACCTTAGAGACACCAGGTAGTTCTATACCTGGCTGATGTAGATAGACAACCAGAAGGGAAGTAGTAATTCATAACATCTCTGCTAGTCACCTCCCAAAGCTCTGCTCTGATGCTGTCCTTAGAAGAACTCATTACATATGAAAAAAGGAATTTAAAAATATATTACTAAAATGTCTTTATCAAAAGAGAATATAAATTCCATTCGTGGAAAGGGTTGTGGAATTGAAAGTAGAGTGAATTTTAGTATCTAGTACTAACTGATCAGTTGGTGAATTAATCTCTAATGTTGCTCAAAAATGCAATTATGTTTAACTTAACTCTAATTTTATGTCAGAGTCTTCCTTGTCATCCACCCCAGTGCAGCATTTGGATAAACTGTGGCTTTAGATAAATGATTGGTTTTTTATGGGGTAGAAATATCAATGTCATTTGAGATAACATTGAAGGTGGTTAGGAAATTCTGGAATTCTTGTCTGAAGTTACTTTTCTGCTATCATTTGGGGCAATGTGTTTTAGAAAACAAAATGATAGAAATTGTATGATTATTGAATGAGAGATAAAATTTCAGAGACATCCTACCTAAATTATTTCACCAATCGTAACACCTAGATGATGAGCACAGTTTATATAAATTGAGTAAATATACCAAAATGCAAACAGTAGTGACCTTTGGGTCACATGAGCATGCCATTTTCTTAAAAGTACTTTAAAAATGCATTAAATAAATTGACTTTTGTATAAAACGTTAATATGAGTGCTTACCTTCAGTGTGCACAATGAGCCCGAGGACAGAAAGCAGGACCAAAGCCATGTTGGTGACTGCAGGAGCTGAGACGTCCCACACAGTGTGAGACGTGGGTTCCCAGCTATTTATCTCCCCCGACTTCTCTTTATAGATTGAAACATGAAATATGAGCCTCAAACCTTACTTATGAGATTGAGGTAAGTTTCATAACGGTGTTGGGAAATTTCCAAGAAGTTTCAGTGTCAACATCGGGAGAATGTTCCGCATTCAGGAGAAGTGTTTATGTGTGTGGTCGCAGCCTGTTTAGGAAGCACTTCTGGACAGCTGTTCGCCCTACTGCTCCTATAATGGTAGAAAAGTACCATCTGAGGCTTTGAAGCCCATGAGCATATTTGCATACTCATCAAACTGAACCATCACTCTTGTTCCTCAGTAACCTTACAGAAACTGGCCTACAAATTTAGAAAATACATCGGTAGTCCCTACATATTGTGAGAAGCTGGCACAGAAAACACAAAACTTATAAAACAAGTACCAGGTTAAGTTGTACAAGCTACAACATTGTAATCTCTCTGGCCCTCAGTCTCCTTTCTATGAAAATGGGATGATGATAACAACACCTACCTCAAGCTTCTTATAAAATTCACACATATCTTATAGAATTAAGGTAACACATATGCATGCATGCACGTATGCACATAAAACCACAAACCAATGTGCAAATGTAATTCTCTGGACAGTGTTAGCCTCAACTTATGCTGCCTATGATGTATGTTTGAAGTGCACTGGGAATTCTATTACAGGAAAATAACAATATTGTCCTGGATAAAAAAGATATTTTCATGGTCATAAATATCAAAAGAGTATACTGAGGGAAAAAAGTTGATCATCCAACGGCCCAACATCAAAATATGACTTTTGTTAACATTTGGTAATTTATTTTCATCTCTCTTCCATGCACTAATGAAAGGAGAGAAATAAAAGAAACACAAATTTTAGACTTTGGTACTTATTGTATAAAGGGTTTTAGGAACCTGTATTTTTGCATAGCATTATGACATAATATTGGATATTAAGACATTATTTTAATGGCTTTAGAATATTGCCTTGTGTGTATATGTTGTACCTGTCTTTGTATGTATATATTTCTTGGATAAGCTACTAGAAATGGTATTACTTAGTTTAAAAAGGTACATCACTTTGAGATCCTTGGTATATTTGTATATTGACCTGGTACTTCTTAGAGATTTAGCACCAAATTAATTTCCATTTTGAGAGTTTTCCCAATCTAAAAATCTATTTTCAACTGCTGAGCTTATTTTCACTGTTAATTTGAAAGTTTGTTAGAATCTGAATGCAAGGTCTACAGTGACCTCTCTGTGGCTGTGTATTGTTTTTGTTGTGGTCATTGTTGTTCCCCTGTGGGCAAAGAGTGACTTAGATGTGATCGTAGCTGCCCTGATCTCCTCTTCAAATCATCTCCCTTCCTCTGGCAGTGCCGCATCCCTACCTTCTGTCCTTCAGATAATGGCCTTCATTGTGTTCTGTTCCTCTTTAAGAGGCTCTCAGAATGTGTCAGACACATTCACTCCCTCCACCACACCTGTAGTTCAATAATTCAGGGGCACTGTGGCTGATGAAATTCAAAGTATTTCTGCTTGCTACAGAGAGGAACACCTTAGTATAGAGCCACTGTTTGAATTCAGGTGAGGTGTGAGTCTCTTCTAACATTTGAATTTCAGATATTAGGGAGGGTGGGCAGAAAAATGTTCCCCATTTGCCTAAGACATCTCATGAAGCATCTCCTAATTGCTCTGAACCAACCTACCATCAGAATATGCTGCCTCTTACTATCATTTCCGCTGTGTTTCTTGTTACATTTGCTATTTTAATCAAGGCATGGTGAGCAATCTGCTTAAAGGCAAAAATCTAAGGCCCACAGATAGGCCTTGTACTTTTAGCTTCGTGCAGCTGTTCACATTGAAAGTTTGAGCAATGCTATTGCACAACCACTAAAGTTTCTCATCCTTTAGAAAAGCATATAATCTGAGCATTAAGAAACAATTTAACTTGTTCATTAAAAATACTACTGGAACAAATTATAGTGTATTTGAAGAGTTCGCTCTGAAAGCAAAACCAAGTATTTTATATTATTAACAGAAACAAAAAGGAAATGTTAAGAGTTGCATAGTAACTATTACCAACAGCCAAATTTCAACTGTGCAGATTTCATTATTCTGAGCTCCTTTTTATTTTTTTTATTTTAATCATTGTTCAAGTACAGTTTTCTCCCTTTTACTCCCCTTCCAGCCCACCCACCCAACCCTCCCCACTTCCCTCCCATTACCACCCTCCCCCTAGTTTAAATTTGTTCCTGTAAACCCTCTTAATCACCAGTCCCAGGCAGGCAAGAGCTGCTCTGTGCACACTATAAACCTCTCAGCTGGCATGGAGAGTGGGCCCAGGGCTGGGGAACAGACAGGCAGGGCTGGGTTAGGCCTTCCTAAATCAAAACTTCATAGAAAGATAGCTTTAGGATAAAATTGCCTTTCATCATTCAAATCAACACTTTTTTTCCCAATGGAAAGTTTTGATTAAAACAGAGAAGAAAAGAGATTAAGTAACAGAAAGGACACTGCGTAGAAGTCCAGGAATGCAGGTAATACCGAGGCCCTTTTTTCAAGCATCCGCTCATCATTCCGCCAGAGCCCTGGAGCAATGGAGACTGACACAAGCTCACACTCTCTCTAGTATTTTGTTAAACTCAGTGTCAGTGGGGGAAGTGAGCCAGGATTAGAAAGACACTTTATCTACCCACTGCAACTTAATATATGTTGCCCCAATCAAAAAATAAAAAACAGATAGAAATTTAGCTTAAAAGTTGCATAAAAATTCCAGGATAGGTTTCAAATCCACCATCAGTAAAAACTGTGCTGTCAAAAATTCTGCATTCAGTCTACTAAACTGAAATTAATTTTGCTTATTAAATATGCAACCAGTATTATAAGTTAAATGTTATTGAGATTATATTAGATTTGATTTACTATTTACTTAATCACTGGTTTATATTAAATTAATATCACTTCTGGGCATGCCAAAATGATCCTGATACTACCCCTACTACTGAGATATTCCTGTAGTAAGTATAATGGTGGAGATAAATCTACCAACAGACATAATTGATATAAATGGTAAGCATTGTGTTGAAGTTTGTGCATTGTATTCAGGTAGATTTTAGAAGCATAACATTTGGTAAGTAGAAAAAGTCAGATAATATTAGCTGAAAAAGAAATAGAGGAACGGACATTCTGGTGAGAGAAAACTATAATATATATGAACAAAGTCATGGGTGCGTTTGTGGGGCTGCAATGTGTTTGCCATAACTTGAACATAACATAAAATTGCAGGGATATGATCTAAGCTTGTGAAATAGGCAGAAGTCAAGTTATAGAGAGACAAATGTTGAAGTCCTTAAAGAAGAAAGTAAATATCTGTGAATTATGTGGCTCCTAAAGTTGTCCGACTTTGCAACTGGGGAGAGAGAGAAATCTGGAGTCAATTCTAAGGCACAGCTCGAGCAGCTGTATGGCATCTTCCAACTTGGCCAGCTGACAGGAGCTGCACTTTAGTTACACCCCTTCAAGGCAGCAGGTGTATCTCCTGGTGTACCACTCAGGAGCACAGCACCTTGAAGATAACAGATGTTCAAACATGTTCATTCATGTTTCAGGGCTTTGTTGCATGAAAAGAATTTGTAAATTGAACTATCTTCCTGCAATACTGATTCTGTTTATTGGATAGTTGAATAGCAACTCGTAAATTAAAACTGTACAAATAACAATGAAAAGATTATTTACTTGATGCATCTGGAGGGAATGAGGAATGATATATATATGGGCCCTTATGAGTACAATATTTGAGAATCAACTAAACATAGGACTTAATTTATGATCATGAAATTAAGAAATCATGACCAACATTCTGACCACAGAGAATTTTGTTCCCGTAAAACTTACAATTTAACATTCCGGAATGTTTCCTAATAAAGTATATTTTATGATTCATGGCAGACATTTAGTATCTAACTAAAAATGAAACTCAAATAGCAACATGGACAAAAATTATAATTCCTTAAAATAAAAATTTGTATACACATTATATTATTTGGTCAATATAACAGATCTAAGTGGTTCAAACATTATGATTCCTATTTCACAGGTGACTCAAAGAGGTTAAGTGACTTACTTCAAATGGAAGGGTGCCCAAACTTTGGCATCTCTGGGCCACACTGGAAAAAGAAGAGTTGTCTTAGGCCACACATTAAATACACAAACACTGACAAAAACTTATGAGTAAAAAAACGTTTTCAAGTAAATTTGCAGTTTTCTGTTGGGCAGCACTCATAGCTATCCTGGGCCACATGCAGCCCATGGGCTGCAGGTGTGGCACCCCTGCTAGAGGGTCTATTATATATGTCTCCTAAGTTATGGAGGTAGGAGAAACAGTGCTTGATATGAGAACTACAGTGCTTCAAATATGTTATTGTGGGAGAGTCCATGATGATTTCAGTTGCCTTAAGTAAGAAGCCTATTCCAAGGACATAAGAAGATAGGAATTAGTGAGCTGGGTAAGAAGTTTGAGATGAGAAGAGAGAGTTTAGAATAAGTATTGAAAGGGGATTCTGTTAAGGAGAGTTAAACAGATCATTTAGCCAGTATTGATGAAGTAACTAAGGTTATAAATCACAGAAATCATTAGATGTGGAAGAGTTTCATATTAGAGACTGGATTAGGTACCTAGGTTTTCTGAAATGATTGTAAGGCTGTTACCATTAGAGTTAAAGTTGTCTTGTAGTGAGGTCCAAGAACTGTAATGCTAGTCTTTCTTTGTAGGGAGGGGTCCTTAAATCCTAAAAGTTCTAAAATGACAGAAGAATTTATCAATATAGAAAAGTAATATGGTGTGTATTAAAGGTAATTCTGTTAAAGAGCAGTTATTAAAGGGTTCTTACTAAGGGGTAATAACATATAAATTCCAAATCTCAGTGCCTATACACACAATATGGTTTCTTTATAATGTAGTCAGGGTGTTGTACCACATGGTCATTCAGAGACACAGGACACTGGAAGTCCTGCCAGTTTTAACATGTAATTTTCAATGTTATCATGGAAGTCAACATCCACCTTGAAGATGGAGCAAGAGAAAGGGTGAGGCATTTATGGGACTAGGTTTGGAAATGATGACATTGCATCCTTGGAATTCCATTGGCCAGAACTCAGTCACATTGTCACACTTAACAGTAAGAAAGGTTAGGATAACAGTCCAGCCATATGGTCCAGAAGAAAGGGAATGAAGTTGGTGAACATCTATGTCACACAGCTTTAATCAGTGTTTGTTAGATATCATAAAGTTGTTCAGTATCAAAGATGAGTAAGAACAGAAATTGATAGCTGAGCAACATGAAACTCAAAGGAAATAGAAATGGAAAAGAAATAGTTTCAAGGGCAGAAAACTGTACTTGAACAATGATTAAAATAAAATTTTAAAAAAGTGGAAAAAAAGAAAAGAAATAGTTTTAAAACCATCTTTAGGTGCTTGGCATCTGGGGCCACTCATAGTTCTCGGCGCCCAGCCCAGCTTCTTTCAAAATGTCTATTGTTCACAAAATTCTATGCCAGGTCAGCTTTGAGGGTAATCACTCTACACCCCTAAATGTGTATGGGTCAGTTAAAGCTTACAGCAACTTTGATGCTGACTGGGATTATTTTAACATTGAAATGACCATGAAGAACAAGGATGTGGATTAGGTCACCATTGTCAACATTTTGACTGACTGTAGAAATGAACAGGATGTTGCCCTCACCTACCAGGGAAGGACCAAAAAGGAATTTGCATCAGCACTGGAGTCAATATTGTCTGGCCACCTGGAGATGATGATTTTGGACCTATTGAAAACACCTGCTCAGTATGATGCTTCTGAGTTGAAGGACTCCAGAAAGAGCTGGGGACTCACTCACTGAGATCATCTGTTCAAGGACCAACCAAGAGCTGCAGGAAATTAACAGAGTCTACAAGGAATATGAGACTGATTTGGAGAAGGACATTATTTCTTACACTTCTGGTGACTTCCACAAGGTAAGAGTGGTCCTCGCAAAAAATGGAAGAGCAGAGATGGCTCTGTCATTGATCATTAACTGATGGACCAAGATGCCCAGGATCTCTCCGATGCTGGAGTAGAGAGGAAAGGAAGTGATGTTCCTAACTGGATTGGCATCATGACCCAGTGGAGCATGTGTCACTTCCAGAAAGTATTTGAAAGGTACAAGAGCTCCAGCCCTTATGGTACATTGGAGAGCACCAAGAAGGGAAGCAAGGAAGATCTAGAAAATGCTTTCCTGTACCTGGTCCAGTATATCCAGAAGAAGCCCCTGTATTTTGCTGATTGTACAACTTTATGAGGGCAGGAGGACATGTGACAAGATCTTGATCAGAATCATGACCTCCTGCAGAGAAGTGGACACGTTGAAAATCAAGTCTGAATTCCAGAAAAAGTTTGGCAAGTCCCTGTACTATTATATACAGCAAGACACCAAGGGTGACTACCAGAGAGCCCTGCTATGCCTGTGTGCTGAGAGTAACTGAGGCCCGAGGTGGCACAAACATCTAGGAGTGATGCTCCTGTGTTTCCAGCTAAAAGTTCTAGAAAATCAGCTTGCAACTAATAGCCCCTGTGCCCATCCTTGTGAGGAAGATGTTAGCATTGCTCCTACCCTGACCTTCTTTCAGTTGCCAGAACCTTTCCTGGCTTTCCCCTCTAGTCTCTCCTTTCAGCCAAAGAAATGGAATTTCTTTCAGCCAAGGAATTAGAAGTGAAATCTATGATGTGAAACATTATATCATAAACAGATGAATAAGCTGTAATTTTACCTTAGAACCAAAAAATAAATAAATAAAACCATCTTTGATGAGCAAGCAGTTTTCCTGAAAAACATGTGAAGTACATAAGAAATACCCCTAAAATGGGTGAAAGTTAACAAGGCCATTGCCTGGGGAATGAAATTTCACTTACGATGGATGGAACTATAGATGTTGAAGAGATTGAAGGTAAAAGGTAAATTTGTTGTTGAATGAAGGTCTCTAGATATTTCAGTACAAGGATTCAGTAAGGTATGCTAATTTATTCAACAACTATTTAGGAATGTTTACACTTTTATTTTCTAGGCTTTGTATAAGGGCTTTGGGATGTGAGATTGAATACTTAGAATTGTGAAGAAAATTCACTGAATGGTGAGCTGAACGGTGCCTAAGGAAAAAGAGAATGTGGAGTTGGGTGAGAGAGGACATTTTGGGTATCAGCTAAGGAATACTTCTAGCTGTGGTGGACTGGTTATACCAGAGCATTCCCCTAGTGGTGTCTTAATGAGCTAGAGGAAAACAATGTATATGTGACAACTGTTAGAAGGCATTTAGAGTAGCGTAGCTAAGACAACAAGGCCTGGAATGTCCAAGATTTCAGACAGAAAGGAAGCACACAGAGGTGAGCTTGACATTCCCCTCCACATTTCCCTTAAGGCATTTATGAATTTGTAGGTTCTATCTAACAGGTTAAAAACTGAGCAGAGTTCTCAGTAGTCTCACACTGCTACAAAGACAAAGATTGGAATTAAGAGTCCCCCAAGAAGGAGGGAGCTTGATAAATTCCCCAGGATAAGTTGGGATCTATGAAAGACTGCAGTCTATCAGTAAAGGCAAACAAAAACTACTCCAGCCTTTACAGATTAAAAACCAGTTTCTGATCAGCTCAGTCCCCGATTATATTAAGGTGATGGGCCTGGCGGTTGCTGCCTGCCAGAAGAAAAGGCACATGTTGGTAAAGCTGCAGTGAAAGTATAGCAAAATACAACCAGAGACATTGAAATAAAGAACAAACTGACAGTTACCACAGAGGAAGGGAATGAGATATTAAGGGAATATTAAGGGAAGGGACTTCAAGGAGCATGTGTAAAGGACATGTGGACAAAACCAAAGGGGATAGGTTCAAGTGTGGGAGGTGAGGATGGGTGGAGCGGGGTAAGGGAGTAAAAACTGAGACAACTGTACTTGAACAATAATAAAAAATAAATAAAAATAAAAAAAAGAAAATATATCAGCTGCTACATGCAGAAACCTGAATAAGTTCCACATATATATTTTGAAAAAAGAAAGACCCTATGATTCTACTGAAATACATCCCCAAACTGGCAAAATTCAGCTATAATTTCAGATATCACATAGTGGCTTTGTTTGGGAGGGAGGGAAAATAAGGACTGCAAGGAGAGATTACAGAAGCTTCCAGGGCACTGATAATGTTACAGTTATCTTGATGGATATAGTAGTAACATGGGATATATGTCATGAAAATTCATTAAGCAGTACCATTGTAAATTTTGTATATTTTCCTAAACATGTGTATTTATACTATACCTCTATAAAACATTTGTAAAGCTTTTATATGTGTTTATATCTATCCACACATGCACATATATATGTTTTGGATACTGTGTTGCAGCTGGTCAAGGCCTGGCAGGTCCATTCTAGATTCAGGCAGGCTGAAGAGAGTGAGCGGAGCCGTGGGGCTACTTGACATGCCTTTATTCACAGGTAGGCGAGCCAGGCACGCTGCAAGCTGTGTGTCATCTCTAGTGAGAAGTCCCTATTTGCTTAAGTACTAGAGACAAACAAAGCTGACCTCAAGCCAAAAAATTATATAACATAGCATGATTCTGCTCACACGAGCCCACTTCATGTTATAGGAACTGTTTATCAGACCCATTCTCAAGGCTATGAGAACACTACTTATCAGGCCCATTCAAAGTTATGGGAAAACTGCTTCCCTTAGTGACCCAGACACCTGCGTGAGGAAGCCAGATCCTACCTGATACAACCTCAACAGTTCAAAACATTTGGCTTGTTGGGAGCTTATTTTTGTTGTTGTTGTAAAATTGTGATCACTACAGTCTTATTTATACAATAAAGGCTGTATTTTAAACATAAGTTCTTATGAAACCTCCATTCTTTATAAAAAACTTGTTCTAGTTACCACTACACTGTTTAAGCTGTTATTCTAAAGGCTTTCGCTACAACAGTTTATTATAAGTATATATCATTTTGAGTTTGTGTATTTTATCTAGAATTATTCATGGAAGAAACATAATGATTTAACCATGTCTAAGATTAGTACCTCTGATAAAACAAATATTAATTTCAAGAAGGAAATATACTAAATCCTGCCAACATGTTTCATCAATTGACCATTCCTACGAACAATTTTGCAATTGCAATATAAGAAGGTTAAATATGCATTTCATTTTCCTTGGGAAAGTATTTATAACTAATAAAGAGATTCTGAAGCAAGACAGTGAAAGATCAAAAAAGCAAAGGATCAGAAAAGGATCAGAAAGGATCAGAAAAACTACTAGGATCTTATCCTATTTGATATTTGAACTTTTATAGAATCTACTATTTAATTGCCATAGATAGTGATCCATTTTTCTTAATGGATATCAAATGAAGATAATTAGATAAACTATAATACTTGATTTATAACACATTCTTATCCACATATAATCCAATTTTAAATAAATTAAGGTTAAGATTTGGTTTGTTAATTATTCACTTTCAATAATGTTTAAGTAACTGGGAGGACACCACCCAAAACAAAAGCTACAACCTTTGACAGTAGTCTGCACCTAACTAGGTCCATCTAATCAACACATCCACTTTCCTTCCCGACCTAAATTTAGTATTGCCTTGAATACTCTGTTCATCTTTCCTTGCCTTTTCTTTTCATCAATAACCTTGCTGAATCTATATATGGTCCTATGACACATGCCCACCTGCCTGCACTGAGCATGGAATGCTGTGGATGGTTCGTCAAAACATGAGAAAACACACACAGAGACAACCAGGTCCTGTGGGGGAATCGGGAAAGAAGGGCCACTCCTCACGTGGGGAGCGCTTGTCCCCCAGCACAAGCAGGGTTTTATTCTTGAATACCAATACAGTTTGCAAATTACAAGTAGTTAGCTTTTGAAAGGTGCTGGCAGATTTCCTACTGGGATCCTAAGCCAGAGATTTTGGGGTTTTATCATTTAAAAAGACTACAGGACTTAAAGCTTAGTTCTGTTTCCTGCCTGTGACTTCATATTCTAATTAAAGAGCATCCTCCAACAAGCAGATTTCACAGGGCCTTTCATATTCTATGTCTTAGGCAGTTTCTGGTCTGGACTGTACCGCCCCTGTGACTTCCAACCGGCCTGAGTTGGGCAGAGGAGACAAAGGCAGCTGGGAGACTTGGCAGTGGACTCAGGCATTGGCAAAATTGATGATTGATGTCGATCACCCCGTTATTTCCACAGCCTTGCGAGTCTTGTCCCTGTTATTCCTTTGTGAACACATCTGTCTTAGATTCATTCTCTACCCAAGAGAATTGTTACCCATCATTGACTGCTGTTCAAGCCAGGAAAATAAGTTTTTGTCTCCTTAGTGGCTCCTGGTCCGGAGGTCTTTTACTCAGCCTAAGTCACGGGGGGTTACAGCCTCCTGAGACCAGGCAGGGTGGTCCTCAACAGTCCTACTTATCTATTGCTGTCTAACAAACTTCCAATCCTATCTAACTCATTTCTACCAAGATGAGGGGCAGGGGGGTTGTCATGCCTATTACTGCCTAGTGAGCACGGAAGGACCATTCCTCGGTCCTGTCAGGCACATCCCCACTGTGGAGGGCGAGCGGGCCTGGGACAAGTCTAGCAAGTGTGGAAATCTAGACTTTCCAGTCAGCCTTTGCTGGGGTAGTAGGAGTGCAGCCACAAGTACTTATATAGTTTCGGGCTGGAATAGAGCATTTATTGTCTAAAAGTTTTGTTTTTCTAGTTTGTTTTGTTCCTGGTCCTCTGGCTAAAGTGAACAGACTTTTGTTGGGGCTTTTCTTGTCTCTGTCCATTGCTATTTCCAGGTTGATGGATTTTTCAGGTTCAATCTGGAAAGAATGAAAGAGAAAGAAAGAAAGGAAGAAAAGAAGAAAGGAAGAAGGAAGGAAGGAAGGAAGGAAGGAAGGAGAAAAGAAAAAAGAAAAGAAAAGAAAAAAGAAAAGGAGAGAAAGAAAGGAAGGAAGGAAGAGAGAGAGAGGGAGGGAGAAGGAGGGGAGAAGAAGAAAGAAAGAGAAAAGAAAACAAAACACTCAGGGTACTCACTACTGTGTCCTTCGCATCTTGAGGTCTTAAAAGTTCAGTCTTCTCTCCAGTTTTCCATCTTATCATGACAGGGTGCAGCAGAAGTAATGCCTGCTTGAGTGTGGTTGGTAGGGCAACAACATGGATGTAATAATTTATAGTTTTAATTTGAACATTTCACCTAACATGTCATATGGAGTGCTTGAGTGTGACATTGTTAAATTACAGAATTACATACTTTTGATTTTGTAATAAAAAGGGATGTTATTTGTGCCAGACCATATACAGATATATATAGATGTACATTTTATAAAGGGTTTTTAGTTGTACTTCATATGAGAAATAGGAAAAATGATACACCTACTTCATCTTTCTGATTAAATTATTTTCAAAGAAACTCTATTTCATCTAAGCCACTGAATTTGTTTTACCATAAAGTTTCATCATACTTTGCTATTGTCCTTTCAGAGTCTAAGGGACCTGCCATGCCATCTCTCCCATTCCCAGTATCGGTCATTTCTGCTTTCTCATTATACTCAATGTGTTTTGGTAAAGGTTTATCAATTTAAGTTTCCTTTTTAAATAATCAAATTATGGATTTGTTATTTTCAATCCTCGTATTTTCTGTGTGTACTTCATTTTTCTTATTTTTCTTATTTTGTTTATTTTTATCTTTTATTATCTGAAGTAATTAATTTTAAGCTAACATAAGCATTGGGACGATATACATTTTCACAGCACTATCCAACAAATTTTTATATATTTTTATTTCATTATCCTTAAGTTTAAAAAAATCTCCTAATTTTATTTTTTATTAATTCATAAGATTTTGAAGTATGCTGGTTAATTTTAAACTTCTCAAGATACCTTATTTTAATGGAATTCTAGTATATTTCTATTATGTTCTGGAAAAATTTTTGTAACATTTCAGCTTCTTGAAATATATGAGACACGTTGATTTGCATATTTTCTCTTTTAGTGAAGGATCCATGTTCTCTTTAAAATTACATATTTTCTGTGGTTGTGAATATAGTACTCTTTATTAATTAGACTGTACTATTTGCCTAGCTAATAGTGTTGTTCAAGACTTCTATAACTGTGCTGTTAACATTTTTCCTGGTTATTCTATCAGTTCCTAAGAGAGGTATGTTAAATCACCTGCCATAGGTGAATTTACCTATTTATCCCATAATGTTTATTAGTTTGTGTTTCATGTATTTTAAGCTTTATTACTAGGTGCATAACATTTAAGATTATGATGTTTTTATGATGCATACCTCACTATATTTCCAGTTGTATTTCTTACATAAAATCTATTTTTCTAATATTTATATAGCCATACTGGCTTTCTGATAAAGTATTTGCATGGTATGTTTGATTTTTTTTATATTCAATTCTGTCTTTACAGTAATATTAAATGCCATATGTTTCTTGGAATATAAATACAACTTTTTAAAGGCTCTCTGGAAAGTTTTTTCTATATGATCTCTGCAATTTAATTTCTTCTTTAATTCTATTTATTCTACTATACATTCTACTTTAGTCTGTATTTCAACTATTACGTTTTTTTAAAAATTATTTATTTTTATTAAGTTTATTGGGTGGCAATGGTGAATAAAGTGTACAGTACCACAATACATCATCTATATATTGCATTGTGTGCACACCACCTAGAGTCAAACCTCCTGTTGATAGGGGACTCAAGACTTGGAAAATTTTAGCTTAAGGTCAAAAGTTATAAGTCTAGCAAGTAAAGTGTATGTTAAGCTTTTGTTTCAGAAACTACAGATAAGACCCATCCTGGCTCCTGAGAAAAGCAGCTGACCTCCTGGGGTACTGGCTAGAGATTACCACCTGGGGACATGTTGGAGGCATCCAGGCCTTCTGTGTAACCAACACCCACCCCCCACCCCCCTTAGGAACAGCTAACTGCTGAGAACAGGAAAGCTGCAGCTTCACTCACCTAATCCTCCCTGAATTTCAAAGCCCTCACCGCACCTTGCTTGTCCTCCCCACCCCCTTATAAAAGATCTGGCCAGGAAAGAGAAGGCAAGGTGGCTTGTTAGGGTATGAACCCACCACCATCTTCTCAGATCGCCAGCCATCTGAATAAAGTGCCCATAAAAGATTCAATCACTGTCATTGCTTCTTGGACTTGGTAGTGACAGGCAGCCTGAATGCCGGTGTCTTTTCCGGTTACACTATCACCATGTATTTGACCCCCTTTACCCTCTTCTCCCTCCTCTGAACCACCCCCCCCAACCAACAAGGCTAACAAACAAAGCCTCATAGACACAGATAAAAGCATGGTGGTTAATGATTACATTTTTATGTCTAGTATTTTTCCTTGGATCCATTTTTTATGTTTTCTTGTTCTTGTTTTATATTTGGAATACCTTCCCTTGTACTTTTTAATATATTTGTTATTTGTTGGTCCTTCTTTTTTCATGTTTCTGCATAGTATGGAATCTGTAATGCAATATATTGTTTTTCTTTGAAAATATTTGTTCCCTATTGGGTTGTTGTTTTGGTCATTTTTACATGACACTACCGCTTTTTCTATGAAGCAATGCATATAGAGAAGGACAACCTCAGATACTATCAGCTGCAAAAGCTTAGAGAGTGGGAAGTTGATCAATCTCCCACAGGGTGGAAATCCTCAGACACCAGAAAACCAGCCCATGACTCACCACTCACAGACAGCTCTGGGTCAGGTTACCTTCTGCCCCTAGAGAAGCAGCATCTGAAGATAAACTCTTTAGATGTTACTGGCTGCGGTGAGTAAACAACTGTCAGGGATTAGTAAATCTCACTTCCCCAGGCTTCCCACTGAGGGAGAACTCTGACTTTAATCTCAGACCCCAGGAGCAGTTTCAGTTGCTGCAAGTATACACAGACAGTGCCATGTGTGTTAGACAAAACTGGCAAGCAGCCAGAGGGCGAAACTGATAGTCTACCCTTCTACTCTGTCACAGAACTACCAGGTGATTTCCTTTCCAAGCCAACCACGCAGGAAGTCTGCAAATGAAGCAATCCCACTGCCTCTCCTCCAGGGGATCTTCCAATTTCCTTAAGTTCTTCTGGGACCAAAGAGAGCGGCAGCTGTGTCCTACCAGCAATTTGCTGGAAATCACCGGATTTATTTTTGTAATGTAAACAAGATAAACATGGCTTCTTTTCTCATTACATTTACTTAGAATCAGATCACCGGTCCTCTTTGTTGCCCCATTTGTGCTTCAAGAAGAAAGCAGAAGTTTGCCCAGACAGCCCCTGTGTCCTTAGTTGTGAGCCACTGTTGCAGGAAGCCCCACACACTGCTGTTGGAAGAGGACTTTGAGGCCCTCTGAGTGACAGAGATTCACCACCTGAAGAGAAATTAGAAAACTCATATCAGTATAAGTTCTATTGTGACATTATCTCTAGTTGCAACAAAATGAAAGGTATGACTATGTCTGGCAAATAAGCACATAAAATGTTCAACATGATTTATTATTAGGAACTGCATATTAAAACAATAATAAAATATCAGTACCCACCTGTTAGAGTGACCAAAATCCAGAGCACTGGCAGTAGCAAATGCTGGCCAGTGCCAAGACTGGGAAGATCCAATGGGAAGCTGAAGCGTCAGATGAAAGTCAAGCGAAAATGTAATGGAGATTTATAGGAGAGAATAAGAAAGAGTATAAGTAAATTACTTCATAAATAAATAGCGTTATGTGGGGAAGGTAGATAAATGCAGAGACAGACTCTATGGCTCTGCCAATAGCCAGCTTTTTACACTTAATAAATAATTTAAACTCTATGGGCATCTTTAAATTTTCTCATCTATGAAATGCAGTGAATTTATAACTTGTCAATTTCCAAAAAGGGTTTTCTAAGAAACATGTAAAGGTAGTAAGGTCGCATAAAAAGCAGTAGAAGAGAGATGTCCATGGTCTAAAAAGGGAACTCTCTGTGGAACATTTCATATGAGATACGTAGAGCAAATACTTCTGAGAGGTATGAGAAAGGAGGATGCTTATAATCATTGGAAAATGAATGCCTGGAAGGTTAGAGAGAATAGAAAGTGAGGGGGGGGGGTTGGCAGAAAAGGAGTGAATAATTCTAAATTCAGCTCTGAAACAAAGTAAATAAAAAGAAATGGTATTGAAATCATATTCCCCTCAGTAGCAAATAACAACTCAAGATATAAGACAAATTGGCAGAGACATACCTAAGTGTTCTACTGATTTTTTCTCTGATCAGAAAAATTATTGACAGAAAATTATTGACAGAAATTATGCAACCCTGTGAATTGGGGAATGGTTCAAACAAATTTCCTGGGTCTATATGGTGTTTTTTCCTTTTACTGACTTATCCAAGTAATAAATGTAACTTCAATCTGTTGCTATTTCAAATGTCTTTTTCCTTGTAGTAATCAGAAGCCACAAATACCAGGAGGTTCAAATTTGAAGAGCAATTCAAACAGCTACCACTCTTTTGTTATAGAAATCAGCAAATCAAAAGACTTTTTTGTCTAAATGCAAGAAAAGTTCACAAGTGTGAACACATGTACATGCAGACAACAGTAGTAAAATTCTAGGTAAGATTTTAGTGTCAGTTCAAATATCTGATGCTTTTCACCCTCCATTAAAAAGAAAAGAATTGCAAAAATATAGGAAGTTAAAGGATTGAATGTGGGTGGTCAATGAGTAAATTATGGCCCAAACATCAGAAATAGATGTTATTTTTCCTTGGGAAGCCAACAGGGAATCTGAATGTGGGACAGATGATTCATTTATACCCATCCCCATCCCTTACATACGTAGAACAAGAGTGGCTCATGCCTCAAAACAAAGCCCTTCTAGAGAATTCTCTACAAGCAATGAGGGATGCAAGAGCCCGAGAAGCAGCACAGAGGCTAATGATGGGCACCCAAAATAAGGCATCAAGGAGAGATTCAGTGCAAAGGGAAAGCAACTCTCAGGAAGGAAATGAAATGAAGACTTCTCTCCTCATGAAAGAGGGTGTAGACTGCGGGGGGCGGGGGGGGGGGGGGGGCGAAGCCTCCACAAACCTTGGTTGAGGGATGGGGGAGAGCAGATGATAGAATTAGATACTTTACATTACAATGACAACTTGGTAGCTTCGGTAGCTAATTTAATAGCTGTGCTACTGTCTGGGGCAAGGTGGGTGTGACTTTCAGACTGTATGCTGACTTGTGACTAGCCAGGGGAGGTGGTTCCCCCTGGATCACTGAGTCACTCTTGTCCTGACTGGGGATGGCAGCAGAGTATAGTAAACTATACAGAAAACTGGCAAACGTGGCTCATAGTGGGAGGAGTCAGAGATGAGATTACTCAGGAGGCTCTGGGTCAGAATTTAAAACAAAGGGCAGGCAGCTTTAGGGAAGGAAGGAGCCATGCTACCAGCAGTGAAGTAGCAGCTATGCAGTTTGTAGGGATTATTCAGGCATGCGGCCTGGTGTAATAAGGGAAAGAATGGCATGTTGCTACTCTGATCATGCCTGCTGTAGCTGCCATCAAGGATCCTGTCTTGCAAGACACTGACCTGTTGCCTTGCAAACCCAAACTCTATCTGGATGCTTGGAACTTGTGCCTTTCCTGGACTTCACCATGGTCCAGTGTAACATGGCACCTGCTTTCCTGGACTATAACATGGAGGCTGATGACAACGTACCCCAGATCCTGAAGGAGAGAACTGCCGCGTGAGGATGGCAACTTTGGTACCTTCCAGAGTGATTGGAGAACTGTTTGTGCAACTGGCTTAAGATAAGGAAATAGGGAACTACTGAGCTTGGTTTTGGCTTATAGCCTTTTGAGGAACAAGGGAAGTGCTAGGTCTCGTGGGAAAGGAGGGCTCCAATCATAAGTGCTCTGAGTTGGAATATTGTAAATAAAAACCTGTATTGATTGTTGGGTCATTCACCAAGGCACCACGTGAATGGGTCCCTGTCTGCTCAGTTACACCCATTGCAAACTACTCTTCACCCTGGCTACAAGAGGTGAGGATCCCCACTCTGGCTGTCCCCACCCTGATGGCCTGTAGGGAGATGTGTCTATCTGCTGACAGAGCTCATAGCCAGATCTCTCATCAGGAGAGGCTATTGGTAGGTACAACAAACACACACATATGCAGACAAAATCCATGTGAGCTAGGTCAAGGCAATCTAATTTCATATTCAACAAAAGATCACATACACTAAAGAAAAAACAACATAATGAAATACAAGAGACAAGGTGAAAAAACAGAACAGTCCAACTCAAAAGAAATAGAGATAATTCAGAATACAGAATTAAACCTACAAAACGAACCTGTCGTATTCTTAGAGAATTTTATGAGGATGTTATATCTATAACTAAGTCAAGGCAGGCATGAAAATGGAACACTCAGAAAACAAGGAAGTTTGGGGAATTAAAATATTACAAATATAAAATTTGAGGAAGTTGTTTTGTATGTAGAGTAAATGCACAAGAATGTGGAAAATAAGGTTTAAAAATTGTTAAAGAGCCCTGACTGGTGTGGCCCCAATGGATTGGGGTTTTGTTCCACAAAGTGAAAGGTCGCTGGTTCGACTCCCAGTCAGAGCACATGCCCGGGGTTGTGGGTTTGGTCCCAGGTCAGTGCACGTGTGAGAGGCAACCAATTGGTGTTTCTCACATTGATGTTTCTCTCCCTCTCTTTCTCCCTCCCTGCCCCTCTTTCTACAAATAAATAAATGAAACCTTTTTCTAAAAGCTGTCATAGAAACTTTGAAGATAAATACTGCAGATTCAGTATCTACAGGACAGGAATTTCAAGGGGAGAAAAAGGCCACAAAATCTTTTGTTACACTAAATAAAAGCTTGGAAAAGAAAAGCAGTTTCTCAGGTAGACATGAAATGTTACCTACAGAACACCACGGAGGAGTCCCTGCAGAGAGGAGGGGCCCAGCCCTCTTTGCACTGACACTGGAGCTCATGGTCACACACCTGGGGGATCAAGGATCCTGTCAGTTTGCACATTAGACTGTCCACTGGTAGAGGGCCTACCCATCCACTGTAAATCCATTCTGAAAACAGAATAACCCCATTCTGTGTCTTTCCACTATCTACATAAAAACAAAGTAATGATAGGAATTTCACATACTATTTCATACTAGGTTCTTAGAAGAACTTTTTCACTCAAATACCCTATTGAGGGGTTAGACAAACTTAATCATTTTAATCATTTCACCCTGAAACATTCTTTTACATCATCAAAACCGACTTAAAAATTATGTAAGATTCAGCAAGCTTGGGGAAACATTTTCAAAACTTACAGCGTGTCCTTCGCACCTAGATGAGCAATTGGTCGATTTGTAGGCTTTCTCGATATCCACACACTCTGCTTCAATGCAAACCTGAAAAACATGATGGGACACTAAGGCCCAAAAGTGTCAGCTCTGCAAATTTCTGTCTGTTTGGAATTTGGCTTTATATTATTAGCCACTATTTCCAATATCAAACTTGCCTTTTTATTAGGGAAATCACAGCATTCTTTTGAAAATAGGAAGGGGGGATCTAGATACTTTTTATTTAATATGTTATTAAATATTAACATATTTACAAAATCCTCTTAAAGATTCCCTTACTTCATTCAAAATGCTTGTGCTTCATTTAACAGGGGTCAGTGCACATAGCACAAAGTACCCATTCCAACCAAAGATATTATGAAAAGTATGTTAATATCACATCTTCTGTAGCATTTATAATGATCATTCATGTAAAAATAAATAGTATTGTTAATCTCTTTATTATTATCAGAGTGACTAGCATTCATTGAAAACCTACCAGTTTGGGGACAATAAAATTTACCTAAGTTTAACAATCTTGTGCCAAGCATGTAATAGGTACTTATTAAGTAATACTGAAGGAATAAATGCAGGTAGGCATGAATGAATGGCATAAGCATTGCTTTGAAAATTGCTCCTATAAAATAAATACAAAGAGGCCTTGAAAACAAAAAAACCCCTATTTGAATAAAAATCACAATTTCAACTTACCTTCTTATCTCCACACTTGGTTCCGTTGGCTACCATGCCTATTTCTTGACTCTTGTCTTCAGAGTGAAATGCTTTACATGTCAAGAAAGTTATTACAGATCCTTTCTGGTGCAAGTTATCTGACCCACCTTGACAGAACAACTTCCCACACATGACGTCACTGAGGAAAAGCCAAAATTTGCTGCCGTTGAAATGCCAGAATCCAAGTTGCAGTTTTATACAAATGCTGATAGCTCCCTGGCTATCATAATTAACTAATGGTTTTTCTCCCCATAGCACAGACTCCTGGTTCTTTATATCAATTTCCCCCTATTCTTTAGTAATAGAACCACTGAATATGGAAAAGCACATTGTTGCTGTAACAACGTATTTAATATAAAAACACATTTCCCAGTTTCCCATGAACCTCATTTTGGCCAATCGCCTAAGCTTTAGCCAATAGGAAGGAAGCACAGTCTTAAGTACAATACAAATGCTTGAAGGTACCCTTACTTTGGTGGGGGGTTTCCTTTTTGCTTATTGGAAAGTGACACTGGGGCTGGGGGAGCACACATAGACCAAAGAAACACTTGGGAGAGGAGGTCATATATGTGATGGAGCTAGAAAATATAGAAGAATGGGATTCTAACATAATGGAGGACACCTAGGAAATCAATTTCTATCTTATTTTAGCTAATGTTCCTTATTTATTTTCATGAGTTGCAGCAGAATAATTCTCTCCGCTGTGGTTGGGTCAATACAAAGCTGAGCTTTGGCTGACCCTCCAAGGCACCCCCAAAGAACTATCTCCCTGCAAATTCAGGTGAAACTGCTCGGCCAGCACTCAATAAAGCCATTCATTTACCACCAAGGAGAGTAAGGTCAATGCCAATAAAACCGCAGTCCATTCCTTTATGCAGAATTCAGAAGAGGGCTGTGAAAAAAATATTCTGGGTACACATAGAATCACATTCTTCTGATGCCTTTGGTGGTTGTTAATAAATATGATTGAGGAGTGGAGAAAGGCATGCATTCTCTCCAAACTTGAGAGGGTGTTTTCTTGAATCATTTAGGTGAAGATTCTAGGGTACTGGGAATTATAGGCTTCCTCTCCACTCCAGCTAGTTAGTATGAAGAAGTGGCTAGAAAGGCAGCCTGTGGGGAGGAGAAATACTTGTGCCTCTAATGACAGAAATTATTCAGTGCCCAGACAGACGGTAATATAGGACAGTGGTGTGTATGCATGCTGCAGAGAAAAAATGGAACTACCCTATGCTCTTTTCCCACTCTCTGCCTCTCATACTACATATCACTCTTCCCCTCCCCCCAAATATTTCCTTTTACATATTTCCCCCCTTTGAATCTACTCTGATTTTTTAAAAAGGAGAAAGCACAGAATATGATGACCCATCCTATAGGCCCAACTGCCCCAAGAGATGACCTTATGGCCAAAATATAGTTTGTTTAGAAAAACTAAACATATGTGTATGTGTGTATACACATGCATATGTATGTATATATGTGTAATATCAATCATCTATAAAAGTTAGTGTTTAATAGAAAACTTTGAGAAATGTTGATCTTGTTTAACCTCTTCTTGTACATGAACTTAAATGTGTAAAATATGGAACAGGTACAAGTAGTTTATTGTAATTTGAATTTTTAATGTCATTTTAAAATTGCACAATCAAAAAATCCTATAGAAAGATCTCAAATTCATTGTATGTAATAAATAGTCTATGATTCTTCTAGAGTATCACTATAAAAATTAAAACATTCTTCAGGTGAAGTGTCAATGTTTTCTCTTACTGCTTTTTTTCTTTATATAATTTCATGGCAAGTTTAAATTAAATAAAACTGTACAGGCACTTTATTGGTTATTTCTCTAAGTCAGTAAATATTTGTGCCACTAGACTCATAATCAAAAACATCAGATGGGAAAATACCTAAAATATCCTGGAAAATCGCTGGACACATTTTCAACCAGGCCCATTCACTCACACTGCATGTTCCATCTCAAACATTCCTTCTATTCACTAGTGATTGTACTTGGTGTCATCTGAAACACCTCTCAAGAAGGACTTGAAAAGAGGGATCAATTCTTACTTCTCTTGTTAATTCAGTGCCTAGCTTGAAACATGGCACGTAATAGTCATTCAGTGACTATCTGTCATGAATGACGTCTAAATTCACTTTCTCTCTAAATGAAATAAATCAGAATGTGTGGCTGGATGTGAGCAAGTTCCCTAGTCTGTGGAGCAGGAGGGTTCAGACAATAAAGCCACTTACTTTGCTTTACAGGGAACGTGTGTGTCGCCCACTTTGCGGCAGTACCCATACCGTAACCCATTTGTGTTCTTGCTGTAACATGACATATCTGCAACCTCAGCTCCTGGGCCAGGCATGATCAATAGGGACATATTTGAAAAAAAAAAGAGAAAGAAAGTTCAATGCAGCAGAGTGTTAATGGGCTATAAAACCAACAGCATAGGGACTATAGTTAATAATATTATAATAACTATGTATGGTGCCAGATGGGTATTCAAAATAATGGGGTATTACTGTGTAAATTACATGATTGCATGACCACTGTACTGTACACCTGAAATTAATACAACATAGTGCTGAATGGAAACTGTAATGGAAAATTAAAATTTAAAAAAATACCATCATAAGAAATGCTATTTTAACATACAACCATACATTGCTTAACAGCAGGGTTGCATTCTCAGAAATGCACCATTAGGCAATTTTTTCATTGTAGGGATATCACAGAGTGCACTTACACAAACCTAGATGGTATAGCCCACTATACACCTAGACTGTATGGTCTAGCCTACTGCCCCAGGCTACACGCCTATACAGCATGTGCTGAATACTGTAGGCTATTGTAACACAGTGGTAAGTGTTTGTGTATCCAAACATGAAAAAGATGCAGGTCTTCTTGTTGGACTGTTCCTTTTCTCATTATGTACTGCCTTTCTTTTTTGAAAATCTACTTTGTTGGATATAAATGCTGCTACCCCAGCTTTTTTCTTTTCCATGTGCATGAAATATCCTTTTCCATCCCTTTACTTTTACTAGTCTGTGTGTATCTTTCTATCTGAGATGGGTCTCTTGGAGGCAGCATATATATGGGTTTTGTTTTCTTATCCATTCGGCTAACCTATGCCTCTTGGTTAGAGCATTTAAGCCATTTATATTTCCTAAAAATATATTTCATTGATTATGCTATTAGAGTTATCCATTTTTTCTCCTCTTTATTCCCCTCTGTGCTGTGCCTCCCGTTCCACCATCATTCCCCCACCTTAGCTCATGTCCATGGTTCATACATATAAGTGTTTTGGCTTCTCCATTTCCCATACTATTCTTAACCTCCCCCTGTCTATTTTGTGCCTACCATTTATGCTTCTTATTCTCTGTACCTTTTCTTCCATTTTTCCCCTCCCACTCCCCACTGATAACCCTCCATGTGATCTCCATTTCTGTGAATCTGTTCTTGTTCTAGTTGTTTGCTTAGTTCATTTTTGGTTTTCTTTTGTTAGGTTTGGTTGTTGATAGTTGTGAGTTTGTTATCATTTTACTGTTCATATTTTTTATCTTCTTTTTTTTCTTAGATAAGTTCCTTTAACATTTCATATAATAAGGGCTTGGTAATGATGAACTCCTTTAACTTGACCTTATCTGGGAAGCACTTTATCTTCCCTTGTATTCTAAATGAGAGCTTTGCTGGATAGAGTAATTTTGGATGTAGGTCCTTGTCTTTCATGACTTTGAATATTCTTGCCAGCCCCTTCTTGCCTGCAAGGTTTCTTTTGAGAAATCAGCTGACAGTCTTATGGGAATTCCTTTGTAGGTAGCGGTCTCCTTTTCTCTTGCTGCTTTTAAGATTCTCTCCTTACCTTTAATCTTGAGTAATGTAATTATGGTGTGTCTTGGTGTGTGCTTCCTTGGGTCCAACTCCTTTGGGACTCTTGAGCTGCCTGGACTTACTGGAAGTCTATTTCCTTTGCCAGATTGGGGGAGTTCTCCTTCATTATTTGTTCAAATAAGTTTTCAATTTCTTGCTCTTCCTCTTCTCTTTCTGGCACCTCTGTGATTCTGATGTTAAAATGCTTAAAGTTGTCCCAGAGGTTCCCAAGCTTCTCTTCATTCTTTTGAATTCTTGTTTCTTTATTCTGTTCTGGTTGAATGTTTATGCCTTCCTTCTGCTCCAAATTGTTGATTTGAGTTCTGGTTTCCTTACCTTCACTGTTGGTTCCCTGTACATTTCCTTTTATTTCATTTTTCATAGCCTTCACTTTTTCTTCTATTTTGTGACCATACTCAACCAATTCTTTGAGCATCCTGATTACCAGTGTTTTGAACCATGCATCGGATAGGTGAGCTATCTCTTTGTCACTTAGTTGTATTTTTTCTGGAGCTTTGATCTGTTCTTTCACTTGGACCAAATTTTTTGTCTTAGCATGCCTGTTACATAGTAAGAGGTGGAGCCTTAGGTATTCGCTACAGAGGTGCAACCCATGTTGCTGTGTTGTAGCAATGTATATGGGGGAGAGGTCTGAGAGAGAACAAAGCCACTTGCTCAGCTCTTGGTTGGCTTTCAGTCACTTCCTCTGCTACCTACAAGCAAATTAAGCCCTTCCAGTGCTTATTCCTAGGTGGGTGGGTTTGTGTACTTTCTAGGAGTCAGTGGGTCTCTCCAACAAACTCTCCTGTGAGGCTGGGAATTACTCCAGCTGCCTCAACCCCTACAAGTTTTTTTCAGTCAGAGGTTTTGAGACTTTATTTCCCTGGGTTCCACTGGAACCCTGGGTTGCATGGTCTGTCTTGCTCCCCAGTTGTTCCTCCCAGTTTATTCTCATGCAAATGTGGGACCACCAGGTCTGCCAGCAGCCACCTCACTTGCCCTGGTCCTCTAACCGCCACCTTGCCATGAGTCCTCTCCACCCTGGTTGCCTGTCTCTGCCTCTCCTACCAGCCTGGATGAATGTTTCTTCTTTAACTCCTTGGTTGTTGGACTTCCACACAGTTTGATTTTCCAGCAGTTCTGGTTATTTTTTGTTTTTAAATTTGTTGTCCTTCTTTTGGTTGTGCAAGATGGCAAAGTGTATCTACCTATGCCTCCATCTTGGCTTGAAGTCCATTTACATTTAAAGTGATTATTGATAGGTATGTATGCAGTGCCACTTTATCTCACACCTGTCAGAATGACTATCATCAATAAATCAACAAACAAGTGCTGGCAAGGATGTGGAGAAAGGTGAACCCTTTTACAGTTTGTGGAAATGCAGATTAGTGCAGCCATTGTGGAAAGCAGTATGGAGATACCTCAAAACATTAAAAATGGCTCTTCCTTTTGACCCAGTGATCTCACTTCTGAGAATATATCTGAAGGAACCAGAAGCACTGATTCGAAAGAACATAAGCACCCGTATGTTCATTGTGGCGTTATTTACAATCACTAAGATATGGAAGTAGCCCAAGTGTCCATCAGTAGATGAGTGGATAAAACAACTATGGGATATTTACACGATGGAATACTACTTGGCCATAAAAAAGAAGAAAATTTTACCCTTTGTGATAGTATGGATGGACCTAGAGAACATTATGCTAAATGAAATAAGCCCAGTCAGAGAAAGACAAATGCCAAATGATTTCACTCGTATGTGGAAACTAATGAACAAACTGAATTAACAAGGAGAACAGAGACAGACTCATAGTTGGAGAGCAGATGACAGCTAGTCGGGGGATGAGGTTAAGGGGTGGAGGGACTGAGCAAATAGGGGGCTGAAGGATTGTGGAAGGATCTAAGGGAACTAAATAACAATGGAAAAATACAATAAAGATTAAATAAAGCCCTGGCTGGCGTAGCTCAGTGGATTGAGCAGGGGCTGGGAACCAAAGTGTCCCAGGTTCGATTCCCAGCTAGGGTACATTCCTGGGTTGCAGGTCATAACCCCCAGCAACCGCACATTGATGTTTCTCTCTCTCTCTCTCTCTCTTTCTCTCTCTCTCTCTCTCCCCCTCCCTCCCTAAAAATAAATAAATAAAATGTTTAAAAAAAAGATTAAATAAGAAATAAATAAAAGGTACAGTAATATTACACTATAAATGACTAAAAATGGTGAACCTGTGTAGGGCACTTACCATGGATGGAGGTTGCAGCACCGGGAGTGGCTCCGGTGGTGTCAGTGGGCGGGGAGTGAGTGTGAAGGCCTAGGATGTGACTGTGCAACACTGCAGACTTTGTAAACACTGGGTGCTTAGGCTACACTAAATCTATTTAAAAATACTTTTCCTTCTTTAATAATAAACTAAACTTAGCTTACTATAACTTTATTTTATAAACTTCTTATTTTTAAAACTTTTAAACTATTTTATAACAA
This sequence comes from Phyllostomus discolor, assembly GCF_004126475.2. Taxonomy (NCBI): domain Eukaryota; kingdom Metazoa; phylum Chordata; class Mammalia; order Chiroptera; family Phyllostomidae; genus Phyllostomus; species Phyllostomus discolor. The sequence continues at coordinate 53,458,761 of NC_040910.2, read as the reverse complement.
CACAGCTTAAAACACAAACTATTGTATAGTTGTACAAAAACTTTTTTCTGTATATCCCTGTTCCAGAAATTTCTCTCTATTAAAATCTTTTTTTTAAACTTGTGTCAGGATCATTATCACTGTCTCCCACCTCCACACCTTGTCCCACAAGAGGGTGTTCAATGGCAACAACATGCAGGGAGCTGTCATCTCCTATGACAACAGTGCCTTCTCCCGGAACACCTCTTGCTGGAGGCGCTTCTTGAGAAAGTTATCACTCTTTTCAGAAATACGTCCATGGTGGTTTGTTGGCTTCTCTTCTTCATCGTACATTTGCTTGTAAGCAGACAATGCATCACGAGCATTCCTCTCTATTAATGAAAACCTTTCAGTGGTAGCCTCCCTGTTTTCAGACTTTTCAAGAAGCCTGCTGAAATCTGTAAAAGCTTCAACTAAACCCTTCACAGCAAATGTTCCTGGGGGGGGGGTCTTCTTTTTCCTTCTCCCAGTTTTTTCTCTTTCCTCTTCTCCAGCTATGCATTCCTGTTCCAGTTCCAATGATCCAGTCATTGGTCATTGGTCAGTCCTCAGAAACTACCTCCACATGTGCCTCAGTGTCATCCTACCCCGCCCCCGCCCCCCGGCAGAAGGCATTTGCCGTCTCCACCACTGTCTCAATTGCTGCAGCCTCCTCATCCTTGGCAAATCTTGTGAAGTCATGGGTGAACCTCTTGAGTGTCTTCTTTCCAGATGCCATTCATACTCTTCTTGGTGACATCACCCCAGCCCAAGGAAGGTTCTTAATGCTGTCAAAGATATTTTAATCCTAAGCATCTTTTTGTGTCTTCCTCAGTTACGGCAACAACCTGGGCAAAGGTCCTCCTCAGGTAGTAGGCCTTAGAGGCTGCTATACCTCCTTGACTGTTGGATCAAAGAGGTGGTGTTTTGAGGGAGAAACATACTTTGTTGTCAGGATGAAGATCACCACTAAAAGGAGGATGCCCAGGAGCTTTATTAACAATAAGCAAAATCTTGAAACGTATGCTGGGAATAGCATACGTTTCAAGATAGTCCAAATAGCACTTCTCCACATCACTGGCACAGCAACCCAGGAAGGGATCTTGGACGAGGAGCTGGGTCAGCCATGACCTCCTATTGCTCCTGTAGCACACTGGCTGGGTGTGCTTGCTCACAAGCTCCAAGACCCTGGGGTTCTCCTTATGCCAGACCACAGTGGGTTTCCATTTGTAGCCTGTAACACTGCCCCCAACCAAGACTGTCATCCTGTCCTTAGAACCTTGAAACCTGACACTGACTGGCCCCGTTATGGATGAGAGTCCTTTCAGGCACCCATTTCCAGAGTAGGGAGCTTTCAACCATATTGAATATTTGCTCTGTCAAGTAATTTTCCTCCACAATCAGCTTATCTAGAGTTTTCAAAAAAAATTAGCTGTTTTCACATTAGTAACTTGCATACTCACCACTCACATTCACATTATGTAATGAATAACAACTCTCAGATCATTTAAACCAACCCACACTAGCCATAAATTCAACATCATCATTTCAACATCACAAACAATTTTTTTGCTTTGGACATAATTGTCACAGTGCTGAGAAAAGCACACTTCTGTGTCTGTTCTTCAGTCCAGGTCATTAGAAGTTTCTCCCTATCTGATAACTCCCTTTTTGAATATTTTTCTTTTTTTAATTAAATGTATTGGAGTAACATTTGTTAATAAGATTATTTCAGTTTCAATTATAGAATTCTATACTACATCATCTGTATATCATACTATGTGTTTACCACTCAAAGTAAAATTATCTTCCATCACCATATATTTAATCCTCTTTACCCTTTCTATCTTCTAACCCCTTCCCTCTGGTAACCACCATGCTGTTGTCTGTGTCTATGAGTTTTTGTCTTGCTTGCTCATTTGTTGCTTTCAGTTTTATATCTCATATAGTATTGAAATCATATTGTTCTCAAATTTGTGTTAGTCTCATTGCCTTCAAGGAAGCAGACTCTTTAACAGCTTCTATCATTTTGTTCTTGTTCTTCAAGATAGTTGCCGTGGTGGAAGGGGACATGCCCAAATGGCAAGCAACAACTACCGCCGACTTCCTACCTTCATCATCCTTATTCACTTCTATCCCCAGGTGAGTCCTCTGATGTGGCCTCTTACTGGCAACATTAGCAGTGGATTTTGTACATTTAAGAGCCATGATGAACAACACATGAGAGTAAATCAATAACACAAGAAAATGATGCATTACATAGACACGGTAAACACGAGATGTCTGAGACAGACTCTTGTACAGCAGACTTTTCTTAAAAGCAGAAAGAGAACACTAAAATAAGGATGAGATGGATACTATAGTAAATGTATAAACCAATGATGTAATTATTTATCATCATTACCAGTATTATGTCCTGTGCATAACTGCATGTGCTACACTTTTATATAACTGGCAGGGCAGCAGGTGTGTTTACATCAACATTACCACACACATCTGAGTGATGTGTTGTGCTATGACATTATGATGGTTATGACATCAGCATGTAATACACAATTTTCAACTGCATTAAATCTAATTCAAATCTAATTCAGCCACCTTAGGATATGTGGTTTGTCATGACTGAAATGTCATTATCCAGCACATGATGTAATCCCATTGGAAATTCTCAGAATTAGAGCCTGCAATAACTTAATATCAAGAGCTGACTGGAGCCCTGGCTTGTGTGGCTCAGTGGATCGAGTGCCAGCCTGTGAACCAAAAGGTCACCAGTTCAATTCCCAGTCTGGGCATATGCCTAGATTGTGGGCCAGGTCACCAGTAGGGGGAGTACAAGAGGCAACCTCACATTGATGTTTCTCTCTTTCTCCCTCCCTTCTCCTCTCTAAAAATAAATAAATAAAATCTTTTTTTCTAGACAGAGCTGACAAGTTAAAAACAATCTTTTAAATCTATTTTTGAATAATGGCTATCTTACTATTTGGAAACATCTGGATGGTTTGCTGAAAGTTGAGAGAAATCTATGTAGCTATGAAGATTTAGACAGGAGAGCTGCAGTCTTTATGTTAACACCCAACAGGCAGATGGTGAAATGCTATCTTGCTGCTTCTACTGTGACAAGGACATGCTATGCTTGGTCAGACTCCTGTTTTGCCAGGAACAGTGATGAGCATCATATTTAATTTCTCATGTAATTTCCCTCTAATACCCATCAGCTAAGCAAGAGAACATGGTGCTTAACAGCTCAGGTGTTAAGTAAGACTGAGCAGCTGTGTGATCTTGGGCAAGTGCCTTAACCTCGTGGTTTTCTCAGCTATAAAACAAGAATATATAAGAGTGCCAACTTCATAAGGTTGTTGTGAGTGTTAAATGAGTTAATATACATGAGCCAATAAGAAGAGTGGATAGTGACTAGTAAGTGGTTGAGAAATATTAGCCATTGTTATTACCATGTCCATGTTACCAATAAGCAAATGGAGAATCATATTGATGAAATCACAGAGAGAGATGAAAAACCAGATTGCCCACCCAGTTCTGAGTTTAATAGTTATGCTCCTATTCTGTGTGAGATGCCCCTCTTAAATTTCAATAAATAGCATAGGAAAAATTTGAATTCAGTCTTTCAAAAAACAAAATAGGTTAAAATAATTAAAAATCTATGAAGACATGACACTGGTTTTAAGAAAAATCATTGAACTTCTTATAATTATTTGTAAACTCAAACCATTTTAAGGGAATTTATGTCTCAATGTTCAAGATGATGAAATTAGTTTATTACCATATTTTCTCGATTATTTGTATCATAGTAGCATTAGTTCCTTACTATACAAAATATCTACACTGAAAATTGATTGAATAATTTGGCATGAATAATTTGTAAAAAGGATATTCTTTTTTAACCACAGTTTACATTCCATACCCTTCTGCACCATTTTCAGATGTACAACAAAGTGGCCAACAAACTGTGCACTCTACAGAATGGGCCCCAGGCACCCACCTGGCCCGTACTCTGTTAGCTCCACATTATTGATGACATTCTCTGTGCAGTACCCTGCACCTGTGTGGCTGTTCTGCAGCTACCCATCTGGACTGCCCAATGCCTTCGCCCTTTTCACCCAGCCCCACCCCCTCTGACAGCTGTCAGAATGTTCTCTGTCTCTATGAGTCTGTTTCTGTTTTGTTTGCTAGTTTATTTCATTCATGATATTCCACATATAAGTGAGAACATATGGTATTTGTCTCTCTCTAACTGGCTTATTTCACTTAGCATCATACCCTCTAGATCCATCCATGCTGGAAAAAGCATATTCTTAATCCCAAACTTCAGAGTTACTATGGCTAATATTGAAGAAAGTATCATCCATATACCTGGTATCACACTGCTTCATAAATTACTTTTTCCCAATTAACTTGTCCTTTCCCCAGGTATTAAATATTGTACAATATCATAGTTGTAAAAAAATCCATTGGATTGATACACTATAATTTGACTAACCCTTATTCTTGAAGTTTCCCAATTATCCACTATTATTTTTTTAAAAATGATGGATGAAATCCTTGTAAATAAATATTCCTGGGTACAACTTTTAGAAAAAGGATTACTTTTTTCATGTTGTATACAGGGGTTGGCAAAAGTAGGTTTACAGTTGTGAGTTCTTTTTTTTTTTCAATCTTCGCACAAGGATCTGTTCTTTTTATTGATTTTAAGGAGAGAGAAAGAGACAGAGACAGAGACAGACATTGATGTGAGAGAGAAATATTGACTGGTTGAGTCCCATAGCAGGGCTCAAACCCACAATGTTAGTATGTTCCCTGTCTGGGAATGGAACCCTCAGCCTTTAGGTGTACAAGACAATGCTTCAACCAACTGAGTACCTGGCCAGGGCACAGAGTTTATTCTCATATTATTATTTATTAATTATTGTCTTATTTCCCATGCAAACAATTGTAAACCTACTCTTGGCCACCCTATATGCATTTCTCCAATTCTCTCTGAAGAGATTATGCTAATTAACATTCTTACCAGTGTGTGAAATCAGACATTTTACACATCCTCATCAACACTAAGCATTAACTGTAACCCAGAGTTGCCAGTTTAACTGGTGTAGAGGATTTACTTGTTTTTACTCATATTTTTTACTATATTTTCACTCGATGTACTAGTGGTATCGACCTTTGCTCCTCACACTGAGTCTCAGCCCACCCTTGCCTGACACATAGGGGAATTTTTCTAGATGCTTGTCCATTTATTTCCCAGGTTTCATTTATCTTAGGTATAGTATGAGTCAATAATTACTGTCGTTTTCCTTAATCTTGTCCCTTGTATATTTTTAGGAATTATAAAATGTTTCTGAATCCAGTTACATTAGAATCTCAGATACACAAAAAGTACTTTTTATTATGAGTTTGCCTCAAGTACTGCATGAGACATACAGATACGATAAAAGATTTTTAATCTGAGATTAAAATTTCACTGGGCCATTCTTATTTTTATTTGCTATATCTAGCAAACCCAAATTGACCATACGCCCTAAAATGCAGCAGTACAGTTTCTAAGAAAAAAGAACAGGACAGAAGGCTACTTGGGCCATGATTCAATGCTGTCACTTGGAATAAGGTGATGTTTTTTGTTTCTTTTTTCTTTTGGGCATGTGTGTGGAGAGAGGTGGGCATGCCAGCAGCACTGGTGTGTCTCCCTACCTGGTCCCCAGAGCTCAGAGCACTGTGCCTGCAGCGTGGGGCACAGCCCCATCAGGCAGTAGCCCTTCCCATTCTGGCAAGGGAAGCCATTGACTTGAAATCGGTCATCAGGGCAAAGAGCGGACTGACCATCACACATTTCTGGCAGATCACACTCATCTTTTGCTGGTCTGCACACTGTACCACCCTTTTTAATCTGCAGGGGAAAAAAGGATACAAGGCTTTTATTCACCTCACCTACCACATATCTCCATTTGATGCAAATGATATTTTCCCTCTGTCCTTTTATTGTCGAGGTAGTTAGGGGCATTATTCTATTCCAATTTACACTTACACTGTATAAGCTACAGTCATCTTCTATTGTGTCATTTCCATTGACTTTGACCATGCCCTAATTCTTTAATCAATCAATATTTCTGGATTTGGAGTGCAAACACTACAGAAATACCAAAGATACAAATGCAGACAAAAACCAAGCAACATCTGAGATGCAAAGAAGGAAGTTATTTATCCCTTTGTGGAATGCATCTTTGTCAAGACTTTCAAAGAGGTTTCAATGCGTAACCACAGAGATTTGTTGGTGAAATGGATATCCCATGTTAATAAGGAAGATAAGCTCACCAGCATCCGGTCAGCATGCTCTGAGAGGATCTCAGGCATCATGCTTCCTAATTCTTAATTCCTCTCATATATTTCTTTTCAACTCACTTCTTAGGGAATAATTTATAATGAAGAAGAAATATCCAAATATTGAAATGAATGAATATATTGAATGAAATATTCATTCAATGTATTAATTCCATTACAATGGAATGAATGAAATATTCATCCATTGAATGGATTTCATCCATTGAATGAAATATTCATTCAATGTATTAATTCCATTACAATCTACTACTATGAATCTTGCTTTTATTTCCTGAGAGAAATCTTAGTAAAACAAGGTTTTACTGTGTGGACACAGGACACGTTTCTTCCCTAGCTGAAGGGAGCAGGTATTCTTGCAAGTCACCCAGACACTTTCAATATTTTTATGCTGGCGACAGAATAAAATCCAAACTGACTGGACTGTATGAGTCCCCCCAAGTTGCTCCAGCCAGACAATCTCTATACTGTGCTTATACTTTTTGTGCTGTCTTTGTTCTTTCTCTCAATGTCCTTATTTGGAAAAATTTTCTCTTTTGGTTGATTCTCTAAAATCTGCTCAATGATTTCCAGACTAGTCTGAAAGGCTCCCATTCCATGAAGCTTCCCTGACTTCTTCCACACACGCAGCTGCGCCTCTCTTCTGTGTGCGGTAGGAAAGGCGGCCGAACTGGCCAGAACACACATTTGGGAGATGCAGATTTGAGCCTTGGCTCTGCCAGTGGCTAAGTGTGTTACCTTAGAAAATGGATTTAATCTCTCTGAAAATCCATGTTCCCATCTAATATTTAATTTACAAGTTCATTGTGAAAATATAAGTAAAAAGATTTATATGAAGGATATGTACCAGTACAATATCTACCTGGGCATTCAGTCATACCTTCTATTTTCACCAGTTTCAGATATGTATAGCATTGTCCTGAGCAAGTAGCAAATTCTTTGAGGTCAAAGACTGCTTTTTTTAACATCTCTCATAACAGCTAGTAAATAGAATGTAATACACACTTGTTGAATACTACATAAGTTCTCAAATTTTCTTCCTGTTAGCCTCCTTTATTTCTTTTCTATCCCTAACTGACATTAAAAAAAAAATCTGTCCCAAACCCTACCTATAACCTGGTACACAATACACACATTCTTTCTAAAAATAGTTATTGAGCATTTAAAATATATTAAATTCTGTGCTAAGTAAAGGTTTCAGTCCCCTGCCCTTAGGAGTCATTCTAACAAAGGACACAGACACACAAATAAATAATTGTTATAAACAATGGAATACAAAATGCTGAATACAAACTTGAAAGAAAAGTCAGAAAGTCTCACAGAAAAAATGACAGGGTATCCTCATTTATGAATTTCACCCTGAAGTGACTTCAAAGGTCAAAGACAGTGGAGCCTCAACATTATTTTAAAAAAATGTTTTCTACCAAACTCATTGTTAAAGGGATTTATAACAAATTATGAGATTTGCACCAAGAAGGCCATGTAGCATCTCAAGAAGCAGGAGGGAGGAGTGAACAGTATTGGCTTTGGAACCGGTAAATATGGAGTTTGCCATTTAGTGGTTCTATTATTTTGCATATTTTCCTGTTCTGAGCCTCTTTCCCCTCAAAAGTAAAATGAGGTAATACAAACTACTTTGAAGGGGTATTAGAGAATCAAATAGCCCATGCTTGTCAAGCACTCAAGGAGGACTTGGTAAATGGTAGGTAGCATTATTTTAGAGACAGAAAAATGTTGCTTTGTCTATTTCACTGATCACCAGCCCTGAGATTTTAACATGGAAAAATAAAGGGCACTCATAACTGCGAAGACAGACGAAGACTCTCACCTGGCACCCTTCACAGCACTCCCCGGATGCACACATCGATCCTGCCTTGACCGTGCACGTTTCAGCATTACAGCAGATGTTGGTACACTCCTAAGAAATACCAGAAAGAATTGCAAATGCAGAATTAATTTTTGGTCTCATTTTAGCACAACTCATGATATAATTTATTCATCACACAGACCTCACTTTGGTGTAGTCTCAAAATAATTTTCAGGAAAATAAAAAACCCCAACAAGATTAATGTTAGAAAAACTGAGATTTTAGAACAACCCAGGGTGCATTATTTTTCTGAATTCTACTTACATTTTTCAAAAATTTGAGTATATTTTTTAGTTCACCCAGTTTTCCATAATAATACTCAGAATATGAGAGCAAAAAGAAAGACAAAGAACAGGCTTTAAAAAAATAAAATTTATCTAAAGAACATTACTTCAACCAATCAGTTTTGTACCTATTCAGCATTAAATTTACTCTTCAGAACATGTAACTGAAAATCAAAAAATACAATTTATTCAATTTTGACATTGACTAACTTTGCATAAAGCAGTATGTTTTATTTTCTCTCTCTTTTTTTGTTTTTGAGAAATCAGGCCCCCTACTGTTTGTAGCTGTTCAGATTCCCCATGAGGAATGATATATTTAAAATTACAAAGTTTAGGGTTAAAATTCTGGCCCTTATTGCAAATACAAACATCATCTGAGAAAGATTCATTTTTCTACTGGATAAATAAATGTGTGATACTGTTTTGAAGGTCCTGCGAAGCTGGAACCCTGAGGACTGGATGCGCTGCAGCCCAGCCTATGACACAGTGAACAAGGTGGGGTCCTCCAATGGTAGGCTCTTCTAATGGTAAGGAGTCCTGAGTTACCAGGGGGCAAACTGTGCGGGCTGAGTCCGGGACTGCTGAACTAGTACGCCCGAATGCAAACCTTGGCTCCTTTGTTTACCAGCTCGGTGACCTGGGGCAAGCTACTTCCACTCTGTGAGCACTGTCACAGTTTGACCTGTGTGTCATAGGCACACAAGAAATGTGGAGTACTTCAAACAGAAAGGGAGGCATGAGGGCACAAAGCCCAGGCAGGTGTGTTGTACTTAAAAAACAGATATGGGGAAGGAACTCCAAGACAGTCTTTTAAGCTATGCAGTGTTCATTGTTAGAAAGGCTGGCCTGACAAAGATTTGCAAATAAATATATATATATATATAAATCACAAGAAACATGCAAATTTATAAGGAATCACACTATGTAGTTTTTTAAAATATGGCTCAAAAGTGTTTTACTTTTAATTGTATGTATCGGGGTGACATGGGTTAATAAGATTATGTAGATTTTCAGTGCAAAAACACTATAGAGTCCTATAGTTTTTCTTCTTCGCAATTGAAAGGCAAACTGGACTTTCGGTAGGAAAGACTGGATCGTACCTCGGAAGTCCCGCAGTCGCAGTCCTCTTCCGCCTCTACCAGCTGGTTCCCGCAGAGCGGGGTGGATAGGACGTCTGCAGGCAGCGGGGCATTGAAGAGGCAATCTGATAACTTACCTTCAGAAAACTGGGCAAAGCTGACACGGCTGCAGGAACTGAAGTCCGTGGGTGTGTCTATGCTGTGAAGGGAAGGGAAGAAAAAATGAGCACCAAGGGGGCCCTGAGGATGGTGCCCCAAAAACCTGTCCCAAAAGATCAGATTAAATCCACTGACCAGCTACTAAATCATGGATGTATACACATGCCTGAATTAGACCACTGGGAGGGACAAACATCTCCAGCTAAATGAGCAAACATGGTCATATCTCAAAGTATATCCAGGCTGCTCTTTAAAAAACATGCTTCTGATTTACCTAGATAATCTTATTTGGCCTTAGGTTACTTTGATTGTAAAGTTCTAAAAGTAGTACAAGTTTACATATTTACATGTCTACGAATTTACTTTCCTTCAGAGGAATTCCTATTGACAGAATTTCTTCATTCCATTAACAAAGCTGAGGTTTAAAAATGCACCAGCATCTGGAGGAGATAACACCAGACCATGTAGCCGGCACACAGCCATGTGCTATTTTGTGGAAGGGAGACTGACCCTAGGTTGCGAGAGCTGAGAAGGAAATGGAAAAGAGGAAATGCGTGTGAAAAGGGGACTGTGGAACTTTTAAAGATAAAATTCTCTGGCAAATTTGTCTAAGGCAATGCAGAAATGGGTCATATCTTTTCACAGGTTCTCTCTTCATCCTCTTGTGAGAACTTTCTTCTTTGGGTTTTTTCCTCAAACTTTTTCCTTATCACTACCTAACATGGAGTTACTGAGAACTTGATAAATTCTCATGAATTTCTGTAGATGAGGATAAAATGACAAGTCACTGCAACAGCGAAGAGACTATGTTTAAATTACATCTCAGCTAATGAAAAAATGTTAACATAGAGATGAAGGAGGGGGTGGTTTTGTATATATAGGCACACATTCATAACTATGCTATTTAATCATTTAAAACCTTGACCGTGTTGTGGAAGATGATATAAAAGAGTAGCATAGCCCAAAGGGAACCAAAAACAGGGGAAAATAGCATCTTCCCAGGAAGCCTTACCTTAGTGCTTCTTCCATCACACATATTTTTTCTGGACACTGGCAAAGATAGTAATCATGGAACATTCCAAAGTTATGGCCCATCTCATGGGCCATTGTCCCTGCAACACTAAGTGCATTGTCACTGTGGTCCTAAGGGTGGAAACAGAAAAACAGATCTTCTGGTTCTCAGACTGAATTATCACTCAGGGTATAATTAAATACTTTTACTGTAGCCAAGTGGAGTACAGAGACTGATTTTAGCTGCCACCCAACACACCCACCCACCATCTGTTCTCCCTCTCTCTTTCTTTCCACACATACACCTACAAAACTTCAGTACTAAATGCCCATCACAGAACATATTACCTACTCTTTGTTCTTGTGACTGGAAAATAATGAGAAAAATTTTTGTGGTTTTCTGCTATGAGAGATAGTGGCAAAATTTCTTCAAAAATGATATGAAATCAAAAACATTTAAAAAATAATCTACCTCCCTCTCCAGCTCTCTTTTTAATATATTCTAGTTCAATTGGAGGGCTCTGATATATTTAGCTAATGGAGCTTTAAAAGAGTTCATTGACCTAGAACTTTAGTAAAATAGTATTTTTTTCAACTCTGTTGCTACCAAGACTAGACATTGGTCAATTCCAGACTTGCCCCATTGCATGAAGTCCTGCCAGTGGCCAACTTCATTACCAGGTTGTATCTGATTAGAGGTGCTGGACTGGGGGCCCAAGTTACCTAGAAGCAGCAAAATAACAGCAGAAAATCCTTGCTGATTGTAATTTCCCAGTAGAGGGACAAATCTGCTGATAACACGCATACACAGAAACCTCTTTCCCTTATCTACTTCATTTCAAAGAACGAAATAGAGAGATTCATAGGGCACAGTACAAGACCCAGACAAGGAACACTTGTGCCATATAAGATGAAAAGTTAATACCTACCATTCACAATATTGTTTCATACCAAATTTGTTTCATTGTTGAAGTAAATTTGGTAAGTCTAGTTATCTAGTTAGAGCTCCCCATATGGAGACAAAAACAAATAAAAAAAATTAAGAAAAGTGGAAATATGTTTAGAGACTTTCCAGATTGCCTTGATATTCTTTCAAATTTAGGGTATTTTCATTTAAATAATTATTTTCATAACTTCAATGTTTTCCCCCTGGAACGACCTCCATAAACAAGATAATGCTTTATGATTGTGCAGAGCTACTTATGGATGTGTGAAATTGATGCAACATTTGAAATTCAATCAGTGTTAACCCACCATGCCAACTAACTGAAGGAAAAAAACTATACTATCTTTTCAACAGATTCAGAAAACAGAGCTTTTGATGAGCTTGAACATAAAACCAATTGCTTATCTTCCAACAAACCTGAATGACGCCAACGGAATAAGGAGTGCACATTGAAGACATGAAAGCAAGGCCCACGGTCGTTCCAGAAAAGCCTCTTGCCCTGCAAGAAAGAAAGAAATTAATATGAAAACTTCCAATTCTAAGCTTTATTTTATAGACAGTTAATCTACAATTCTGAATGGTCAGCACAGATACTCACATTATGAATCATCACTCATAAATATTTCCTTCAGTGTTTTTAATTTGATGAGGCATTTTTCTTTTTTTTCTTTTTTCTTTTTTTTAAACATTTTATTTATTTATTTTTAGAGAGGGAGGGAAGGGAGGGAGAGAGGGAGAGAGAGAGAAACATCAATGTGGGGTTGCTGGGGGTTATGGCCTGCAACCCAGGCATGTACCCTGGCTGGGAATCGAACCTGGGACACTTTGGTTCCCAGCCTGCGCTCAATCCACTGAGCTACGCCAGCCAGGGCTGCATTTTTCTTAATAATAGTTGTCATATCACCTAAATCCAAGCACCTGAATGCAATCACTTTTAATATTATATATATATCATTCATAGTTATTACATTTTCATTGTCAAATTCACCTCTTGTCAGAAAATCAAAGGTTTTTTGGTCCTAATAAATGTTTTTCTTTATATACAAGGTCTGTCTAAAAAGTATCCATCCATTTAATATGAAAAATAGAGACAGTTATTGAAGAAGATACAAGAAACATTGTACATAGGACCTTGAGGCCTCAGTGCCCTTCAAAGTAGGCACCTTGGGACCTCACACAGTTCTCCCAATTGCCATTAGCTGCCCTGTTATATTTTCTTGAATCTCATCAACAGTCTGAAATGTCTTCCCTTTCAAAGACAATTTTAGTTTTGGGAAAAGCCAGAAGTCACAGGGCACCAAATCTTGGCAGTCAAGGGGCTGAGTCACCTGAGTGATTTGATGTTTCACCAAAAAACTCTGCATGACACTGGGCATGTTATTGTTATAAAGCTGCCAGTCACTAGTTGCCCATAGCTGCGGCCTTCTGAATCATCTGAATGGTTTCTGCAGAGGAATGTTCAAGTTTCTCATAAAGTCTGATGAAGATTCATTGCTCTACTTAGTCATTTTTAATGTGACAGCCACACAGTACACATGCTCACTCAATGGTGTCTAGCACCCCTACTGTCTAGTATAGTGAAGTCATCATTGTTCACACATGTGCATTCCAGTCCACTGTCCTTGGCTGCCAGGTTACACTGATGCTGTGCAAACCATTTTCATTATATGAACAATGGTTAGATTTGTTCCAGACAGTCTGTCTATCTATCTATCTATGTATCTATCTATCTAGAATATTTAGAGATAGACACATCTATCTCTTTAAATATATCTATCTATACATTTAGATATATTTATTTATAGATACATTTATTTATACATTAGATATATCTAATATATCTATCTAAAATATATATTATGTATCTTCTTTTGATATTAGTATTGTCACATATGTTTTTTACTTTTATTTTCCTTTAGTGTTTTAAGTATGGTAGTATTTGGAGTTTGGGCCTATTCGGAAAGAATTTGCGTTAATGAACCCTTTATGTTATTGAAATATTTGTCCCATTGAAGAGGGATTTGAACCACTTGCATTTATTTATAGAGATGATATATTTGGTTTTTAGTAATTCTAATCTTTTGTTTTGGTTTTATATCTTTTTTTTTTTGCTTTCAACTTGTAATGAATCCATGGTCCTCATTTGTTACTATTTTTCTGTTATCTGTTCAAGAGTCTGGCCCAGATTTGTCCCTATAAATTTGCCAAATATGCATCATTTTAAAAATTCACTTAGTAGGTGGATTTACAGAAAGAGTTGAACCTATGTTTTCCTGTTATCAACATCAAAAATGGAGAATATTAATTTTGCCATTAAAAATGAGAAATTAGAGAACTTCCGCTTTACATTCACTGTGGAGTTTTCAGATATTTGTTATTTTGAAATGATATTTTGCATCATACATGATATTTCAAAGATTTATAGCATTTTAACCTTCTTTTAAAATTATATTGTAAAAATACTTGAGTCTACATTTGTTTGCAATCATCTTACTACTAGCTCATTTATAAAATAAAATCTTTCCCCATTATGGAGTTATTTACTTTGGTTCCTCTTTTTAGTGAATAGAATATATTTGACTCTAAGGTTCCTACCTGGTTACGCCTAGTTATAGGTATCTTTGTTTGTCAGGTAATGGTAAAACTTCCAGTTTACAAGTGAATGGACAATTACTTATTTCCATAGTATATTTTTAGTGCTTATATTGTTTATTTTGGTCTATTCAAGAAATTGGCTTTTGAGCCCTGGCTGGTGTGGCTCAGTGGATTGAGTACTGGTCTGCAAACAAAAGGGTTGCCAGTTTGATTCCCAATCAGGGCACATGACTGAGTTGTAGGCCACGTCCACAGTTGGGGACATGCAAAAGGCAACTACACATTGATGTTTCTCTCCTTGTCTTTTTCCCTCCCTTCCCCTCTCTCTAAAGATAGGTAAATAAAATCTTTTAAAAACAAGAAAGAAAGAACTTTACTTTTGAAATAGTATTTCCATTTTTTTTATTTATACATCTGACATCTTGTCTGTAATTTGTACCTCCCCACCTGACCACTTCAGATACAGGAGTACACTACAGTTTGAACATGGCTCTGGAGCCAGTCTATAAGAATTGGGTTCCCTTACTACTCTCTAGTATGAGATCTTGAAAAATCACGAACTTCAAAAATGATCTCTTTCCTTTGGTGGGCCCCTGATTCTGGAACTCACCTTTTCAAATGATGGAACTGTGGCAGCACTTCTTCAGAGATAACCCACAATGAGCCAGCTTTGCAATATTTACATCCTGTGTAGTGCCTATGAATCTGGATAGGTCTATGACTTGCTTTGACCAACAGAACAAACCAGCAATGACACCGTGATTTCCAAAATTGTTTCATAGCAAAGCCTTGAAGCTTTCTCCTAAGCCTTTTAGAATGCTTCTTCTGGGGAAAGCTAGTCACCTTCTAGGATGTGCAAAAGCCAGGGACTGCCATGTTGAAGGCAGTGCAAGTTAGCCGTATGAAAACTGCATATATGCAGACAGACACCCAACCAGTCCCCTGCTCCAGCCATACAAGGCAAGTTACCAGCCATAGAAGTGAAGAAGACTTAGTGTAAATCAGGAGGTTGTGAGCTGATGCCGTAATAGGTAACTAGAAAAGGATATTAATTCTGACAAAATTTAGTCCACTATTTCCCATGACTCCCATCATTTTCTTAGGAAGTGAAATTCAGAATTTTAAGTCATTTTTGCTTCCTCCTTCTGTATGAGATAGCTGCAAACTACCCAGCCAAATTTTCTTGATTTCTTTTGAGGCATATGCTCTATACTTCTTGTAGGATTTACAACTCTTAGATTTATTTCCCCTGTGTTTTTTAATTAGTCATTTCATCAGTATGGTAAAGGAGTACAATTAGAATATAATATTCAATTTCTCTTCTATCCTAGAAGTTTGTCCTGACTCATGCTGAAAACTAATCAATTATTTTTAAATGTTAAAGCTAAATCCCTCTTGCCATTCTCTAAGCCTGTCTTTCTTTTCTGTGCATCCAATCAGAACAGACAAATTTGTGAATCACTGCTAAATCAGTAACTTCTCTTTAAAAAAGAAGAGCATATTCAACATAAGGTTCAAATAAATACTTTTTAAACTTTTAACCTTCTATGTGTAAACCACTTCCTCTTACCCTGTGCCCTGCAGCACCACTTGCTTTGCCCAGGCCTTGAAAAGCTTTAAGCTAAAAACCGCCTAGAGTACAAAGGGGGAACTCTGTACATACGTGATTAACTGAGCGATATCATGATGCCTTCTCCTTAAGAGGACACTCTCCCTCCATTTCCAAAAGTTGTTCAAGGTGAAGCTTGCATTTGGGCTTATCTCTATCTTGTCCTCCTCATTCCAGACTTCCATCCCCACTAAGACCACATGAGTATCCAGTTTTTTATAAACCTGTCCAGAGAGAATAAATGGAAAAACATCAACTTATAATGGCGATATTATTGTTTAATATTCTCAATGTACTTTAGATTTTCAAACTTATTTATGGCAAGTTTGTAAAATTTTTCTTCCCAAACACACTTGTGAAATGGAAGTTACCATCTCTTTCTTAAAGGCACTAGCATCCCTGTTCTTCAGCAAAACAAGCACCCTTGGATATTTCAGGTCTATAAATTCCTTTTGGGGGGAATAAAAGGTCCTATTGAGACAAACTATTCCTGCTTGCAACCTCAAGAAATACAATTTTATATCGGCAGATCATTATTATAACTTCATTTTAAGTATATTTACTCAAATACTTTGTAATGTTCTGAGAGCCATAATATTTCAGATTTCAGCAAGGTTGACTCGGTGTTGATCCGGACGGTGGAAAAGAAACATGCAATGTGAAAAAGCCCTACACCTGGGAGTCACGATGAAGCAAATGGTCCTCAAATTCTGACACCTGGACTAAACCAAACACTCCACACTGAACAAAGAATGACCTTTGGGAAAAAGTTAAGCTTATGAGACAACATGCTAACTCTAAAAATAAACATTTAAATAGATTCTATGGTTTATAAAACTATAAACTATAGTGTTGGTCAAAGGATGCAAACTTCCCATTTTACTGTGAATGAGTTCTGGGGTATTGAATGCATAGCATAGAATATAACACTACTACTATATTATATAATATACTTGAAAATTGCTGAAAGAGTAGAGCTTAAATGTATTCTTCACAAGAAAGAAATAGTAATTATTTGATAGGATGGAAGTGTTAACTAACCTATGATGGTAATCATTTTGCAATATGTAAGTGTATCAATGCAATACTTTGAACACTTTAAACTTACACAAAGTTATATGCCAATTATATCTCAATAAAGCTGAAAATAATTTCATAGTGACAGGCTTTCTCGTGAGGCAACATTCTGCTGAGAAACCCAAACAAATTACTTTTTAAAAAAATAGTTTGGGTCCTGGCTGGCGTAGCTCAGTGGATTGAGCGCAGGCTGGGAACCAAAGTGTCCCAGGTTCGATTCCCAGCCAGGGCACATGCCTGGGTTGCAGGCCATGACCCCCAGCAACCACACATTGATGTTCCTCTCTTTCTCTCTCTCTCTCTCTATCTCCCTCCCTTCCCTCCCTAAAAATAAATAAATAAAATCTTAAAAAAAATAGTTTGGAAAAATAATGAAAGCATTGAGGAATGTAATTATCACCAAAAGAGAAGTAAAAACCTAACGATACTAAAATTCTCCCTTTACTTTCATGTCTTATTTTTGTCACCTGACAAAGCTCTGATTCTGGTTAAACTACTCTGTACTCTGCCTCCCAACTGCCTGTCCTTCACCAATGCCCAGAACACAGAGGGGGAGCACACTACACTGACCACTTCACTTTGAAGCCATGACCACTAACCTCAAGTGGGCTTTTCCAATCTCTAGAAAACTGGTTGAGTTTTCAAAATTCACTCATTCTCTGCACATATTTTTCATACCCACTCCTCTTTCTTGGAAATTCTGACACTTTCTTTTAAATCCTCACTTTAAGTTGATGCCCCTGCTTTCAAATTCACTGAGTGTATAGAAGCAACCAGCAGGGAACTTACTGAGCCCCTACCACCCATCTGCCCACTGGCCTGCACCTGTTCCAACCACTCCAGAGGCCCCTTCTTAGGCTATGCATATGCATGACTGGTCTGTGAGCCTAGGGGCAACATCTTTATTCTTGCACTGGATCTCCTTTCCCCAGATCAAAGACAGTGTTCCAGCAGGTCTTCCCTCCCCCTGGTGCTGTCAGTGCTTAGCCTTCTGTGGACTTGTTAACATTGGCAGCAAAGGTTGGCACTTGCAGTGGGGGTTGGGGGGGGAAAGAATTTCTCTTTATAAGCCTTCCACTTCTAACTTATGCTCCATTTTTCTGCTCCCCTTCATAGGAAAACTTCTGGAAAGAATTTTTCATATTTGCTGTCTCTAATTTCATTTCACTCATTCCCTCTGGACTCACTCTAATCATGCTTTTACTTTTACACTCCACAGAAACTATGTCATTTGGGTGACCAATAACCTCTGCTTTGCTCAATCCAGTGGTCGATCCTCAGTGCTCACAGAATCTAAAATCTTTGGTTATTTTTCCTGCAATAAATTTTTGTTTCAGGTAGCTTCCAGAACAACTCTCTCATGGTTTTTCTTCCACCTCACTGTTTACTCCTACTCCACGTCTATCAGTTTTTCTTCCACTCTGATCTCTTTGCCAAGTGGTGCTTCAAGGATCTGTCTTGGGGCCATTCTTCTACTTAACTACACCCACTCCCTTGGTGAGCTTGTACCAGTGTGGGAAAACTTTTTCTGTAAAGGTCCAGATAGAAAATACCTTAAGCTTTGAGGCCATGTTGTCTGGGTCGCAACTACTTACCACCTCTGGCATTGTATCAGGAAAGCAACCACAGACAATGTGGGAACAAATGAAGGTGGCTGTGTTTCCATAACACTTTATTTTGTGAAAAAAGTGCAGCCTGGATTTGGCACACAGGCTACAGCTTTCTGACCTATGCCTTCTGACCTATGCCTTCTGCCTTCTATATGCACTGAAGACTTATAGATTTATATCTCCACCCAGGCCTTGCCCCTAAACTCCAATCTTATGTTTCTAGTCCTTCTACCAGGAACTCTATACAAAAAGGTATCTCAATGTTAATGTGTCCAAAATGAAAACCCTACCCTATCCCCTGAGTCACTAGCCCCTACCATTTTCCCCACTCCCCATTCTTCAAGTCAAAGCACTTGGTATCATTTGACTTCTCTCTCTCTCTCCCTCTCTCTCTCTCTCTCCCTCTCCCTCTCCCTCTCTCTCATTCTTATCTCCCACACAGCTCACAAGCCCTGTTGACTACCTCGCAATCAGCTAGTCTCAATAAGTCCACTATCACTGCTTTTTCCTAAACCACCATCTTCTTTTGCCTGAATTATGGCACAACTCTCCTGTCTCATCTTGTTTCTGCCTTTGCTTCCCTTCAGTGTATTTTGAACACAATGGCCAAGATAAGCTTTTAAGAATACCCACCTGAATATGCGGGTATTCAGGGTCTCCAATGTCCTCACTCGTGAAGAATAACCAAGTCCTTACACAGGTCTACTAGGACATTCAGGTTTTGGTCACTGTCACCTGTCCGATTTCATTTCCTCCCACCCTGGCCCTGGCCTACTACATTGCAGCCACAATGGCCTTTCCATTGGTTCTTAAACAAGACATTCCAGATTCAGCCCTCAGGTCCTTTGTTCTGCTTTGCATGCCTCCCATGCCTTCCTTCAAGTCTCTACTCAAATGTCACCTTATTGGAGAGTCCTTCCTTGATTAACTTAGTATCCAAGATGAACCAATCTCTCTCTCTCTCTCACTTTATTTTTCTTTATAACAATTATCACCATCCTGCATACTCTTCATTTAACTTGTTTATGCTTGTCTCCTTGAACAGAAATGTAAACTCCTTGAAGAAAAGGATATTCACCAGTTTTGTCCCCCACTTTACTTATGTAATTTCTAAGAGTCCCTGGCACAAAGTAGATGCTCAATAAATATGACCAGTTCTTGAGTTTCCTTAAGAGGAGTCACCATGATCCTTGTGGTGAGAAGCTGAGATTTGATCCCGGTCATTGAATCCACTTTCATTTTCTTTCTATCCTTAAATCAGGCATCCCCAGCCCCCGGGCCACGGATCCATAGCAGTGTAGTCTGGTAGGAACTGGCCACACAGCAGGAGGTGAACAGCTGGTGAGCAAGCGAAGCTTCATCTGTATTTATAGCTGCTCCTCATCTCTTGCATTACTGTCTGAGCTCTGCCCCCTGTCAGATGGGCAGGCATTAGATTCTCACAGAAACATGACCCTACTGTGAACTGAACATGCAAGGGATCCAGATTGCACTCTCCTTATGAGAATCTAATGCCTGATGATCTGAGAAGGAGCTGAGGCAGTGATGCTAGTGCTGGGTAATGGCTGAAAATACAGATTATCATTAATAGTGAGGTTTGATGGCACAGAGACCATAATAAATTAATTGCTTGTAGATGCATATCAAAACCTTATCAGTGAGAAGCAAGTGACAATTCAGTTGCATCTGGTGGCAGGTTATAAACCATACTCGCCACCCCAGTTAATGGAAAAAGTCCCTGGTGCCAAAAAAGATTGGGGACCACTTCCTTAGATGACTTTCAGGACACCACAAAGTGACCTATCCATTTCATATAAGCAGGCTAACTATATGTTCAACTAACAGGAAACTGAACATTAAGATTTAAATAGAAGGGATATAGAAATAGGTTTTTTTAAAGATTTTGAAAATTGGGTGATAAAATCATGTTTAAAGGACAGAATCAGCAATTGTGTAGTCAAAATGGGCTTAAAATCTGAGTTCAAATTTTACCTCTACCTTTTTCTAACTTTGTAATTTTAGACAAGTTACTTTGTTTCGCAGAGTATAATTCCTTAGCATTGCTTGATTACTAAATGATACAAGGTATCGAGAGATGCTACTCTGCCACAGCTTCCATTATTTTGTTTGCTCTTCTATTTTCTTCCTTAGACTGGCTTTCCATTGAGATTTGTTTGTCAGCATTTTCTTACTGTGCTTTGGAAAAACATAAACCATGCAAACACTGTTTATATCTTCATGAGCTGTGAATAGTGTGATATGTAGGTGAGAAATATATCTGTCACATAATGATAATATTTCATTATTTAGTAAAAGTTGTGGTCACTTTTCAAGAGCCATTCAGCAGTATTAGTCTTAAGACTATTGACTTTCTGTCCCTGCTTCATAGGTATTCCTAGCAATATCTAATGACACTGTTTAGCAAATTGTTAAAATCACATTTAATAAAATATATCATACCATATTGATGTAATTGACCATCTCGAACACCCTGTTTCTTATTTCCTCTGGATCTCGATTGTACTTGTTAAACTAAAAGACAACCAAGACAAAAAACGGGCATTGATGGAAAGGAACATAATAGGAAGGTGAAAAAGGCATCTTCAGTTTATTTTACTTATCAGTGGTTGTCACTCACGATCAGTTATACAAGTCAGAGGTTAGAAACAAGTGCTTCCTTATTTCTCTAAATTCAAGTGCTCTAGGAGTTAAGATGGTGTTTTGTCCCCTAAAGCACTAGCTCAGTGTACAGTGTGAAAGAATTATTATAAATTCATTTCAGTTAGATAACATAATTTCCTAAAGTGGACAGAATCAGCAAAAGGAATAGCTTATTCATTAGAAAAATATGAACAGTAAATAAATGTAGTATAAGTGAAGTCAAACTTTTGGGCCTGAACTAATTAACTTAATCATATTCTCAGGTTTAGAACATTCAATACATGAAAATGCATTCTCATGAAGAAGAAAAACAATGGAAACTACCAAAAAGTGCTTTTTTAAAAGATTCCATTCATTAGTCTTTTATATTTAATGCTCCCTTATAAGCATAATCTAATTTACCAATGATTTTCTGAGTTAACAGAAATCAAAATTACAAAGAAATTTAATTGAAACTAAGTTTGGAGTTCTAAAGACAGCAAAAAATTCAGTGTATCTGTGTCAGATTGTGTCCATTCCTGAAAAGAAGAAATCATGCCAGTCTAATTTAGGTCAAATGTCATATGTTCAGAACAATTTATAAAAAAGAATAGCTCATAGTCATGATGTTTTAAAACCAACCCATATAGTTAATATCTCATATAATAATTTAGGTAGAAAGAGGTTATAAAAGATATATTTATCTGGTGTACTTTACCTCACCATTGTCCAGTACCAAATAATATTCTACGTATTTCTTTTGTTCTTGAACCTTCCGATCATTTAATTTCTGTAATAAATATTAAAAAAATTACTAAGACAATTCTTTCTCTGCAAGAGTTGTTCTTTTATTAGAAATGTGTGATTTTGTAGGAGACTGGTTATTATCTAGGAATAAAGGATGACAGGATTACTATTTTAATTCTAATTAATCAGCCAGAATCATCTGTAGACAAGGCTCAGAATGTCAGAGCTAGAAGTGATAGTCTAGCCTGACCCTTTTATTTTACCAAAGAATTTAAGTGATTACACAACTAATAAAGAGGAGTGCTTGAATTAAAACCAAAGTCTTCAGATGTGTTTGAACCGCGCACTTGCTGTAGTGTCCTGCTATGAAACAAACTGACTTCAGTGTCCTCCTAGCGTTGTTCTAGTTGCTGTTTAGTGTCCTTTTATGCCTGGTCCAGGGGCATTCCCTCCTTACCAGTGACTGATGGGCAACGCCCAAAGTCACCACAGCGCCCAGTCTGCTCTTCTCTTCAGAAGAGCTGGGTCTCTTTCCCACATGTCAAGCTTCCCTGTATTTTGCCTTCCTCTCCACAACACAAAATAAAATAAAATAAAACAGAACAGTAACAACAAAATAACATGTTCTATAGTGGATTGGCCCATTGAAAAATAGCAGACATTATTTGTACTAAATAATAAATCATCATGCCCTGGCTGGCATAGCTCGGTGGATTGAGCGTGGGCTGTGAACCAAAGCATCACAGGTTTGAGTCCCAGTCAGGGTACATGCCTGGGTTGCTGGCCAGGTCCCCAGTGGGAGCCACATGAGAAGCAACCACACATTGATGCTTCTCTCTCTCTCTCTTTCTCCTTCCCTTCCCCTCCCTAAAAATAAATAAATAAAATCTTTAAAAAATAAAAAAATAAATCATCAAAGTTTATTATGTTGCTTTTCTATAAGTACTTGCCTTTTATGAGGTAAATAAGCTGTTAACAGGAACCATTAAAAGAACAGGTTACAGAAGATAGACTTTTAGGTATTCTCTAAGGAGATATAGACTTACCTCCCACCTTCCACAGGAGCAATATATGTATTTGCACTTACTGTGCACCAACAAGGCTCTGGGCGCTGCAGATACAGCAGTGAAACAGACCTGCTTGGTGTGCTTAGGGAGTTCATAATAGACAAACAAGCACAGAGCTGGCCAGCAGGCATGAGTGCTGTGTGGAGGGTTAAACAACATGGTATGAGATTGTGTGACAAGGTAGTCATTTCAGAATAGATGGTTAGAAAAAGCTCTAAAGTGTTGGCTCTGAAGCTGACATATTAATGAAAATGAGGAAGGTCAGAGGAAGATAAATTGAAAGATAATTCCAGCGAAGAAAAAATGCACAAAAAAGACTCCAAGGTAAATTGATGTTGGCATGCGTAAAGTGCAGCGAGAGTTTGTGTCTGTCAGAGCAGGGCAGTCACTGATGGATGGTGAGTATGAGATGGGGAAGATTGGAGAGGTAGTTGAGGTCCTAGTCATACAGGGGTCTGTAACTCAGGGTCAAGACTTTCTGTTGTTTTTGTTTGTTTGTTTGTTTCAGTTTTATACTAAATGCAATGAGGAGCCATTACAGGGTTTTAAACTGAAAAGTGACGTTGTGATTTAGAATCAAGCAATCACTCCAACCGTTGTGTGGAGGTGGATTCTACTGAGGCTGGAGTGTGAGTGGGAAGTCGGGTGGAGGACATTGCGGTGGGTATAGTGATAGGGGTGGTGCCATGTGGCAGTTGGGAAGAGGGAACAAAGTGAAAGACCTGGACGATGTGGAGGCACTGGCTGCTGGATACCATATGAAGAGGGGTGAGCAAAGCAGGAATCAAGGCTGGTTTCTGGATTTGGGCCTGAGCACATGATGAATGGGGGTACTGAAACAGGGGAGAACAAGAGAGAAGCAGGTTTCGTTGGGGGCTCGGAAATCAGTAGTTCTGTTTTGACCACACTAGGTTTCTGATAGTAGACATTCCATTGGATACATGAAGTAGACAGTTAATTATTAACATTCTGGCCTTCAAAGGAGAGTCCAAGGCTGGAGGTATATATTTGATAGAGATTAGTGCAGAGCTCCTGTTTAAATAATACATGGAAGGATAAGATTACCTAGAAGGAATGTATAGATAAAGTAAAGAATGCGACAGACCCAGGATTGAGTTTTATGAGGAGCCTCTAATATTTCGTGGTCAACCAGTGGAGAACTGAGAAGGCACAGCACCAATGAGACAGGAGAAAACCACAAAACACAAAACAAACAAACAAACAAAATGATGTCATGGAAGCATGGTTATTTGCACATGGTTAGCAAAGGATTGAGACAGAGATGAAGTCTATACCAGCTAAAGCAGGAAGTCAACACTCATATAGCTAACAGTGGTTCTTCTGGCTGGTAGCATTTAAACACCCAGCCAGTTGAACCCAACAACAATTTTATTTTATTCAAACCAATTCTGTCCAGTGTTTATAGACATTCATTTATGGACAAATGTTTACAAACATTTATAAGAGATTACTCTTCTGTGACTGGAAGCTGAATTCCATAAATGAAAGCACATTCTAAGTTCCTGTGGGCAGATCCTATAAGATCCTATATTTATTTTGTTTGCTGCTACATCCCCAGTGCTTATGGCAGTACTAGAAGAAAGGTTTGTTGAATGAGTTCATTCATAAAGACTGTAGGATATTTTACCTCAAAGTAATAACAATACTTGACACCATCGTATGTGGCAGTATTGTGAAAGTTACCTGCCCTAGAGGGCAAGCCTTACATTCCTTTTAGCCCTAGCACATTGTTGTTCATAGTAGTTGAACCATAAATATGTATTAAGGCAATGTACAACAAGGTTTTAATGTCTCCCTAACCTACTAGTTTCAACAATGACTGCAAAATTTCAGTAAAGTGCAGTTGCTAAGACTGGAACTCAGGACAGACAGGACAGGATACACAAGACCATTCCACATAAAAAAGAAAGGTATGCATACAACCAGACTGGTGGCAGGTGGGGCCCCATGTGCCCATAGCAAGTCATCTGCCCCGCAGGTGGCATCAGTCTTCTTTGCTTCGGGATCGTGCATGAAGAGTGCATGTTCCTGTTCATCCCAATTTGTGGGACTTAAAGGTTTAATGAAGTACCTTTCTTCTCCCTGACTGAAGTAGCCCCTGAAAAACACGAGAATCCAGGTTTCTTTATTCCTGCATCTGAGTGCTATATTTGACAGACTCCAGAATGTTAACATGGCAAAAACATTCCAAGCTCATGGCTGCAGAACACAATGCAGCATTACAGCTGAAGATCCCCACAGAGAAGAGCTAAACTGTTTTCTCTGTGAGGAAATGGAGCCTTTTGGGAACAAGTGACTACTGCAATCTTATAGCTAACCTAGGTCAGAGCTTGCACTAGAATGAAATTTCCTGACTCTTGGTCCAGTGCTCTTCCAATTCCCTTTCCTTGACTGCCCTCAAGGTATACTGAAAATGAAAGAGATTTTGGGGTCTTATAAACAAGAATTAAAACTCTGGCTCTATCACTTATTAGCAGTGATACTATGGGAAATTACTTAATCTCACATAGCTTCAGTTTTTCCATCCATAAAATGAGAATAACAATACCTACAATATGATGGTTATAAAAATGGAAGGATATAATAGGTAAAGCATGTAAGCAGTGAAAAATACCAATTTCATCTTAATTCTCTCTGCTGAAGCCCAAAGCTACATTTCATTCAACCAAAATTTAATAGCCACACATCATTCATTAAGCATTAGACTAAAGACAGATGGGAGAGTCATGGTTTCTCTTCTCTTAGAGCTTATATTCAAATAATGAAGACAGATGTAGATGAAACAATTACATCTGATTCACAAGTACATAATCATATGACAGATATCTAATAT
Source organism: Phyllostomus discolor (assembly GCF_004126475.2). NCBI lineage: Eukaryota > Metazoa > Chordata > Mammalia > Chiroptera > Phyllostomidae > Phyllostomus > Phyllostomus discolor. The sequence goes on along the minus strand of NC_040910.2, from coordinate 53,432,874 downwards.
ATGTAATGAAAGCAGATAATTCCTAAGAAGAAAAAGCAAAAGAATGTATGACAGGCAACTAGACTAAGTATACATAGAATTCTCATATAAGAGGGGATGTGGAGAGATAAAGTAGGTGGTTTAGTGCAATGTCTGCATAAAGGTCACAGTTGTTTGGATGGGGATGTGGCAGTAGAGAGAGAATGTAGTGAATAATCTCAGAAACTATTTGGAGCATATAAGCAATAGGGCTTGATAATGGGTAGTTGAGGGGCAATAAGTCATCAAGAACTCAGGTTTCTGGATTGGGCAAGTGGCTGGGTTGATTATACAATTCACTGAGATAAGGAACACTGGAAAAATTCCAGATTTTGGAGAAAATCATTAGCTTGATTGAGATTTCATTGAGATATCCAGATATGGAAGAGATATGGAGATATGAAAGGGAAAATGAGATAATCAAGTCTGGGCACCAGAAGTCTGTATATCCTGCTGTTGGCAGATACACAGGGAACCCTTAACACAGAGAAAAAATGGCTATGACAGGCATGGGTAGGTCAACCTGGAGGCTGTAGAGTGAAGAGAGAAGGTGAAAAAGGGCTCCCATTCCAAAGGTTCTGACTTTAAAACACAGACTCAAAACCTCTATTTTGAAAACAAGCAAACAATCAAACAAAAGCAATTCAGAAAGCAGTTCTGGTTTGTCATTTATAAACTGTTATCAACAGGAGCCATGTTTCCTTCAAACCTCAAAATTTTTAGCCCTTAGAATTCACATTCATCTAGGTATGATTAAGTCTATCTGATATTCTTTAGTTTTATTAAACACACACCATCAAAGACACACACAAACCACAATGAAGTCTTACCTGAGACCCCTACACGTGCTGATGCTAGCTTCAGAAAAGTTTGCATTAATGATGTGCCCTTGGTAATAACAGTCGTCCTCAAGAAAAGAGGAAAGGGGTTTTATAAGGGAGAGTGTGCATGTGTTTTCGACCCACTGCTAAAGTTAAACTTAAAATCTCAAAATAGGATCTATAATGGTTTTAAATCATTTTATGCTGAATAACAGTCAATGTAGAGATATTGAAAGCATTTTAAAAGTTTTTTTATGGTTAAAATCTTTACTATTTAGTTAATGATCTCAAATGTCTACAAAGTGTTAACTAAATGTTGGAGTGAATGCTGGTGCTGCAGAGAAAGGACAAGAGGGTAAATACAGTCTGGAAGAAACCAACTTCCAGACGTATGTTTATGCACCATTTTACCTGAGCACCCCAAGCATCAGACATTCATTCTTTTCCTCGACTGATTGCTCATTATTTTTTTCTAACAACTGTGAGCTATTTCCAAAGAGTGTGTTATTCAGATTGTGTTAATATTTCTTTATTTATCCCAGCAGTTTCACCAAAGTGGATTAGTATTGCATCCCCTGCCTCCATTTGGAGCAAAATGCCCAACCCTAGCCCTTTTTCACATGTATGTTCTTCTGTCAAGTAAACCCTTCTACTTTTGGAGAGATGAGGTATCAGCCCATGTACACCCATGTGTGACTGTAGAATTTTATGGAAGAGACTGTGTGAAGGCTTTCCAATAGAAAGCAGGCCTCTGAAAAGGTGGCAATGTTAAAACACCTTCATGTTACTTCACACTGAGTCATCTTCTCTGAATGAGAATGAAGAGTGGAAATTGTTTAAAGAAAATACAGAATTTTACAATTCTACCATTGAGGAAATGATCTTGAGTTGGAGAGATTACATGATCTAGAGAGGTGACAGGCATTAACTAGGAACACCAGAGGTATGTGATTCTTCCATTTTCTAATGAAAATAAGAAGCTCCTTCTGTCCACTCTCCTGTAGGGACAACTTTGAGGCTGGAAACTGTTACCATGGTTGTCAAGGAGTGACTTTGTTTTTGTCAGACTCTCCAAATGATGGAGGGTCAATTAAGAAATGACTACTAAATAAAGCACTAATGCCATAAATCCTGCTTCTCTTTCCTTATTTGCTTGGCAATGACATTGCATTTGGATGTGTGGGTCAAACCCCAATTAACATTCAGTCTGGGACACTCTATTTTACCATGATCTGTGGGCTGGCGGTGACCTCCTTTCCAAAGGAATTATAGTGTGTTTCCGTGTAGCCTGGTGCACGGATGTTCCTAGAGAAAAAGCAAAAGAAAGTCATGATTACTCATGCTGATTGCAAAGTTCAGTGATCAAAGGGAGCACTTTCACCAGTGAGCAGTCAAGTTTTAACTCCTGAACTCCTCCGAACCCCTGAGGACATGTCCCAGCATGAAAGGGACACTTAAGACAGAGAGAGCGAGAGGGGCAGGGACCTTCATGAGCAGTATGGGACAGTGTCTGCTTGCTCACCAGACTGTGCATGCTGATCTGAGGAGAGATTTGAGGAAGAAAAGCAACTGAGAAGGGGATAGTGGGTAAAAAAATGTCTGAAAAGAGCAATGCTCCTCACCAGTCTAAGAGAACTGTGTTTCCACCTAGCCCTTTTAGTTACCAGTGACTATTAAAGTTTATTGAAAATTAACTTGCATTTGGTAGTTAGGGCCCTTCCATAATTCTGCCAAGCTTCTTAAAATTCTTTCAGTCACCCTCTAGAAAATAGGAGTCTGAATATATTTGTAAAAGAGGTAGGGCAAAGAGAAAAGGAAGTAACTTATATGTATCAAATGCTGTACCCATACTGCTCACTGGGTTAGGACCTGTTACAGGAGTCATCTGATATAATCTTTTCAACCATCCTAGAAGGTAAACATTATTCTATTTATTTTTCAAATGAGATTAAATAATTCAAGTGGCATAACATTATATTTAGGTCTGCCTTAACCCCAAGCCTGTATTACTTCCATTACACCACACTATTTTTGAACTCCAATCAGTTGTGATTTTTTGCAGGAGGTGATAGTATGTTTGTCTATCTTGCTGTCCTACATAGAACAACTGAGGGACTCAAAGAGCTTGAAAGCACAGGTTAGGAAAAACTATTTTTGAAACAGTGTAGATGGAGGATGATCCATATCTGGGTGAGAGTTAAGGCTGTGAAACTTGAAAAAGAATGTGGACTTTTGATGAACAGGACAAAGAAGAGTGTGAAGGAGTGAGAGCCCAACATAATGTGCGAGAGGGATGGCCAGGTCAGTGGGCAGCTGGGCGGAAGGCGCATCGGCTCTGGAGTCCGGCCAGCCCAAGTTGGCTTCGCCACGGACTGCTACTTTGGCCCCAGAGTTTATTTAATTTATATGTCTTAGTATTTTTCCCCAATAAAAATGCTTGCAAATTGTTTTAAAATTTAATCTTTCAGTACTAGAATAATAAAGTGAAATAATATAGGGGAACGGTTAAAAATCTATAGCTATTTTATAGAGTTTGATAAAATGTATGTCTGCTTGCACCTCATTCATCATTTTATTAGAAGTATCAAAATACTTGTAAACTGTTGTTTTACCCAGTGTGTTTCTACGACTTCAGTAGGAATAAATATTATTGGGCCAGTTGAGAGCCAAAGCGGGCTACGAGGTCTATGAGGTTTCTGTGAACCATAAGGAACAGCAGACTCCATTACCACACTTCCCACTTGCTGACTTGCTGTTGGTGAGGATTATATCAGAAGGAAAGACACTTACTTGGATTTTTTCAAATAAAGCACTGCTATTTTTCCATTAACTGTCATTTCATATTTCAATTCAGTTTCAAATTTTTCCTGCAAAAATGCACAAACATTTGCTGGTAATTAAAAACACACACAAATATTCATGTTGCTAGGCCTATCTGTTTAATCATTAGTAAGCAATGCCTGTTTTTCATCAACAGTAGTCTGTTTAATGCTAAATGTCTGTTGCTTCCTCTTTTAACAAATAAAACTAAATAGATAAATTATCTCTGAGACCTGTATATCCATCCATCTACCCATCTATCCATTCATTTATCTATCTATGCATTTTACGAATATTATTTGGGTGCTAGTTATTTGCAAGTTATGGTTTGGTTCTGGAAATTTAACTCGAAGTAACAAAAAATGGTATCTGCTTCTATAAAGCATATTATCAAGTAAAAAGACAGACAATAAAAATAAGTTACATTGTATGATGAATAATATAAAGATGGAAGCAATGTAGGATGTCTAATATCCTAAAGGAAGGAATGGCTTTCCTGGGGAAGGAATGTATAAGCTGAGATAGGAATTAGCCAGGTGAAGGAGGGTGAGGAAGGTATTTGAGAAGAAGAAATGGTACACACGTAGACCCAAAGACCTCTAAGTCTCTCCCTGGTGATTTTTAGTGTGAGACCTTCTTCAGACTCAGTGGAGGTCAGAATATGAGCAAAATAACAGGAATATATACCTTAAGGCAGGAAGAAGTCATCAGGAATAAAGAAAAAAATATCTCCTCAAGTAAACCATGTGAAATAGGAGAACTAGTTTAAGCTTAGAATTGTAAGAGTTCTGTCCAGAAAGCAGCCAGCCATTTACTATGAGAAATAGTGACATTTATTGAAGGCAATACAAGATACAAGAAACATTTTACATAGGACAATGATGCTTCAGCCCCCTTCAAAGTAGGCACCTTCCCAATTAAAAAGCAGAGTTAACATGGTCTTGATCTTGCTGCAACTTTGCAGCACCTTCTTCAGGCATAGAGAACCAGGTGACATCCATTGGGACGACTGGGCCTTCATTTCCAGATCATAGCCGTAGACCCATGATTCATCTGCAGTTATGATCTTCTTGGGGACATCTGGTTCATTGGTAGTGGTTTGAATCAAGTCATCAGCAACTTCAGCATGATGTTCTTTCTGCTCTGGTAGCAGAAGCTGCAGAACAATTTTGCCACCATATGTTTCATGCCAAGATTATGAGTCAAAATCTCGAACACAGTAGTTTTCAAAATCCCCAGGTCAGCTTCTAGTTCTTGCACTGTCAGTCAACGATTTTTGTTGATTGCAGCCTGTACACATTCAACATTCTCAGGTGTTCTGCTCATTGCAGACCTTCCAGAATGTGGATCACTTTAAACAGACTCTCAATCATTTTCTGAAGCATTTGTACCACACTTTTATTTGAGCTGCCCTCATTGCATCATCCCTGAAAACCTTCTGAAGCATCTAAATAGTTTTCATGGAGGAATGTTCAAGCTTAATAAAAAATTTGATGCAGATTCAAATTTTGAATCTACTCACTCAGTCATTCTGAATGCAACAACCACACAGTACACATGCTCATTCAATGGTGTCTACCGCCCCCACTGACTAGCACAGTGAAGTTGTCATTGTTCATGCATATGTGTTCCAGTCCCTTCTCCTTAGCTGCCAGGTTACATCAATGTCACACAAACCATTCTTTTTATATTAACAATGGCTGGACTTTTTCTGGGCAGACCTCTTATACATAGAAGAAGCTATAGAAGACTATGCAGAAGATCTTATTGGGTACTGAGTCTTGGCTTTGTTCTTTAAAACTGGGTTATTAGCCTGATTACACCCAACATCTAAACATTCACTGGGAAGTGCCAGGTCATTGTTGTTAAAGATATCTACATACGGCAGATAACACGACTGAAAACCACCCGAGGCTGCACCCGATGCCCAGCTTCTCTTCTGCCATCCCTCTCCTGGCCAGAACAGTACCCGAGCTCATTGAGGGACACCCGCTAGTGCATTAGACTCATCAGGTCAGGGGTACCACACAGAGGTTTGCCATCTCCAAGGTCAGCTGTGTTGACCCCTATTTCCTTGTAATTATCAATTATTGGTGTCCTTGCTGGGGTCAAAAGTCCATGACCATAAATATCCTACAGTGTGGGCCTAGATAGACTGAGGCTGCTATAAATTAGTTCATTTTCATGAATAACAGCAAGTCCAAAATAAACCGTGAGGGTGAAAAACAAAATTCACAAGGAATCACTATAATCACTTATTACCCAGGTTTAAGAAAGACTAGATAGAATGAAAATACTGGGGGGATATAAGATGAACTTCTAAACAGAAAAGTCTTCCAGATATCTGTTTCTATTAGCAATGGAGTTTTAGTGGATCCTCACCTAAAAATATTACCTGGAGGCTGATTTAGAAAATAGACATCACTTTTGGAGTGGGAGGTTTGGCCAACACTAGAACAGAGATTATAGATGAGAGGAAACAGCAGCAAAGAAAACCAGAGTTTCTATGAAGCGGGGTGCCCTGGGGGAGGGCATGACTGTGCTTCCAAGTATGATCCAAGGTGAAGGGCAATGCCTGCTCGTAAGAAGTGTGCCCAGCCTGTGTCCTATCTGGGTTCTGAACTAGGAGTTAGGTGAGGAAAAATGCGCCTTGGTTTATAGAACATCCACCAGAAGGAAATGATGTGGAGTTTATTGCCTTAGTTTAGCTGGTCACAGGGGTGTAAATATATGCAAATTTTCTCCAGAAAGCAATGCCTTGGGCAAGGTTAAGGGAGTAAACTAGGAAGTCCCTGGTCATGCATGGCCCTGAATGGGAGCAGATCTATAAAGTCAGGATGCTGCCCACAGGCACACAGGAAATAGCAAAGGAAACCCCCAAGGAGGATCTTAATTCAAGTCTTGCCATAATATACAGAGAATCCAAGACTTCCACAAACCCTGGTAGCCCTAGCTAAGGCCTGAAATTGTTCCTAAAAAAGGGGAAGCATTATGCTGCCACATTCTATTTTATGGAATGAGCCAAAAGCAAGATGATTTTGGCCTCTAAGGACGTGTGTGAGCTAGAGGCTGAATTCTAGGAAGAATAGTGACTACCTTTAGTAGGTAAGTTCCCAATGTCAAGGAACTTGATTAATTATTTGTTGAGTACATGTTTGTGCAGCTCTATGGGAAATGCACTCCAGTTATACTCCTTCATTCGTTTGTCCATTTCTCTACTTATTCATTTGCTCATTTACTCAAATCCTTGTTTAGTTTCCCTATGCCATACATTTAAATACAATCAAGAATATAATCTGCAATCATGAATAAAACATTCAAGGTTCTATCCTGGTGTTTAGTGGGCCCTCCAAAAAGCTTGTCAAAAGATTATTTCATTCCAGAACAAATTGTAAGTCATGGCCAGTTGTGTTGAAGTTAGAAAAATGGAGCCATGCCTGTGTCACCACGGACAGGTGACCCTGGTGCCCGGGTCTCCCGTCCAGGGCAGGGCACAACTGTCTAATGAAAAGTACGAGGGTCCAGGAGGCCTTGAAACATGATTAATCTAGATGGAGGGCCAGGCAGCACCACTGGGATACAGAGATCCCCTTGGTCACATGCATTATGAATTCTGGAGGTTTCAAGTATTGCTCATCACTCTTTTACACAAAGAAGAATAGTCTCAATAAAGAAATCACAAAAATAACTTTCAAGACCTCGGCTTATATCTGTAAGACAGTGTTGTTATTAGTTGTGCTCTGTTTCTGAGCAAAAAGAGAACATTCTAAGTCAGGAGAAAGCATGTGCCTGCTGTGTGGCAGATGAGAACATCACTAGGCTTAGGTTCGGCAGACAAGTGTGATATGCAGAACTCAGTGGCCCTGACAGGGCAGGGCTGAAATATCAGACATGCAGCAGCATGGGTTCTTCTCTATGCAGATGGGACAAGGGCTGGAATCGTAGAGAGATGTCTCTGGTGTAGTTCTGCACACTCACAGGGAGATAACAGAAGCCACATAGTATGATTGCCAGGTAAGATCCAGGTCACCAATGAAACTAGAATGTCAGATAAACAGTGAAAAAGTTTGCAATTTTAGCATGTTGGGTACAATATTTGAGAATATTAATAGTACAAAAGCAAAACTTGTTTATCTGGCATTCAAATTTAAGTAGGTATCCTGTATTTTTGTTTGCTACATCTATAGGACAGGGACTGAGAGACAAGGATGGAAGAGGGACAGAGGCATGGCGAAGACATAGGAAACACATTTTTATTGGCCTCAGCGGTTTAAGTCCAGAAGAGAAAATTATACACACTCTCATACAAAGACACACACACACTCACCACCACTATAATAAAATCAACATTTAAAAAAAGCCAAGACTAAATGGTATTACTCTGACTGTGTAAAAGCAGGGCTTTAGAAAAGGCTGGCTGGCGTAGCTCAGTGGATTGAGCGCAGGCTGTGAACCAAAGTGTCGCAGGTTCTATTCCCAGCCAGGGTACATGCCTGGGTTGCAGGCCATGATCCCCAGCAACTGCACATTGATGTTTCTCTCTCTCTCTATCTCCCTCCCTTCCCTTTCTAAAAATAAATAAATAAAATCTAAAAAAAAAAAGGGATCTATCTTTCACCAAGAAATGGAAGACAGCCTGAGCTTCACTGACAGAGAGAGCATCTGAAGTAGTAAGAACTCCAAAAGAGAGGGCCTACAGTTGTGCAAGCATATTATAATGAAAGGCTTAGGAATACCTAGGGTGACTAAAAAGAGGATTGTGTTGAGAAGCAGAAAGACAACAAAAATGGCTTAACAAGCCATAGCATTAAGTACAAAGTGCCTCGAAGTACAACATGATTGGGTTACAGAGGCTAGCATCATAGCATCTTCTTGAACAGGGAGTAATGACCGCATCCTTGCTTTGCCATAGAAGATAAACAGGACTATTATTGGCTCAACTTTCCGACAAAGAATTTGAAGTCATGTTTACATAAATTTACACAGGGAGAGTGAACAAAGCTAAGACATAGACACAAGCCCTCTGCGTTCAGATCCCTTACACTTTCACCTAAGTTTACAGCCAGTTGTCAGAATAGTAGACTAGATAAATAGGTATTTTCAATAAATATCAAGCCTATTGAATCAACTGCATCCATCTACTCATTTAACAAATTGATTAATCATATAGTATGTGCCAATAACTACTTTATGGTTTTTCATCAAAATAAATTGTTCCAAACCTTAAATGTACTTTTACGTTGTAAAGAACTCACTATATAACTGATGAAAAATGCTGGACATGTATTCAAATTGTTCTCCCAATTTTCAGTGAAGAAAGGCATGGGACATTGTCCAGTGAGTTGCATCTTACAATAGATGGATGCAAGGTATTATTTATGTCTCATTTGACTGGATTTTCCGGGCTCCTCGCAGAGGAGTTCCAGGTGTAGGTAATTAGAAAATTCTTGTTGAATGAATCATTGTTGTAGCTTTCCCCTTTCCTCTTTTGACTGAGAATGTGTCATTTCATTAAGTAGCAAGATTTATACAAACGTGAATTAGCCGCCTGCCTTTTTCAAAAAGACAAAGGTAAATGTCATGGTTAATTATAGTACTTAATTTTAATTTAATATGCATGCATGCACACATTCACCCACAACATTTTATTTCTACTTCAGTTTTAATGTTGATGGTTTTGTTTGCCTGTGTGTCTATAGATATATGGCCAATAAATTGCATCAAATTTCTTTGGGAATACACAGAATATATATTACCATAAGAACTATCCAAAATTAACTGTATAGGTATATATTACCATAAGAATGTTAAATTTTACTCTCTGTATGACCTTAGACAGTTTGTCAGGACCTTAATGTGCAACGTGAGGCAGAATGTTGCGTTTTTGTGAAGATTAATAAACATATTATAGGTCAAAAATGGACACAAATGTGTATGTATATGTGTATGTGTATTGATATGTTAAATATAGTTGTTCAAGTTTTTTCATCTCTGCTAAACCAAAAGCTGCACCTGCTGGTCTGGTTCCTTGACCTCTCTTTCACGTAGTGGATGAACTCTTCTGGGATACACCACTTCATATTTCTTTCCTCCAGAGAAATCTTTCAGAGCAGTTACTGGAAAAAAAAGAAGTAAGAGAGAAGCTTTAGCTGAGAAGAACCATGGCAGGCTGGCTGGAAATGGCCCTCCTTGTGCGCTTCTGAGGAAGGGAGCCGCACGCAGAGAGTCATCCTGTCAGAGAGTGACTGAAGCCCGGGCACCAAAGAGGTCCTCAAATCAGAGGTCCGCTCTTCCCTGCAAATCTTTGCTTTAACCAATAGCTTCAAATGTTCCCCCACTGAAAATATTTATTTTTTAAACTTTTATTTATTTTTAGAGAGAGGGGAAGGGAGGGAGAAAGAGAGGGAGAGAAAGTTCAGTGTGTGACAGAAACATCACACACCCCCAGGTGGGGACCTGGCCTGCAACCCCGGCTTGTGTCCAGGAGTTGAACCGGGGATCTTTCAGTTCACAGGCCAGCACTCAGTCCACTGAGCCACACCAGCCAGGGTCCTACTGAAAATATTTCTTTTGCATTTTCCCACTTCTCTTCATTGTTTTGGATCCCCTGCAGAGGAATGGAGCAAGCAGTGTAGAGAGAAGCCGGCAGAGAAGGCAGGAGACAAATGAGCCCTCTACGAAAAGTCAATGGCAGAGTAATTGAGCTGAAGTGCTCTCAAAACTACACAGTGTCAGTTTCTAATATATTTTCCTTGGGTTTCCCAATAGCAGTGTTTTACACTAACGAAGCAAAGGCTCCAATACCAGCTCCACAGAATGGGCTGGCTTTTTGCAGTACAGACAAACCTGCATAAAACATGTAAAAATATTTTTTAAAATGTGAGAAACAGATCAATAGAACACTATCAGTGGTCAGGAAGGAAATTTCTGAGCCTACTATTATATCAAAAGAGAATCGAACATTTATCTCATCTAACCTTCTATCTGCCACTTGGATTCTCATTTCAACATTGTATCCAGAAGTTATTTTTGAGGGAAACTCAGTTTTTCTAAAGCTGACGCTCGGCCCAGCACCTGTGCTGTGCAGACTGGAGCTGGAGGAAATGTCAGCAGACCTGCGCTCCGGCTGCTGAAGAGGCTGTGGGTCCACGAGAATGCAGATGCGGCGGGAACCAGGGCCCAATCCAAAGACTGACGGACCCTCTGTGTAAACTAAAAGGTTCTCTAAAGGTGGCCCTGGTTCACTGCAGCACTCAAACCTACTTTCTATGGTAGAAGAAATTTATGTTACTATGGTTGACCTTTTAACAAGTAGAACTGAGTATTTTTGTTAGTTCCCTTGGATGACTGTACAATGATCCTAATAGGCTCCAAAGAAGAAATATTTATTAAAATTTTTTTTTCATTACAAACTAAAGCAGAAGTTTTCAAAATTCCTAGTGATATCAATTTTCTTTTATCATTTTAGGATAGCTTTATTTCATTTGATCACTCAGAACCATTTATATCTAACTTTGAAAGATTTTTTAAAAAGTGATTAAATTGTCTAAAAACCCATTGGATCAAAAATGGGGTGTTAAATTGAGGTAACACCTTTCCAGTCAGTGGCCTGAGATTTCAAAAACACTTAAAGTCATGGCAGCAACATTAGAATACCTTAACTTTGGGTTTAGTTGGGGTTTTTAATTATTTGAAAAGAGAGGGCAAATTAAATGTTCTCTGGCCAGTTCAAGTAGTTTTCGACATTATACCAATGAATACAGAATCCTCTATAGTATCTTCAAAGAGGTAATGATCATTTGGATAAAGTTCTAATATCTCATGATAAAATAAGTCTCATCACATAGTCACACTTCCAGAACATCACAAGTTCCCTCAGGCACTTGCTATGACAGAGATAATCACTGGCCATCTTTTATTTCTATACAGTTAATTTTGGATAAAATAAAATAATAACACTAGTTATAAACATTGTCATAGCTGAGTTTCAAAAGCCTAGGAAAACACATTTAATCAATTATTGTCTTTTCCCTGACTGAAAATTTTTGTAATTATCACAATTATTTCAAAATAATATGTTGAGGTAAGAAACTTACTCCTGCCAGAAATTAACTAACAGTATCAGCACAGTTCTCTACAGCCTCCTGTAACTCTGTGATACCGACAAGCCCCACACCAGGAGGCGCCCATGCTGGCTGGCTGGTGGACTGGGTCCAGTCCGTGCAATTAGTCCCTTTAATATGGAGCTCCCAAAGCCATATAGTCACCAATGTTGCAAACACTGTAATCCTTTTAAAAATACTGGATGAAAACAATTATTTTCATCCATAATACACATTCTGATAGGAAATATTATCTAAACTGCCCTCAAGTCATAAAATAATACCTACCCAACTGATTCTTTTTATAAAAGCACAAAGCCATAATAACACACACACATTCCCATTGAGAAGTGGTAAGAATGGTCCAATCCAACCAACACAGGTTTTCTTTGATAGACATGCCGATCTCTATGCTTCTAGTCAGTACATAAATTGTAATGTTTCATAGACTCTGAAATTACTAACTGGCTCTCAAATGTGGAGTTGAAATACATAAGTCAGTGAAGAAATTTATTTTCAACTCTTTGAGGGTGGAGTATTTCCAAATAGCAAGCAAAATAAATCAATAAATAAACCAGAATATTTTTTTAAAAGTCTTTGGCAACCTCTCACTTTCTTCAGTTTGAAACGAATGATTTCTATCTCTTCCCAAACTCTTGCAACATAGTGCATTCTCTAAAGAAAACAGACTGACTTTCCCTTAATGGCCCTTCATTTTCTGAACTCAGGAAGGCCCCCGAGCCCGTGTGGGTTGAGATATAATAAATTACACGGCAGTTAGAGAGATGCAGCAGACCTTGATACTGTTTGGCTCATTCATCCTTACCGCTGATGCTCCCTCCCTACACAGGCTAATTATTTTGAAGCCTGTGGAACAAACAACTGCCATCCAGGGAATATACAAATTGCAGCTGTAACACAATGTGTTTCTACTAATTTGTTGTTAATACCTGCTTCCTCTCTCCCACAGAACTCACATACTGGATTAGTTTGGACTAACAAAACTAGATGAAAATAAAAAGAAATCTGTTGTTTTGGTTTGGCTTAGATAATTAGTTTCATGTTTATTAGTTATTAAGAAGTTAAAAGTTGTTGACAAGATTAATATAACAGACATTGACCTGGATTACTTTGATCAAGTAATAATGCAATGCTTTAGAAAATAAAATTGGTCAAGTATTTATTTCTAAATTAGTCATACTTATTATCACCAGAAATGAAAGAACTAAATATGAAAATGTGAACTCAAAAGGACAGGGCCAGCCAACCGGTCTGAATAACAATAGCAAATGCTCTCCAAAGCCTTCGATGCAGCAACAGAGAGTCAAATCCACTGACTCTTTGCCACTCTAAAAATGACAAGGCGAGTTTTGATGAATTTCACTTTTGGGCTCAAGATTCATATTCATTATTTAAGTTATGCTGAATGAAATCTTCCACTTGATTTCCATATTCTCAGATCATATATGTAAATATTGATTAAGGATATCTCTTTGCCTCTTATTTACATTGAGTGTTTATATCAGTCAATGTCCATCCCTGCCCCCCAAAAGAAAAAATGCAGCAGATTAAAACCTGCCCAACTAGCTAGCAAAATTTTTTAAACAAATATATTTGGAGAAGATGAAAAGCAAGCAGCTCACTGATGTGTTTCATAGAACCTAAAAAGAGCTAAACACCTACCTGAGGCTGAAGACAGGAAGCAAGTGGCCACTAACAAAAGGCCTTGCAACATCCTGGGCGACCCCAGGAGCCTGGCGTCTGTCCGTCTCACTCAAATAGACCAGCACCGCTTGGTCTTCTGCTGCCACCTGTCCAGTGAGACAGAAGGAAACTCCCAGGCTCGTTCTTGTCTCTGCTTCAGGAAGTGTTTACCGAAGGTGTTGCACAACCTTGAAGCTGTGGTCCTGAAACAATGGCACCGGCAGGTGGAAGTTCTCACTGCCTCCTGGTACAAAGATTCCTTTACCATAAACTATGGTTTTTCTTTTCTTCTTCCCACTCAAAAGTAGTGCATTTCTAACATATTGCTATAGCCCAACAAGCCATCATGAGGTAACAGCTTCAATACCTTGATAAATGTGTGTGTTTTTTATGATACAGGTAAGGACATTCCTGCTTTGAACCCATATTTCAGATTGTGTAATTCCTGTGTTGTAAGTTCTGAGATATTGGGAAAGCCCCCCCCTTTAAATACACACCTGATACCATTTGAAGTGCATGATATATAGTGTCACTAATTCTAACAAAAACTTTTTTGAGTCATGTCTCAGGTCTCCAAACTACATATGAGGAAACTGAAGCCCAGAGGCATAAAGAAAATGGTCCAGGGGAAGGGTTTACAGGAACAAGTATAAAGGATACATGGATAAAAACTAGGGGTGGGTGGAAATGGGAGGGAGGAGGAGAGGGCTGGGTGGGTGGGTTGGGATGGGAGTAAAAGGTAGAAAATTGTACTGCAACAACAATTAAAATTAAATTTAAAAAAAGAAGAAGAAAGAAGAAAGAAAGAAAGAAAGAAAGAAAGAAAGAAAGAAAGAAAGAAAGAAAGAAAGAAAGAAAGAAAGAAAGAAAGAAAGAAAGAAAGAAAGAAAGAAAGAAAGAAAGAAAGAAAGAAAGAAAGAAAGAAAGACAGAAAGAAAGAAAGACAAGAAAGAAAGAAAGAAGAAAGCAAGAAAGAAAGAAAGAAAGAAAGAAAGAAAGAAAGAAAGAAAGAAAGAAAGAAAGAAAGAAAGAAACAGTCCAGGCGACTGCAGGGATGGGTGAAGATTGTTTGTGGTAGCGTTCACCAGCAGGGGGCGTCCAGATCTTAGCCTCATCCTGCAAAGAGCAGTTCATGGGGAAATGGTTGTCAGAGAACACCCTTCAGGGGTACGGCCAGGGAGAGGTTGACAATGAATGGATCCCACAGAATCAAACAGGAGGCACATAAATAAAGATTATTGGACCAGAGAGGATCTAATTTTGGTTGGTACTGCCTTTTTGTTGGTGATTTGGGAGGCATTTCTTGGAGCTGAGAATCTGTAGTACAGTATGATACTCTCTCCTGGTTTTCTTCTGGGTGCACACCTCAAAAAAGAAACTACTGGAATGGTAGACACAGATAAATAGGGTGGGGAGATATTCATCTTCTTTTTTTACTAGTAGGTGGGTCCTCCCTCCCAGGAGTAGATGGGCCTAAAACATGGGAGTGAGAGGACAGGGAAGAAGGACCCAGTTATGGGTAGTTTCTGAAGATGCATGGTTTGGGCCTGAATGCAGTAATATAATTGTCCTGCTGTGTTTTCTGTATATTTATTTCATTTAAGGCCTTCCAAATGTCTTCAAATGTGATTACTTAGAACCACTGAATTATATGAATGAGAGATGGCTGGAACTCTGCTTGAGGTGGGTTGTTACCGGAGCACCAGGGTGACTTTGCTCTGTCTCTGTTTCACAGCCAGGACCATAAGAGCTCTACTTCCCACTACTGTACTCACTGAGGGCAGAAGAGGGATTGCACACTTGGAAGATGGTTTCTTTCCTCAAAAGATCTTCACAAAAAAATCCCTTTTGAGCCCAGAATTCTCACTATTCTTTTTGCTTTCCATGTTGATTCTTTAAAAAATGTCATGTAGGAAGAAGAAGGAGTGGTAATTGGTGCCAAAGGCTGGAAATGGGAGGAAAGGGTGATCCAGTCACCACATCCTGGAACCATGCAGGCCAAGGGGATGCCAGCAATGTGTTCTTTGGTGGGACTGAAGGGAACAGCATTGACTGGATGGTTCAAATGTGCCAGTTTCTTTATGTCACCATGTGACAATCTTCACCCCAACTGTAATAAAGTAGTGTTATTGAAACCAAGGACAATAGACCTTTTTTGGCCATATGTGACTAATCTTGGGACCATTGGGTGTAGGATTTTTAATATTTGTTTTTATTTAGTTAAATATTTATAAACTGTCATGCTCATACACTCGCTCCCAGAATGGACATGGAGGAACCACTCATTTGATCCAAAGACAGCTATAGAGTCATTGACAACTGGGGCACTGCCTCCTTTTCCCTGAACCCGGTGATGCGCTGTAGAGAGGGGGCACAGACTAAATGCTTTCCGTGCTGCTAAAGGGATGTGTCGTGGGGTTTAAGAAACTCAGGTTTTAACATGACCGAACACATTCCTTCTCTCTACTCCATACGTACTGAAAACTTGTTTACAATTGAAAACATATTGATCATGCATCTGCCCCCACTTTGGGTAAGGGCACGAACAAAAGTCACCTCCAGGAGAAGACTTGCCATTGTCACGTTCAAAATTTAAAACATCGTTCATATTTAAATATATAATTAAACTACTGAGAATCATTCTAAAAATTATCTAAAATATAAAATAGTTTCATGTATCAACATGTTAAGCATACTATGTATAAAAGATAAAACTAAAATTAAATATCCAAAAATAAGATGGTTATTTAATCTACTACATATCTACTCAATGAAATATTAAGCCAACATTTAAAATTACCTGTACAATGAATTTTAATATTATGGGAAAGCTTTACATAATAATATTAGGACAGAAATAAAGCAATAAAGTTATATATAAAATGATCAAAACTAAATAAGAATGTCAAAACTATTCAGAGTAAAGTACAAAAACAATAAAAAATTCCAAAATATCTAGGGAAGGCTTTTTTTTTTTCATTTGTGCTGGAAAGATATATTTTTACCCCTTTCTTTCTCTTTTTAAAATTTAATTTTTAAGTAGTAGTTAGCATTACTTGTATAATTTTTAAATTATGAAAAATAAAGACAAAAGTATGCAAATCTTTTCCAAATTATTGACTGGCCATCCTTTTCTTAAACCGAGCTCTCCTTTAAGCTATGTATTAGTCCTCCTTGCTCCCCAGGTCTCCACCGTAATGCTTAGAAAATAGTAGCTACTGAATTTTGTCTGCACACTGAATTAACGACTGAAAGAAGGTCACTCTAAAAAACAAGGAGAGCCTCTGAACCACAAGGCATGAACAGCTGAGTCTTAGAAGAAAAGAAGGAAAAAGAGCTCTTTGTCTTTTAAAGCCAAGACAAAAAGACTTAGCATTTCTTATTCTAACTTATCATGTTCTCACCTGTGGTAAGTAGATAGTGGGGCACAAAGGAAGGAAGGCTATTTGCTTTTAATCTTGGTAAATATATTTTTACACAGGAAAGCTGACAGATTTTATCATCTTTCAGGTGCTATATTTACATAAGATTTTACTTTCTTGCTTAGTTGTTAATTTTATTATTAGCCAATGACCCCTTTGCCCATGAAGTACTAGCTATGTGCTTAAGACATGCTACATTCCATTAGGTTCTTTGTAACGAGAAGTGATTGTTCTCTTCATTGTACATTTACATTAAATGCAGTAGGTCATCAGCAGAAATTTGTTAGGTCCAATCAAACTGACCCATCATTTACAAGACCTAATGTACTTAACTAGCAGAAAAGGGCTGGTGGAGCACTCTGTCTTCCAGGGAGAATGAGAGTGGACTTTGTCTAGTCTTACAGTTGTAATGCCCACTTTTTCTGTACCCTCTCCCCCATTCTCTTCCTGGTATAAGAACTAAATTAAGACCCAACATTATATGTACCTTTACATCTGCAGGAAACTGAGAGGGCCCGCATTAGTCTAACAACAGATTTCTCTTCCTGCTCTGCTCCCACCAGTAAGATCCCCTAATCACACACTTGTCCTTATCACAGGTCCTGCTTATCTCTGAATAGTGAGCTTCAGTTTCCTGCCAACCTACAGAGTTACTCAAACAAGCCAAGCACACAACCCACGGGGAGCAGGGGCATCTCACTCCCTTGCTGCTACTAAGCTTGCCTCCCACAGCCCCTGGTCATTCACTCTGTTCCCAAGTGCAACCCTTGTGTGTTTCGGCATGGCGTG
This sequence comes from Phyllostomus discolor, assembly GCF_004126475.2. Lineage (NCBI taxonomy): Eukaryota > Metazoa > Chordata > Mammalia > Chiroptera > Phyllostomidae > Phyllostomus > Phyllostomus discolor. Next base: position 53,415,198 of record NC_040910.2, on the reverse strand, counting down.
AGCATTCTGCAGCCCTGGGCCATGAGTATATGTGACATAAACTGTTGTCAATGGCACCTTCCCAATGACAGGTGTGTGTTCAGCCATACCATAACCTTAGAGTTAAAATCTGTGCCTCACTGATGGAATAAATAGAAGGCAAATGAGACACTCCAGCACTCACACCTCCAGGAGCAGTTACATTTCCTTGGGAACCATTCTGTTTATATCCACTTGGACTTACTATGTTTTGATTTCACAGTGAAACTCCCACAGGGGGATCACATTCCTCTTATTTATAATCAGGGCTAGAAAGAGGTTTCCTGTTTACTCCCATGATCTGCCTACACGTGAAAATCCAGGCTGACTGAAAATCTTTACCATCTCAATTAAACTCAACTTCAGGATTACAGTGACCTTCCTAGCTGTATAGGACCTGCACCTCGGTACTCTGCACTCAGCAGTCCATCCCTTCGGGTCACTGAGCTTGTCTTCGTGTTCACTGTACTCTCTTGGCTACACTGGATTACTCCATGGTCCCTGACCATGTCAGCCATATACTTACCTCAGCACTTGCTTTGACTGTTTCTCCTGCCTAAAACGCTCTTCCCTCAGATACCTACCTGAAGGTCGAGCTATTTCTAGTATTTGGTCTAAGTCCACCATCTCGGTGAGAAGTAACCTGGTCAGAAATTTCTATTTTTCTATTCTCTAGCATAACCTATAACTTTATGTTTTGTTTTTCGTTATTGCACACATCACATACTAGCATTCTACATTATACAGAGGTGGGCAAAAGGAGGCTTATAGTTGTGAGTATGGAAAACAGTTTACTCTTGTGTTATTGTTTATTATTGTATTATATATTTATATTATTTGTCTTATTAGTATTGTTATTACTTTGTATTATTACTTGGGATTAATCTTTTAGGTAATGATGGATGGTAATTTAACCTACTTTTGCCCACCTCCGTTTGTTTGTTTATTTATTTATTTATTTATTTATTTTTATAGTCTGTCTCTTACCAGTTGGATGTAAGTTCCATGAGGGCAAGTGATTACCCAATGATGTGTCTCCAGCATCTAGAATTGCATTTGTTTCAGAATAAGCACCCAATACATGTTTGGTAATTTTGTCAAATGAATGAGTTTAAAGGCTTTGAAAAATTTTTTTAGCAAAAGTTATTCTATTTATTAACATAAAATTCTGATATATATGTATATATATATAGAGAGAGAGAGAGATGCTTCTAGTGATCCATGTTAACCCAAGTAGCACACTATTAGCAGGAAAACTGTTATATTCTATACACCCTTCCCCTCCAGAACCAATCGGCAGCTCCTACAGGTTTACATAGTTGAGAGAATGTCATGCCTTTCTGAGATATTATGCGAGAGTGAGAAGTGGATTCCGATTGGCCTGTTCCAGCAATTGTCCTATCACTCGATGGAAGCTTGTCCATAATGTAGAATTATTTTTACAGTCTCTGAGCCTTTCTTAGACAGTAATGGTGCCCCACATAGGGCACTATGGTTCTGAGTTCACATCAACTTGGTTTGCCTTTTTCACATTGGCTCCTTCGTGCCAACGTAGCTAGAGCTACAGACGGAGTGACAGCTATGTACTGCTTCAAACTGAATCTGACACTCAAACTCAAGCTCTTGTCTAGAGCCCAGTCCTCCACTTATATTCCCTTTCCCACAGGCCATTTAATTCCTGTTTTTAGTCATCATACTCTGAAGTATTCCCTGAACTGCCTCACAAAGTTGTGGAGGCAGGCAAGTCTGAAATCTGCAGGGTGGAACAGCAGGCTGAAAATCCAGAAGAGTTCATATAGCAGCTCAAGTCCAAGGCCACCCACTGGCAGAATACCCTCTTTCTCAGGGGACGTTTATCTTTCTTCTGTTAAAGCCCTCAACTAACTGAATGAAGCCCACAGTGTTATTAACCCCAGCAAAGAACCTGCTGAATGCATCCAGTATCTGACCTACAGTGACTAGTCTGCTTGGAAGAATCCTTAGTGGGCCTTCTAGCCAAACCCAGTTAGTTTCCTAGTAAGAAAGCTGAGGTCAACAAGGCCAAGTAACTTTTAAAAAAGTCCCACTATCAGTTAATGCCAAAGCAGGAAATATACTCACTACTTCTATCTCTTAATCCTGAGCTTTTGTTGTAGTTGCAAAACTCTGATTCAGTTATAGTATTTCTCATGTGTTAATTTAGGCAGTTAATTTGGACCATGGCCGGGTATGAGGCTTGTCAGTATAGACTGAGAGAAATGGGCACCCTTCAACAGTGCAACAAATAGAGGAGTTGAGGGCCTTGTCTTTGGAGGTAAAGTTAATGTAAAAAAAATCCATTATACAATTTAGAGGTTCATCTTACAAAACAAATTTCTCCAAAGCCATCTCTCCTCACCATTTCTGGATGGGGAAGAGGAATGGAACATGCCATATTTGCATACAGAGGATGTGGTTGTTACCAGATAACAAAGTGAGTCACGATTAACTTGTACATCTCTGTATCACTTCTCCCTAAAGCATGATCTCAGGCTGAATGGTGTATGGCTCCCCATCTTCACATGCCCTGTGTACACAGGAGTCATGGTTCTGTGCCCTTTGCTGTTGCTGTAGCTTTGTCTTAGCCTGCTAACGTTTGCTTCAGGTAAATGTCAGATGGCATTTTGTGCAAACATGATCTTTTAGATCAAAATTAGGCATTCAGGAGACATCAGGTAGATAATTTGAGCCCAGGTTTCCAAGAAACCTTAGTTTTACTCTGTTCTAGACTAATGATCTGTGCTGTCACTCTGGGGTATGTCTAGTCCGCTCTTGTAAGGGAGATTTTTTTGTTCTGACCCAAAAAGAACACTTGAAGTCTTGGAGCAAAAGCTTTTAGTCAGCCCTGACTGGTGTGGCTCAGTGGATTGGGTGCCATCCTGCAAAGCAAAAGGTTGCTGATTCAATTTCTGGTTAGGGCACATACATGAGTTGTGGGCTCAGTCATGCCTCCTCCTTATCTCTCCCCATCCCTTCCCCTCTTTCTAAAAATAAATAAATAAACTCTTTTTTAAAAAAGTGTTTATTCAGTTGCATGGTATTTATTTTGGCAAAATTGGAAACAAAGCAGTTCACATAGAAGCATAAATTTAGCCTACAATGAGATATTTCAGCTCCTACAATACCAAATAGAAGTAGCATTTCTAAGGTATTCTTTAATACATTCTGAGAAACACAATTATTTTTTTAAGTATTAAGAGTTGTTTCCACCAAAATGTTCATTTAGTGCACTGAATGCACAGTTAAGCTGTGACAGATAGGCTTTGTTTACCCTAATACTTATCACAAACTTTAATACATTATGGTGCCTGATGACATGCCAAGAGAATACAGAACTGCCAAAAGATATTTGATCACACGGATATTTTTGGTGGAAGAGTGCTAGTTATCTTTTGCTGCATAGCACACCATTCTTCACTCTAGTACTTACACAACAGTCATATAGGACTGCTGTTATCTCACACATTTCTGCGATTTGCTGAGCTAGCCAATTCTTGCTGGGGTCTCACAGGCGATTGCAGCCTCACAGTGGCTGGGTCCTGGAATACCTAAAGGCTCATTCTTGCACAGGTCTAGAGGTTAGCTCTGGCTGTTGCCTGGGGTGCAAGCCTGGCATCAGCTGGGCTACTCTCATAGGGTCTCACCACATGGTCTGGATATTCCTTCACTCAGAACTTTCCTATGAATTCTAAGAGCAAGTGTCCAAAGAGAGACCTACATGGAAGGTGTGTTAATACCTAGCCTCAAAAACCATGCAGCATCATTTACACCACACTTTTTTCATTAGAATCAAGTTACTAAGAAGGCAGAATTAGATACCTTTTCATGGAAGGAACATCAAAAAATTTGAGGACAGGTTTCAATACCACCACATTATTTAAGGTAGTGTTATTCAGAATATAGTTTTGAAAACTCTCTTTTAGATATTTTATAAACTATTGACAGTTTTAGGAAGAGTCCAAAACATCACAATCCTGGTGCTTCACATATCAGTCATTTTAGCTGTTATTACAAAGTAGATCTCATAAAGAAGAAAGCAGCATATTCTTAGGTGATTTATCACAACTTGTCATTCCATACCATACAAAGGGTAAGTGAATGGTAGTGTTCCTTCCCTGTAGACTGAATGGAAATTTCCCATGAGCTCAGCAAACCAAATAATCCATTTGGACTCCTTTTCCTTCTACCTCATATCCAGGGAGACCACACAGCTCAGCTTGCCTGGTACAGTCTCAGATTTTGTGATCAGAAACAAAACATGACTATGAGTAAAGGTGAAAAGTTTTTGTATGAGATTAAAGCTGTGTTGTTATCAGCTTAAAATAGACTGTTATAAATTGACTTACATAGGCCTTGTGGTAACTTTAAAAAACCTATAGTAGTATACAAAAGAGATATAAAAAGTAATCAAATATATCCCTGCAAAAAAATCATCAAGTCACAAAGAAAGACAGCAAGAGAGGGAGAAAAGAACAATGAACCAGTCAGAAAAAAAAAAAAAACAAAACAAAATGGCAATACTAAGACCTTCCCTATCAATAATTGTATTAAATATAAATGGATTAAGTTCTCCAATGAAAAGACATAGAGTGGCTCAATGGAATAAAAAAAAAAAGACCCAACTATATACTGTTTCCAGAAACTTCACTTCAGGTTTAAGGACAAAAATAGACAGGAAAAAAATAATGAGAAATGATATTCTATGAAAATGGAAAAGAGAGCAGGGATAGCTATATTTATATCAGAGAGGATAGAAGTTAAGTCAAAAAGTGTAACAAGAGACAAAAACGTCATTATATAATGATAAAGGGATCAACTGATCAAGAGGCTGCAATTACAAATACGTACACACCCAAACAAAGCACCTATATATAAAGCAAGTACTAACAGGTCTGAAGGGAGAAATAGACAGCATTACAACAGTAGTGGAACACTACAAGACCCTGACTTCAACACTGAATAAATCACTAAAGCCAAAAATAAGGAAACATCAGCTGCCCCATTGTGTTTTTCTGAATCTCAACAATGGTCTGAAATCTCTCCCCTTTCAAAGGTGATTTTAATTTGGGGAAAAGCCAGAAGTCACAGGTGCCAAATCTGGGCTGTAGGGCAGCTGAGTCACCTGGGTGATTTGATGTTTTGCCAGAAAACTCTGCATGAGACATGATGCATGAGCAGGTACGTTGTCCTGATGAAGCTGCCAGTCACCACTTGCCCATAGCTGTGGCCTTCTGAATCATCAAAATAGTTTCTAAGGAGGAATGTTCAAGCTTCACACAAAATCTGATGCAGATTTGTTGCTCTATTTGTTTGGTCATAGCAACAGAAAATAGAATGGTTCTTGTCCAGGGGTGGGGTAGGGAATGTGGGGAGGTGTTAGTCAGATGATACAAACTTCCAATTATAAGGAATAAATTTTGAGGATCTAATATATAGCATGGAGATTATAGTTAACAATGATGCATTTTATAGCTGAAAATTGCTGCGTGTAGATCTTAAATGTTCTTTCCACAAAACACAAAAATTGTAATTATGTGAGGTGATGGAGGAGTTAATTAATCTTATTGTGGTAATCATTTCACAATATTATATGTATCAAGTCATCATATTGTACACCTTAAACTTATGTGATGTTATATGTCGATTATATCAGTACAGCTGTAAAAAATAAAGTTAAAAAACAAAACAAAATAAATTTTAAAAGAATAATAATGGAAGCTAAAAATTGTGAAATAATAGGTTTAGGTTGCTGAGAAGAAAATAGGTGTAAATCTATAACTGCATAACAAAAATATATTTTAAAAAGGAAAAAATGAAAGCTTTATTCAGAAAAAATAATAATAATTATCTAACAATGTAGAAGCTGATAGTATATATTTCAATAAGAAAGAAAATTATGAAGGAAATATCTTAGATATAAGAAGAAATGCTAATATAAAAAGTTGCAAATATGTAAATCTAAATAATTACTGACCATTAATGTTGACAATAATATCTCATATGTGGAGTCAGAAAACAATCTAAAGCTAAAAACCAAAAAATAATGGCATCTGGGTCAGAGGGAATATATGCAACTCTTAAGTTTATGCAATTCAACTACTCAACAGTCTTGTATTGCTGTGGTATAACTGAACACAGGTCCGGCTGCCTGCCGCTACAAAAGCCAGTACTCAAGAGACAGGTGCTGATGTAAAGGAATGTGGTTTATTTTCAAATGCCAGCCACCTGACAGATGAGGGACTCATGTCTCAAAGGTATTCATAAGGAAGGAAAAGGAAACAGAAGAAAGAAATCAAAGGAAGGGATTGAGAAGTTCTCTCCATGCAGACAAGCACAGTCCATTCCAATAAGGCAAGTGACAGTCCAGTATGCAACATCTTGGCTTCTTGTCATCCTGGCTTCGTGTCCTCTGGGCTCCATGGTTGAAGGTCAGCAAATTTCCTGGGGGATGCCTGAAGGGCTGAGTTGGTATCTTTTGAAGTTATTTCCTAGGATTCTTAGTTCCATGTAGATGCAACATGCTGTTCATCTACAAACTTCCTATCAGTCAGAGTCAGCACTCACAGAAAAAATGTCAAAAGAAGGGTGGGTGTGTTACAATTCCCCACCATCACAGTTTTCCACTGTTATAGGGAAATGAATAAATGTTTATTAATTTTATAATTTTATGTAACTATCCTTATTAAAATATAAAGAAATCCTCTATAAGAATAAAATTAGAATGAAAACATATCAAATTAATGTAGAAAATAGTTAAATTAGGAAACAAACCAATATAACTAATCGTAAGTAAATCAAGATGGGAGGAAAATGAACACAAAAACAATAAAGAGTAAACATATGAGCCCTGGCTGGTGTGGCTCAGTGGACTGAGTGCTGGCCTGTGAACCAAAGGGTCATGGTTCAATACCCAGTTAGGGCACATGCCTGGGCTGCAGGCCAGGTCCCCAGTTGGGGGTGCATGAGAGGCAACCACACAAAAATAAGCTGTTTAAAAAAAGAGTAAGCACATGAGTTAAAGTAGAAATATATACCAATACATTGCTCATCACAAAAATGTAAAATAATAGATTATTCAGGTATGTCATAAATAATAAAAATCCAACTATGTGATGTGAATGAAAGGCAACTTCTAACATAAGTTAGTAAAACATAAGAATAGAAAAACAAGTGAAAGTAGATGGAGAAAATATAATAAGCACTGAAAACCAAGTGATGACACAATAGCGGACAAATGGTCTTTGAGGCAAAACATGTTTGTAGATATACACAAATTCCCTACACATTGATAAAGATTTCAATCTACCAGGTTACACAAAAATTTTTAATTTCATGTTTCTAATAACACAGAGAGACCAAATTGACAAAACAAGGAGAAATTGAGAAATTCATAATCATTTTAGGAGATTTAACACAATTTAGTAATTGATAGATGCAAACAAAAATTGATGTGTACAAAAATTATTTGAACAAAAAATCAGAAAAATATCTAAAATACATATATAGGACACTGATATGCAAAACAAACAGTTTCAAATGTTTTCAAATACATACAAAACATTGACAAAAATTGACTACATATTAGGTAATAAAGTAAGAATTTAAAATTTTCAAAAATGTTTTTTGTGCAGGTTAAGTTTTCAGACCACAGCATAATTAATTTAGAAATCAAAAGGAAATAAAAAAATTAAACTCTTATGAGTGGGAACTTAAGAAGAGAGTTATGAATATTGGAACATCAAACAAACACAAATATTAAGAGGAGTTAGAGAATTCCTAGAACTGAATAATGATACAAGTATTACCTAGCACCCATGGACTAAGGTCCATAATCCCTAGAAGCTTCAATGCATACACATAAGAATAGAACTACATTCCACCTGGGTCCTTACAGTTGGGCGGAAAGAAGAGAATGGCGGAGAGCTGAGGAATGGCAAGTGCTCCCTCTCACACCCCCACAAACCTCCACCTCAGCTAAACAGCAGAGTTGACACGTAATCTCTATCAGTCACGTACCTCTCAGTGGAGAAGAAAGCGTTTTAATTTTTTTTTTAAGATAAGCTTCAAAGGGGGAGAAAAAGAACATGAAAACACTGAGTACCTTAAATGGGAGGGGTTGACTTAACCAGAGTATTGTTAACAAAGGCAAAATATTATATTACAGAGAGGAGAGGCTGCACATACCAATGATGAAAGTATCAACTTTACAGTTTTATAGCAGGATTCACTTCCTTTGAAAGTCTAGGTCAATGATTTTTAACTCTTCTTTGGTTCAGAAAACCCTTGGAAAATTTGTAGACTTGACCCCAAGCAAATGAAAAAACAAAACAATAAAAAAACACCCACAAAATTTGGCACAGATTTTCATATAGGAGACACTGAGCCCCTGAAGTCCATTCAGAGGTCTGATTTCAAAATCAGTGTTCTGGAACATGCACTGACTCCTGAAATCACAGGTAGGCTGCAGTAGTGTTGGCAAGGAGGTTGTCACATCTTTGCTGTGATCGTCTCCCACTCAGGTGACCCGGTCAGGACAGAATCAGGCCTGGCCTCCCACCAGCCTCCAGCATCAGTTTCCTTTGGCAGGAAGACCCAGTTCTCGACAAAGCCAGGAGCCAGTTCTGGGACATGTCTCCCATTTCCTAGAACACTATCTTCCTCAAATGCATTATCTGGTTATGTTCAAAGCCTGGGAATGTCACCAGGGACAGTGAGGAAACCAGAAAAGTGGAATAGACTTGGACCTGAACAGTTGGGTTCTGGCCTCAGAGCAGTAGAATGTGCAACTTCAGGCGATTCACTTGACCTGTCTTCCTCTCAGTTTCCTTGTCTGTAAAATAATGCAGCCAGAGGAGACGATTTTTTATTTTACGTTCAGCACTGTGGATGTGTCCAGGAGAGGCAGCACTAGAAGTGCCACCTGGGTTTGGAGGGTCTGATAGAATAAATATACAGAGAAAGTCAATTGTACATTTTTGGTGAACTTTTATTAAGTCTCCAAAGTGTATTTAAAGCAGCTAGCTTTAAATTTTTCTATAAAGAAAGAGACATAGAAAGTTCACTTTAGCCCTGACTGGTGTAGCTCAGTGGATTGAGCACAGACTGTGAACCAAAGAGTCGCTAGTTCAATTCCCAGTCAGGGTATATGCCTGGGTTGTGGGCCAGGTCCCCAGTAGGGGGAGCACAAGAGGCAACCACACATTAATATATCTCTCCCTCTCTTTCTCCCTCCCCTCTCTCTAAAAATAAATAAATAAAATCTTTTTAAAAAAGAGTTAACTTTATTTAGAGAGTTGGGTGCGTTATTTGGGAGTAGGATTACCTTCCATTTATAATCACTTGTAAAACATCTATTGAAAATCAATGGGTAACCAAGATATATTCTGTATTTTATTATCTTTGTAGGGCCTTAGTTTCAGGTAAGACAAATCAATTTATAAACATTTCTGTTTTGTAAGAATATTTCCACTGTGCCACACTAGAAAATTCTGAGTGCCTGCTTTCTCTTACTTTTCTTAATTTAACTCTTTATGATTCCACAAAACAATAGAAAGAAAGAGTTGTGAATAGGAAGGTGATTAAAAATAAACTTATTATGGTGGTATTATTTCTTTGTAAATGTTCACATATGTAGAAAATTTATATATAAAGATATATGCATGTAAGTATATAAAATAATTTATATAATAATTTTAATCACTTAATGTAATCAAGTACATTTTAATTAATTAAATTTTAAATTATAATAAAATAATTTATATAAACAATTTTATATTAATACATACCTATTCATATATACTTATATAAAAATAAATGATATATTCACATCTGTATCTTCACTTAAAATATTCCATCTTGGTGAATAGATACAAAGATTAAGCAAAACATCTTTTGGGCTTACAATCCCTCACAGATTTTAAACATTTCCAAAACTGTTCCTTTTTTCCCAATATTACCTTAAATGATATTTCAATGTAATAATTCCTTCCATTGATATAGCTACTTAGAATTTTGCAAAGTGTTGTTACTAACAAGCCTTCCTTTAATTTGACTTAAGCTCATGGGGTAAATGTTTGATGGTGAACTCTGAGCTTGGCTGCGCCCGTAAAAGCTAAAAGAGACAATAAAAATCAAGATGGATTTGTGTTTCCTTTTCTTATAAAATCCCTAGAAAATGTTCCATACATCATGTGTTAGTCTAGAAAAATCAAAGATCAATCTATCAATTTTAAAACCGTTTAAGATTTAAGTTGTGTCTTCATATTCTAGGGTTTCATATAACTTGTTCCTTTTTTTAACTTTATTTTTATGGTTGACACAGTTACAGGTGTCCCTATCCCCCCTACCGCCCATCCCCACCCAAGCCTGGCCCCCTGCCCCCTGGTGGTCAATACACTGCTGCTTGTGACTATGGGTCATGCAAAGATGTTCTTTGGCTAGTCTCTTCACCTTTTTTCATCCAGTCCCCCTGCCTCCACAACTGTCAGTCTGTTCCATGTATCCATGACTGTGTTTCAATTTTGTTCGTCAGTATTACAACTTATTTCTAATTTTACACACTGCTAATGTAAGCAGTACCCCACACCAGCACATTCACTTTTAGCAAATGACAGGATTAAAAAATAATTCCTATCACCACAGTGAATGGAGAGTATCCATTTACCCACTAAGTATTCTCTGAGAACATGTAAAACATGTTGGCCATAAAATCGCTGTCTTGGCCTGCCCATACTTGCCAGGCACGGCCCTGGCGTCAGGCCAGTCACACTACGGAGAAGACAGCGCAAAAGCAGCTGTGAGAGTTAGATGAGAGCGGGCCCTGGAGCAGAGACACTCCACTCCGGAGTAAAGTGGAAAGTGCCGAAGTTTTATAAAAACATTTGAAAAAGGAACTAAAACTTTATAAGAAAATTTATATAGTTGGAAGCTAGTTTCCCTAAAATTTATGTTTCCATAATTCTTGGCTCAAACTCTGACCCCTGGTGCTTCCAGAAACAATTACAGTTTCAACAAAATGATTCCATGGAACTCTGTTGGTCCTGAATCGACGTTTCCATTTTTTAACTAATTGTTGTTATTACTAGTAATAATGACATAGCGAAAGTGGTCAAGTTTCATAAGTGAGTTTATCTCATGAAATTTCTGGAAGAACTCCTAGAATAAACAGTTAAGCTAAATATTTAGAGTTTGCCAATCACAAAGAAAAAAGATGGAATATAAGAAACACATGATGGTAATATAGGGTACAGCTGTATGCATTTCTTGTATTAACTTCCTTTTTCCTTGCTAAAGATGCCACAGTTATGCTTGGGTCTTGGGGGAAAAAGTGTGAGTGAGCAAAGACTGCTTTTAGTAATATCTCTATCAGCAATCTCCCACTAGCCATTCCACTGGAAGTGGCTTTTTTCAATTAAATCTCAAAAACTGAATGTCTTTGTGAATTTGGTAAATGTTTATCAATTACCTATACATGGGCAATGTTCTAGGGACTACAGATAAAATGGAAATTAGTGGGACATAATCCCTGCTGTCACTTAATATTATAACCTAGAATGCAAAATATGACAAGTCTTTTTTTCAGTTTCTTTTTAAAGATTTTATTTATTTATTTTTAGTAAGGGAAAAGGAGGGAGAGACAAAGGGAGAGAAACATCAATGGGTGGTTGCCTCTTGAACATCTCCTTTTGGGGACCTGGCCTACAACCCAGGTGTGTGCCCTGACTGGGGATCAAACCAGTGTACAGGCTTCCCATGCCTATGCTCAATCTATGAAATACACCAGTCAGGGTGACAATTCTGAAAATACACTAAAGGGAGAGTATAATAGTTATTGTAAAAGGGATTCATGCCACATTAGATATTTGATTTGGTTAGTTCTTGATTAACAGTTGCATGTGAAATTACTATAAATCCATTTCTTTCAATAAATACAGTGCTATCAAAGAGGATGATTCCCAGTAACCCATTTCATACTACTTATGAAATACTAATATTATTCAAAAATAAATACAAATAAAACATATTTGTGTATATTTAGGAGATATTTTTACTGCATGGATTGAATGCTTACATGCTTTTCAAATTAGAATTTATGAGAATGGACGATAATCTTAAGGGAGAATTATAAAAAGAAAAGAGCTGAGAAATGAATTTAGAGTAAAACTACTTGGAAGACAAGACATAAAAAGGAGTCAGTAAAAGAGTGTGAGATGTAAGACAAGAATTAAATTAGTCACTGTTGCAGAGGCAAAAGAAAGTGTTGGTGACAAAAAAATAGGAATAGTGAATTACAGGAAGTCATAGGAAATGAGGTTTGAGGATAGAAGGGAAAGAGAAATAATGAGAGGTCAAATATTGAAAGGGGGCTGAGGAACTCTGCTCAGTTAAGAGATTTGGGATCCAGAAAAGAGGGAGGTGTCATGCTAATATAAGGTAGCGCCAGGGTGAAGGAGAGTTTGTATTGGAATGGTAAGACATGAATATGTCTGAAGGCAGCAAGGAAATGAATGAGGAGAGAAGAAAGAGAGTGGATAAAGAGGTTATAGAGACTTAGCTGGTTTCATAGGAGTGGGAGAAGATGGGATTCACTCAAGGTAATCTTCAGGAGGGATTTTGTGAAGCACAAAAAGAAATAGGGGAGATATAAAGAAGCGAAGGGGCTCCTAATGAAAGGAGCCAGTCATTCTTATTAACAGAGAGAAGGCCACCTATCACAGAAGCTAAACTGGGGGAGTAGATACTTGAGGAAAGTTGAAAAGGGATGAAGTAGCCATTTTAGACAATGCAACAAGAAGACCACAAAATTTAAGTGAAATAATTACGGGTCAGAAATGAGGTAGAGACTGACAATATTTCAGTAGGATCAGCATATTAGCAAAACTTTCTACAGTGATGCTTGGCACTAAAAACAAAGCAAGCAGTGTGAATTTGCCTCGGTTGAACTTTGATAAGGTTGAGTAGCAAAAGTATACAGTGTACTTTCTTATAAGTCAAACTAATTTGGCCCTAGTAAAAACTGTAGGACAATTAATATCATCCCTGGGTTACACTCTGATGTTGACAAACATCACATCAATACTAACCGGATGAGCCAGAATGCCCACAGGGCCCCATCTGTGAGCAGCCCAACCCAGTGCAGGCAGCCACAAACCATGGGTTACTTGTAGCTTCAAATGGGCTGTGGAGGGCCAGACGTGGACAGCATCTGACATTGGCTTGCACCAGCTTCTGACAATACCAAAGGGAGCAGTATCCAAAGGGAGAGCCCAACGGGCAGGCACTAAGCTCTGCTGAGATAAATTCTACTTTGTTCTTTTTCATTATGTTCTTTATTTTTTCTTTATTAATACTTTTTCACTTTTACTTTTTTCTTTCATATCTTTATTTTACTATTTTTCTTACCCTATATTTTTCTTTTATCTTTTCTTTTTCTTTTTTCTTTTTTCCATTTTTCTCTTTCTATTCCTTATTCTTATTTTTTCTCCTCCTTCTTAAATAAATTTATTGTGATCACTTTACAATATGTACATATATCAAGTTATGCTGTACACGTGAAATTAATATAAAGTTATGTAGCAATTGTACTTCAGTTAAAGAAAAGAAAACAAGCTGTCTTACAGGAAAAGTTGCCCAACTCTTTGAGAAAAAAGATTTGGAGAGCTTTGAGTATTTCCTTTTCCAACACTGTCCATATCAAGAGCCTTATGTCTACAACATCAAGATCTAGTATTACAATTCAATATACTATTCAGTGAGTATTTACTGGCATCAACGACACACACTCTAACATGGACACAGATGAAGCCATTTCAGGTTTATTTAGAGGCTTAACAAGAATGAAGGGGGAAAAACAATTGATTCTTACAAACCATTTTCCCATATTCAAATCTGATCTGTTCCATCTTGATTTATGTTTAAAATGTTTTGTATTTTCTTTGAAATCATCAAAACTACAGAACAGAGGTTATCTCTAAAGAAACAGAATAGATAAAAAGTACAGGCAGTGACTGAGTGGTATCACAAGGAAAATGTGTGGTTAGGTAACAATAATGAAGCTTGGCATTGTCTGAATCAACCATGCTTTACCAAGTTCACAGGATACTTAAAAGAGGTGGTTTTATCTGTCAAGATCATATACTTACCGAGACATGTTCCCTGACCATACAGAGACGACACTGATTTCTTCTGCTAATGAATACCTACAGTCTTTCCTGCCTCCAACACTCATGTGGCATTTAGTAAAAACTGTTTTTTAACATGAATAATCTTTCCAAGTAAGTGCCTCATTTCATCTCCACCACATGCCAGTTAGTTATATAACTTCTCTTTGAGTGAATTTCCATCTGGATGTGATAACGGTACCTGTCTCACTAGTTTGTTGTAAAAATTCAGTGAGTTAATATACATCAAGCACTTAGAACAGTGCCTGGCATAAGCCATAGCAGTAATAATAATAAGAGTGGTACAGTAGACTGAACACTCTTTAAGAGATTAAGTTACACCATAATGCTTATCAGAGTGTGGATAACTGGTGCATATATGTTGATTTATACTGGATATAAATAACTGCACCTATGTCTTAGCTTCTGGGAACTAGAAGAATGAATGCGTTTTTGTCATTGAACTTATCAGAATGTGCACTTTATAAGTTATATTAATGTCTAATCACCATGTTATACCTGAAATGAATATAATAGTGTATATCCACTATAATTGAAAAATTTAAAATAAATTTAAACCTGATTTTTGTGCAAAAGAAGCACTCCCTTAAGAGGTTAGGTTTAGCTTCAAGGTAAATGGTTGTTACTCATTAAAGCCCAGTTATAATCAACATATCTGAAACACCTTGATTTCTGGCTAGAATATTTAAACCTGTGCAAAAGGGTAACAAACAGATGCCATTACAAATTACTGGTGAAGAATAGAGTTACCTTACTGATCTATGGTACAATAGCTATTACTCTGCTTACTGTCACCAGCTAAGGATCAAACACAAAATTAACCTTCGACCAATAAAAGTATGTATTTAGAAAATCACATCACACAAAATAAAACCTTCCTCTTATTACCACTTATACTTAACATGTAAATTCAAGTTTTCTCTGTCTGTGATTGACCTGTTTTCTTTCCCCTTTAGCTTTTCAGAGTATAATGATATGAAAGAAAAATTAAAGGAAAAATCAAAATAGGGAGAGTATAGCATTAACATGTAAATATTTCATGAGATACAATGATACATTAGAAGAAAATCATAAGTGTATTTTATTAAAGTATTTATATCTTAAACTGAATCAATCAGAACATGCCATGATACTCTGCAAATTTAACTGCGAGAATTAGCAGTGGGCTTAAAGCCTAGGAAGTCATTAGAAGCAGCGGGAGAACTGAGCGTGAGAGGGGGCTTGTGCTGTGATTCTGTGTGTGGATGTGTGTGTGCTTTGAGGAGGCGGGTGGAGGGGGACCAATCATTAGTTAGGAAGTGAAGCTACCAATATTTTAATCCAGGAATTACAACTGGCTAGGTAGGTGATCTGGACAATTCACTCCCAGATTCTCATGTCATTTTTCCTTTGTAAAATGGGGACAGTAATACAGGGTGGGGTAAAAGTAGGTTTATAGTTGCTTATAGAGAAAATAATACAATAATTAATAAATAAACTCTGTGTTTCACGCACTCACAACTGTAAACTTACCTTTGCCCCAGCCTGTATATTATTTGCCTGTCCCATAAATAGTAGAGGGAAGACAGAATTTATAGCACTGTGGAAAGATACAGTCTACAAATTAAGCAAATGTTAAGATATTAAAATAAGAACAAAATACTTCATGTAAGATTTCTGTTGACCGTCATCTTACTACATTTGAGACCAATGTGATATTGGGTTGAGCCAAAAAGTTTGCTTAGTTTTTTTCCACATGATGGCTTTAGTAGTCTTAGTTGTCTTTAACCTCGTTTGAAACAATTTTGTTAGAGTGTATTGTGACATATGTTGTATCAGTGTGAATTTTAAAAAAGAACTTATCAACATTGGTGAATCTTTGTACAGCCATTTTAATATTGAAGCTGGAAGAAAATAAGCAACATTTTTGGCATATTATGCTTTATTATTTTAAGAGAAGTAAAAACACAACTGAAACACAAAAAAGATTTGTGTAGTGTGGAGAAGGTGCCGTGACTGATCAAATGTGTCAAAAGTGGTTTGTGAAATTTCTTGGTACAACTGATATTTTGGCCAAATAATTCTTTGCTGTGGGGCTGTCTTATGCATTGGAAGATGTTTAGCAGCACCCCTAGCCTCTACCTACTAGAAGCCAGTAGCCTGAGATAGCCGACATAGTCAGAATATTCAAATCAATAAACTTATTGGTGAAAATTAAAAATGTGTCTTTTATTTTATGGTAAAAACTAACGTTACTTTTTGGCTAACCAAATAATTGGCCCTAGTGTTTCTATTCTAAGCACAAATCATTGATTCATGGATAAAAAACCTTTTTTTTTTTCAGGAACTTTAATGAACATTTTTCTGAATTCCAATGTGCCCTATATTGTCAATACTCTAATTCAACAAAATGTCTTAATTGATCACTCTAATACTTTCAAATTTAATTTACCATGGGCCATATTCATGATAACTCAATCCTATGTACTCAACTCAGTATCTAGTCTTTATTGCAAGGTATAGTAATAACTCACACTAAGTGAATAAATAAATGAATACATGACTCAGAGGTGGCTATTTGGAGATTCTCTCAGTTTCTAAGAAAAGTCATGTGCTCTATTTTCCAATAATTAAAACAAAATTGTGAACACTTCATTTTGGTGGTAATACAAATGGAAAAAGAAAAAGCTGTTTCTCCAATATTAAATAATTCTAACACCACATTTGTGGAGGGTTTTTCAACATGGACCAATTCTCTGACATTAACTGGGTGCCCTGCAGTTCAGATTGGTTCTGCCCCTGAAGTTACCTGATCCCACAGGTTAAGGGCCCTGCCCAGCAAGACTGCTCCAATTTCAGGTGACAATCACAAGGTCAGGTGTCCTCTACTTCTGATCAACCAGCTGTAAATTGGAGCTGTTTAAACCACTATTCAGGTTCAACGATTTGCTGGATTGACTCAGAGAACCCAGGAAAGTGCTTTGCTCACTATTGTCAGTTTACTTGAAAAGAGATAATGCAGGGACAGCCAACCCTAAGAGAAAAACAGGGCAAGGCATGGGGTAGGACTTTTTCCAAAAGTCACTTCATTAACATAAACTCAGGTGAGGTTGAAAGAACTGCTATGAATGAGAGAAGATGCTCCTTTCATCTTCACAGCTCTAAAGTTATTTTGTGAATTGGGGACAAAAAATATTATAACCAAAGATGTTCCTTTTTCTCTTAAAACCTGGGACATTACATGGAGTTTAGGAGTTCTGGCCAGGAGCTGAAGACAAAGATTAAAATCTGTATTTATTATATAACAATATCACAGTAAGATAGAGAGAACATAAGTTTTTCTCAAGTGTGTTTTAGTATAAGTGGAAAAAAACTTTTTGTTGTAAAGACGTGACCATTACTATCCATCCAGTGCCTAGCATAACAGGCCTCCAGCTCTTTGCATCCAACCTGCCTTTTGCCAAAGATTTTAACTGGGTGAGTGTTCATTTCTGCATTTCCAGGCACTTCCTGTTCTCAGCATTCAATTTATTTCAGATGCTAGCATTCCTTATGATTTCAATATAAAACTGTTTCTTATGGATCAATTAGAACTTCTTTTAACAATGTGCTTCCATTGCTCACTCATTCTCTCCCTTCTCCTTCCTCCTGCAAGTGTGCAAGCCTCTGTGCACACTTACAGACACAGAAAACAATTACAAGTATTTATATCCTGAAATTAGGCCAGGCCTTTCTGAGGGAGAGTAAAGCTCAAATAATAAGTGCTCTAGAGATGAAAAATATAATTGGCAATGAATTGTTTGGATATTAAAGGGAATTAAAAATAGGCTTGCAAACTCCTCCTAAATTCAAAAGAAAAGTATATGCACAGAAAATATAAATAAAGGGTAACAAAGAACTTACCTGTGTGATGCAATGTAAACAGGATAAGAACTTACCATAAATGGAGCATAAAATAGGCACAGTTATTCATGACAGAGTATTTATAATAGTTATAAATGGAGGCATAAATATTAATTCTCAAAAGATTAGATAAAATGTAAAATAACAAAATAACAGAATATTACAAAAATATGTAAATGCTATTATAGAAGATACTTAGTGTATGACATGGTATGACATTTCACACTGTATTGTTAAAAAGATTTTAAAATAGTACTGTGTGATCCAAATTTTATAAAGATATGCTACATAGTCTAAGAAATAACTAAAAAACATTTTTAATAGTGGTTCATTACAGATGGATGGAAATATGAGAAACTTTTTCCTTTTTCCTTTCTTTTTTTCTTACTTTTTTTGTTTCCAATGATCTACTATAAATTTGTATTTTGCTTTTGTTTCTTTAATTAAAACCATGAGGGTTTTTCTTTCCTTGTTTGTTTCTTTTTTTGTCAGGGAGGGGATTTTAAGTGAAACAAAAAGAAATGTGAAATGACTTTCTAAAGATTCTGAAGGGGAAATCCAGGTCCTCACACTTCTGTATGATCCTCGCAGGACATTTATGTGAGTTCCAGATAGTTGGAAAGTGAGACCTCAGTGATGGTCAGGACAAGTTAGAGATCTATGTCATGGCTTCGTGGCTGCAAATGACTCTAAAGGCAGAATGTGCGAGAGTGATTGGCTGTAATATAAGAGGTTACTGAATAACCCTGGAAATAAGTAGTTTTTTACTTTACAGTTGGGTATAGAATAATACAGAGCAGACATCTGTTTTCTATGGGAAAAGAGCCCTCAATCATGGCCAGTGTAGAGAAATGCAGAATAAATGGCCACAATTACAAACTCTGCTTATTCCCTTAGGCTCCTGATCCCAGTCACATTCAGCTGCAGACTTCTAAATCCTGAAATACTTAGCAACAGATTTATTCTGTGATTACTTAAACCCATTATCTGACATACCACTCATTTGCCAAACATATGTTCCTTCGAATTTTCGGTTCCTGGGTAAACCAACTTGGCTGCACTGTAACTTCTTTACAATTCTGGAGAATTGAAGCTCTTGGACAGAGATTTTTCTTTCCAAAGTTCAATCCAAAAACATGGCTATTCAATGAAGACTGCTTTATTTTATTTATTTATTTAGCATTTAAACTGCAGATTTAATAGGTAATGTATTTTTATTGTATTTTTCCATTACCATTTATCCCTCTTATGTTCCCCTCCCGCCTGCAATCACCACACTGTTGTCAGTGTCCATGAGTCCTCTTTCTTTTTTGCTCCCTCCACTCCCCAAACCCCCTCCCATAGCTGTCGCCTGCTCTCTATCTATGAGTCTGTCCCTGTCTGCTTGTGAGTTCAGTTTGTTCATTAGATTCCATATATGAGTGCAATCATACAGTATTTTTAGCTAGAATTACAATTTAACACCTTTGAATTGTGCTTGAACAATTAAAATTAGGGATTATTAAAATTAACTGATGAAGAAACTCAGATGTTATTCAAATATATTACGGAAATGGGAAAAATTAACTGGGGTTTCAGTGTCTTCAGTGGTCCCTCGGGTCTGCCTCCCGTTGGGACAGAACAGAACCAAGGATGGCTCTTCTTCCAGTTTTCAACCATCTTCCAACCTCTTTTCCAGTCTCCCTTGGGAACCATCTCACAATGCTTAGGCTCCTACACTAGGAACCTACACCGTTTTTTGAACTTAATTCCTTATTGCTGAGCAACCACGAGCTCCAAATTCACCAGAATTATTCCACTGAGGTGGTGGTCACTGTCAACCATCTGGTCACCCTGCAAATGTGGGTCTCATACACCTACCTCTCTCTGGGCTCCTATTTCAAACCAAGATGTTGGCTCTGGAGGGTATGTGCCACTTCCTCTATGAGTTGGCCCAGAAGAAGTGGGAGGGGGCCCAGTGTCTCTTAAAGATGCAAAACCAGCTCGGTGCCCTGCCCTCTTCCAGGATGAGCAGAAGCCATCTCATGATGAGTAGGTGACACCCATGATACTAGTGAAGCCACTGTGGTCCTGGAGAAGAACCTGAAGCAGGACCTTGTGGGTCTGCAGGCTGTGGATACTGCCCACACAGACCCTCAGCTCTATGACTTCTTGGAGAACCACGTCCTGGATGAGCAGGCAAAAGTCATCAAGAAGATAAGTGGCCACCTGACTCACCTCCCCAGGCTGCCCAGCCCCCAGGCTGGGCTGGGTGATGTCTCTGGGAAAGACTCCCCCCCTCCCAAACACAACTAGGAGCCTTTGGGGCAGAGGCCTTTGAGGGACCCCTCTGCCCCCTACTCTGGGTGTCTGGCTTCTGCCTGAGCCTCTCCCTGAAACCACTAGGCAACCTTTTAACCACCCTGGAGCTTCTCCCATGCCCTGGAACAAATAGAAACAATAAAGCTTTTTGGAAAAAAATTGACTGAAATAAATACTAACCTGTTTTCCTCACATACTGAAAAAACGCTTTTATAAATAATCAGTTAGACATCCAATTGCACATATACTATATTGACTTTGGTGTACTAATCCATTAGCACTTATTTGAGAGTGGTGTGAGAGGCACTGCATGTGTGCTATAGGAGAGTACAAAAAAGCAGGCCTCCATGTTTCTGCACTTAGAGACTTTCAACACGGTTGACATAACAAGATATAAGCATAGAAAAAAAGGTGTCTGGCAAAGCAAACAGTGCCTGTAAAAGCCTGAAAGAATGGGATGGGCTCAAAAAAGGCTGTTTTGGTTTGGGTCCAATGTAAATGGAATGGTAGGTGATAAAATAGAACTTCTATATCTATATCTATATCTATATCTATATCTATAACCATATCCATACCCATACCCATATCTATATATCTATATTTATATCTATATTTTAAAGTTTGGTTGCCTTTCTGAAGCATGAAAACTCTTGAACTAAGGTATTTTCCTTGGGAATACGGACACTGTGTGAGGCAGTTTTATAGACCAGACTGGATGAAAACGAGGCTTGAAAGAGTGATTATAAACAGATCATAAAAGTTACTGAGAATACCAAACTGAGTAACTTTAATTTTAGTACATGGATAACAAATACTGGAGGCTGGTATCAGAGCAAGGGCATGATGTAATAAATGTAATAGATATTGAACACTATATCAAGTATCTTACTCCATTCAGGCTGCTATTACAAAATACCACAGACAGGGTAGCTTGTAAGCAACAAAAGCTTATTTCTCACGGTTCTGGAGGCTGGAAGTTATAGATCAGGGGTCCAGAGAGGCCCTGGTTCAGGTCACAAACATCTTGCTGTGTCACCACATGGAAGAAGGCGTGAGCAAGCTCCCCACATCTTTTTTATTTATTTTATTTATTTTTTATTGTTGTAAAGGCAATAATTCTTCTCCTGAGGGCTCCACCCTCAAGACCTACCATATTTTGCCATATATAATGCATAATTTTTTGCCCAAATATTTGAAGGAAAAGGTTGCACATTATCTGTGGGTATAATGGTCACATACCATGGGTATAATAGTCCTGTGCATAATGCACACAAAATGTGGGGGTGTACTATACATGGCAAAATATGGTGATCACCAGGAACAGAATTTTATTGGACCCCTTGGAGTCTTGCTGTAAGCTCACATAGTTTTAATTTTCTACACCAGTCCCTGAAGATACGATCCTGAGATGTAGATAGGTAAACCTTTTGCTATTGACTCAGATCCATTAGTATATGAATATCATCTCAGAATTCACTTAATGATACACACGAAGCCTGCTTTTTACCACACTAGCTTTTGTTTTTACATTTTCAAATGATAAGCTCTGTGTTTATACATTTAAATACATGTGCCAACTATAGTTACTATACAGTAGGGTCCCGAATGAAGAATACTAAATATATCTAAGCCAGAAAGGACCTTGGAAACATTACTTTTAAGTCATATAGTACCATACTAATTGATTCTTTAGTAACAGAAAAGTGTTCCTAATAACAGTAAATTTTTAAAAACTAGGACAGTGCAGTAAACAGAAAAAATAAATAAAGATGTTTAAATTTCTAAAAGAAATCATGAATGGAAGATTAGGAGACTTACTATATACAGGTTGGGGGGCAAGATGTTTTTTTAAATAGTGAGGTTCCTGCTGGGGTCCAGACTTAGTGGGGTCTCAGGGTCCCCGAAGGATGCACGGCTAAGGTGAAGCAAATGAAGCGAGACACCTGGTGGGGTGCCGGAGGACAGCCAGGCTTTTTAGGCCCGACTGACTCACCGAGAAAAATCAATCTTTATTTTTATAGGGGAGGTTATACAACATTCAGTGCATAGTGTGATTATTAAAACAGAAATGGTTACCACAGAAATAATTTCCAAAAACACAGAAGATTTTACAGATCAATCATATTAAACAAAAGTTGTTTTGACCAAGAGGGTCATCAATCAGATAGCCAATGAAGCCATATGGTCACGAACTTTCAGGTGCCAATTAGTAACTTAGTATCTATTAAGATTCTAGGGATTGGTCTAAATTAAAAGGGTACAAGGGGTGATTTATAGGTATATAGAAATCAACTATTGTCCATTGAGGTTAAATTTGTCTCAGTTGGGTAACTGGTTTTTTGCCTAGGTTTTTTGATTTAAACATCTTGGGAGGGGGCATGTTTTGTGTTCATTTCCATGTATTGAGATTATTATTTTCAACTAGAACTCCTTGCTTCTTTACCCTCCTGTCCAGGGTATGGGAGGGGTAGTGGCTCTAGTAACTCTTAAGCTTTTGAGTGGTAACTCCTTAAGAAACATTCCTAGCAACAGCTTCCTTTAGCGTTCTGGCAGTTGGTCTGTCCATAGTTTAATTTTGTCCTTAACTTCCCAGGTAGGGGAAGAAGGCAGCATTAGGGTTGCTAGGGGTCTCTATTCTGTGGTCAGCAAGTCATTTCACACAGAATCAGAGGCATCATGCAGATTTTTTGTTACAACACACAAGTATCTAAAAATCCCACCACCTATTACTAGCAGGGACAGGCATACAGGAAGAGATAGACAGGAGATCTGGCCACAGTCACCTTTGCTGTGCAGATTGCAGCTCATCCAACCTGACTGCGTCAAGGGTCAGCTGTTGGTCGGCTCCCGACAGATCCCATTGTGTATAATTATCTCAATTACCCTGAAAAATCATACTATGAGTATCCTGCAGACTTTAAAATCTCTAGCAGGAAGCAATGAGAGGGGCCAAACCACTCAAGAGAAGTAGTTCATTATAAGCAAAAACAAAAAACAAAAACAACAAAATAAAATATCTGCAAATTGTTAGAGACTTCTCAGGCTTGGAAATCACTCTTTATGGAGCATATTTATAGGGAAAATATAGAGTTGCCATTGTGGCAAGTTTGAAAGATTAATCTCTTTTCATTTTGTATCACTAGAATAAGCCAAGGGAAATACAGCGAGGGCTTGTCTAATTTGGTGAGACCTCTGCCTTAGGTCAGCACTCTGCCCAAAGCCAGAAACACAGCGATGAGGCCCAGCCCCAGAGCAGTGCAGAAGGGTGTGTGGTACAAACCAGGCTGGGGCCAAGCAGCACTCAGGAGCCGTCAGCCTGTCTGCAGATATGATAGGACCCATGAGTTTGGTGGTGCCTGCGAGCCAGCTTTTCCCCAAAAGCTCACAGAGCTCAAATGCACAAGCCTGAGACAGATCATCAGAATCACCTGGGAGGCTTTTCAAAATGCAGATTCTTGGATGATGTTCACTGAGAGGTCTGCAGTGGGGCCAGGCATGCATATTTTATTACCTTCTCCAGATGACTCAGGAACCAGCCAGGTGTGACAGCATACCGCCCGGAGCTGTTGCACCCCAGATTTGTCCTTTGGACGTAAACATTTATGGTTCCCTCTCCCCTAATGTCTGGCAGGTCTCCACGAGCACACGTTTTCCTGGCAGACTCCATTTTCAACTCCGCTTGTCAAACCTTGGATCGATCCAGAAGTGTAAGTATTAGTTTCTCTCTTATCCTAGCCACATAAGGCCTGGCAGGACTCCACTTTTATTTTTCCCCAGGTCTCAAGGAAGAACATGAGCAGTGACTAAGCAAGTAACACAGAAAGTCAGGCCAGGAAACAAAACTACAGCCAAGAAACATATGAAGGATAGATAAAATGCCAGCCTGAAAAGCAAGAACAAAAAAGGCACATCCACCTTAGGGGAGACGAATAGCATCCAATACTGAGACCGGCACAAACAGGAGTGTTGCGTAAAATTATATATATATTTATGTATATATGTTTATATTTACATGTACACACACATACATGAAACAAACAAATACAACTGAGCTAAGCAGTGTGCAGAGCGTAAGACGATGGCACAAAGAAACCTCTGAGAACCACATAGCTTCGTGAGGGCCCAGCGAGCTCTGCCCCACTGGCTGTTCTGCGGGCACTGCCCCTGGCCACCCCATTGCCACTGACCTCAGTCTTCAGCCACTGTTCATCAATAAGGGTGAGACAAGCAGGTAGGCTTCTTTGTTTTCCAGACACAGATGTGTGAACACATCAGATTTTATTGAAGGATTAGAATAAATAAAGACAATGACCACACAGGAAAGGATAAACTCTGGGCTTTTATATTAGTCTAATGACGTAACAACAAAAACCATAATTTTTCCCTGAATAACTTCTGTATGTTCACCTGGTGCCTCAATTTGCCCCACTGCTAGACTGAAAGAGGGCACCAGAATCAGCTAATGGCCCAGCGGGGTAAACCACGACTCTCTGAGCACCAGGACACGTGCTTCCCCCGCCCACAGCCCCGGTAGTGCTGGTCTGTGAAACTGACAGCCACTGCCGAGTGGCGAGATGCTCCCGCTGCAGTGCACCGCAGCCTCGCCCTTTCCCCCACCCCACTTGGCCCTCTCTCAGAAGTACACTTCTCCCAGTGCGGATCCTATTTGGGAATTCTTGAAGGCAAAGGCAGACAGAAAGTGTTGATCCACACCCCCACCTTTCTCCGTAAAATGGCCTAAAGAAGGCAGTGGCACTCCAAATCCAAACCCTTTCCAAATCTGACCCCCGTGATTTATATAGATTCACTTCTTTTTAATTACTGAATTCACTGGGGTACACATTACAAGCGTACAATTCCGTAAAACATCATCTGCAGGCGACATTGTGGGCCTATCACCCAGCAGTCTCTTTCTGTCCCCGTTTCCTCCCCTTTGCCCACCTTAACCTACCCCCTACCCCTTTCCTGCAGGTTATCACCATCATGCTGTCTGTGTCCATGGGTTAGGAGTATGTAAGCTCTTGGCTGACCCCCTCACCATCTTCATCCAGTCCCCTCCTTCCCTTCCCCTCTGACAGCTGTAGGTCTGTCCCATGTATCCATGCCTTAGTTTCTATTTTGTTTGTCAGTTTATTTTATTCACTAGATTCCACATACAAGTGCAATCATATGTTATTTGTCTTTCACTTATTTCACTTATGCTGAGTAATCTGAAGAATAAACAAGTATAGATTATTCAGCAGATAGCTGTTAACTCAAATGCAGGCACACATCAATCTCACAGACTGTAGGGGAAAAAAACACCCTACAGTTTTTTTCTGTCCCATCATCCACAGTAACGCTCTTGAGCAGAGGTGGGTAATTCCTTGTTGTCATGTCAGGGTTGTGCTGTGCACTGTACCGCCAGATGCCACTGCCACCACCCCTCTCCCTTCATGACCACCAGTGATGTCAAATATTGACAACGCTCTCTCAGGGGCAAAACTGTCCTGAAGGAAATCTACTGCCCTGGTGCAGGGCCCTATCTTACTATGAAGAACAGTTTCAGTTATTTCCTTCACACCCTGGTTTTCCAAATTTTCCTCCTCAGACTTGAAGATAACAAGAAACAAACAAGACTGAATAAGTCTCTTATTAGGCATTCCCTTAGCTCCACAAAGTCCCATTAAAACTATTGAAATGATCACTTGTTAGGACTGGAGTGAATTCTCAGCCACCAGCCATCCTCCTCCTTGCTCTGTCTGAGGGAGAGATGGTTGGTGGTGGCTCCATTCCTCCAGTTACATGATGCTCCTGTGGATGAGAATATAATGCTTGAATTAAACCGTATCAAGTTGACAAAGTCGTTGGGAACATCAGAATGAGGTAGACAGAGAACTTTCTGGAATATATGTTTCAGTACCAAACCCTACTAGAACTCAGGCAGATGAGGTACCTGAACTGCCTGTCCAGGTAACTCATGAAACAAAAAGAAATTAATTCTCACCAAGGTGCCTTACCTCCACTATCTCAGTCCCTCAGGAGTTAAGTAGTTTAAGATCTGTTATTTTTTTTTCATTATCTGCATACTGCATGTGTGCTTATCACCATTTATCCCCCCTTTTCCTTCTTCTACCTCCCCCACCCCCTTCCCTCTGGCAGTTGCCATACTGTTGTCTGGGTCCATGAGTCTTTTTTGTTGTTGTTGTTGTTGTTTTTTGCTTATTCCCTTCACCCTTCTCACCTAGCACCCAAGCCTCTCCCCACTGACAGCTGTCAGTCTGTTACTTTTCTTGCGGGAGACCCCTGGACTCAGAAAATCTAGAATGCGGCTAAGTCACATGGTAAATGTGTGGCCAGGAAATAATATCAGATGTGATTCCTGATAAAGACCTTGATCCTACAGAAAAACTAGGTTGTTATAAATCTCACCCAAAATACTCCAGTTCAAAGAGATGAAACAAACTAGGGGTAAATGAGAGAAAGTAATAGTTGACAAAACTGTACTCTGAGGAAGCCTGAAAATGGCACAGTCCAGGGGACATTGCTGTCCTACTGCCATTCAGTATCCACTTCCCTCTCCTTCCACCAATAGGCTTTGGAGAGTTCCTCCTGCTACCCTTCTCCAACATGGGACTTGGGAAGGGTCAGCTCCTTCCCAGCTGTAGGAATGGCCCCTGGTTGGCTTAATGCCAATAAGCAAATCCTATCTCTTGCTCTGTATACTTTGAGGGATAGTCACGATATCCTATTCAGGACAAAAAGAAAAGATAAATCCCAGGATTTGCCTGAGATCTGCTGTTGTACTTCCAGAAGAGGATATCTCTTTATACTTAGGTGATGTAGTACCATGTTTGGAGTCTGGAACCACAGCAGCCATTTGGCCACCCTGAGGTAAAATACTGGAGCTGCCTTGGGTTGGGGGGAGAGGATCAGCGGAAGGACCCACAGAGCCAGAGGAGGATAGCAAGAGACCTGAAGAAACCAGGATAGAGAGAGAGGGGGCAAAGATTCTTAATAACATGATTTGAGTACAGATGTAGTCTCTCCTGAAGGCAGACACACATTTGTGCTCTTAGTCAGAAACTGACACACTCCCTCTGCATATAAAACAGGGTGGTTGGGCTTCCTGTCACGGTGACTAAGGGCTCCGACTGTTGCAGAGGGTATGTGTTGGTGTTGGGCACGGAGAAATTCTTTATATCTCTAATTCCTAAAAGGATATTTATAAGGGATAGCCCAGATTGAGGGAGTTTACTCAAAACTATGAAGTAGCACACAGTTTAGATTGTTTCAAGTGTGAGAGTCACTTGGAAGTTTTAGAAAATAGCTAGTGTGGTCAATAAAAAATCTTTTGCTATAAAAAAAGAATAATTAAAGAAGACAACTTTCAATGGTGAATCCTTTGAAGGCAATAACATCCGCATGGATTTGCAAATTCTGTATTGTTTTTAAAAAATATTCTCAGTGCAGTCTTGTTCAAGACACCCATTTGGAGTTAGCTGTCTGAGTTCACATTCTGCCTGTATTGCTCACCAGTTGTGTGATCTTGAGCAAGTTCTGTAACTTCACCGAGACTCAGTTTTGTCCTGCTGAAGTGTGTAGCAACAATAAAGTCTTTCTTAAAAGCATAATGTGTTTTCAAATCCCTAGCCTTCAGATTAAATGCTGCTCGGAGACTCAGGGTCTAGTTCACTCTTACCTCTTTATAAAACACATTTACAGGATACCATTCACTGTATTTCTATGAGGTAAAATGAGCAAGGTAAAGAAGAAAGAACAGTAAACTTGAAGGCAAACTAATCAGATATAAATTCCTGTGTTTATTTAGTTTTCATGTAGTTCATCTAATTGTCCTTAAAATACCTTCCTTAATTATCTATAAAAAATATGTGTAATTGACAGAGTAATGCCTGTTTCATCTATTCATAAAGATTTCAGTAAATAGTAAATAAATGAAGAGTTTTTGAGATTTGGGAGTAAAAGGCACATAGGCAGATCTGAAAGGAGTCTCCTAATGATAATAAGAAACTGTAACAGGGGGCAGCCAATAGAGGAGCCCCAAACAGGGATTTGTAATAGGGTCCAGAAGAGCTTGGAGATTATTGGCTCCATACCACAGGGCCACACTTCCCCAGGATGCTGGCCTCTGTGTCCAATTGTGGGAGGAGCCAGAAATGGGGCTGCAGAAGAAGATTGGTGCTGGGATTTAAACCAAGGTGCGGCAGCCACTTGGCGTCTTTTTTGGGACCATGTAGCTTTGGAAGTGTTACAGAACAACAAGAGGGGCAGGGCTGGGATGATATACTGTTACTGAAAGGAACCCCCCAGGTTCGTTATGTCTGCCACCTTATAGGAAAGACATCTCTCAATGCCAGAGATTCGTGAAAAGGAAAGAAAATGTTTATTTAATGCTATACGGACTTAAAGTAATGACTTAATGTCTTCATCAAAATCCCAAAGTCTCTTAAAACACCCACAATCACACACAGTCCTTCCTTCTCCCCTTTGCCCAGTCTGGGTTACCATATCTCAGGAAAAGAAATAGAAGTCTGTGGCTCAGGTAGCCCCCGGTTCTTCCCAGTAATCCATACTCAGCTGGGAGGCCTCCCTTGGTTCCTAGAACCATCAGCTGTGTCACTTGGATCTCCAGCTAAAGATGCGTGGTGTTTCTCTGCTAAAGCCGCATGGTGATTCTTCTCATGGCTGTAGGGGGTGGGGTCCCCCCACTCTGGCCAAAACCATGTGGTTCTCCTCACTGCCACAGCCACATGGTCCTTTCTGCACAATGGATGGCTGCAGCCGCATGCTTCTCTTCAACGGCTGCCAAGTCTGGGTTTAAATCCCTGCACCAATCTTCCTCTGCAGCCCCATATCTGACTCCTCTCACGATTGGCTACACTTGCCAGGACTCCCATATCCCCCCAGTTTTACTGGGCTGCCATCATGAGTCTGGACAGGGGTGGCCCCATGTCTTGGAGCCAGTCATCTCCAAGCTCTCAAGCAGGCGCTGTAGCTAGGGGTAGTTGCCTCCCAGTTACATCTTGGGGGAAAGTTCCTTCCATCCCCCTGGCTCAGAGCATGGCCACAGCTATTTAAC
This sequence comes from Phyllostomus discolor, assembly GCF_004126475.2. Lineage (NCBI taxonomy): Eukaryota > Metazoa > Chordata > Mammalia > Chiroptera > Phyllostomidae > Phyllostomus > Phyllostomus discolor. The sequence goes on along the minus strand of NC_040910.2, from coordinate 53,385,720 downwards.
ATATCTATGCAACCAGTTAAAGGTTACAGATGTGTTAAACGACCAGGCCAGAGGTTAGCTGCAAAGCTGTTGCTATGCAAAACAGCTCTCAATGGCCCTGCTCCATGTGTCCCTTCCCCCAACTCACACCTGTGGTGGAGGGTGAGGACATCCTATATATCTTTCTAATATTTCCTGGACACCTTGAGTTCTGGATCCCATTACAAATCCTCCTTTTGGGGGCCCCCTGGCTGCACCCTCCTACAGCTGCAGTAGTCTGCTTTCCCGCCAACAGTGCATTAGGGTTCCCTTTTCTCCACATCCTCTCCAATACTTATTTTTTTGTTGATTTGCTTATGATGGTCATTCTCACTGGTGTAAAGTCCTTTCTCATTATGGTTCTAATTTGCATTTCTTTGATGGCTAATGATGCTGAGCATCCTTTTATATGTTTTGGTGCCCTCTGTATGTCTTCCTTGGAGAAGTGTCTCTTTAGGACCTTTGCCCACTTTAAATTATCGTTGTTCAATTACAGTCATCCCAATTTTCCCCCATTACTGTTCCTTTGCCCTAGACACCACCACCTCTCACATTTAGTCCTCCATCTCCCATTGTCTTTGTTCATGAGTCCTTTATACATGTTCCTCAATGACCATTTTTTAATTGAATTGTTTTTCTTCCTGATGTGGAGGTGTGTGACTTCTCTATATATTTTGAAGATCAAACCCTTGTCTAAGGTATCCTTGGAAAATGTATTTTCTCCTACTGTTGGTTCCTGTTTCATGTTGCTGGTGCCTTCTTGAGCCGTGTGGAAGCTTTTTAACAGGATGTCATACCATTGGCTGACTCTTATCTTTACACCCTTTGCTCTAGGGGACATATCCATGAACACATCACTGCATGGAATATCTGACATTTTCCTGGACTTGTAGGATGCCCTGACTTACGTGTAAATATTTTATTCATCTCGAGTGTATTTTTGCATGTGGTGTAAGTTGGTAGTCCAGTTTCCTTTCCTGGCACGTAGCTGTCTAGGGCTCCTGATGACATCGGTGGAAAAGGCTGAGAACATGCCTGCGTGTAGCAGGCATATTGTATGCATACTCGTGAGAGACATCCATCCAAAATTACCCAAGATGTGTGAGTCAGGCTGGGGCTTCACGGGTAGTCCGGCCACAGATAGGACAAACATCAGAACCCCATGGATGGCATCTCAAACTACATATTGAGTGGCTTTAGATGTGTATTTCCAAACTCAGAATGGCAACAGGCCTGTGAAGTAAAAACAAAGAGATTTTCATGAGTGAGTGGAAATTCATAAACCCACATAACCACAGCAGGTCCAGCAGTCCATTCTGCAGAACCAGGCACCAGGTAAGCACCTGTTGAGACTGGTGTGATACTAGATTTATTGACTGACACCCCCTTTTCCTATAAGCAAACTGAAGCCCATGGAGATGAGAGGATCTTCCCAACACACACCTGGAGGTGGACAGAGTCCCTTTTGGTTGAGAAGGTGGCCCGTGTTCACCTGGGGATACCAGGATGCATTGGATGGTGATGATTCTCTATAGGTGATTGGATGGCTGGTCATGTAAACAAGAGTTCTGCGTGGAAAGTCAGTGCTATAGACAGCATGGGACACTTCTGGCAGGCCCCAGAGGCAACAGCCTCCTTAAGGGAAAAGCTGGTATGATCCTCATGCTAAGTGAAATGGGAAGCCACATTACCATGAACCCCCCGAAATGTCAGCCTTTTCGGCCCACCCCCAAACTCCCAGCCTTTTGGAAACATGTATGGAGGGAATGGGACGCACGAGCTGGAAGAAAATTTTGAGCTTTATGTGTCCTTTTTTATGGAGTGGTTGGGAGAGAATTATGCAATTGTGTTCCTTGAGGAACTTTGTGAGGATTATTCATAGCCTGCTGTGAGAAGATCGCTCCCAGAGTGCATGACTAGTAACCCCAGATTTCTGAAATGTTGTTTCCTTTCCTTTTCTCTACATTTCGAGAATTTGCCTAGCAACACTATCACCGGTCATAGCAGTGAAGCATTCATGCATGTCATGACAAGTCTGTGTGTGTTGTCATTCAGAACTTAGACTGACAAAGGACGTTCCCAGACGCTTGTTTGAGGAGGACATGGAGATGGCCCAGAGACCTATGAAAAGATGCTCAGCATCACGAGCCATTGGGGAGATGCAGATCTTAAAACTGCCACCACAAATTTCCACTTCACACCAGTGAGAAGTCCCAGCGTGAACAAACTGACAAACGACGAGTATGGGAGAGGATGTGGAGACAAGGAAGCCCTGGAGCACTTGGTGGGAACACAGACTGGTGCGGCCCCTGGGGAAAGCGGTGTGTGATTTCCTCAGCAAACCGAAAGTGGAACTGCCTTTTGACCTGGCGATGCCCCTGCTGGGGTTGTATTCTAAGAACCCCAAAACACCACCCCATCCACAAGAACCTCCGTCTGACAGGGATGTACACTTGACAGACCCAGCAGTCTCTTAATACTGAGCAAACTGCTGATGTCCAGGAAGGCTCCCCTTTTCTCCTGCAGTTCCCTCCACCCAGACACACACAGCATAGGAAAGGGCTGACATGGTGCTCATGTGAGATCACCCTTGTGACCTCACCTCATTGGTCTTGCACAGGGCTGCTGTAAGTTACCTGCAGGTATACTCTCTTGTCATATGGGAGGCTGGAGCCGGCCGTGGTAGGCAGTGAGAGGAACAGGTTTCTGATAGGTTCTTCAACACTCACGGCCTATGAAAGTGTCGAGACTGTGGAGATCATCTTGTTCTCTCCACTCTCTCTACAGTTGGGGGAGCTGGACAAGGGCCCGTCTCAGGACTGTGGATGCCTGGTAATGAGACTTCCAACCTCTCTATTTTTCTGTCATTGAGAAAGGCCACTTTTTGAAGGTGCCATTTCCTGGTCCTTCGAAAAAATCAGACTTGCCTAAAACTCTACAGGACTGTTGACTCTCACCCACAGCCCCTCTCTAAATGTCACAAGGTATCCACAGGGCCACCCCCCACCCCCACTTTCTTCCAAGACATATAACCTGTTGTTTGAACTTTTGGAAAGGAGTCCTTAGGGTAGAGTGTGGTTTTCTGATGAATTTAGTGTCCTGGAGAAGTCACTGTGTAGCTCCAGACTTCACTGGAAGCCCTACATGCACAGTGGGGATGGTACAAGAAACTCATCTCTAGAGACATTGTCGTGTGTCTATGATGTCAAGTGCAGGATGATGCCTGTGAGCTGGTGTTGCATGTATTTGGTAAAGAAAACCTCAGACATGGCAAAGTTACGAGGAAGGGTAAGATGGAGCTCAAAATACCACCTAATAAAGGCCTGGGTTTTGGGCTATGTAGCCTTTGACAATGTGCACCACTTGGGCCACATTTTTACCTCTTCACCTTTGGTGGAGGGGAAATTCAGGAAACGAATACGTCATCAAATGTAATGCATCATTAATGTCATCATTAATGGGCATCATCTTCCATAGCTCCTGTAACACTGAGGCTCAGACCCTGTGCCTCCCATGAGCCTGCAAGCTGGGCAGTCTGCTCAGTGACTTCTAGTGGACCCTCCCTCCTGATACACACATCTTTGTTTTGACACTTGGTCTTGGCCGACTGGTTTTCCCCAAAACACAATGCAGACCATGTGATCTGAACACTTAATGCCAGTTTCCATGAAAAATAGTGTCACTTTCCTTTTATTCAGTTCTTTGAGTTCTCTTCCTTTCCCTCTAGTTTTATTTAAATCCCTCTTTCAATTCTGGTACTATCATCTGTGCCATAGAACTTTGCGTGGTGTCCTGCTCTGCTTAGAACCAGACATCGTGCCTCCTGTGGGCATATGTGTTTGGTGGTCTCCATGATGTCTCCGGGTAAATCCTGACTACTGATATGAACATGGTCGTGTCAACGAGGAGGGGCTACAGACCGGACTGAAGCAGGACTTAGAAAATCCTTTTCAGACTGTGGCTGGGACAAAAATCTAGCTGGGTGACACAGATGGGAAAAGAATTTCCTGGAGTCGCCAATGCATAGCCCAAGCTTCTGGGTGAGGTGGGAGTCATTCCCTGTCCTAAAAAACACTTTTGGGCCCTAGAGCGTCCATCCTAAGGGAGGCAAATGTCCTGAAGACAACAACATGTGAATTTGTGTATCTCATTTTCTTCTTTTCAAAGAACTTATCTACCTATGGAGAGTCAGAGGGGAAGGGTGGGAGGAAGGGAGAGACATCAACATGTGGTTGCCTCTCACACACCACCCACTAGGGACCTGGGCCACAACTGAGGCTTGTGTCCTCACTGAGAATGGAACCTGCGACCCTTGTTTCCCAGGTAGGTGCTCAATCCACCGAGCCACAGACGATCTGCCAGGGATGATGATCTCTTCTCTTTTCTCCTTTGGTTTAACATTGAATTGATTGGGGTGAAATTGGTTCATGAAATTATACAAGTTTTAAAATGGAATACATGAAATGAAATCACACATGAGAGGAGTCACTGTGCAGAACTCCTGAAAACAAAACAAAAGACCCATAGACAATTTTCCAGTGTCCAACATAGTGAATGAACTGCACTCTGCATCAACTGCCCATGGCCCAAAATGTCAGATCTCTTTTACCCTATGGATCCCATCCTTGTTACAGCTTTTTCCTCTGTTTTCCTTTTGTGTGGGGTTGAAGATCAGAACACAGTGGTGGAGGAGAGTTGCAAGGATACCAGGAGAGTGTGGCCCTAGTACAGTCTCATGGCTTTGCCCCCATATCCTCAAATGGATGGATGGATGGATGGATGCTCTGCCCTCTCCATGCTGTCCTAGTCCATGACAGGTAGTGTGGTGTCCCAGAAAGCACAGGGGAGGTTTTCACATGGGTCTTGGTGGGACCGGGGAATGGGTGCATAGGCTTGAATTCTACCACGCTGTTGTTTCAAGCAGGTCGCTTGTGGGTTTTTTGGGTTTTTTTTTAAGATTTTACTCATTAATTTCCAGACAGAAGAGAAGGGAAGGAGAAAGAGAGGGAGAGAAACATCAGTGTGTGGTTGCTTCTCCCACAACCCCCGCTGGGGGACAGGTCCGCAACCTAAGTGTGTGCCCTGGTGGGGAACTGAACCAGTAACCATTTGGTTTGCAGGCCCCAGCTCAGTCCACTGAGCCACACCAGCCAGGGCGCTTGCGTTGTTATCTTTGTTATTTTATTGATACATTGATTTCAGAGAGAGAGAAAGGAAAGGGGAGGAGGGGGAAGGGGTCTTGGAGAGGGAGGGAGTGAGAGTGAAAGGTGTGCTTGAAAAATATTTCTTGTATTGCTTCCCATTACCACTCAGTCCTCTTATACATTAACCACCCTCATTGCTTTTCCAATTATGGAATATAGAAGAGTTTGTTGGTTGATTCGTGTGTGTGTGTGTGTGTGTGTGTGTGTTTCACTCTCCAGGTTTCCCTCGTTTCTAACACACAAACTCCCCCCCACCCCCCACCGGGTGGTTGTTGTTAAGGTGAAGTGGTGCTGAAACCCATGACTCACTATCATCGGGGCACCGATGTTCCCCACACCCATCCTCTTCTCATCTTTGGGCTTTGTTGTGATGTACTCAGAGACGGATTTCTCTTAAACTTCACTGTAGTCGCCGTTACTGCTTATTGCCCGTATGGCTCCCGGGCTCTGTTTTTCAGTTTTGGATACACCCACTCCAGGTGCTGGAAGTGATAGATTTCGGGGAGGGGGGGGGCGGGGACCGGGGGCTCACGGGGGGGGGGGGGGGGGGGGGGGGGAGGACCCAAAAGGAAAGAAAAGAGAAGTACTAGAGGTGGGGGTTAGGGATAAACGGGACAAAGGGAGACTTTATACTTTGGCTGGGGAGTGCTGGATGAGTTATGCAGAGGATGTTTCGTGGAGTGTTACCCTTAGAAAAAAACGGTATGGGTTTCTTCCTTCCTCTCCCCTCCTCCTCCCGCCTCTTTTTCTTCAAAGAATCCCATCGAGTCTCCCTGATCTCATTTCATTTTCGGTCCCATGTGCTTGTGTGAACCAATGTTACCCCTGACAGAGTCGATGTGTGTGAAACGAGAGAAAAGGAAATAAGGAGGGAGAATTGATCATTAAAATAAATAAATAAATAAATAAATAAATAAATAAATAAATAAATAAATATGTACGTCCTTATCCCGAGCATAGTGGTCTCGTTTAGCTTGCACCGTCCCGGGCCGGCCACTGCGATTTTCTCTGGGTCCTCCCGGGAGTCGACGCGCCAGGGGCGGGCGGGGTGGCGGGGGTGGGAGTGGGGGAAGCTCGGTCCGGTCCTTCTGGTCTCGCCCGCCAGAGACTCCGGAGACATTGTGTAGCGTGCCAGTCGCCCGGCCCCAGCTGCCCGGGAGCCGAAGGTCTTCTTCCCGAGTCCCCCTCCCGCTACCGCGGTCGCGCCGTGGCGGCCCGGACCTCGGAGGTGGAGGTGGACGTGGTGTGCTGGGACGAGATCGGTCCTCCAGGAGAGCCGCGGGGCGCCCGGGCGGACCAGCGTTTGGCTCCGTCCCGCTGATGCTGGCGACGGTTGTCGGGCACCACCTGGCGGCCACTTTTATATCGTCTGGCCCTTCCGGAGTCGCAAGGGAGGCGACCTGGCCGCCTCAAAAGCAATGGACTTCCAGCAGCCCGGCGGCACTGGTGGGATCGTGCCGCTGGTACCGGTGTGTCGGCGCCCGACCTCCTGGCCGGAGACGGTACCTGCAGGATTATGAAGGGTGTGTGGTAGCCCATACCCGTTGACCAGCATGCGCGGGCTCCGCCGCGCCCGCCTACCCCGGCCCCCGCACCCCAAAAGCCAACGTCTGGCCGCGGTGACAGGCCGACTGGACGACCGGCCGGGTCGCTCGAGGGGGAACGCTTGGGGTGGGTACCTCGCGGCTGTTCGGGAGGTGCTGATCAGGGAGTGCCGTGTCAGGTGGCCGGACTGGGCGCCAGGGACGCGCTTGGAGCTCGCTCCTGGCGTCGGTGCGTTCTTCGGCGGCGCCTCTGCGGAATTTTTCAAAGTCCGGAGGCCACCCGGGAGACGCGCCACCCGGGAGACGCGAGGGGACGGGCGCCACGCCCGGGTGGCCGCCCGGGCTCTTGCCTGCTCGTCGCCTGCACGCCTGGGTCCCGCTCGTGGCGCGCGTCTGTGTCGCCGCACGAGCTTTCCGAATGCCATTCGTGCGGCGGGCGGGGACTGGCGCGGGCAGCCGCACGTGGAGGCCCGCGGAGAGCGAGGTGAGCCCACCATTGGGCACACGTGGGTCCCGGGCGGCGTACTCGCTTCCTCTCCGCCGTTTTCTTCTCCAGAGTCCCCATACGGAGTCGGAACCGAGGAGTCTCGAGGAGCGCTGTTGAGTCTTCCCGCGCGCGGCCTTTGGCCGAGGCCAGGGGCGGGGGCATTCCCTCCTCTCGAGGAGGCCGGCTCGCCGTGGGCGTCTTCTTGAGGTGCCTGGCAAGGCCCCGCGTGGAAGCGCGGTCTGGGCGCGCCTCCCGCTCCTCAGGCACACGCGTGTGCTCCTGTCCGCGGTCCGCTTGTACAGGGGCTATTTTGAAGGGAGGGCGTGGGGTCGACCAGATGGCCCGTGGAGCGGCCATCTGCTGATGCCTTCTTCCCAGTTCTTTAGGGGTGTTGGGTTAGTGCTGAGTGGCATGTGACCCTGCCTCCCTTCCGGGAGGCCCCAGCGATCCATGGATGGATCCCCACCTTCGTGACCCGTCGTTGCTCTGCCCTGAGTTGGCAGATTGTACCGCTAGGTGCGTGAAGACATGTTGCCTGTCCGCGGTCGTGTGGTGCTTTTGGAGTTGTGACTCGTAGTCCACCTCCCGCCCCTGTTCCTTGGGGAAAAAGGAGCGTGGTAAGCATGGGCCTGCGCACGTTGGTCTGGGTTGCGCTCTGTGTGTGTCTCCACAAACCGCGTTTTCCTGCTGCGTTTGTGTGGTGAGGTTGGCTGGTGGTCCCTGCCACCCACGCCCACGGGTTTGCCCCCCTTCTTGGCCTGTCTGGCGGGGACACTAGGTGTGCTCATTTCCGGCTTCACCAGTGTGTTAACGTTGCATTCTCCCGGGCCAGTCTAAGCCGTGCTGGGCCCACGGATGGACATTCGTGGCGGATGGGGTTGCTCTTCTCGCTCCGCACGCAGGCTTCTCTTGTCGCTTTGTCGCCTCATGGTGGTGTGTGGAAGGGGAAAGGATGTGGAACCCGGCCCAGCCAGGGGGGCCGGGCCACCCCTCCCACCGCGTGACCACTCTCCCACCCCCTGCCGGTCTTCTCTGGCGACAGGGGTCGAGGCCGGCGAGGCTGGAGGTGGGGCAGACTCTCCCTGGTGCGCCTCGGGCGGGTCGTGCGTCGAGCCTGGGGGTTTTTCCGTGGTCCACGCCACCCAAGCGAAGCGAGTGCACGAGGTTGGCAGCGATGTTGGCCACCCACCTGACCTGTGTTGAAATGCGGAACAAAGAGTCTGATATCTGCGTGAGTCAGGGGCTCACACAAAAGCAGCCATGGTGCAATGAAAGTGAAACCCTTGCTTGCCCCCCGCTCCGTCTCCGTGTCTCCAGAGGTTGTGGGGCTGAGGTGGGATCCTGAGGCCTCCCCAGTCTGCTGAGGGAAGCACCATGCCTATCTCCCCCGCTGCACCAGGGAGGTGGAGCAAGAATGCCGTGTCAGGACCCAAAAGATGGTGACAATGCCTGAGCAGGGCAAAGCCAGAGGAAACTCTGATGGAGGTCCATAGCGGTCCTGACGTGCATAACAGTCATCTGACCTGGGTTAGGGGTGGAAGACTCATTGAACCCTTCTAGTAGTTGGTTCTTTCTGAAAGTTTCCCTATTGCTGGTGCTCTCACAGAACTTGACCTGCATACATGCCGTTTTATCTGATAAAGTGAATGATGAGAAAAATTAGGGCTGAAAAGGTCTCAAGCTATTCTCAAACTTGAAACAGGTAGAAGCCCGGTTTGCTGGTGTGGAGCCAGGTGTGGGATGTGAGTTGCCTGGTTGGGCCACTTTTGGTAAGCAGAACTGGTGCTGTGGGATAAGCCAAACACCAGGTTAAGGTGCCTGATGCTGATGCTTGTCAGGCCCCCAAACAGGTGGTGGTTGCTTATAGACAGCAGGATGGTGGCATGGAAGCTGGAATCCACTAAAGTGTGTAACAACTCATCTGCTGAATCAACTAGCCCTGAAAATGGATGGTGCTGGAGTGTTGGGCCCTGTACCTGGCTTGTTGGTGGTGCATGAGCATTGGACTGGAGCGCAAGGCCCAGGTGGAGGTTGGGCCCCCCCTTTCCCTCTCCACCTTGTGGCTCACCACACCCTGTGGATGCTACACTGTGATGAGTAGGAGGGCTGCAGCAGTGAGCATTGATGCTTAGGGCACAGGTCTGGGTGGAGTTTGCCACAGGTGCAGATCTTGGTGGTGGTAACAAATGTTCAAATGAGAACTTTGAAGGCTGAAGTGTGGAGAAAAAGGGTTCCATGTGAACAGTAGTTGAACATGTGTCAGTTGGCCCTGAAAGATTGGGTGAGTGCCATTCCAAAGGGATGGCCTTTTGCCTTGGCCAATTGAAAGGGAGTTGGGATCAGACCCCCAAAACTGGAGTGGCAGAGACTGGTGCTGTGAGGTGTTTAGTGTGGTAACATGGCTGATCCTGGAGAAGCTGGTGGGAGCCCCAGGGAGAGTTCTCTTTTCTTTGGGAAGGGGGGCAGGGTGCCCTGGAATTGGGTTTGCCCTGAGAGAGGGATCTGTGCCTTGGAAAGTATCGTGGTTTTGGCGGTGCCGGGTGAGCTCTTGCTGGCCCTTGAAAATCTGGGGCAAAGGGTGTAAATCTCATGCTGGGCTGTACCCATATCCGCAGCAGGTCTCCAAGGTGAGCAGCCCTCTGACATGTTGGAACAATGTTTGTTAAGGGAAGCTGGCAAGCCGGATCTGTAACTGTGGGATAAGGATTTGGCTCTAAGGGCTGGGTTGGTCCAGCTGGGGTGTGAAGCGAGGCTGGGCGCATGCCACGGTTGGATGAGGTGCTGCCGCCCCCACACCCAGGCCCGGGGTAGGGCCCTCGCCGCCCCATCTCCCTCCGTCTATGCAGGCCGTGGTCCCCTCCTCTGTCTACCCTGCTCTCAGGGGCAGGGGTTGTGGGGGAGGGCAGCAGCGGCTGGCGTTGGGGGTGGGGTCTGATGGTGGCGGAAGGTCCTCTCAGCGTGTTGGGGGGCCACCAGTGGTAGCGGTGACTCTGGATGACGGCCAGGCCACACGTGGATCACCCCATCTGTGGCGGGTGCCGCGGCAATGGTGGGGGACAAAGAGGGGGGTCTGGAGGGGGGGCCATGGCGCAGTGGAGGCATCCCTCAACGCCAGCATGTGCCAAGACCCCGGCGCAAGTGCTGTGCAGTCTCAGCGGTATCGCCGCCACATTTGCGGGCTCTTCATGCTGGAGGGTTTTGGCCCAGTGGGCTGGGACGTGGGGAGCTGAGGGAGTTGGCGGTGGGACAGTGGGCAGCGGTGCCCGCGGCCCGCTGAGTGGGGGACGTGGGCCTCATGGTTGTGGGTCGTGCGTTTACCTTCTTCATCCCTTCCTCTTTTCCCCTTGGGAGCGGGTGTCCCAGCTGTGGCAGGCTTTGTGGCCACGCCTGGGGAGCCTGGCTGGGGCTCCCAGGCCCAGGTCTGGCACGGCTGGGCCTCTCTGTAGCAGTGGGCTTTGTCACCCTTCATGCGCCTCGACACCTTCCCACTACGCGGGTGCGGGGTCCACCCTCCTCCGGGGCCTGGCGCTGGTTCTGACCTGCCGGGTCCGCCCCCAGGGCCGCACTTCCTCGTGTCTCCTCGCCTCGGCTGGCGCCTAGCCATCTGACTTAGAACTGGTTCGGACCAGGGGCGTCCAACTGTTTAGTAAAAACAAAGCATGGTGAAGGCCCGCGGCGGGTGTTGACGTGATGTGATTTCTCCCCAGTGCTCTCAGTGTCAAAGTGAAAAAGTTCAATGAAGTGTGGGTAAATGGCAGGAGTAACTATGACTCTCTTAAGGTGTAGCCAAAGGTCTTGTCATCTAATTAGTGATGTGCATGAATGGATGGAGATTCTCACTGTCCCTACCTACTATCCACTGAAACCACAGCCAAGGGAATAGGTTTGGTGGAATCAGTGGGGAAAGAGACCCCTGTTGAGCTTGACTCTAGTCTGGCACAGCGAAGAGATGACAGGTGTTAGAATAAGTGGGAGGGCCCTGGTGCCTGCCCAGCCCCTAGAGGGGTTGTGGAGTAGCACATGGTCCATATGGGTTGCTGGTGAAACACCACTACTTGTTTTCTCACTGATCTGGTGAGGTGGGGGAGTGAAGCCCCCCAGGGGCTCCTTAAAGCCTGTGCCAGGTGTGACTTCCAAGGGACAGTGTCAGGTGGGGAGTTTGGGGCTGTACACTTGTCTCAAATGATAATGCCAGGTGTCCTAAGGGTGCTCTCAGGGAGGATACAAACCTCCCCTGCAGCAGAAAGGCAAGAAGCTCGCTTGATCTTGATTTTCAGTATGAATACAGACTGTAAAAGGGGGGGGCCTCCCCATTCTTCTGACCTTTGGAGTTTTAAGCAGGAGGTGTCAGAAAAGTTACTACAGAGATAACTGGAACTGCCTTGTGGTGGCCAAGCGTTCATAGTGAAGTCACTTCTTGATCCTTGATGATGGCCCTTCCCGTCATGGTGAAGCATAATTCAAGTGTTGGATTGTTCACCCACTAATAGGGAACATGAGTGGGTTAGATCATCGTGAGACAAGACAGGTTAGTTTTACCCTTGATGTGTTGCGATGGTAAGTAAACCCTACTCAGTATGAGAGGAACTGTAGGTTCAAATATTGGTGTATGTGCTTGGCTGAGCAGCCAATGGGACAAAGCCATCTGTGGGATTAGGACTGAATGCCTTGAGTCAGAATCCCACCCAGGCAGAACAATACTGCAGCACCACGGAGCCTTGGATAGCGGCTCCCCTTGAATCCCCACTGGGCATCATGTGCGTGTGCTCCATGCTGCGTGTTGGGACAAGGGTCTGGTGAGAGGGCCCCTCATCCTGGGAAAGGAGGTATGGTCAGAAAGGAGACCGAACACTACTTGTCATACACCCCACGTTCCTGGGGGGCCTGGCACTCAAAACATTCGTAGACAACCTGCTTCTGGATTGTGGTTTTGTACATAGCAAAACAGCCCCCTCGCTAAAATAATCCATTGTAAGTTAGGTCCTTGACTCAAGGGTTTCTCTGTCCCCCGTCTCTTGATCTGGTGTTTTCCTCCATGTTCGCCTTTTCCCTCGCTCACGACGGGCTGGGCAATTGCAGTGCGTGAAGGTGGCAGTGGTTAGGGGCAACAGGAGGGGATGTGCGGTGGCGGGGGGGGGGGGGGGGGGGACGACCATCTGCGGTGCTGATGGTGGAGACCCCGGTATGAGACCCGTGCTTATCTCCCTGGTGTAATGCTGCAGTTCCCGACACCCCACGCCTGGGGCTTTGTCAACGTGGGCTGCGACACCGGGAGCCCAGGGAGTGACGGTGGCATGGGTGGCGGTGGTGCTCATGCCCCTGGCCCAGGGGTGGGCCGCGAATGCAGAGCATGACCTCCGGGTCGCGTGTGTACCACCTCCACTATCTTTCACCTCACCTCGGCGTGGGTCGACCAGCACTCCCGCTAAATTCATGCGGCAAGATACAAACGTTTCAGCAACTAGCCCAGTGTGATAGGGCACGTGGAGATTCGTTTCCCACAGCCAGACCGCACTCCGCCTCCCGGCTGAGTCGAGCGGCCTTGCCCAGTGAGCACGGCCGGGAAAGTCTACCCTGTCCCGCCTGCGGAGGTCAGACAGACCACACCGGCTCTAGGACGGGTCGAACGGCCTTCTTGGCCCAGCCCAGGCTGCATGCAGCCTCCCTTGTCCCGGGTGCGGCGGAGAGCCCGTCCGCACTTCGGATCTAGGCCGAGCCCGGGCAGCTAGCAGTCTCCCCTCTCCCGGGTGCGGCAGAAAGCCTGGTCTCACTTCGCCTCTAGGGCGGAGCGAAGGGCCTTACCCCGGGAGCCCGCCGGGACCCAGTGTCCCATATCGCGGCTGCGGAGGTCAGCCCGGCCGCACTCCGGTTCTAGGACGAGTCGAACGGCCTCCCTAGCCGAGTCCGGGCGGCAAGTAGTCTCCCTGCTCCCGGATGCGGCGGACATCCCTGCTGCTCTCTGCCTCCCGGGCGGAGAGAAGGGCTTGGCCCAGCGAGCCCGGCCTGGGCCCAGTCTCCCCCGTCCCGGGTGCTGCGGTCAGCCCGGCTGCACTCCATCTCCCGGGTGGCTCGGTCGGTCTTGCAGGCGAGCCCGGCCAGCACCCCGTTTCCCCTCTCCCGTGTGTGGTGGTGAGCCCGGCCGCACTCAGCCTCCAAGCCAGAATCCAGCCTCCCCGCCTCCCTCCCCCCGCCCCCCCCCCCCCCCCCCCCCCCCCCCAAATCGGCAGTCACCCCGGCCGGGACTCTGTCTCCTGGCCGGGTCAAACGTAGTCGACCTTGGAGCCAGGCTGGGACCTAGTCTCCCCTCCCCCATGCGGTGTTCACCCCGGTGGGACTCAGTCTCCAGGCCGGGGTGATCAGGGTAGACCAGAGGCCAGGGTAGGCCAGGCCCCTGTCTCTGCTCTCGGGTGCAGTGGTCCTGAAGGCCAGACTCGGTCTCCCGCCCCGGGCCTAGGGACTCGGACCAGTTCTTCCTCTCTCCAAGGACTTCAGTGTCCTCAGTCAGCCAAAACCCAGTGGTTCTCCCGACAATTGCTGCCGGGTCTTTGTTTAAATCCCAGAGCCAGTCTTCCTCTGCAGCCCCATTTCCGATTCCTCCCACAACTGGCTAGACTTGCCAGCACTCTCATACCCTTCCAGCTTTACTGGGCTGCCATCGTGAATCTGGGCAGGTGTGGCCCCGTGTCATGATGCCAATCTTCTCCAAGTTCCCAGGCAGGTGCTGTAACTTGGGAGATCTGTCACCCAGTTACATCTTGGTGGGGAAGTTACTTCCATCCCCCTGACTCAAAGCATGGCCACAGCTATTTAACGTATCTCTGCAACCAGTTAAAGGTTATAGATGTTAAATGACCAGGCCAGAGGTTAGCTGCAAAGCTGTTGCTATGCAAAACAGCTCTCAATGGCCCTGTTCCATGTGTCCTTTCCCCTAGCCCACACCCGAAGGGGGAAAGGGTGAGGACATATTATATGTCTTTCTAATATTTCCTGGACACCTTGAGTTCTGGACTGCATTTCAAATCCCTATTTTGGGACCCCTGTCTTGGCTGTACCCTGTTACAGAAGTGCTCCCTTTTGCCACCGGGATGGTTCTGGGAGCCTGAATCACGGACTTCTGCTTCTTTCCTGAGATAGGGTACGAAGGACTGTGTGCATTAATGGGCATTCTAAAGAACTTTAGTCTGTATAACTTTTAAATAAATAATTCATTTCCTTTTCAGCGATTTCTGGTATTGAGAGACATCTTTCCTCTGGCAACAGGCAAAGCGAACCTTGTACGGAGGAGGAACCCCCAGAGAAAAAAAGGGGGTCTTTTATATTTTTCAGCCCCATCTCCTGGTCTGTTCTGTAACAAAATGACTCAGTTTGAAACCTTAAATAAGCAAAAGTAAATTTTAAATATTGGATTTCCCTGGGAAGAACTAGATACTGTAAGTTTCATCTGAAAAATGGTATATGATTAAACCACCCTACACAATCCATTCACAGGTAATATTATCTCTGGAGTAACTATTGGTGAACACTTCATTCTCTCACCTGTGTGTGAAATGGTGCTAGCCATCAGCATTTCAAAGAGAAGCAAAATATCCTCACTGGGAGCATATATGAGGTTTCATTGTACTCTCTTCATAACTTTTCTGTAAACCTGTAATTATTCTAATATGAAAGTTTCTCTAAAAACTTTCAGCTAGTTCCATTATGTTCTGAATGATTAAAACAAATATCTTCTGTTGAAAAAGAATACTAAATTTGGAGAATGGTTATAAACATAAAGTGAAAAATGCTAAAGGTAATAAATGTATATATTCTTACCAGGGATTCATGACACAGCTATAGAAACAGGTAGAAGGTAAGGTGATTTGAGCTGAAGTAGGAGGTAATACAAAATTCATTGGGAGCACTTTTGAAAGATATTGTTCATTCAGCAATATTTTTCCACTAAAAAAAAAGAGATTTAAAATGTCACACTGAGAAGCCAGATGGGGTGGTTAAGGAGGGGAGCTGGCTTTGCTTCATTAGCACCAGCTGTAAAATGCATGCCTGGTGACAACTAGGCAGTCGTTCAGGCCTTTTCCAGTAACTGCACAGCCAACAGACAGACTGGCTGTGTTTATTAGGGTGTGGGCAACAGCCAGCTTCCAGGCAGCAGCTCTGCATGGCCCTCCCCTGTGTACTGCTGCCATCTAGTGATCAAACCTTCAATGAAACACCAAGACAAGGCAGATTACAGCACTTCCTAATTACTATTCTGTCTCTACTAAGTGCTCAGGAAAAAAATGGAAAATAAATTTTATTGAATAACTCTTCCACACTGATCTATAGAGGATACATAAACACTATTCCTTAAAAAGTTTGCAACCCATCCATTGAAAACAGTGCAATATAATATGAGTGGGATGAGAATTACTATGCTTCTGCTCTTACTTTGGTTACTTTGGAATCAATACAGATAGAAATAATTACCATTTGAAAGGCATCTTCATTGTGTCAGGCTTTGTGCTTTAAATAAGTTATATTTAAAACCCTCACATTATGCCTTTAAGAAAGACATTATTATTGCTATACACTTAGGCGGGACAAAACTGAGTTTCAGTGAAGTTACAAAACTTACTCAAGATCACACAGCCGGTGAGCAACATAGGCAGAATGTGAACTCAGACAGCTAACTCTGAATGTGGTGTGTTTTGAACAAGACTGAACTGATAAAGTGAGAATACTTTTTAAACCAATCCACAGTTTGTGAATCCTTGTGAATGTTATTGCCTTCAAAGGATTCACCATTGAAAGTTGTCTCCCTTAATTATTTTTTTTAACAGCAAAGGATTGTGTATTGACCACATAGCTATTTTCTAAAACTTCCAAGTGACTTTCACACTTGAAACGATCTGAACTGAGTCTTAAATGGATGTGATAGACAATCCAAACTGTTCATAAAAACCATGCAGTGTGTCAATGACATATCAGCATGAGCTCTGTTACATCAGCTCATGTCAAATCCAAGGACCTGGCCTGGTAGGCAGGCTTATCTCAGTTAAGACCCAATCAGAAAGTCAGCTCTTATTCATTACGTGAGTAAGTGAATAATATTAACACTTTTATTGTTTATGATATTATAGTTATCCCCATTTTCCCCTCTATGCCCCCCTTCACCCAGCCTGCCCCTCTCTCCCGTAGTTGTCTCCTTTAATTATTCTAAAAATAGTCTTCCATTGGCTTAGACAATGTCTTGGAATATTATTCTGGAATTGACTTTAGAAACAGTTTAGAAGAAAAACCTGCCTTATCTGCAAATGATAGGAGGAGTAATTTGGAAAAACCTACTAAAGCTTATAAAAGTAAAACTGCTGTTTTTAAAAATCCATGCCAGGAAATTTTCTGGAATTGCAGAACTGATTTAACTAAGAATACTGGTTAAAAAAAAGAGTCAAATTCAACTTTTTCAAAACTCCGAAAAACAACTAAAAGCTGGATTTTTGGATTTAGCAACAATCCAAAGAGACTTTATTCAAGAAAAGTGGGTGAATCTCAGTAAGAACCATGATCTTTATGATATTTAATTTGCCTAGATTCCATGTCCACTCCTTAGCTCCATGGAAGCTTTGAAATCCCACAGCCTTCAGCTTTATGGCAGCAGTGAAAACTGACAGCCTAGCAGCTACTGGACAAGTCACAGTGGATTTAGAGTCCCCCCAAAGTCCCACACTGAGACAATCATCACTATTTGGCCTATTTAGTGTTTCAGAGATGTGTGATCCCAAAAAAGCATACCAAAGTATGCATAATGGGAGCTCCAGAAGAAAAAGAGAAATATAATTGGGCATAAAATTTGGTTGAAGGAATAATGGTCAAAAATATCCCAAGCACAATGAAAATCACTATGTGAACTATCTGATTAAACAAACAAACAAACAAACAAAAAAACCCAACAACTCAATAAACACCAACTGGGTAAACCATAAGAGTTCCACAACTAGAAACATTATGGTCAAACTATCAAAGGTCAAGACAAAGGGTGAATACTGAAAGTAGAAAGTCACTTTTGACTCATCAAGTATAAGGAAGTTAATGTGAACAGGATATTTCTCATCAGAGACTATTATGGCCAAAAACAGTGGAATGATCTATTGAAAGTGCTAAAAAATAGACTGTCAACCAAGAATTCTATAACAAAATTATCCTCCCAAAATTGGTGAAATTAAAACATTACCAGGTAGTAAAAGATTAAGATCCCTTATCACGAGACCTGTCCTACAAGAAATGTTAAGAGAGTGCATTCGGCTGACATTAAAGACATGCGACACATGAAACAAAGACCAGCAACAGAACAACATATACACGTGTACACATGCAACAGAGTGTGCGTGTGCTTTTGTTTCTAACACTTTCCTTCCCTATCTGATTTAAAGCAGATGTGTACAAAATCTTACAACTATGCCGATCAATAACCATTTATGATAAAAACTCTCAATACGCTGGGTATAGAAGAAACATTTCTCAACAAAATAAAGGCCATATATGACAAGCCCACACTATACTCAACAGTAAAAAACTAAAACTTTTTTTCCAAGATCAAGACAATGATGCCCACTCTCATTACTTTTATTCAAAATACTATTGGAAGTCTTAGCCACAGCAATCAGACAAGGGAAAAGAAGCATTCAAATTTTTTAAAAAATAAAACTGTCACTATTTGCAGATGTTATATACTATACATAGAAAAACCTAAAAGCTCACAAAAAAAAAAACTCCATTAGACCTAATAAATGAATTCAATAAAGTCACAGAATATAAAATTAATGTACAGGTATCAGTTATGTTTCTATATATGAATAACAAGCTATCAGAAGGAATATTTTTTTAAAAATTCCACTTACAATTGCATCAATGAGAAGGTGAAGGGATTAAGTAAAAATAAACATATATTTAACACATTGACAGAGACAACAATGTGGTGATAGCCAGAGGGTGGGGGGTAGATGGAGGTGGGCAAAGCTGGGGAAATGGGGGCAGAAAGAGACTGTGCTGGGTGATGGGCACCCAACACAGTGTGCAGATGTTTTGTTGAGTTTTACCCTTGAAACCTTTATGGTTTTGCACACCATTGTCACACCAATAAATTCAGTTAAAAAAAATAAAATTTCTAGGAATAAATTTAACTAACGAGGTGAAAGACTTATACTCTGAAAATTTAAAGACATTGGAAAAAAAGTTAAAGATGACACACAAAAAAATAAATGGAAAGACAGTCCATGCTCATGGATGGTAAGAGTTAATATTGCTAAATTTTTAACACTACCCAAAGTAATCTACAGATGCAATGTAGTTCCCATCAAAATATCAACTGCACTTTCCACAGTACTAGAATAAAGAATCCTAAGATTTATATATATAGAACCACAAAAAGCACAAAATATCCAAAGTAATCTTGAGAAAGAAGAACAGAGCTGAAGGTACTGTGGTCCCTGATTTTCAACTATGCTACAGAGCTATAGTAATCAAAACAAAAACAGATACAGAGATCAATGGAACACAATAGAGAGCCCAGGAGTAAAATCATGCCCACATAGTTGATTAATCTCTGACTGAAAAAAAAGGGCAACAATATACAATGGATAAAAAAAAAAGTCTCTTCAATAAATGATTTTGGGAAAACTGGACAACTACATTCAAAAGAATGAACAAAAACCACTATCTTACACCATACACAAAAAATAAATTTGAAATAGATTAATAGTTGAATATAAGACCTGAAGCCATAAAACTTCTGGAATAAAACATGGGCAGTAAACTCTTTGACATCAGACTTAGCAATTTTTGTTGGGCCAGTCTCCTCAGGCAAAGGCGACAAAAGCAAAACTAAACAAATCAGAAAGCTGTTTTTTTGCACAGAGAAGAAAACTATCAACCAAATGGAAAAGCAACCTCCTGAATAAAAGATTATTTGCAAATTGTATATGCAATAAGTGGTTAATATCTAAAATACATAGATAAAGAACTCACCTAACTCAATACCCCAAAAATAAAGAACCCATTTTTAAAAAATGTACAAAGATCTTGAATAGACATTTTTTCAAAGAAGACACACAAATGGCATGTGAAAAGCTGCTCAGCATCACTAATCACAATGGAAATGCCATCAAAACCACAATGAAATATCACCTTACACCTGTCAAAATTGCTACTATAAAAGGACCAAAAATAACAAGTGTTGGTGAGAATATGAGAAAAGAGGACCCCTCATACGCTGTTGGTGAGAACATAAGCAGTGCAGCCAGTATGGGAAACAGTATGAAGGCTCCACAAAAACTGAAAGTAGAACTACCATCTGATCCACCAGTTTCACTAATGGGTATTTATCCAGAGACAACAAGAACACCATTTCAAAGAGATATGCATCCCTATGTTTGTTGCAGCATTATCTACAATAGCCAAGAGTGAATAGGTGAAATGATGTGAAAAAAATATATGTATATATATAAAAATAGAATTGCACATATATGTCACACATATATAATAGAATATTACTCAGTCATAAAAAAGAATGAAGTCCTGCTATCTGTGACAACATGGATGACTTGAAGGGTATTATACTAAGTGAAATAAATCAGACAGAGGAAGACAAATACCACATGATTTCATTTATAGGTAGAATCTAAAAAAAACAAAGCAAACAAGACAGAAACACAGAAGCAGACTCACAGATACAGGGGACGAATTCGTGGTTACCAGAGATGGTAGGGTTTGAGTGTCAGGGAAACAGGTGAAGAGGATTAAGATACAAACTTTCAGTTATAAAATAAATTAGTCATGAGGATGTAAGGTGTAGCAGAGGGAATATAGTCAATAATATTGTAATAACTTTGCATGCTGACAGGTGGTAACTAGACTTATCATAGAAATCATTTTAGAATGTAAATAGATGTTGAATCACTATGACTTACACCTTAAAAGCAATCAGACATTGTATGCCAATTATACATTCATAGAATAAGATGCATGTAACCTTAGTTGTAAAATATAAATGAATGTATGAATCAATTGAGCCATACTCTATTCCTAGCTGGAAATACTGATGATTATTGTAACATAAGGTTTTTCAAATAATTTCAAAATGTATTATGTGATCCTAAGATTTTGGGGGGAAACAAAAATGAAATGGAAATACTGAGCTGAAATTTTTTTCGGAAAGAAAATATCTGAGAGAGGACTTCCCCTCCTCACTGACTCTCGCCACTAATTTTGCAGCCCAGTGGCAATGCCTTTCCTGGAGCAAGTACGGCTGCCTTCGTGAAAGACTTCTGAGGGTGAAACATTCGCATCTGCTGGAGCTCACGTAGTGTTTGCACGGTTTATGCCAGGCCGAGAAAACACAGCCTTCCTCAGGCTGCGACTGGAAATGAATATTGCACTGACAGGGAGTAGAAGAGGTTGCGGCTGCTTCTAGTTTCCGGCAGCTGCAGTGGCAGCAGTTCCGGTGGGTATTCGTGTCCCTCATCAGTCACACATACCACCTGGGCCCCAGCAGAGGCAGAAGCTGCCGGGAGGCGGGGGTGACCCTTCATTTGCTTACAGTGATGTTTTGTTGGACTCTTAACACATGTGAGGCTCCCGTGTTTACAACTAAACTAATTCAGGTCAGCACTGAAAATTATTTCAATCAACAACCTTTCGCCCCACTGCCCCCCGGGGAAGCTGGTGAAATTTCACCCCTATCACCAGGCCTTGTTAGTGCTGACAGCAGTGAAAAATTCCTGTACAAGTAAAGCCTGGTACTCTTCAGCGAGTGGCGTGGGAGGGCTCTCTGTGGCCACACGTAGTAAAGGGCTCATCAAAGGGAAAAGTGGGCAGGGCAGGAGAAATCAAGGGACTGGAGCTGAACTGGTCGCTTCTACTAGTGCTGGACAACTTAAAGGTAGAGCGTAGCATCTTTAAAGCCCCAACTTCTCAGTTTGATGCACAGATTGAAAAGCAGAGTGTTAGCGACTGTAACACAGTAATAATTTATCATCCCTCACCATTGGCGCCCCAAGGTAGGGGTGGCCGAAGAAATGAGCTTCATGAGTTTCAGTGAGACAATAGATAATACGCCCACTCAATTGTGTTCTCTTATTACGCCTTTCAACTTTTTTCTAAAATATGTGTTTTATTTATGTTTTAATTTATTTTGATAACTATAGATGGACTATTTTCCATTTACATTATAACTATTATTGCCATTACAGAGAATAGGTACTAATTTTCACATGTAAGTATTATAATTATTCATTTAGATTATATCTCTTGGTCCTAGATAACTGTCAAGGTAATTTATTCATTTTCCTGGTAGGTACATTATCTACACATAATAATTCTCTGTCCCTTTTTCCTGATATTTATATACTCTTCTTCACTGGAAAACCTATTGCCTATTTATTTGAACACATTTTTAAAAATTTTAAGTATACTAAAATATTCCTCATTTGTGAATATTTTCAAACACCTTTCCCGTATTTTTGAGAATACCCTATTTTTAAATGTGGCCAATTAGTGTGATAAAACACGCTAATCAATTTTCTATCAATGTACTTTCTTCATCTAGGCCACGGTGTTTCATTAACAGCAAGTCTCCCTCTCAGGAACTGACCCGAGTCCACACCCCTGGGCCGCCAGCCCTTCCTCGCGCTGACCTGGCAGGAAACAGAGGAGGAGGGATGATGTTTTCCTGTTTTCACCTCAACCTGGGCCAGAGCCAGAAATCACATGAGCCAGCTTGAGAGATTTAAAAAGAAACAATAAAAAAATAGCAATGTAAGAGGAGAAAAAACCCCATTTTGTTGTGGAGTGGTAGACTTCCATTATCCCTTCAGCAGCCAGGATCTCTGCTAGATTTATAAGCCCAACTAACTTCCATGTTCCTTCTTACCTATCGGAGCTTTGTTCCCTGCAGATGGCACTGGACCCTTTATTTTAGTCACCTTCCACCTGTAATCTTTAAAAAACTAGATTCCCAACATCACGAATCCCACTTTGGAACAGCTGACACCTGAGGCCTGGTGCCTTCTGTCTCGGGCCGGCGCCGACCCAGCAGGTGGAGTTGCTAGACCTGCCAACCTGACACTGAGAAAATTTTCACAGAGCTATATGCACTCAGGTTTGAAAATATTATACCAATTCCTAACACCAATTTCCATAAAAAATGAATTATCTGATTAGGGTACAGGCTAAAATTTAATACATTTCCAAGTATAAATTATGCATTCATACCATAAATATGTGGTAATAATCCCAACACTTTACATGGTAAAAGTAAGGTATATATGGGAATAGAGTAGATTAATTTTTTCTTCATATCACTTTAAGAGAAGAAACTGATTGCTTTCACTGCCAGACACTGTTTGTGTCTTCACAAACATCCTTCCATTGATTAAGGACTGAGGCCAAGGTCCAAACACAGGGCTGCTGACTCCAGCTGTTGGTTCTGCTGCAGACCACACAGCCTTGCAAAGCTGGGCGCAGCGCACTCCTTCCTGCCCCCAAACTCTGTTACAGGGACCTCTTAAAGCCCCGACCCGCTCCATCTGGCCGAAGTCAGACATGCTCCAGGATCAGCTCAGCTCACCTGGTCCTTTCTCTGACTCCTGCAAAATGTGCTTGTCCCTCTTTCCTCCAAACAGCAATAAAATTCATACTACTTTGTCACATGAATTTCAGCACTCATATATATTTTTGGTACCATCCAGTTATATCATGATATAATTCTTTATAACTTTCAAAAGTTTCATCAATTAGATTATGTCTCAACCAGCTTCTTTACCCCAACAGAATCCAACATCAGATTGAGTGCCTGATACTCAACACTACGTGTGATTAAGTCGAGTTATTTGTAAATTCATAAAGTCTCAAAGCCTGAGGATAGAAAGGAACCTTGGAAGTTCATCTTCTCTACTCCACTGCCTCTGTGCACACCTTGACTGAAGTGAGAAAAAAACAAAAGCTTATTACAGAACAATGGGACAATTAAAAGTGTAAGTATCTATAAGGAAATTAACTATATAATGTTTTTAACAACGTTCTAATTGAAGCCCACATAAACAATAGTGGTAAGTAGTACACTGCTTTGAAAACTGTTCCCGGGAGCTTTGTGCTTCCTTAAGGTGAGTGAGGGACTTCGGGGAGAATGAAAAGGAGGGGAGATGGAGAGGGCGAAGTCTGCCTTCTCAATGGGGCCAAGCCGGATGCTCCCACTGTCGTGTGTTTCAGGTGCTTTAGCGTATCAGGAATACTTCTTCCATAAAGGGAGGCTCAGCTGATTAAACCTATTGATAGCTTTCAAAACCACTCATTCGGTTAATTGCTTTTCTTTAAGGAATGAAGAAATCATAGCTCAGCTAGGACAAATCACTGTCTACCTCACCCAGCTTGATGGTGGAAGACCTGAGATAAGAGACGCATTCAGGAACTATATGTAGAGAACTGGCTGTCTGCTCAGTACCTGCACACACCCTGAGGCATCATCTCCAAAGCAACCTTGTGAGGACAGAAAAATTTGTCCTCACAATTTCTTGAGTGATTAGATTATCAAGAAAAATATTTATTGTACCTATCCTCTCCCATTCAGGAGAGAGGCTATTGTCATTTTGAAAAATTCTGAAGAATGTCTGGCAGTTTTACGTGTGTAAATAATTTGTTTAGAAATATTAATCTGAAAGGTTATATGCGCTTCAGTCACGTACCATTCCCTTTAAACTGGCTTGGCATGTTCATGACAAAGAAATTATTCCCTGGAACGTGCCAGTTGCTTGCTACCTGGAGAAAGCCACTAGAGGGCACCAGAGGCCTTGCTCTCGCAGTCTTCATCCGTTTGGAGCTGGCGATGCTTTCCAATTCATTGTAAATTCAGAGGAAGTGGGTGGGGAAGCCCAAGGCCTGGGAAAATGACCATAATAATAGTACCTTGTGTTTATATAGCACCTTTCTTCAATTAGCTCAGCAAGTTTGGATGTGATTATTCAGCTGGGAGCTTCCAGTGGTGGGAAATGAGGCACAAGGCAAACACGTGGCGTAGGTGGGACAGAGGGTGAGAATAATTCTTATTCATTTCCAATGCCCATTCATTATTTTTACTCTAAAAAGCTGATGTGTGACCTTTCCTGGCTATTTCCTTAGAAACAATAAGAGAAGTCAGAGTCCCAAACTCAAACACATTTAGTGGAAAGACTCCTAGGTTTTACTGGGGGAAAAAAAAAACGCCCTCAGAGCCAAGGAGGGAATCTGAAACAAAGATTTTCAACTATGTGAGTGTAGCTATAAGGCAACAAGTTGAATATTACAACTTCTAAGGCACGTCATGAAACAACAAAGCCTAAGCAATCCTTCACTACATTTTACTTTTATTCTCCAAACAAATCTCAAACTTGTAAGTCATTCATTTCTTTATCCATTCTTTTTCAAAATAGGATCAAAAATGTAAAGAGAAAAAAATTGAACTTGTTTTTAAAAAGCTAAACTCTTGTCTCACCCAAGAAATTACTACCCAGACTTGAATGTGTTAATTAAATGCTGCAGGGTGATTTAGTGAGGAAAATCATGACAGAGCGTTTCACTACCAGACAGCGAGGCCCGAGGCTGAGTCATCCGCTGAGAAGATTGCTGTGGCGAAAGTTTCCAGTGGGAGTTTTGCAGTGACTGATGGGTAACACATGATGAAGACATCTCCTTCCTGCGGAGTCACGTAGGGTCGCACCTGCTCACGAAAGGCCCCACGTTTTCTCCAAGCACTAAGCACGTGACTTTAGCCTCTGAATTGGGATGTTTCATGTTTGCAATGGTTGGTCCCTTTCCAGATGTAAGCCCAACAGATGCACCCTCCAGGATCATCTGTTTTCACCAAAAACATACTTTTTCTCAAATTTCAGATGATGCTTGAATATGACTTCCTTTATAGTTCAAATGATCTTAACACATGTCTGTTATATAAGGAGTTTCTCCAGAGTGTTAAGGGACTAATAATATTGTAATTAATTTATTTTTGATTTTATGGGAATATACAATTCAGAGATTCTACATGGAAATGGAAAGGAATCAAACCATTCTTTCTCTCTTACTTCTTACTCTCCTCCACAGCACAGTAAATTTGAGAGATGCCAATGATTTTCTAGGTTTCATGGAAAAAAATATTTATTTTTACTTTATTTATTTGGCTACTTACCTCAAAGGCCTACTTTTCCAAGACTGGTATAGACTGACTTCTATATACTACCCGTAACAATTGTATATCTGCTCCCTCTCAAAATACTGCAAGTATACAGGAACTCACTTTGGAAGTTAGGGGTTTTGGGTGTTAGAATATCTCTTAGCTCAGATACTCAGAATTCAAAGGTACAAAAAGTAAAACCTTGGACTCATCCATATCATCATCTAACTGCTACTTGAACTCAATGATTCCACAAATTTTAAAGCTAGAAAACCAAGCCACAGCATGGAAAGGTAATTCGCACAAACATAGCCAGTAGGAGACTCAAGTCTCTAACCTAGGTCTTCTACAGTAGGCCTCATTTTGTTTTGATTACTATTTATATTCCACGTGGATTTTTAAATTCCAGGTAATAGCTATGGCAAAGCCAATTTTTCTTAAGAAAGACTATTACTTACTTTTGTTTCATTTCATAAACATTTTTAAGGTTTTACTGCGTGTAGTGTTCTGCTTGACACAGAGATAAAGAGGCAAAGTTGGGTCTTCAAGAATTCAGAACTAGCTCTTGTATTTTCTAACCAATTTGGAGAAAATAAAGAAAAAATTAATGTAACCAGGAAAAATCCACACGCACTATTAAATAAAAAATTGTCATGCCTGTTGGAAGTTCCTTCTTATGATAGTTTTCCTCCAGAGTTCTTTTATGTAAATATTTAAAAAGAAAATTTCATCTGAAAGTGATTAAGTGGAAGATTTTATTCAAAATTTGAGAGCTTTAGTCATTCCTTTTAATTTTAAAACATAATTTTATGAGAGTAACTTCAAATATTATCAGATTTCAAATTACTTAGCTATCCTATTCACCAAAATTACAATTTCTTACATTGCACATATATTATATATCTATTAAAACACACAGCACATTTTTACTAAAACTGATGTTTGCCATTTCAATTAATCCCTGACGTCCTTCAAGGTATGGGTTTTATCTTCTTCATCCTTATATCCCATATCACATGTAAAACTCACAAATTCCTGGAAATGAATGATGAAAGACTGGGTCAGTATCTGAATGTGTAAATGTTACTATATAGTCATTCAAGGATAGAGCAAAGAGATACAATGGAAAATAAAAACAGAATAGAAATTCAAGGATCAACTACACTTAGGTCATTGCGAAAAGAGAAGAAGTTGGAGAAAAATACAATAAACAATGAGCTGGGGAAAAGGCCATTGGTATTTTGTGTCATGCAAAACATAGAAAAGTTTTAGAAATTTGGGTTGGCAATAGTGTTAAAGGTTAAAATGATAGAAAATGTGGTAGTTATTAGAACTATCCATAAATATTCCAGCTCTCTCTTCTTTGTGGTACACTCAAGATGGTGTTTCCCTGACTCGTTTTGGCTAATGAAATGTGACTGGAAGTGATGTGTGTTATTTCCCATTGAAAACTGAAAGAGCCAATAGAATGTCCCTATGTCTCTGTGGTTCCTCTGCTGCAAGGGCTGACGCTTCAGACAATGGCTGCTTCTTTAGCTTGGGACTAAATGCAAGGGTGTGGTGTGAAACACAGCTCCACAAAGGACATGCAGCATGAGTGAGAAATAATCTTCAGTGTTAAAAGCCATAGATTGTAGGGTTGTTTGTTGCTGCAGCATACGCTACTCTATCCTGAATGATACAGAACAAGAAGAAGTACGAATTTTCTTTTAGATAACATTGATTAAAATAACAGAATTTTTAGTTTTCTATTTCTAGGCAGGAAGTAAATAAAGAATAAGTTATTGATAAGAAATTATGGGCAAAGAATGTTGAAATCTATGTATTTAATATAGGCCCGTCTGGTATGGCTCAGTGGACTGAGTGCTGGCCTGTGAACCAAAGGGTCACCAGTTCAATTCCCAGTCAGGGCACATGCCTGGGTTGTGGGCCAAGCCCCCTGTAGGGGGCACATGAGAAGCAACCATACATTAATGTCTCTCTCCCCTCTATTTCTCTCTCCTTTCCCCTCTCTAAAAATAAATAAATAAATTTTAAAAATATTTAATATAAAAGAAAGAGAATCATCTCCATTTTTCCCAATTAAATTTCTTTTAAAAACATAATATGGAGTTCCAGGCAAAATGGAGACGTAGGTAGAAACCTTTCGCTTCCTCAAACAACCAAAAGGAGGATAACAACCAATGTAAAGTAAATAAACAACCAGAAGTGCCAGAAAATCAAACTGCATGGGACTCCGACAACCAAAGAATCAAAGAAACAATCAACCAGCCCAAACAGACCCGTAAGACAGCAGACAGAGAGAACATGTAGCAAGGCAGCAGACCGTTTAGGCGGGGCTAAAAAGTAAACTGGGACTCAGAGCTGACTGTGGACTACAGCAGGGGTTGCCCTGGTGGAAGAAACTCCCAGTCTCACTCCAGGGTTCCTTGGAAAGTGGGTTGGAGAAGAGCAGGCGAGCTGCATTGTTCCCTCTCTGGCCCCTCCCCCACAGGCAGCACACAGCTCAGCAAGGAGGGTTGTTGCCCTGGCCAGGTGAATACTTAAGGCCCCGCTGCCTTACAACTTATCAGGTGCCCCAAGATGAGGAAATAGGGCCAAATGAAAGAACAGAGCAAAACTTCAGAAAGAGAACTAAGCAATAAGAACATAGCCAACATATCTGATGGAGAATTTAAAGCCCTGGTAATCAGAATGCTCATAGATCTGATTGAGCTTGGTCAAAAAATGAAGGAACAAATGAAAGACACCCAAAATGAAATAAAGCAAAATATGCAGGGAACCAACAGTGACAGGAAGGAAATCAGGACTCAAAGCAATGATTTGGAACAAAAGGAAGAAATAAACATCCAACTGGATCAGAACAAAGAAACAGGAATCCAAAAAAGTGAAGAGAGGCTGAGGACTCTCAGGGACAACCTGAAATGTTCCAATATCTGAATTATAGGGATGCCAGAGGAGAAGAACAAGAACAAGAAATTGAAAACTTATTTGAACAAATAATGAAGGAAAACTTCCCCAGTCTGGCAAAGGAAATAGACTTCCAGGAAGCCCAGAGAGTCCCAAAAAAGTTGGACCCAAAGAAGAACACACCAAGGCACATCATCATTAAGTTACCCAAGATTAAAGATAAAGAGAAAATTCTAAAAGAAGCAAGAGGAAAGGAGAGAGTTACCCACAAAAGAGTTCTCATGAGGCTATCAGCTGATTTCTCAAAAGAAACCTTGCAGGCAAGAAGGGGCTGGAAAGAAGTATTTGAAGTCATGAAGGACAAGGACTACATCCAAGATTACTCTACCCAGGAAAGCTATCATTTAGAATGGAAGAGCAGATAAAGTGCTTCCTAGATAAGGTCAAATTAAAGTTCATCATCACCAAGCCATTATTATATGAAATATTAAAGGGACTTACCTAAGAAAAAGAAAATAAAAAATATGAATAGTAAAATGACCACAAACTTACAACTATCAAATAAATGAGTATTAAAAATAAGAAAAACAATGAAAACAAAAACTCAGCAAACAACTAGAACAAGAACAGAATCAGAGAAATGGACATCACACGGAGGGTTTTCAGTGGAGAGGAGGAGGGGAGGAATAGGGGGAAAAGGTACTGGGAAGAAGAAGTATAATTGGTAGGCAAAAAATAGGGAGAGGTAAAAAATGGTATAGGAAACAGAGGACTCAGAGAACTTAAACGTATAGCCCATGGACATGAACTAAGAGGGGGATGCTGGAGGGTTGGGGGGTGTAGGACAGAAGGGGGATAAGAGGGGGGAATTGGGAAAACTGTAATAGTATAATCAATTAAATATACTTAAAAATAATAAGGAATACAGTAAGGAGAAAAATGTGTATTGACCCCAGAAACAGGACTAGTGAGGGACTGGTACCTGCAACATGACCACACTTCCAATGGTATTGAGGCAGAATATCTGAAATACCCCTGCAGGTGAGGAGGGGTGGAGGCAGTTGCTGAGTAATGTGATGTCCACCACATAACGGAAGAAGGCTGTTCTTGCCGGACCTGGAGCTCCCTCCCCAACAGCACTGCCACGACCTCTTCACCTGTGGAAAGTAAGACCCTGGGAGAGAAGTCTCTGGGGGGCGAGGGGTAAAAGCCTGTTTTCTGTCCTACTGACTTTCTGGGGAAGTAGAGACTCTCCTTTTGAAGTTACCCCCCTGAGCTGCTAAGAGCAAACTAAATAAAATGGGGTAATATTCCACTTGCCATTAATGAAGCTAGAGAGGAGGTCACTGGCTGAGCCATACTTAGACTACATTGACAGCCATGTACAAGAGACATTTCAGCACAGCAACAAACCTGCCTACGTGGGGCACGGCCCTCTGTCTTCCCCAAAGGTCTCAGACACACGGTCTGGCAAAGTTAAACTCAAATAACTCACAGTTTCTCCACATCCTGTACAGTGTCAGTGTCTTAAATTGGGGCCTACATCATGTCCAAAAGCACCAATTTCAACTCTCTAAGATAAAAATACATATGATATTTTTGTATAAAATTAGTAAATGGAAATCACTATAAATTAGAGGAGAAAACAGTAAGTAAATATATATTATGAAATATAACTACTAAAAATAAAGAAATCTCTGGAACATCTTGAATTTAACTTTCAAATCAATCTCAGAGGATGTTGCATCTGTGAAATTAGAAAAGGAGGTGAAAACTCACAACAAAAAAGTTAGACATGATGGCCAAAAAGAAAAAGTAGTGAGGCAGTGAACTGCTTAGAAGAAAAAAATTTCAATTAGAGGACATTTAATAAGTTACTTAGAAAAGTCAGAGTGACACAATAAAGACATAAAGTTAAGAGAAAATGATCAGAAATATAGTTAACAGAATAGGGTATCAAATACAGTCATATCAGAAATTTCACAAGGAATGAATGAGGAAAAAGCATAATAAAGAAAAGAGAAGAAAATTGCTCTAAATTTAAAAAAATTGCTAGCCCTGGCTGGCGTAGCTCAGTGGATTGAGCGCGGGCTGGGAACCAAAGTGTCCCAGGTTCGATTCCCAGCCAGGGTACATTCCTGGGTTGCAGGCCATAACCCCCAGTAACCGCACATTGATGTGTCTGTCTGTCTGTCTGTCTCTCTCTCCCCCCCCCTTCCTTCCCTCCCTAAAAATAAATAAAATCTTAAAAAAAAGTAAATAAATAAAATGTTTAAAAAAACAAATAAAAAAATTGCTGATATTTATACACAAAGGTCTCCTCATGAAGAACCAGGTAATTTTAATGAAAAAATACTCCTATCCAGCAATATTTTGTTACTAGATAAGCATTATGGGGAAATACTAAAAATTATTTCTAGAATAAAATATCCTATAAGTATACAATTAGAAAATAATATGAACACTTGCAGAGAAAAAATGTGAAGTAATATTGTTAGTTTATGAAATAAGAAATATAAATGGCCAATCAACACATGGAGAAATGAAGATTTAAAAAATGGCAATTTCGTATCACATTGGAGTAAGTTAAAATAGTGTAATCAAATGTACTGTTATCAAAAGTACTTGGAAATGTGCTTTCCAAAACATTTTCAGCAGTATAAATCAGGGTAAACTTTTTGTATGACAATTGAAAGTATGTAGTTAATGCTTTTTGTAAACTCTGACAAAGTTTCTATTTCCTAGAATTTATCCAAAGGAACAAATTATGATTTATATATGTAAACATCTAGCCATAGTAATATCCAAAAAGAAAATATATATATTACAAGCATATCATGAGAAAGAAGTAGAATATCTAAATTTTGGCCTTTGGGTAAATATTGCATAATCATAAAAATGCACTGTATGTGTGATATATATGTATATGCTTAAATGAATAAAAGTATCCACACAATTATAAGAAAAGTTTAAAACTTATGAGTAATGCATTTTAAGTTTATATTTATACCTGCCTAGGAAAAAAATGCCACGGTGTTCACCTTTGTTTTTTGGATAAACTCCCCTGGCCAAACAGCCCTCCTCATCGCAGGCACCAGGCACAGCCCTCCTTGTCCCTGAGGGGCAGGCTTGAGTTCCCTATCAGCCCCCAGAAATACAAGCCAGCCACACTCTTACAGAAGCCTGGGTCCAGCGACTGTTGCACGTGGGTCACTGGCCAGCAGTGACCACGGAACGCTGTGGATGGCTCGCCGAAGAGCACGCGAGAAACAAACACATGCACAGAGACAAGACTAGTTTCTGTGGGGAAGTAGGGACAGAATGGCCACCCCCCCTAGTGGGGAGGGCCCTGATTTACCATCCATACATGCTTTTATTGGGCTCATTTTGCATAATAATTCAGGTAAAGTACAGTACTCATTAGGGGGAAGTAAGGAACTATAGAAAACAAGGAACTCTGCTGGTCTATTGAGTGGGGTCAAAGAGCTGTAAGACTTTGAGGAACAAACTTCCTCCTTGGACCCTTCTCATTCAACTGAGAGCATTCTAAACAAAGAAGGTTTCACAGTAATTTACATGTTCTTTCTTAGGCCTGATCACCCGGGGAATCCGCCCCTTTTCAGCACAGAACTGCACCACCCTGTCATTGTTTCAGGCTTAGCATGGGAACTAAGGCAATAAGACTTTCTCCCAGACGATGAGAACTCAGGCTATGTCAAAGCCGAGGAGCGAGGGTCCGTCACCCTCTTTTGCTGCAGCCCCCAAAGTCTTTCTTTCAGGGGGCCTCCCAAAGTGATCGTGCCTGCCTTAGGTCGTTCCCCCCGTGGGGAATCTTACCCGTCTTTGGCTAACCGACCAAGCTTTTTGGGGTTCAGCAGCAGAAGCAGCATTCCTGCCAGGGAGATAAGCTTTTGTCTCCTTGCTGGCTTACGATTCCAAGGGCGTTCCCTTAGCCTTAGCCTAGGCGGGGGTTTCAGCTTCTGATACCAGTCAGGGCAGTTCCCAACAAGCGACCCTCTTGATACTACAAAGCCTGCCTCCCACAGCCTCTGGCTGTCCACTCAGTTCTGAGTGCAACCCCATATGACCATGAGTCTTGAGTGGTGTCTTTCCCCTCTGGGTTGTGAGTAGATGTGACTAGTAAACGGCTATCAGGCTTGTCTGTACAGTGTCAGTGTCGTGTGTTTGCCCATCCCCATAACCATAGGGTGGGGATCCCTCCAATGACGTGAAGAGGAGGTGGATAAAACAGAAGGATGAAAGGTTTAGGTGATGTAGAGGATTGATGGAGCAGTTTCCTGGAGCAGGGACAAGCTGGTGCACTCTGACAGATAGATAACTGAGTTGATTTTGCTAAGGGCTCTTCATCCTATTAGATGGGAGAAAGGAGAGACAGGACGGGTATGGGCCCAGCTGTGGCCTTGCAGGAGAGCTGCATCTTGTCAGGAAAGCAGCAGACAATATTATCTGCTGGCATCAGGAGGCTGTGATAAGCATTGGGGCCTAAGTTGATGTATTAAGATATTTTTGCTAATAGAATAATTGCAAACTAATAATAATTTCCAGGCAATTAATTATCTTACATGATGAAGAGTCTGGAAGCAGGCAATTCCAGGATGGGTTCGGGAGCACAACAAGTATTAGGATATAGGCTTGTCATCTTTGAAACTTTCTCCACCTTCTCCTGAAAGTGGTAGGATGGCTGTTGAATTAGTTTCACACACCATCTCCAAATAAGCATGGAAAGAGATAGAAAAGAAGCACATTTACGCATTTTCTCCTGAATGTGTGTGTGTGTGTGTATGTGTGTGTGTGTACTTTTTTCCAGAAGCCACTAGCAAATATCCCCTTAATGACGTTGGCCAAAACTAGCCAGTAGCTGTCTCAAGAGTGTACATGCACGAAGAAAATGAGATTAGCATTCTTGGCTGAGACCAATCATGATTTTCACTCCAGGGTTGAGCATTTTTCTTCCTGAATAAAAGAGGGATTTCATTAGCAAATAACAAAGGGGACATAGTTCAGAGAAGTCAACCTACAGAGATTGTTCAAGGGAATATAAACAAATTTTGGAATGGTGGCTGTGGACAATGCTGTAAGAAACCTGTAAAACATGAATAAAATGATGATGAGGCCACACTGAAGGTGGAACATCATGAATTTACAGAGAACATGGTGTTTTAGATTTGAAATTTTTTTGGCAATGTATAACAATCTAGGATTCAGAAGTAAATGTGTGGAGCATCGAAGGAAACAGGAATGCCAATTGTTCCACAAGAAAGGCAGTGTGGCAGACTACTCAGTCCAGAGCTTCAGAAGAGAATGGACACCGTCATGAGTTGCAAGAATTAAGAGGGGGAAAAGTATAACTTCAGACATGTGAAGCTCAGGATAAAAAATGAAATGAACAGGCAAGATAAAGGACATAGAGAGATTTTAGTAGGAAAAATAGAAATCAAAGTCACTGACTTTCCAAACCATTTTAGCTCTAAGTGTAGATGGGACAGAGAGAGCCTGAGAACATTTGGATATAAATACAATGAATGTAAAAAGGTTGAAAACATCAGGAGGCTATCTTTCGATGTTGTGGAGTGAATAGCAGAAAGAATCTTTCTTCTGCCTTCAAGGCTCTGTGTTCCCAGTCACTGTATTTTCTTTCAGGTCAGGGAGCATATACTGCATTTCTTTCTCACCCTGCTTTAGGAAGAGGAGTGAGGAGGAGAGGTGGCTATGCCTGTGTTGGAGATGTCCCCAGGATGCTCGAGTTTCACAGGGGCATCAACTTCCAATGGTTACATCAGACTTACACGATAACATTTTAAATGGTTTTAAATGTTTTTGTAAGATCAGAAATAATTTCATGTTTTTAATTGAGTGGGAGGTATTGTATGTAGATATAATTCTTTCCCTCGTAGCTTTAAATTACTCTTATCTCCCACTGATGCATTTCCTCTAGATTCAGCCAGTGGCTTTCCCTAGCATGTGGAGGTGCTAGTCAGCAGAGTCAAGCCATGCCCCTGAGCACCTGCTGCAGACCTGGTACCAGAATGGCATGGGTTATACTTAGCTTAAAAACGGGATGCAATGAGTTGTGCATCTATGTCCTCTGGCCAATCCCTGCATAGACACCAACAGTGTGGTGATGGCCAGAGGGAGGGGGTCAGGGCTGGCTGGAAGTAGGCCCTTAAAGGGTGGGAAAATGGGACATCTGTGATAGTGTCAACAATCAAAATAAAGAAAAAACCCTATATTTTCCTAAACAAACAAACAAATAAACAAAATGGGCTAGAAAATAATTCAGAACAATAAGCAAGAGGTTGAATAAACTGATATTGGTACAAATGAATATTCTATAGCCATAATACAATATTTAAAAATGTGTATGAACATAAAAAACACAACATAATTTTAAGAATACTTTCATGAATGTGAAATTTCTGAAAGACTTGTTTATAATAAGAATGTGGGTGATTTTCAAAACAGTTTTTAGTATTTTATCATTTTCCCAAAGTAAATATGAATTATTTAAGTAATAATTATTGTATAACCAATATAAAAAGACCTAGGGCAAAGTTTGACATGGAGGGGAAAGAATGAGAATTGTTGATGTTAATCTTGTCCTAGACCCAGGCTTTTACTTGTCAAGTGCGAAAGACTCCCACCCCCTACCCGGCAACTAGTCACAGCTTTCGCCCCTCCTCTTCCCCTCCCCTCCCCCTTTCCTCTCCTTCTCCTTCTTCCTGCCAGGTACTTGTGAGATTAGCTTCTGAGTCACTGTAATTCATAGTTTTATTTCCTGTTTGGGACTCAGGCCGGGAGATGGGAGCACAGACCGATTGACCTGCTGATTTAAATAAACATCAACCCAGGCTTTTCCTGGGCCCTCAGGCAATTTCCCTTCACGCCTTCAGAAATTTTTTGCTTTATCATCCTGCCGATGCCCAGTAAACTACCTAGTTAAAAGCCCGCCACACTTGGTCAGGAAGACTTGGAGCTCTCAGAAGGCTGCCCCTGCTCACCCTTGGTGGAGCCCATCCCAGCTGGGAGGGTCCCCAGATGGGAAGGGACGCTGAGCCTGCTCCGCACCAATGACCATGACAATGGTCATTGTGGACCATTGTCCACAATGGCCCGGTCATGGACGCCGGTCCATGCGTCCGGTCATGGACGCCGATGACCGGCGTCCCCAGAAGTGTCTGTCCCACTCTCACCAGTGTTCCCCACCATCACACACAACTGGCCTGTGTGAGTGTGTGACTCACCATAAACAAGCCGAGGCCAATCACGACAACATCCAGGATGTTTCCAAGGTCTGCTACTCTTCTCATTTGGGTCGATCTTTCTTCACTAAGGTTTCTCTACAGGCCTGCCTGCCTTTGAAATGTCAGTGATTTCCAAGTATCATTTCTCTGCACCTTCTAAACCATCCGCCTCCAGGACCACATTTTGCTCTAACAACCACCCTCAGGGAGGGGAAAGCTAAACACAGGTCTCTCTGCAGATGCGTCTGTGTTCTTACTCGATCTTCTCAGATGCCCGTGACATCTTCTGAGTCCCCACCCAAGGTCCTGCATGCCGTGTTTTTGAAGCCTTGCTTCTGCGACCTTCTTCAGAGGCATTTGTTGGGCAGCTAGAGCCACTTTGCTGGGCCATGCAGGAGGTTTGTCGCATGAGGCAGAATATAGTTAATGACTGATGGCAACAGTACAAAAGCCCAGCAACTGTTTGGAGAATAAACTGGTGCGGTTTTTTCGCTGGCTTCCCCTCCGCACTGGTGGGGGAGGCTGGGACCCCACTTGCGAATGCACCCTTGATCCACTTTTTCTCCTCCCCTAATTCTGCTTCCACTAGTCCTGGAAGCACGTCTTTAATAAGTCACCT
This sequence comes from Phyllostomus discolor, assembly GCF_004126475.2. Lineage (NCBI taxonomy): Eukaryota > Metazoa > Chordata > Mammalia > Chiroptera > Phyllostomidae > Phyllostomus > Phyllostomus discolor. The sequence goes on along the minus strand of NC_040910.2, from coordinate 53,349,504 downwards.
GTGCATAAACCTTTATTTCAGAATTTCCTGGGAACCTGTCCTAGGATCCTGCTGGACTTGAAGTTCATGTATACACTGCCTGTTAAAACAGTCACGTGGATGGCCCACAAGTACCTTAAACTCAATAACAGAAGTTATCCTTTGCCTCCTAACCCTGCTCCCCCTTCCTTATTCTCGAATTTTAAAAAGCTCACAGTCATCTAAGACAGAAACAAAGCAGGTACACGAGACATTTCCTCCTCTTCCACCACACATTCGCTTCCAGTTTCCACCCATTCTAACGCGCAGTCGCATTTCTTAAATGTTTTCTTGTCTCTGGTGCCATCGCCGTTCTGGGTTTCAAGCCTCCAGTTTTCTTTTCTACCTTCCTGACCCTCATTTACCTTAATTTTCTCCAGGCTCCGCCCCCGGGCCACCGTTCAGCTACCCTTTGGCTGGAACTGCCCCTCCTCTTCATCCCTGTCCCCTGAGGAGCCTCAAACTCACCACCGTGAATCAGTGCCACAGTTGTTCTCTCCTCTTTCCTACGGCAAGCACTGCTAGAAAAACACCGCTCAACCTTATACATGAGCACCACTGCGAATTTGTAATTTCCAGCTGCAAACTTCATTCATTTTCCACAACCAATCGCGTCCCAAACCTGTTGCCTAGGTTCTTCTTTCTCCTGCAGTATATTTTGTTTTCTCAGTTTTACAAATCCCATTTTTATCATGTTTTTCCTTTCCTTTCCTATCCTCACACACACACACACAAGCACTGGCATGTGCACACAACGCATGCAAATACACCAGCCAATCCTTCTAAGTCTGCATTGCGCTGTAGCTCCTGCTCTATTGCTCTTCGCTCTGAATCATCCAGTGATTTAAAAACGCGATGCACTGTCTCCACTAGAAAGCTTCCATCACTCGTGATTGTGCTTGTGAAGTTTTAGCATCTTTTGCATTTCAATCTTTGATTCGTTGGAATTTATTTTGGTGTAGAGCTATACGGATAGTCATCGATTTTTAAAAAATGTGAATCAGCGCTTACACCACTATTTATTAACTCCACCTCTTTCATATTTATTCAAAACTTTGCTTAATTCTTCCCCTGTAAAATGGAGATAATAGAACCTACGTTATGTAGTTACAACTTAGATGACAGTATATGTAACATGCTTGGAAGCGATACCTTTCAATGCACAACATGACTTGTGGTTTGTTTCTGAACTATATTCTTCTACATTAATATGTCAATTTGTGGACAATATTCCTGTTATTCATATACTTTTTAGAGTTTTCCTGTTCTTGTATGGCTATTCTTGTATGATTTTTTTATTAAAAATATTTTACAATTTTTCATTGCTAAAAATAACCCAAAACAAAGGGCATTTCTAACATAAATAACTTTAGAAAGATCTGGTGTTTTTAAATATTTGAGTTTTCTTATCAAGATAATATTTAACATACTTAAATTTTATTAATTCTGCCCTGGCTGGTGTTGCTCAGTTGGTTGGACATCATCCAGCAAACCTACAGGTCTCCGGTTCGATTCTCGGTGAGGACTCATGCCTGGGTCATGTGCCAGGTCCCCAGCTGGGGCACATATGAGAGACAACTGATCTGTTTCTCTCACACAGCGATGTTTTTCTCCCTCTTGTTCTTCCTCCCTTCTCCTCTCTCTAATAAATAAATAAGTAAAATCTATCAAAAATAAATTTGTTAATTCTTTTAAACATTTGAATTTTATTAATTCTAATCATCCATTTAAATATCATTCTGTTTCTGGACTCATTTTCTTTTCCATTGGTCTGTGCCCCTACTCTGATACAGAGTAGATTTTAACTGTGGTGGCTTTGTATCATTTTTTTGATATCTCATAGGGCAATTGCCCTCTATTTCCTTTCATTTAAAAAATGTGACTGTTTCTAAGCTTTTCCCCTTACAAACAAGTGTTAAACTCAGTTTATCCAAGTCCTTTTAAAGTCTCTTCGATATTTTCTTAGTATCGTATTACATTTACAGGCCTGGCCCTCCTTCAACCATTATTGTTCTTGTCTTTAAAAATAGAATACTACAACATTTATTATGATTTTCTTGTGTTCTTCAACAAACTGTATTAATTCTTCATAGTCTTTCATAGTCCTTTTAAATATATGCCCATCTATTTCAAGTTTTTTAAAAAATTATAGTTGGGAAATAAATATTTCTCCCATTATATTTCTAGATTCTACTTTTGCCTTCTAGGACATACTAAGCAGTTAATTTTATGTTTCTCCAGTATCCACCTACCTTACTAAACTCTTTAATTGGTTGTAATAATTTTTAGTTGTTATCAAGAGTGCCTGGAAAGAATGTGTAGTCTTCAAGTGATAGATTCAGTTTTCTCTGTATTTGATTTAAGCACATGAAGTTGCCAGTTTTAAATCAACAATGTTTAAATAGTCACAGTGTCATATGGCTATGTTTATACCCAAATCTATACCCGTATCTGTAAATGTACATATCTACCTTTCTGTCTATATCAATTTTTCCTTGTGTGGTTCAAATTTTGTATATCCTTACTAAGTTTTTTATTCTGGATCAATCAGTTATCTAGGACATGTTCTAAATTTTGTCTTCATGATGATATATTTCTATTTTTCTTCTTGTGATTCTTGCCCTATACAGTTTGAAGCATACAAATTTCTCTTTTTGATAAGCTGTTCTTCCTGTGATAACGGAGTATCTCCATGTTGCTGCCTTAAAATATTTTCCCTGACAGTACTACAATAGCTCCGCTACCTTTCATTTGGTGATATGTCTATTGTAGCTTTTATCTTCCTGCTGTCCACCTTTCAGTTTACTTTTGCTTTAGATGCATTTCAGTAACTGGAATTCTTCCTCTCTCCTTTTTATTAATTTTGATAAATTTTCAGCTAATAAGCTTTGCCTTATTACTGATACATTTAAACTTAAGTCTACCATCTTATTTTGTGTTTTTATTTACTGTTTTTTTCTACACTTTATTTGTTTTATTGTTTCTCTTATTCACTAAGTGTGAAATTTACACATTATATCTGTTGTTTGCTGGTTACCCCCGATTTGTAGAACATGTATTATTCTGAGCAATGCTAATTGCCACCCTTCTCCCAAAATATTTGAGAGCCTAGAACACTTTAATTTCAATTATCCACCTTTAATTTTACAGCATATTGTTGGCCAAAATGTTAGTTGCACCTATATATGACCTCTATTAAATTACCCTTCATTATTTTTGTTTTATATTTTTGTCTTTTAACTGAAGTTAATATACTAAAATTAAAAGTAATTTATATACCAGCATTAAAGTAATACAGTATTCTGTATTTTTTTGTATATTTACCTTTCACAGTGAGTTTAATACTTTCATTTGCTTTCATGTTTCTCATCAACATCTTTCCATCTCATCTTGAAGAACTCCCTTTAGCATTTCTTATAAGGAAAGTCTAGTGATTATTAACACTTTCATATTTTATTGTCTTGAAATTTCTTTAGTTCTCCTTCATTTTTTAATGGGAAGTTTTGCAAGGTACTGTATTCTTGCCTGGTAACTTTTTTTTTTCTCTCAGCACTTTGTATATATCACTTCTCTCTCTCCTGTACTACTGCAAGGTTTCTGCTGAGCAAACTGTTGATAGCCATGTTTGCTCCCTTATACATGATGAATTGCTTTTCTCTTGCTTCTTTCAAAATTGTTTTTTTTTTTGTATTCAATTATTGACAATTTGATTATAATGGGTCTTCCTGTAGAAATAGATTCATCTTTGAAACCTGTAGCCTTTGTGATTCTGTATGCCTATTTTCCTCCCCAGATTGGGCTGGTTTGGGCAAATGCATATATTGTTTACATAATGGGATCATGGGTCCTGTAAGTCCTGTACACTCTCCACATGCTCTTCTTCTTCCTCCTCCCCTTCTTCTTCTTCTTCTTCTTCTTCTTCTTCTTCTTCTTCTTCTTCTTCTCCTTCTCCTTCTCCTCCCCCTCCTCCTCCTCCTCTCCTTCTCCTCCTCTTCCTCCTCCTCCTCCTTCTTTTGCTCTTCTGACTGGACACTTTGCAATTACTTCTCTTATATTCATTTGTTCTTTCTTCTTTTTAATCAAGCTTGTTATTTAAATTCTATTGATTTTTCAGTTTAGTTTTTGTAATCTTCAGCTCCACTGTTTCTGTCTTCTTTAAATGGTTTCTATTCCTTTGTTGATACTCTCATTTTGTTCATGTATTGTTTATTTTTTAATTTTATTTTGCATTTGCAGTTTGTATTCAATATTACTTTGTATTAGTTTCAGGTGTATAACATAGTGGTTAGAACATCATACTTTATTTACAAAGTGTTCCCCTGATATTTCAAGTGTCCACTTGGCACCATATGTAGCTATTACAATAATATAAACTACAATTTCTATGCTGTACTTTACATTCCTGGAACTATTTTATGACTACCAATTTGTAGTTCTTAATCTGTTCACCTTTTCCACCTAGCCCCCCATTCCTCTAGCAACCATTATTCTATTTCTGTATCTATGAGTCTGCTTCTATTTTTTTGATTATTCTGCTCTTTACATTCCACATGTAAGTGAAATCATTTGGTTTTTGTCTTTCTCACTCTGACATATTTCACTTGCCATAATACCCTCTAGGTCCATCAGTGCTGTCATAAATGGTTAAGATTTCATTCTTTGTTATGGATGAGTAATATTCCATTGTACATATGTACCACTACTTTTTTTTTTATCTACACGCCTATTGATGGGCACTTGGGTTGCTTCTTTAGCTTGGCTATTGTGAATAATTCTGCAATCAACATAGGATTTCATATATTCTATCAAATTAGTGTATTGGGTTTCTTCATACATATACTCAGAAGTGGAATGACTGGGTCATAAGGCAGTTCTATCTTTAGTTTTTTGAGGAACCTCCATACTGTTTTCCATAATGGCCACACCAATATGCATTCCCACCAACAGTGCATGAGGGTTCCCTTTTCTCCTATCCTCACCAACACCTGTTGTTTGTTGATTTATTGATGACAGCCATTCTGACAAGTGTGAGGTGATATGTCATTGTGGTTTTAATTTGCATTTCTCTGATAACTAGTGACATTAAGCATCTTTTTAAGTGTCTATTGTCTGTCTGCATGTCCTCTTTAGAGAAGTGTCTGTTCAGGTACTTTGCATATTTTTAATTAGGTTGTTTGGAGTGGGGTTGGTGTTGAGTTATATGAGTTCTTTATAAATTTTGAATATTAATCTTTTATCAGGCGTATCATTGGTGAATATGTTTTCCCATTCAGTAAGTTGTCTTTTCACTTTGTTGATGGTCTCCTTTGCTGTGCAAAAACCTTTTAGTTTTATGTAGTCCTATTTGTTTGTTTTTTTTGTTGCTGTTCTCCTTGCCTGGAGAAGTATATCAGAAAAAAATATTGCTGTGAGAAATGTCTGAGACTTTACTGCCTGCATTTTTTCTAGGATTTTTATGGTTTTGAGTCTTACATTTAAGTCTTTTATTTATCTTGAGTTTATTCTTATACATAGTGTAAGGAGGCAGTCTATTTTCATTTTTTGCATGCATCTGTCCAATTTTCCCAATACCATTTATTGAATAGACTATACTTACTCCTTGTGTGTTCTTGCTTCCTTTGTCACGTTTTTTAAGTATTCTTATTGATCATGCTATTATAGTTTTCCCAACTTTGTGCCTGTTATCCCCCCTCTGCCTTACCCCCCCAGTCCCCCAGCATCCCCCCCTTAGTTCATGTCCACAGGTTGTACATACAAGTTCTCGGGGTCCTCTGTTTCCTATTCCATTTTTTATTTTACCCTGTCTATTGTATGCCTCCTAATTATGCTTCTTCTTCCCTGTACCTTTTCTCTCCTATTCCTCCCCTCCCCCTCTCCACTGAACTCCCTCTGTGTGATGTCCATTTCTCTGATTCTGTTCCTGTTCTAGTTGTTTACTTAGTCTTTGTTTTCATTGTTTTATTTTTCTTTTACGTTGTTGATAATTGTGAGTTTGTTATCATTTTATTGTTCATATTTTTTATCTTCTTTTTCTTAGGTAAGTCCCTTTAATATTTCATATAATAATGGCTTGGTGATGATGAACTCCTTTAACTTGACCTTATCTGGGAAGCACTTTATCTGCTCTTCCATTCTAAATGACAGCTTTCCTGGGTAGAGTAATCTTGGATGTAGTCCTTGCCTTTCATGACTTCAAATACTTCTTTCCAGCCCCTTCTTGCCTGCAAGGTTTCTTTGGAGAAATCAGCTGATAGCCTCATGGGAACTCCTTTGTGGGTAACTCTCTCCTTTCCTCTTGCTTCTTTTAGAATTTTCTCTTTATCTTTAATCTTGGGTAACTTAATGATGATGTGCCTTGGTGTGTTCTTCTTTGGGTCCAACTTTTTTGGGACTCTCTGGGCTTCCTGGAAGTCTATTTCCTTTGCCAGACTGGGGAAGTTTTCCTTCATTATTTGTTCAAATAAGTTTTCAATTTCTTGTTCTTGTTCTTCTCCTTCTGGCATCTCAATAATTCAGATATTGGAACATTTCAGGTTGTCCCTGAGAGTCCTCAGCCTCTCTTCACTTTTTTGGATTCCTGTTTCTTTGTTCTGATCCAGTTGGATGTTTATTTCTTCCTTTTGTTCCAAATCATTGCTTTGAGTCCTGATTTCCTTCCTGTCATTGCTGGTTCCCTGCATATTTTGCTTTATTTCATTTGGGTGTCTTTCATTTGTTTCTTCATTTTTTGACCAAGCTCAATCAGTTCTATGAGCATTTTGATTACCAGGGCTTTAAATTCTCCATCAGATATGTTGGCTATGTTCTTATTGCTTAGTTCTCTTTCTGAAGTTTTGCTCTGTTCTTTCATTTGGCCCTATTTCCTCATCTTGGGGCACCTGATAAGTTATAAGGCAGCGGGGCCTTAAGTATTCACCTGGCCAGGACAACAACCCTCCTTGCTGAGCTGTGTGCTGCCTGTGGGGGAGGGGCCAGAGAGGGAACAGTGGGACTGGCCTGCTCATATCTAGCGCACTTTCCAACAGGCTCTCGTGTGAGACTGGGAGTTTCTCCTACTGTGGCAACCAGTGCAGTCCACTGTCAACTCTGAGTCTCAGTTTCCCCTTAAGTCAGCCCTGCCTGCCCAGTCTGTTGCCTCACTGCGGTTTTTCTCAGCAGGCCAGTCTGTGTGGTCCTTACCGGTCTGGTTTTTCTGATTTTTTCTTTAATTCCTTGGTTGTCAGAGTTCCATGAAGTCTGATTTTCTGGTGCTTCTGATTGTGTATTGGTTTTAGATTGGTGATATCCTTCTTTTGGTTGTGCAAGGATGGGAAGGGTTTCTACCTATGCCTCCGTCTTGGCCAAAACTCCCCTTTGTCGCCTGTTAATTGACTATACAGGTTTTATTTCTGGGCTCTCTATCCTGTTCCATTGATCCATGTGTCTGTCTACATTCCAGTATTGTTCTGCTTTGATTACTTATGGCCTTGTTGTATAATTTGATATCAGAAGGTAGTGATACCTCCAACTTTGTTTCTTTCTCAAGATTGTTGTGGGTATTCAGGATCATTTGTGGTTCCATATAAATTTTTGGATTATTTGTTCTAGTTCTGTGAATAAAAATGCCCTTGGTACCTTGATAGTAATTGCGTGAATCTATAGATTGCTTTGGGTAATATGGACATTTTTATGATGTTAACTCTTCCTATTTGTGAGCATGGTATATGTTTCTATTTATTTGTATCTTCTTCAACTTATTTCTTTAATGTTTTTTAATTTTCCTGAGTTTTTTTATTCCTTGGTTAAATTTACTCTTAAGCATTTTTGGTACAATTGTACATGGGATTTATGGTATATTTTTTCTTAGTTTCCCTTTCTATTGATAGTTCATTATTGATGTATAAAAACAGAATCAATTCTGAATATTTATTTTGTATCCTGCTACTTTACTGAATTCATTTATCAGTTTTAGTAGTTTTTGGTGGAATATTTTAGAGTTTTCTATACAGTATCATGTCATCTGCAAATAGTGACAGTTTTATTGTTTCCTTTCAGCTTTGGATGCCTTTTGTTTCTTCTTCTTGCTGATTCCTGTGGCTAGGACTTTCACTACAGGGTTGAATGAGTAGTGAAATCCAGCATCCCTTTCTTGTTCCTGATCTTAAGGGAAATGCTTTTCATTTTTGCCCATTTGGTATAATGTTAACTGTGGGTCTGTCATATATGGTTTTTATTTTGTTAAAGTATGTTCCCTCTATTTCCACTTTGCTGAGTTTTTATCATAAATAAATGCTGGATTTAGTCAAATGCCTTTTCTGCATATACTTTTTTCTATTTAGTTGTTTATGTTGACTTGTAGCTCAGCAAGTTTTAAAATGATTATTTTGAATTATTTTCAGGCATAGATCACTTTTGCTTTGGAGTTGTTTGCTGGAGATTTGTTTTGTTCTTTTTGTTGGGTCATATTTCCCTGATTTTTCATGCTTCTTAAAGCTTTGTGTTTATATCAGTGCATTTGAAGAAGCAGTCAGTCATCCCCTTTAGTCTTTATGGACTGAGTCTGACATGGAAAGGAGCCTCACTCATCATCTTGAGTAGAGATTCTGGGAGCCTCACAAACTATTTCTATAAATATGCATGCACTGCCTCTCATCCCCTGTCCCTCATCCTCCCTCCTGGGGAAGATGTTTCAGGGTTGTGCACCTTCTCCTAATTTTGCGGAGCCATGTATTAATAAATCACCATAAATGAGCCATTCTTTTTTTCTAGGTCAGTGCACTGGGTGGCCTGGCCATGAGGTGCACACTCCACTTCTCTCACTTTAGGGTGACATACCTTCTTATAGTCTTGCAGATCCATGCTGCTGAGAGTCAACTACCTTTTTCATTGTTCTCATTTGCTCCCAGCTCTTCAGCTTTGCTGAGCTGCCCAACACTTCCCTCTAGGTGAAGTGAGACAAAAGCAGGCCTCTTGGGCAATGACTCAAAAGCCTGGTGATGCTGGATGCATGTTTCACTTTCTCTCTCAGGGAAAATATCTCAGGCTAAGGTGATCTCCCTCAGAGCTAACCTATGAGAGCTTAGGGAGGCCTTCTATGGATAAAGCGAAAGAGCTTTTTTTACCCATTGCAATAAGCTCATCATTGGATTTGTGCTTATCTGGGCTGCTGCATTCTCTGAACTGATTCCGAATTCTCATAAAGGCATTTTGGCCCCTACATTGTTATTAAATCAATGTTTCTGTAAAAGAATAAGGGCTGGGACTTCCTATCCACAATCTTACTAGTCACTCCAAATGCCACTTTTATATCGAGAATGTGTATGTGATTTCTTTTACTCTGTTATAAAGTATTCTTAAAATCAAGGTTTTGTTCTGAGTCCTCTTTTATGTGTTTAAAAGTTTAAAACATTTTTACATAATTGTTCTGCTACATGACACTTTTGAAGACCTCATCTATCATCTCTTACTCATAGTACTTCACTTTCTTGTGTGTTTTTTTTTGTAATTTTTAGACCATGTGCTTCTTTTTCTAGGAGATTCATCAGTAGAGAGCCCAAGGAGCTTAGTCTAAGGTTATGGCCTGCTGGGCTGGCTTTCTTTTTATTCTGCCATGTTTACCACCCAAAACCTCTCTCTGTCTTAACTCCCTGGTATAAGGAGTCTCATAATTAATAAAAATCAGTCCCCAAATGCAAATAAAGACAAACCCATGCTTATAAGTTCATAGGGGAATTTTATTTTTCTATTCCAAGTTTAGATTGAGTCAGTAATGATGCCATAATACCGATGGCTGCACTTTTTCTAGTTCATGGTTTATCTGCGACTTTTGCACTTTGAGAGTCAATATTATGTGCATGCTCAGTTACAATTTTTGCTTCATGTGGATTCCAAGATTCATCTCCTGACCTTGTGAAGGCATACATTCAATCCCCTTAAGGGAAGTGAAATTTCAGCTTACACATTAATTACCCTAATTTCTTCCCTTTCTTCATTCCTTCTTCTTCCTTCCTTTCTTCCTTCCTTTTGCCCTTTCTTCTTCCCTCTCTCATTGTTCCCTCTCCTTCTTCTCCTTTGTTGGTTAAGTAATACATTCATGTGGTATGTATTTTGAAAATACAAAGGGGTAAATTATTAACAATAAGTCACTCCCTATCCTATTCCCTCATCAGGGGCAACCCTTATCAACTCTTTATGTAGGCTTTCACAAAGATTCTATGCACATGTGCACACGTGTGGTTTTTTTTTATTATGAATTTGTCACCACATGACACGTAGTCTTGTGTACCCTTTTATTCCTTATAAAAATTTACTTTTGGAGGTCATTTCCTCTCTAGGTATAAAGAGCTGTCAATATTCTTTCTAATGGGGTTATAGTAGTCCATTCCATATGCATAATGTCTGTTATCAGTTTTCGATCATTTGCTTTCACAATATACTGCAATGAGTACATTGTATATAACCACTTTTACACATATAAAAAGAATGAGGGGGGACCCAAAATCCCCTGCAATTTATTTATAAAAATTATATGTTCATTCTTACATGTTTTGACTTCAGTCACCGTTAAAATACTCTCTATTTGATGCAATACACCTATCAAGATGTTTTTTTCCACTGCTCAAAACAGTTTTTGAACTTGGTGATTCTGATGCCTTTTAGTGCTTCTGCCATTTTTTTGTGTCCTTTCTTCCACATCAGCAGAAATTTTCCCTTTAAGGACTTTTTTCATCAGGGGAAATACAAAACAGTTCCTTGGGTGAGATGGGGTGAATAGGGAGGGTGAGCCATGGGGGTCATGCCATTTTTTTGGTCAAAAATTGCTGAATACTCAGCATGGTGTGGGCAGGTGTGCTTGTAAACCACCCACCATGAAATGGGCAAAGGTACTGAAAGAGTCTTCAAAACAAATGCATTGAAGCCGAGTACAGACTCTCACAGCAACACCAACTGATACACTGATACAGATGGGCTCCTAGAACACTCACTCACCTAGTGAGGGAAGCCTGTACTAGAAGGGTCCTGCCCTCCAGAAGATAATTCTGGGTATTTTTGGGTCTCCCCTTATATATCATAGAATAATTCTTAGAAGTGTAATAATGATTCATAGTATATATGCACTCTATATAAAAAGTATAAATATGTATATATATCTCAGATGTGCAAAAAGTGCATTTCTCCATATTCTCACAGAGCATGTTAATAGATATTGATTCCTACCAATAGGTAACAATAATGTCTCACTAAAATTTTAATTTTCTTTTACCTTATTAACAAGATTGAATTATGAATAAGTTTAAAAGCCTTTCTACTGCCTTTTTCTGTAAACTTCATGTTTGTATACTTTGGTCATATTTGTAACATTATGGGACTTCAGTTGAATGAGGACAGCTGAGCTTTTGTCCTGTGTGCAAGTGAACTAATGATGTTATTTTACTCAGATCCCTTCCCCACAGTGATAGATTAGGCAGTAAATCTGTTTATGTTGCAGGCCTATTTATATCCTCTTATTGACTTCTTATCAACAAAGATAAACCAAAATGTCATAAAATCATAATATATAGCCTTCTGTCATTTGACTCCTACTTATCTCTTAATTCCAAGCCTTAGATATTAACTATTTCATGCTTACCACTCTTACAAAACCAAACTGCTTCACATACCACATTGTTTTCCCAATGTCTTATTCTATTCCAAAGATAAATTTCTCTCAGTCCTTGTTTTAGTGGGCAATGTCCCATTCTCTACCTTTCCACACTAAGGGGCTTTTCTGATTTTGCATCTACTCATCCTCTATGATACTGTTGAACTATACTCTTTTCTAGAAAGAAGGTTAAATTATAACCTCCTCTGGCCTCTTGTCCGAGCTTGGTGCCACTGTTCTGTACACTCAAATCACCTATTATAACTATTGAAATTATCTAATTATGTGACAGCCTCTCTATTGGGCTGAGAACTTACTGTGTAGGGCCCTATTCTGTTAGTATTTTGATTCTTTGAGTGTACCATGTGTCTGTACACAATAAGTACTCAATGGTATTTATTATACAAATAAATGTACCCATTCAAAAAAAAAATTGAATAACCTTCCCAAGCGGGTAGAGAATTGGAAAGTGTGGTAGGATGAAATGAATGCAATACTATTCTCTTCTCCTTAACTTCTCCTTTTCTTTCACCAAACACACCGTGAGGCAGGTTTATTTGAGTTGAGCATGGTTATGCTACAGAGCAGCACAGGCTGTAACTGAAAAGGGAGTCATGGAGTACACACATGAAATAGACATCTGTAATTAAAAAGTGCATAGAAATTCATTGTTTTAGAGTGTGACAAAGTAGTATCAGAGCTTGGGCAGATTCGTGTCCCTCCAAAAAGGAGGCATATTTATGAATTAGTTTAGTAAGTGTTGATCTGCAATCCCCATCATCACAGTGATGCAACTGGTATTTTGAGAACTGCATTTTAAAAGTTTTTTCCAGTGCTGAGATGACTCATCTGTTTCACAACAGGATGAACAAGTGGGTAAGTATGCCATGAAGTCCCTTCTCCGATGGCTAAAGCCCCGATTCCCAGTTGTTGCCAGTACTTTGCACTCCCCCTTCATAAATGCTCTCTTGAGCAGTCAGCCGCACGATAGTGAAGGTCAGTCCAGGCTCTTTACTTGGGCTTAGAATTCCAAAAAATTGGTAGAATTTGGGGGATCAGTATGTCTCTTTTTCAGCAGTTGTTATCATCATTGTCACAGCAAGGGAAGAAGGTATTTAATTCATAATGCTAGACCTGAATCTTCTCTTTTGAAGTTATGTGATCCCACTGAGCCCTTGTTGAAACCAAATCAGAAAGAAGAGAAAGGTGCCCGGGCTCATGCTGGTGGCTAGTTTTCTACATTGTCAGACAAAATACATTCTAAATGTTGGCCTGAGAAACCGCCTTTTTGGGTAAGACACTTGATTACAAGAGACAGAAACACCATTTAACTAGACTTAAAGTAAAACAAAGTAGACAAAAAAGAGATTTTGCTTGGTTTTCCTGGTTTTGCCTTCAGACTACTAGGTGCTTCCATAATGAGACAGTTAACCAAACTCAGGAAATGCAAACCAGGACAGTTCCAGTAGTCAGGTGACACTAACCAGGGATCCAATGTTGTCAGCTCGCTCTTTCTTCCTCTTTCATCTCTGCTGCTCCCAACCTGTTAATTTTACTCTTTCTTATTATAAGCCAGAATCTTTACCCAGTGAGGATAATGACACTAACAGAAATGGGGTCATGACCTTACAGCCTCGGACCAGAAAAAAACAGTTATTTCTCCACAGCTTTAGGTAAAAGTGTTCCTGGAAGAGAATCCAGTTAGTTAGGCTCAGCATGAGCTATGTGCCCCCCACTTTGGATAAGTCACTCCAATCACTTGCAGCACTCTGACTGTGTCACCGTTGCCAGGGCTGGGTCCATTCTTTCCACTGAAGCTGCTGTCAGGGGTAGGGGGTGATCTGTCAGCGCCAGGGGGTGGGCAGTGGGGAAGGGAGCATTGTTAATCACACAGAAAGGGAGGGGTTTAGGCATAAGAAAAAAGATATCAACCTGAGTAACCACCAGCATAAACCTCGATTTTTAGGAGACATTACACTCTCAGTTCCAACAGTTCTCCTGACAAATGAACTTCGTGAACTCCCAAGTTAGGGACCGCCTATATCTGAAAAATTACTCAAGGGAAAAAAAGACAATGGTTATGGGAGAAAGTGCATCATGCAATTTGTTATCTGTTTTCCCCTTGAAGAACAGGCGTGGCTTTCCTTTGGGTTTTTGGTCTTTCTTTCCAATGAGGTTGCTTCCTTCGTTGATAGGCCTAAGCCACTGCCCTGAGGTCAAAGCCTGATTGTCAGTCTGATTGTCAGCATTAATGAGAGAATTTACAGCAATCTCTTCTAGTCTCTGAGGATTGAAGAAGGAAAAGATTTACTTTCAATAGAGTATAACACTTATAGGTTATCTTGTTCAGATCAATGTTGAATGCCCATAATATCAAGAACTGTGTGTGAGTGTGTGTTTGTATACACTCTTTCTATTTTATCTATTCTAAGATACCTGCCTTAAAACTTATATTAGAATACTCCCTATGATGAGATTTTTGTAGTAATTATTCTTATACTGTATAAACACTTTTTTTCTTTTAGACAATTACTATGTGGAAATGGTATGGTGTGTAGTGTATTTATTTTTTATATATATAAATGTCAAAATAATGTGAACAAATTCACCTCCAAAGCCATACTGTGCTTTCCTGGCCACAGAGCCCTGCCTTGGGACACTTGAGACCCTCATCATTTCTGAAGAAAGACATGAAAATATGTGTAGAAAAACAATGTAGGAAAAGTTACACAGTTTTTTTTGGCAAAGAACTCTGGAAATATTTTTTAAAGTCATCATGGAATTATTTCACAAATGTTAAAAATTAAGGAATCAGACATGGAAATTTTATAAAAATGTAAAATTCAACAATCACAACTGAAATATAGTTTATAATAGCTACCACATTCTCAGCCACTTCCTAAGAAAAAGCTCACACAAAAGTAAATTTTTTTTTGTAAAATAAAAATTTCTTTCTTTCTCTCTTTCTTTCTTTTTTCCCCCCTCACTGTGGACGAATGTGAGATTTCATATCACAGACATTTAGCTTGTTTTTTATTGAATCACTGATGCAAATGTTTCACTATGTTGAAAAAGAGTTGGACAAGAAAATAGCCTTTTTGTCGTTAGCATTCCTCATGCTCTCATGGAGCACATGAGGTGCCAGACAGCATGGCCATCACAAGGTGTCAGGTTCCGTGCTGTAGCCACAGCCATTTGCTGTCAGAGCCCTTGAGCTAATGTGTTTTGTGCTGGGAACCCTTCGTGCACCCCCCAGTGTGAAACAGGTCAGACTTCACGTAACTGTCCACTCTTACTGGAACTGACCTCAGACTTAGAGCTGACAGGAAGCAGGCTACAAACCTTGACCCATCTCTCTTCAACTTTATAAAATGCTTCTGTGGGGCATGAATTTTTTTTTTCTTAGCTGATGGTGAGAAACCCACTTAGATTTACATCTGCTCTGTTGCAAAGCTAAATTTAGCCTCATTTTGACAGTTTATTTTGGCCCTAAAGTATTTCCTTTGGTCAGATACCTTTAACTGGCCAGCTCATCCCACTGGCATGGGTGCAGTATTAAATGGAATTAAAGATTCACAAGCTCATATGACTATCATTTCAACTCAAATTTTGCCTCTTGGAACTAAAAATGGACTTAGGTCATAAACAGAGTTAGTGGTAACTCTTGTGACTTCATTTGAAATATCTATGTAATGTCTACTATATATCTCCCCCAACTTTTGGCTAGACCTCTTGAAATTCACAATTTCAGAAATTATGTTGGGAAAAGTGACAACAAGTATTCAAAGGAAAGAATGTCTTGAAGTTTAGTAGTTGTGTTTTTTAGGCACAGAGAGGTAGTAATTGAGTGGAATTACTATATATTAAACAACTCAACATTAATTTGTTATGTTTTGATGTATTTTTTATAACTAAATGAGACTGAGCAGTGAATGAAGTAAAGAGAAAAAGACATCTAGTTAGAGATCAGAAACTTCCAGTTCTAGCCATGAGACCAAGTCCTATGTCATTTAAAATAGGTTATTTCAAGTCTCTGAAATTCAGTTTTCTATGTATGATTTAACAATAGCAGCTGCAACAAATAACAGCAAAAACCTAATTTATTATGTATAAATAAATAATATACAATATATATATTATCTGATCACAAAGCCCAATGAGATTTTTCTTTTCAGGTGACTCTTATAAGGCCCTTGGGATAGCCCTTTGCCAAGAAGTAGTTTAGGACCCAGTCCCCTTCTTTACTGTGGCTCTGTTATTTTGGAATCCCTCATTTTTTTGCTTCCTCAGACAGAAAAAGAGAGAGCAAGAAAAGCCTTGTAGAAAGACTCAGGTTCCAGATCTGTAAGTGGCTTACATCATTTTTCTCCACATTCCACCGCCCAAAACTCCATCACATCCACAGAGTGGATAACCTACATTAATTATGAAAATTAGTGAATAAAGTGAATTCCCTTGATGTAAGGTAAGCTAAAATTATGGTCACTATCTTTGCCACAAATTTAAAATAAATGGAGTTAAATTAGCTCTACATTCCACTCCAAATGTCTATAGTTAAGTGAATAAATTAAAGAGAAAATACATGATAAGATCCAAGGAAGGTGGAAATAAGTCTACGTTGCAAAGAGCAGAATAAAATGCTAGACTGTCAAATCTTGGGGAGCAAGAACCATGTGTGATATTTCTTAAAGTCTGCAACACATACAACTTATGGACATTTGCTAATGTTCGCTACTGCTAATAGCCTTGAAGGCAGCTGAAGCTGGTGAAGAGAGCACAATGAAGAAAGTGTACTTGTAAAGACAAACCTTTTTACCTGACTAATGATCATTAGCTGATCTCGGCAGGGACACAAAGTCAGTGCAGAAAGTAACAGTTGGCTCCTGGGAGAATACCCTTCTACCCCCGTCACATGGACATCACCGCCATTGCTGTTGAAGCAACAAGGCAGCTGTGGATAGTGCAACAGGGAGACGCTTTCTACGGAGGAGAACAGGCCTTCGAAGTGCCTACATTTTTAATTTTTTATTTTAGAGTTTTGTATTTTGTTTATTTGTTGGTGGTAGTGTATTATTTTTTTTATGAAAAAACAAACACTTGTGGATCAAAGAGCCTTGTTTTTATAGGGAGTTTTCCAGAACCCGTTAAATACCCATGAAGATAATTTCTCAAATGCACAGTGATTCGAACAAAATAAAACAAAGCTGTTGGACATTTGCCCTACATTGTCAGGGACAAAGGCGTGTCTTTCAATTAGAAAACGCTTCGCTATAGCCTCGCCTCGTGACTTGAAGTTTCCTGCTGATTTCTATCAGTTCTGATGCCAATCTGAGCTGGTTGCTAAATTCTAAGGGGACAGTGATAACACTGTCTCTCTCTCTCTCTCTCTTTTTTTTTTACTAAAGTGTTCTTGACATATTATATTAATTTCAAGTATACAACATAGCAACTCAACATTTATATAGCCTTATAATGTGTTAAAAATATACCCATACTTTCATACCAGTAGAGAAACAGATAAACTTCTGGGAGATTTAATAATAGCCAATATTCATTAAGTACTTATTTTGTGCCAGGAACTCTTCTAAGATGTTTGTATGTATTAACACAATTAGTCCCCCCTCTGAGTGTAAGTTACTATTACTGACTTCATTTTACAGATGAAGAAAACAAGGGACAGCAAGGTGATGCATCTTTCTCAAGGTAACATACTTCGAAAAGAAGTGGAGCAAAAATTCAAGCTCTCATACTTTGAGTTCAAAGTCAAGTTCTTTTTTTAAAATATATTTTATTGATTATGCTATTACAGTTGTCCCATTTCCCCCCTTCACTCCCCTCCACCCTGTACCCCCTCTCCCACCCACATTCCCCCCTCTTTAGTTCATGTCAGTGTGTCATACTTATGAGTTCTTTAGCTTCCACATTTCCTGTACTATTCTTGCCCTCCCCCTATTTTCAAACTACATTCTATGCTACTTATTCTCTGTACCTTTTCCCCCTCTCTCCTCCTCCCACCCCCCTGTTGCTAACCCTCCATGTAACCTCCATTTCTGTGGTTCTGTTCCTGTTCTAGTTGTTTGCTTAGTTTCTTTTGGTTTTGCTTTAGGTGTGGTTGTTAATAATTGTGAGTTTGCTGTCCTTTTACTATACATGTTTTTTCTTTATCTTCTTTTCTTAGATAAGTCCCTTTAGAATTTCATAAAATAAGGGCTTGGCGATGATGAACTCCTTTAACTTGACCTTATCTGAGAAGCACTTTATCTGCCCTTCCATTCTAAATGAGAGCTTTGCTGGATAGAGCAATCTGGGATGTAGGTCCTTGTCTTTCATGACTTGGAATATTTCTTTCCAGCCCCTTCTTGCCTGTAAGGTCTCTTTGGAGAAATCAGCTGATAGTCTGATGGGAACTCCTTTGTAGGTGACTGTCCCCTTATCTCTTGCTGCTTCTAGGATTCTCTCCTTCGTTTTTACCTTGGCTAATGTAATGATGATGTGCCTTGGTGTGTTTCTCCTTGGGTCCAACTTCTTTGGGGCTCTCTGAGCTTCCTGGATTTCTTGGAAGACTATTTCCTTTACCAGATTGGGGAAGTTCTCCTTAATTATTTGTTCAAATACATGCTCAATCTGTTGCTTTTCCCCCTCCCCTTCTGGTACCCCTATAATTCGGATGTTGGAAGGTTTAAAGATGTCCTGGATGCTCTTAAGCTTCTCCTCATTTTTTTGAATTATTATTTCATCATGCTTTCCTGCTTGGTTGATTCTATCTTCATTCTGGTCCACTGTATTGTTTTGAGACCCAGTTTCCTTCCCTTCACTATTGGCTCTTCTCTGTGTATTTTCCTTCATCTCTTTTATGGTAACCTGCATCTTTTCATCTAATTTGCACCCAAAATCAACCAATTCCGTGAGCTTTCTGATCACCAGTGTTTTGAACTGTGCATCTGATAGATTGGCTATTTCTTAGTCGCTCAAGAGGATGAGTCCTGGGGGACTGATCTCTTCTTCTGTTGGAAACATATCTCTCCCTGTCTCTCCTTTTTTTTTTTCCTTTTTTTTCTGGTCTGGTCGCTCTTGTTATGGTGGGGGGCGGAGCCTTAGGTGTTCACCAGGGCTGGGCACCCCAGTTGCTAGATTGTGACGTTATATGTGGTGGCGGGAGCAGGGACGGGAGGGAACAATGGCAGTAGTTCCGTTCTCCTGGGATCTCAGTCCCTTCTCTGGGATCCTGGGCTGTGAGCTCTGTCCTGGTCCACCATTGCCACCTCACTGGGTCCGCCAGCTGCAGCTTACGTACTCAGGGACCACCGCTGCATTCTTGTGCGCCCTGGATGGCTTTCGAGCTGAGTTTGCACCAAGTTTTCCCCGACCTCCGCGTGCCACCAACCCGTGCCCACCCTGCTCGTCCTCTCCTACCAGTCTGGATGTACGGGTCTACTTCAACTTCTTGGCTGTCCGACTTCCATTCAGATAAATCCTCTATCAGTTCTGGGTGTTATTCTAGCTGTAAATTGTTGTTGTTCTAATCTTGGTTGTGTGTGGAGGTACGGTGCATCCACCTTTTCCTCCATCTTGCTGGAAGTCCCTCAAAGTCAAGTTCTTGATTGCATCATACATTGCCTGTGGTGCCATGAAATACCACAGTAATCTCCAACAACAACAACAACAACAACAACAACACCTGTGAACTGAGACGGAATGCTTTTTAAAGAGGATGATGCATCCACCCTGGAAATTAGGGGATAAAGCATTACTTTCCAGTAGTCCATGCCCTGGGAGATGTCTACCAGTAACACTGACATGAAAGCCTTCACTCCCATCTTTATAACAAGAAAATATAGAACAAACTAAAAATCAATAACTAGTCTTAGACATATTAGAGAACTGAAGTTGTAGGTAAAACTGTCACTGCAACATTTGGGTAGATGGGTAACTATAGAGTCACAGCTGAGATCTGCTTATCTGAAGGGCAGAAACCACTGGAACCATAAACTGACAGGAACACTTAAATGGTGATTTTGATAAATTGCTGGGGACTGAGCTTGACTAGCTTCTGGGAAAAATCCTCCTGGTGGCCACAGGCTCCCAGGGGCCCCACACTTCCCTGGGCTTCACCTCCAGGAAGCCCACCAGACTCTCATGGTGAAACGCTGAGGAAGATTCCCTCCTGCCTCTGGCAGGAAAAGGAGAAGTGTCACAGTTGTGGGATAGGCCTAAAGTATTCTCCCTAATAAAGGCCTACTCTTCAAGGAAAAATAAATCTTTACTGGAGCCTTATCCCACCTAAGCTGTGGGCACCTCTAGCTTTCATGATTCACCTAAGGGGAGCGGGGAACCTATGAAATATGCATAAAGGCATGCACTGCTGAGCCCACCAGGTTCCAGGTAGACAGTCATCAGGAAGTTTAACCCCTTTGTGGCCCAGGACTGCAACAAACTTGCAAATACCACTTCAACGCCCCCTTGCACCTACACAGAAAGATCAGGTCTGCCCACTCCCCAAGGAGCTGTGACAGAAACAGAATGTCTGCTCCATGTCCACTACAAGGATGACTAGGTCCAGGTGGTTTGATAACACTACAAAGGTCAGCAAATGGACAATGTCGTGCAGGTTCATGGAAAGAAAGACCGCAACTTCATTGAGTGGGTACCACACGAGAAAGCTAATGTACATGTGAGACAGTACATGTACATGTGGGCATCTGCCCTGTCAAGGTGGTTATCACCAGGCCAACACTGGACAAAGTCTGATGGTGAGGTGTTGGAAAGAGAAAAACAAATGCAAAGGGTGCCTTACTGAGGAAACGCAGGATCGAACAGAGCCTGTTGTGCAACCACAGTTCTACTAGATTTCTAGCTAATGTGTGTGCCTTTGGAACTGCTCAAGATGTCTCTGGAAAGTTTCATTTTCCTCCTGTTTTGTCATTGATCTGTGGCTATGTACATCTATTTTTGCAATTAGATTTACAACTTTATGAATAAAAATTCAAAATGTTTTCTATTAGAAGGAAGAGATCTAATATTAAGATGACAGAATGGTTCTTTTCCCTGGCCCCACATATCCACCACATCAGCGTGGCTCCAGTGAAACAACAGTGGATCGCAGTGGCAAGTTCTGCAACACAAAGACTCTCTCTGAAGGGGAGACTCAGGGAAGTCCAAAATCAACAGGGGAGATAGGACAAACACACTAACTGTATTGAAAACCCTGGCACCTACAGATGCAATAAGCATTAAGTGCAACCCACCCCACTCAGATTAACACAGACTTTGTCTAAAAGCTTATTTAACTCACTTCCTATTCTTTAATGCATAACGTCAGGTTTTCCACAAAAATGATGATGCATGCCACAAGGCAAGAAAAAACAGTCTGAAGGGACAAAGCATGCATCAGAACCAGACTTGGATATGGCAGAGGTGTTGGAATTATCATACTAGGCATTTAACTATGATAACTATGCTCAGGACTCTCATGGAAAAAATGGGCAGAATGTGAAAACAAATGAGTAATGTAAGCAGAAGGATGGAAACTCTAAGAAAGAATCTAGAGGAAATGCCAGGAAACAAAAACAATGAAACAAAAACACAGAATGCCTTTGATGAGCAGATGGGACGTGGCTGAGGAAGAATCAGTGAGTTTAAGAACAGATCACTGAAAACTTCCCAAACCAGCAAGAAAGTGGAGACAAAGAACACAGGAGAGAAGTTTTCCAAATCCTGCATCTGATATCAGAGATTAAGAGATCTGAATCTAGTAAGGAGTGTCACGTGGTTAGAAAAATCTGTGTAATTTTTCAGGTCTAACCTAGGCCATTACAAAAGCTCTAGCAGGCAGTCCTGGCTCACAGGGAGAAGCTGCCTTCCTCATAGAAGATGTGGTGCACAGCCCAAGCACTGCCGTTTCTGCATGCAGTTGTGGCCAAGGACTCAGGTCTCTCTGGCTGGTCAAGATGATGCTTTTTGCGTATTTGCATTCCTAGCCTCAATGCCTTTATTTTTAACTGTTTATCTGAGGCCTTGGGGAGATCTTCCCAGATACCTCTCTTGAGACCTCCCTACGCAGGGAAGGAGGGGATGTCTGGAAGACACTTTCCCTGCTCCAGCTTCGTCCCCAGCACTTTCACACTCCTGGTCTTTCCTCCTCTCTCCAAATGCAAGGTCAATAATGCTGCCAGAGACTTCTGTTGGAACTGTCTCAGCAGTGAGACGATCCCCATATCCAAGCTGGTTCACCTGACCCTCCACTGGTGTGTTTTTTCAGGGTGACAAATAGAAAAGAGGAGTCAGTGTCTTCTCTGATTTTAGCCTTTTGCCTTGTACCCTCTTTGTAAGTGATTAAAGGTTTAACTCTTTCACTTTTGGCTTCTTGCTATAATTGGCTATGCTACTCTGACACCTGGTAGCTTTGCTCTTTCTTGCACCTCAGCTATGCTCCTGGTATCCAAAATACATTTTAAAATTTTACAGTGCAATAATAAAAATACAACCCAATTAAAAGATGGGCAAAGAATATGAACAGATATTTCTCCAAAGAAGATATATAAATTGACAAAAAAACACACATGAAAAAGTGGCAAGCATCACTGAACATCAGGGAGACACACAACAAATGAGGTAACACTTGGCACCCACTAAATGGCTATACTCAAAAAGAGAGATAATGTGTTGGCAAGAATGTAGAAAAACTGAAGCCCTCATACACTGTTGGTGCCAATTTAATGAGGTGCAACTGCTTTGGAAAACAATCTAGCAATTCCTGACAAGGTTAAAATAGAGTGACCACATGACCCAGCAATTCCACTCCTAGCTATACAGGCAAGAGAAGTTACATGAAGTTAAATATAAATGAAAACTTGTGTCCATATAAACACTTGTACACAAATAATCATAGCTACATTATTCATAATAGCTAAAAGGTATAAATAACCCAATGTTTGTCAACTGATGAATAAAATGTGGTAAATGCATCTGATAGAGTGTTATTTATTAAAAAAGAGAAATTAAGTACCATTACTTACTATAACAGATAAACCTTGACAACATTATACTAAGTGGAAGAGGCAGTTACAAAGGACAACATACTGAGACTTCATTTATATGAAATGTCCAGAACAGGCCAACTTATATGGACAGAAAGCAGCTTAGCGGCTGCCTACACCCAGGGGAAGAGACAGAAGGACTGAAGAATGACGTTTAAGGCATACAAGGTCTCATTTGGGGGCAATGAAAATAGTCTAAAACTGGCTGTGACGATGGAAGTAAATAGATCAAAAGCCACTGGATTTTATACTTTAAAAGAGTGAATCGTAACTTATATGAATTATATCTCAAAAAAGTTATAAAATAAGATATATGTAAAGAGTTAACACTGTATACAACTTCTAAATGGACAAATGAGAAATTATTTAGAAATGTCCTGACCATCTCTCTATATATACAGTTTAAAATTTATCTAATATATGTTTTGTCTCTTTTCTATACATGTATATTTATAATTCTTAAGATAGTATTTGATCCATAGTGGTGTTCAATAAATATTTTTTAAGTAATCAAAAGTTGCTACATAAGTGTAATCAGAATAACAGGAGAAGAGTGTGAACATAGAAGAAATATGTGAAGTAATAATGGTCCTGAACTTTCCAAAGTTAATGACAGACAAAGATTCCCGTATCTGAGAACACCAAAGAGGATAAATACAAAACACAAAACCAAACCAAAAAACGAGCAAATAAAACAACAGCTAGACTATCATATTCAAATTGCAGAAAATTAAAGACATGGGGGCTGAAAAGAACAGTTATGGTACACCTCGTCACAGAAACCACACAAGCAAGCTGAGAACCGGCTGAAATATATCAAGTGTTGAAGGAAAAAACCAACCAGATAAAATTACTATCCTTTAAAAGTGAAGGGAAAAAAAACACTTTCTCAGACAAAGAAAAATTGAGGGAACTCTTTACAAGTAGATACAACCCTTAATACATATTAAAATAAGTTATTTAAGAAAAAAGAAAATAATACACATAATTTTATGGGTTTAATGGTGTTCACAAAAGTATATATTTTGTGGTCTAAAGCCCCAGGACCACAGGAAGTGACCTTATTTGGAAATAGGGTGTTTGTAGAGGCCATCAAGGTAAACTGAGGTCATTAGGATGCAAACTAACATTAGTCATGACTTCATAAAAGGGGGAAACTTGGACACAGAGACAGGTACACACAAGGGGAAGACAAAGAGAGAGAACAGGCCATCTACAGGCAGAGGAATGCCTGAAGCTTCTGGAAGCTGGGAGAGAGGGAGGGAACAGAATCATATGCCAACTTCATCCATTACTGATTGGGTTAATTTAGACGATGAGATTTTAGACTTAGAGTTGATGCTGAAATAATTAAGATTTGGAGGATGTTGGGAATCACCCTCACCAACATTTTGATTTCTGACTTTCATCACCCAATACTGGGAGACAGATGTCTGTTGTTTAATTCTCCCAGTTTGTGGTAAATTTGTAGTACTTTGTTATGGCAGCCTGGGAAATGAATACAGATTACAGTAAGTGGAGTGCTATTGTAACAAATACCTAAAAATGTAAAGTGGCTTTGGATTTGGTAATGGACAAAGGCTTGAATGGTCTTGAGGAGTTTAACAGAAAAGGCTGAGGTTACCCTGAACCAAGTGTTATAGAAACATGAGTATTAAACATACTTTTGGTGAGATCTCAGACAGAAATGAGGATCATCTTATTGGTAACTGGAGGAAAGACCATCCATATCACAAAGTGGCAGGGAATGTGTCTGAATTGTGTTCTGTTGGGTGCAAGTACAACTTGTAAGCAATGAACTTGGATGTTTAGCTGAGGCTATTTCTATCCCAGTGTTGAAGGCATGGTCTGGTTTCTCCTTGTTTCTTATTGTGAAATGCAAGAGGAAAATCATAAATGGAAAAAGGAACTGCTAATCAGAAAGTGAGAAGTGGAAATTGTCAGCCAATCCATACCATACAAAATTAAGAAACCGTGCTCTGAAGTGAGCACAAAGGGAGTGGCTAGACAACAATTTGCTAAACAAAGAGGCATGTGACTTGTGAATCCGATGACCATCTCAGCAGGCACACTTCAGTGTGGACTGAAGGAGATGACGATGAGATAAAATGAAGGAAGACTTGCAGACTTCTGGGGTTCTATAAGCAGGAAACAGACCAGTGGAGTTATCTGGCTATGAACATGTGTTGTTCTTCAAGAAAAAGGAAGAGTGGTCTCCAGGGAAGTTCAGAGGCTGGTGGGTCTGTCATTGACATCAGAACTCTGAGGCCAAAGGCACAGGAGGTTGGGCCACTGTCTCCTCAGTGCCAAAACACGCGGCCACAGCATGTGTTCCCAAGGGTGGGTCACTTCCCAGGGCAGAGGCAGCAGGGCCACCACCCAAGGCTGCCGTCCCAGTGGGCCCAGAAGGCAAAGCATGGAACCAAAGAGGATTCTCTCAAGCCTTAAAATCTACTGAGATTTGCCCTGCTGGTTTTCAGACTTGTTTGGAAACCAGCATCCCTTTTTTCTTCCTATTTCTCTGTTTTGGAATGGGCATGTCTGTCCTATGCCTGCCTCACCATTGCAATTTAGAGGCAGATAACGTGTTTCCTTTCACAAGTTCACGGATGGAAAGGAATTTTGCACTGGAATGAATCATAGCCCAAGCTTCATTCATACTTATTTGAGCAATTTCAATGACGATATTTTAGATTCAGAAATGATAACGACTTGGGGGATATTGGAGTAAGATGAACAGATTTTGAATGTGAGGAAGACATAAGTTTGGGGGATATAGGAGATACAGTTGAAGTGTGTCCTCACAAAAAGATATGTTGGAGTACTGATTCCAGGACCCAATTGCCATTTACAAGCCAGGGATGGTCTGAGACTATCAAAAGCTAGCCGAAGGGCATGGGACAGATTCTCCTTCATGGCTCTCAAGAGGAACAAGCCCCACAGACAACTTGATTTCAAATTTCTGGCATCTAGAACTGTTGTTTAAGCCACCCATCTTGTGGTATTTCGTTCTGGAAGTCTCAGGAAACTAATGCAGATAAAACAAACAAACAAACAAACAAATTCAGACCTACCTAAAGAAATGAATAGGAACAAATAAATGGAAATAAAATCTTTATATTTTTCTTACTTTTAAATGACTTCACATAACTGTTCAAAGTGATAATTGCATTATGCAATGATAGTATATGGATAAATAAAAGAAATGATAACAATGTCATAAAGGATAGAAGGGGAAATGGGGAACACTCTCTTACTACATGTGAGCAATACAGTGCCATTAAATGACACACTTAGGTCAGTTAACAGTGCTTGTTGCAAACTCTAGGCCAAACACTAAAAGAATATGATTGGTATATATGTTAAGCAAGGCAATAAAATAGAATCATAAAAAATGCTCAATTAAAACCAGAAAAGACAGAAAGAAGTGGAAACAAAAACAAAGAATAAGTGCAGCAAAAAGAAAACAATGATAACATCTTAGAAATTAATCCAACTATATCAATAAGTATTTTAAATGTGAATGGTCTAAGTACAGCTATTAAAAGAAAAAAGGTCAGAGGGGATTAAAAAACACTACAATTATCTATAGTCTACGAGAAACTTACTTTAAATATAAAGATTAAATTAGGTTCAAAGTGAAGAGATAGAGAAAGATACATCATGCTAACTCTGATCAAAACAATCTGGAATAGTTACATTAATTTCAGATGCAGAAAACTTCAGAACAAGGAATGTTATCAGAAATAAAGTGGGGCATTACATAACGATAAGGGGCCAGCTCTCCAGGAAGATATAAGAATCCTAAACATGTGTGCACCTAACAATGGTATCAAACTACACAAGGCAAAACCTGATAGAAATAGGCAAATCCACTATCACTTGGCAGAGATGAGGGCCTACCAAGTCACCCTTTAACTGACATTGGTATCCATTTGCCAAATGTTCTTTATTTTGATGAGTGCTCTCTATCTACAAAAATGTGGATCATGAACCTTAGGGTACACATACTATGATGGATTGGTGGGCAAGATATATACTCTTGTTTCTAAGCATCTTCCTCAGCAGGTCATCACTTAGTTTAATAATTACATGATTTCTGCCTCTTTCTTGCATGTTACTTCCCGAAGGTGTTCTCCACAGGCTGTTGTTGCTATCGAGATGCCATCATAGAGATGACCCCAGTTGAATGCTTCTTTAATTTCTTGGAGCCCCTCCTGGACCTTTGGTTTCAGACAAAGAAGTAGACTTCTGCAGTCTAAACCCTGCTCTCCTCTGAGGCATCTGTAATCCTGTCTCAGAGAAAGTATCATTTTCTCAGTCTAGATTTTCCTTTTTAGCATTATTCATTTTTAGCCCCCTTTCCATCAGCAAGCACTTCCCATTCCTTTAATTTCTTATTGATTTTCACCTACATCCTCCTCCCACCCCCTGAGCACAGCTGGAAAGTGCAACAGAGAACTGAAATTTGAGTCTAAACAATGCCTTAGCCTTTGTCCATTTCAGTGAAATGGGGTCGGGTCGCATACATACCATCGTGACCGCCTCACCCACTGTGCAGAAATGCAGCAACAGATCCAGCTTAGACAGGTGAGGAGAAACCATAACTCATTGTTCACTCAGGGACTGCTCAATGATTTTCAGGGATTTTCTTATGGCAACACATTAAGCATTGACCCTTTTTGTAAAACTCTTAAATGAAATCAAAGTCCTGGTATTGTAGCATCAGGTAGTGATAAACAAAAAAATTAAGTAGAGAAAAATAGAAATAGAATATGTTAAAAAAGTAAAAATAGAGTGTATAAGTCCTTACGTCTTTCCCTTCCCCATCTGATGCAGACCCCGGCTCCTGGAGTCCACATCATTATGGATAAAATGAGACATTCACGCACACTAGCGAATCCTGTGGAAGAAAAGGGATGGCGTGGCTTTTCTCTCAAGGGGATCAAAACCCTTGACTCTCGTTCCAATGAGCTTTTATTGTCTTATTGGGCACATTATAAGAAGGTCCTCATTAACTATGCACAGGCTCACTTTAGGTGGTTACCTTATATAGAAAACAAAGGAGAGGATGCTGGTAATCACATCACAGAAGAAGGATATCTGCAAATGAAAAGGCAAAAGTAGTTGGACTGGTTACACTCATCCTTGGAAGGTTTAGCATGGTTTTTAGGAAGTTGCTTTGCAGTAAATGTCCTCAAATCAGGGTGAGGGAGTTTTAGCAAAAAACAAGATCATAGCAGCCTAGGTATATTGCAGGCCTGATTCCCCATGGGAAAACCTATCCATGGCCTGGGTCCTGTGCATCTCCCAGTGAGAGCTGGGCCCACGCTACGAAGAGCGGCCTCCCACACCCATCCTGGTCACACTGTCTCAGCAATCTATCCAGTGAAAATACCCCTTTATTCCCATGCACATTAAATTTGAACACACCTTTATTCGACCATGGTAGCCATCTCTTCAGCCCTTATCACTCCCAATTTAGTAAGCAAGTGTTTCAACTGTTCATTCCAGCTTTCAGTGAGGCTGCTGCTTTGTGGAGGTAAACCACCTTGTACAGGATGCTTTTTAGCTCATGTTCCAGTGCACCTGCTATAAAGTTGGCTCTTTGATTAGGTGTCACAATAGCAAAAAGTCCAAATTGAAATCATGTTTTCTGTTCTAACGTTTACAATGGAGACTTTGCTTCAGCACACAGAAATGCAGATCCAAACCCAGAAGGAAGACCTACCCCAGTGAAGTCCCACTGATGTTCAGAGTCATGAATTTATTTACCTGCCAGCTCTGGGTGGGCCCAGGTCACCTTGGTATGAAGCCCATGGCTATGTTTAGTCTCTGGTGTTACTGTTAACAAATACAGTCATTTTTAGTTTCCTTTCAAGCTTCTGAGTGAGATACTCAGATCCATCTTTTTCCTGCCAATTGGTGATTTACTTGAATGTCCCATAAAGCCACTGTGACCTGCATCCAAAAGCCCACCCTCAAAATGTACATGGGCACTCACTTTTGGGTTCAAGTCACCATAGAAATTGAAGGGGGTGGGCTTTTTGGTGGACATCAACATGTCCCACTTTAATTCCCCTTCCATGTCCATGAGGTTTTTCCAAACAGAGCACCCAGCTCGGGTTCCTTTTATTTTCCAGACTTCTAAGGCTTGCTTTCCCAAATCACCGTACTAGTCCATTAGTCTCATTTCCCAACTCCTTGCTGTGGTCACTGGGTGGCAGTAGCAGACTTTTGCCAGAGAGCCAGTCAGCACAACTGCAAGCAGCAGGGCCCTGCACAATCATAGCCCACTTAATTCAGTTTCTATCATTTACCATTAACCCCAGCTTCTCCTCTAGGCCATACAGGACTATGAAGTAAGGAATTGGGGAACTAATATCACTGCCTATCACAGATCCATAATTAAGGTCAAAATTGCTCTCCAGGGCATCTGTCTGACGTAGTTTTACATTAACCACAGGAGTGAGCTCAGGTAGTCCTAAAGGTTTCCACTGTAGCATGAGTAATTAAAATGGGGGATGGAGGCTTCCAACTCTTCCCTCTTTTAATGATTTGGATGAGAGAAGAGTCTCCATTCAGACATCACATCCATAACAATGATACTTTCTGGTAAGAGTGACATTAATTACCATGCACAATTAGTATTCATAAGCCCTCATTTAAACCACGCTTTCATTTGCAAGCTCCTACCTACATCATCATATTACAGTGATTTTTCACACTTCATTAGTAGGTTTAGGTACCAATGTCCAGGAATCCTAACAAGGTCTCTTCACCACCCATAGGCTACCCAGTGGGTCCCTAGCTGGGTTTTTGTCTAAGAGACTTGGCTCTCCCATCAAAGTCATAATCTTCTTTCTTGCTTTACATTTTTTTGCAGTATAGCCTTTGAAGAGATTTTAGTCTCTTTTTTTTGTGTAACAAACAGATTTTTAATGCCCCAAGAATAGGATAAATGGAGGGGCACTGTCTCTGTCATTTTATAGTCTGAGAAGTTGGTGTTGAAGATTTTATAATCTTCTGCACTTCCATACTTCTATTTATATTCTATTTTATAATCTTGCTTATAACGAGTTATAGCAACTTGTTAACATTTAGTGACTACTCTATTTATCTCCTCCTTGTTTCATGCCATTTTTAATCAACATTTCTCCCTGGTTTAATTGTTCCAAGGTTTTTCTTCTACCCCTTGTATTCTAATTGTTCCATTGTTTCTGAAATTCTATTTTTTCCCTATCATTAAACCCCATTCAGGGTTGCTGAGCAAGGAGACCTAGGGCAGTTTCCCTGGCATCATCTAGTCCCCCCAACAATGTAGGCCCTGGAGGGGTTTTGGAGTCCTAGTATTCTTTATATCAGCATTAACCATCCCCTGGGTCAGACTCTGGTGTTGGGCTCTATCATTCAAGAGTTCCTGGCATGTCCAGCAATTCAGTAGCCTTAGAGTATTCCACTTAATATCCAAGAGAGGAGACAGGCAGATACCCTTTTCAGGACATGGACCTTGAGCTCTTGTCTTTATGCTGCTTCATGGAGCTACAGTTTGCCCCTGGAACCACGCCCCTGCAAAAGCCATCAACCAAGGTAAGATCCTGAGTTAGATGCTCCTGATGTCACCCCTAACACCCCCCAAATCAATCTCCATTTCAAAAGCAATTCTCAAAAGAGCTGCAAAAGGAATCTAAAAGGTAGCTTAATTCTTGAATGGACCAAATTCTAGTAAAATTAAACCTCTTTCCAAATTCCTCCTGGATACTCCATCTTCCCTCATTCCTAGCAGCCCTGGGGCCCCACACGGTGGCTCTGGCTCAAGCAGTGCCACTCTGTGGTCAGTCATTTCAGCTAGAACAGACAAGAGCAGCAAGGTGCCTGTGCTTGGCCCATGTCCCCTCTGTTTGCATCTCTCTTTTTTAAAATATTTTTACAGATTCTTTTTTTTAAAGATTTTATTTATTTTTTAGAGAGGGAAGGGAGGGAGGGAGAGAGAGAGAGAGAGAGAGAGAGAGAGAGGGAGGGAGAAACATCAATGTGCAGTTGCTGGGGGCCATGGCCTACAACCCAGGCATGTGCCCTGACTGGGAATCGAACTTGTGACACTTTGGTTCGCAACCCGCGCTCAATCCACTGAGCTACGCCAGCCTGTTTGCATCTCTTTTGTTAGTTGTGTGACTACCTTCCCCCAGCCCCCTGGATATACAAATGCTTTTCTGCCCTTCAGGGAAGAAATATTTTTGTGACCTCAGCCAAAGAATGGACAGGGAGCAACCAGTACTCCTTACCTCATCTATCTTTCCCTTAAACAATACCTTAACCTTTACAATTTAAACTACAGGGTGGGGGAGGGTCACCTCAAATGTCCTATCTCAGTGACTACAGTGTTGAGCTAACTGTATGGTGCTCCCCAGTTTGGGCCTTTGAAAAGGACTTAACTGCCAGGCTCTACAGAGCGTACTCACCTGAAGCTTCTGTTTCAGGGGAAGGATACAGGGTCAGGGGAGAAATACACTACAGCAGGCATCAGATGTCTGGAGACATCACAGGGCCCAGTCTCCCCAGGGCCCCTTTCTCTGAGCACCAGGGATGGCTGAGCCTCCTGCTTGACCCAGAAGGTAACTGCCAGGAACCTCAGGGAGAAAACCCCTCAAAGTTCTCAATGCTTCTTGAAGTCCTTGAGCCCAGCAGGGGAGTTTAGACCTGAAGCAGCACGAGATAAACACCACTGCATAGTCCCAGCTAAATACACCAGACATGCACAGGTCCCAGAGATAAAGATCTAGCACTTCCTGTCTAGCCATTCATCAGCTCCCTCTCCCCCGTATCAACTCACCAGGAGGCTGGAGGCATTTATTGCCTGTATCATTACTTAATCACTACACCATTGTTAACTACGAAGTACATTTTTTTTAAGTTTTATGTGCATATGTTTTATGTCTTCATCTATACCATAAGCTTTTTGATGAGTTAGTCCATTTATTAATCAGTACATTAACACGTACTGAATAAAAGCATGCTGATTATATAATTTACAAATGAAAAGTACTGACGTTGCTGTGACGTAGAAACCGGTCACTACTGACCCAGGATCCTAAAAGAGAAAGGTGCTTTAGCCAGTTTCCACGTGAGAAACTTAGTCTCAAAATTGTTTCTGAGTTTCCTATCACTTAAATATCACTCCACCTGAGAAACCCAAACTGATATCCGATATAATACTCTAGGTTCTGTGTAGCACAAGGCAAAAACAAGAATGTTAAGATCATTGGAAAGATGGAAACGAAATTTTTGTTATGAGCAGACAATTTGGTTTTCTACATAGAAAACCCAGGAGAATCACATATGGAGAGCTCCTGGAAAATGGGCCATACCCTGTGTGTGCACGTGTGTGATGGGTTCACAGGTATTTATTTTACTGTATGGAACATACATGTCTTATTCACTGTTTGGAATGTATGTAATATTTTACAAGTCTGAGAACAAAATTTAAAAATTTAAAACTGACAAATTATTGAAAATAAAATAGTTCAAAAAATCAGTAAACTAAAATCAATAATAATCCTTTCAGTTTTGGTTCGGAGGTTAAGGTGCAAATTTCTTCAGTCATCCCAAATCCGGGTTTATCTGACTCCAACCGCCCAAGTCCGACCCCAACCAGATCAAAGTCATATACCTGAGGTGCACTGGTGGGGGAGTCGGTGCCACATCTGTCCTGGTCCCCAAGGTCAGCCCACTGGGTCTGTCTAGAGAATAAAAAGGTTGGTGGTCACATCACCAAAGCACCTGGTGACTAGAAGAGTCTGAGGACCACAGTGAGACTGACCAGGCAGAGCAGACAGGCCCAGATTGAGGCAGTATTTTCTGTCTCTGCCCTGATCATCAAAGCCCTCAAAGAGCCACCAAGTAACAGAGAGAAGGAGAAGAAAAAAAAAGAACCCAAAACACAATAAACAAACAGAAAAAAAAAACCCAAAACCATGAAGCACAGTGGAGATGTCACTTTGACTAGATCATCATCATTGCCCAACAGATGCCACTCTGATCTTTAGGGAGAGAACTCCCTGGACCCTTTGAAGGGACCCAGGGGACAGCCCAGTCTTCGGACTGCAGTATCGACGGCTGCCATGCTCATGATGTCATGGACAACATCAGCAGGGATGCAGTGGAATACCTGGCTAGTTAAGGGTTACAAAGGGAAATAGATCATTTGACAACCAAAAATAACCAAAAAACAAAAAACAGAATGAAAAGAAAATCAATCATGATCCTATGTAGCAGCCACAATAAACCAGAAGATATAATTAAAAGAGATAAAGTGAATCTTAATTTATAAGAAAATATTCCAGGGATTGGGAGTCACGTCAGAAAATCTGGAGCAGGTAGCCTCTTCAGGGTCAAGAGGGTAAATCAAGACCCATGTGACATCTGAATTTAATAGAGGAGAGGAAGATACTGATTGGTCTAATAAGTTAGAGGTCATACCTACCCATGTTTGAACTATGAACATGAAGAAGTATCTGAGCCATTATTTTTTTACTAAAACTTATTATTTTTCTCTACCAAGGTTAAAGCGTATCTCTGAAATATTCCTGACCACTGTAGGAAAAACCTCCTTTTCTTAACATTTCCCAGTGTCATTGTCTAAAATGGACCATGTTTTATCAAAAATGACATTCTTCTCTCCGCAAATAAGATCAAGAAATAGATTGTTTTAATACTTCATCTCTTCCGGCCTTCTTCACTGCCTCACTAACAAACACCTGCAATGGAGCCATTTTTCTTGTTCTGTATTTTCTTTCTTTTCAAGCCTTGGCCTAATTGCCTAACTTGGAGTTCACTTAAAACATGCTAGGTCAATTTTAGTAAATGTGGTAGTAAAAGTATAAAGTCACATGAAAATGCCCCGTGCAGGAAAGGAAATGATATGATAGTCTAAACTGAGGTTTTCTCTGGATGCTAACACACATTTTCTATTGTGAATCACAATTACTTGTACATGCGGCATGGTCTGGTCTCCCTGTCAGGTCTCTTACTCTTTAAGAACAGAGATGCCATTAAATTCATTCTTCATGCTCTTCTCATGCTTAGCAAGTATTTGGACATTCTAATACTGAATGCATGTGTGCTAACTTTATTTTTTAGTGCTATAATTCAATTATTCATTTATTTTTTAAAAAGCTATAATATGAAATAAGCATAATGGTGACACTTGGGGAATTCTAGTTCTTTTTTTATCCACATTTTCCAAATAGTTAAATAATTAATAACACAGTATGTTATGTAACTCTCATTTTGAGAAGGAATAGCAAGACTTGATTCCTCTTGGATTTAATGGTTCTCAAGTCACGTCCACAAAGTGAAAAATCAATGTGCTGTGGCTGAATGGAGGGAGGAGAACAATTCAGATTAGACTTTAACAAGTACACATTCAATAATGATGACACCATGATACATTTATGGGACACTGAAGTCACTCAAGTTCCTTCACCATTAACATTTGTGACAACACTTCGAGCCAGGTGGTCATGGAATATAGTATTCAGTGTCTCATAAAGAGTCTGCTTAGAAATACATATAAATCTGCACATGTAAGCACTTTTTGTGACATGCAAATTATAAACATGAATTGCTTAATATTCTTGAGTCCATTACTCATATTAAGTAAGTTAATTGTGTTTTAATTGGTGCTGATTAGAAAGTTCGGTTTTCCATTGCAGCAGACAAGAATAATGAGGAATTGAGGACATGTTCTCTTCCTTAGACATGAGTATATTTCAATAAGCTCACATACAGCATTCTATTTAGAGTTACACGTTTATCTTTTTATACATATTCATTACCTCATCATGAAGCAGGTATAATTCTTATTTTCACAGATGAAGAAATTCAAGTTCACTGATGTGAAATCGCTTATGTCAGATTGCTGGGAAGTGACAATATGATAATCCTAATCCAGTTTTGTGGACTGCAAACTATATATATTCCTAATGACTATATCAAATATATGTGTTCATGCCAGCAGGAGAGAAATTTTCTCACTTCAGAGAAGGCTCAGGAAGCATGCACAGGAATTCTGCTTTTTCTTCAGGGCCTCTATTTACTGTGTGCCTGGTTGCTTTTTATAGCAAGCGTTCACGGGGCAATGCTGTCCCCTTCCTTACTAGGGGACACATACATGGTAAGTTAGAAACAAGAGTATAGTAGGAGATGCTGGTAAATTTTTAAATTTCTAGAAAAATACTATCTTTATGTCTGTGCATCTATATTTATATTTTTCTTGGTATGCTAGAATAGGTGTGCATTAAAGCAGATTGTGAAAATAAGGATTTTCTGTGCTGAATGTATAGTGTTTTGACAACTGTGGGTGTTTAGGAGAGGTAGGATATTGGGATTTGTTCCTTGTGATAAGCTAAAGCTAATAAAATAAAATCACAGGGACTTGCAAAGGAGGCTAATATTTTCAGTTAGACTGCAGCATTCTGAATCTCGTTTAATTTTTGCAACCTCACTCTAAAACAGGTCTCATTGTTCCCATTTTATAAATGAAGAAGCTGAAGTTCAGAAAGCTGGAAGGAAATGCTAAAGGCTAAAAAACTAGTGAGAATTTAATAAATTTTATCTTAGTCTTATGGCTAAGATAAGTTGTTAAAAAACCCTTTTTCTTGTTTCATCTTTTGGGGTCACAAAAGAAGTCTAAATTTTTATGTAACAAATAAATCTTTAAAGACAGGAGATGGGTATAACCTAAAAGGTAGGAATTACTGTTTAGGATGACTACAGCCAAGCAATGGACAAGTGATCAGGGATTTTGGGTAGACTCGTCTATACAATAGACTGAGACTCTCCAGGGTTATCCCATTTTCTTCTTCAGTGGCAGCATTTATATTAACAGTAGCTTCCATGAACTCTTTTGGCTTCTTTATAACAGCCAAAAGAGATATACATTTCCCCCTAAAATTGTACATCTAGAAGTAAGGGTTGTAGAATGGGTAAGTAAATTTTCCATAAAGTCATACAGCAAGTAAAAGTGGAGCCTGGATAGGGATACAGTCAGTCTGATGCCATTGGGGCACTCTAAAGTGTTACATTCTACAGCTTACCAGTAAAAAACATTCAGGGGGAATAAAGAAAGGAGGAGAACAGGTGGAGGAGGAGGGTAGGGGGAAGAAAGAGATGGAGGAGAAATAAAGAGAAAGTCTTCACCAAGAACTCAATGGTATTTTTTTCCAGTCTGGGCAATTTTCAACAGCTGACAATAAGGAGCAATTAGCCAAAAACAAAACAAAACATCAAAAAGTGTTTTGAAAAGGCACATTGAGAATTTAGTGTACAGATTTTTAATAGACTTTATTATTTATAGTAGTTTTAAGTTCCTAGCAAAATTAAGCAGAAGATATGGAGAGTCCCATTTAACACCCTGCACCCACACACTACGCAGGATCTCCACCACTATTAACATCCTGCACCACAGTGAGATGACTCATTCGTTTCAATCCAATCAATGAAGCTACAGTTATACAGAATTATCACCCAAGTTTGTAGTTAATTAGGGCTCTGACAAATGCATAATAGCATGCATCTACCATTTTACTATCACACTGTTGGGGCCTGCCCTTCCTGGTCTCAGGAAGCTGTAACCTGCCATGACTTAGGCTGAGTGAGAGACCTCCGAACCAGGAGCCACTAAGGAGACAAAACTTATTTCCCTGGCATGAATGCTGCCTGTTCTCTGCCTGGCCTCCTATGCTTGATCAGTTGGCCAATGATGGGTAAGATTTCCCATGGGAGGAATTGCCTAAGATAGGCATGATCACTAGAAGGCCTCAGGGAAGAGATTTGAGGCTGTGGAAATGAAGGGGTGATGGACATCAACCCCTGCCCCCTCGGCTTTGTCAAAGCCTGAGTCCTTGTTCTTAGAAGTGAGAAATCCAAGTCTCCTGGCCGCCTTTGTCTCCTCTGCCTGACTCAGGCCTGCAGAAATAACAGGGGCGGTGCAGCCCAGACCAGAGTTGGCAGACCGCCAGGATAATCAGGCCTGGGACATAGAATATGCAAGATCCTGTGAGATCTGCTTGCTGGAGGATGCTATTGAATTAGAATATGAAGGCATGGGTAGGAAAAGGGACTAGCCTTTTAGGTCCTGTAGTCTTTTTAAGTGGTAAAACATAAACTCTCAGCCCAGAATCCCAGTGGGGTTTCTGACAAACACCTTGAAAACACCTATTCTTTTTGATCTTCCCTGCCAGACTGTAATTCACAAACTGTGTCTGTATTCTTAATAAAAACCTGTTTGGGCAGGAAAATGGGGTGTTCTCCACTAGAGAGAGTGGCCGTTTTGTCCCTATTTTCCCACAGGACTCTGTTGTCCCTATGTATGTTTTTCTCGTGTTTCGACAAGCATACGCAGCAGGAATGGATACTGCTGGCCAGTATTCTCCACATCACACATCCAAGTTCAAAGTCAAGTTTAAGAAACATAACACAGTTCAAAAAAAGAAAAGGAACAGAAATACAATTCATTTAATCTGTCCATCTAATATCATAGATGGAGAAGTTAAAGGGGTAGAGACATTGAATAAAAAAGGAAAAAAAGAGAAAGAGCTCATGGACATGGACAGGTGTGGTGATTGCAGTGGGGAAGGGGTGGGTGTAGGTGGGAGAGGGTATGGGGGGATAAAAGGTAATGAAAAACACAGTAAAGATGATAAATAAATATCATACATGAGACAATAAATTCCCTCAAATGTCTGACCCTTCTATGTGTTACCTCTCTTAGTAAAATAATTACTCAAGCTATTCTGAGTCCAGGTTGCGTTAATCAGTATTTAAAATCACTCTTTGGTCATGTCTGCCCTTACCTGGCTTACAGCATAAATGTACAAAACTATTGGAAAATCTGAATAATTTATTTACAGATAACTGTAGTAACCTATTAGGACCTATTAAACCAAGAGCTTCTTAGAGAAAACATGCTGAGTTTGATGGAAACCACTAAAGAAGGAACCAAAAGAAAGTGTCTTGAAAATTCATGAATTTCTTACACTCATCTGTTACAAAGACCCTTCTACTATTCTACTGAAATAAGATGCTAAAATTAATATTAATTAAATAAAATCTGAGATACAGATAATAAATTAAACACAGTTTTGTTAAAAATTACATTGCTTTCATTTCTTTATTCCTAGATATACAGTTTAAGGGTGTTTTTTCCCAATGATTGTTGGAAACAGCAAGTGAATGCAAAAAATGCTGAAATAAAATATACAAGTAAGAATGACAATCTTAAGCCTGCTTTTGAAAACATTCAGAAAATGTTTTCTTCAAGTACTGCATAAAGCTTTAGTTTATGGAATTGCTTTAAAGAAATTACATCCCACAATACATATTAAGTTCAGGTGTTAAGTTCAGGAAATAAAGATGAAAATCTTAATAGATTGCAGACAGTGTCACCTTCTGTTGGACACTCAATCAGCAAAATAAGTAGAAAATGGTCTTGCTCACCTACCAGTTTCAGTTAAAAAATGAGCATCTGCCCTGGCTGGTGTGGCTCAGTGGATGGAGCGCCAGGTAGGTGGTCCATGAGAGGCAACCACACAGTGATGTTTCTCTCCCTGTCTTTCTCCCTCCCTTCCTCTTTCTCTAAAAATAAATAAATAAAATCTAAAAAAAAATCATCTGTTTATTATGGTCACTGTGCAGCAAGGTGACAGAGGCAGTCTTGGAGATTAAGATGTTGGGAAATTATTACCCTTGTGCCCTAATGTAAAACTTACAAAATTTTACTATTATATATTCAATAACAAAATTGTAATAATAATTATTAACTTGTTGATGAAATGTCAAGTTCTTATATGATGAAGTTTTT
Organism: Phyllostomus discolor; assembly: GCF_004126475.2. Classification (NCBI taxonomy): domain Eukaryota; kingdom Metazoa; phylum Chordata; class Mammalia; order Chiroptera; family Phyllostomidae; genus Phyllostomus; species Phyllostomus discolor. The sequence goes on along the minus strand of NC_040910.2, from coordinate 53,310,968 downwards.
TCTATGAATATTTGGTTTTGACTGAATGTTGATTTTTAGCAGTGGTCCATTCAATCAGAAGATATATTCAGAGCTTTTGTCACGTGTTAGGCTTTCTGGACACAGTGGATGAAAAGCTAAGGCAGTGTCTCTACCCTTAAAATGCTCACATTTCAATGAGAAATAGAAAAGAACAAAGATATGTATCTAAAGTGCCATGACAAAAATAAAGTGGGGTAAGGAGTGGGCAGGAAGAAAGTTACTTTTGGTAGGGCAGCTGAAGGAGCCCCTATCAATGATGAGGAAAGAGGGGTTCCTGTCTGAGGGAACAGTCCCAGCACAAAGGCCTTAAGGCAAAAACATGGCTGATACACTTGAGAAAGAAAGAATGTAACACCAAAGGAGAGAACAAAGGGCAAAATGATAGGAGACAAAATGGGAGAAAAAAATGTAAAGACTGAAACTTTATAAGGGTCATGGGTGACCTTAAGAGGAATTTAGAAGTAAAGTGAACTTGTTTGACTTATATTTTCAAAAGCATTATCCAGATTGTCATGAGGAGAGCAGACATCATGGAGAGAGGTTTTCATGGGCACAGGAGGACTAGGGAGACTATTGCAGGGGTCCAACAACAACAAAATTGTGCTGCTTTGTTCTATAGAAGTAGCAATGGACATGTTACTCAAACTCCGAATGTATTTTGAGCATAGCCAAGACACTGAACTTGAAAAGCATGACTCATATGGGGAATAAAAAGCAACTTCATTTTATCTTTCACTATTCTTTAATATGGATGAAAACTTGGATATTGCCATGATTTTCATGCAATCTACCTCACAATGCATTTCGGTGATCTCTTTCACTTTAAGGCCTTAGCATATCCTTTGTCTTTAATATTCTATTATATGAAAGTAGAACAGAAGAGGCACGTTGATGGATTTAATGTGATAGGAAAGATAAGGACTACAAAATCAGACACTGCCTCTAGGTATTTTTAACTTAAAAAATAGATGAGAATAATCTCACAAATGGGGAAGCCTGGGAGACAAGCAGGTTGGTAGGTTGGTAGGTGAAATCAAGACTTTAGGACTTCCACTGTCACTTAGGATGCAGAACATTCACAAAGAATGTTGCAGTCACAGCTGACAATGAAGAAATCTAAACACCACCACTTCTTGAGCCCATTGCAAGCTGAACTCCCAAGGCAACCAAGTAACCTGTATTGCAAAAAGAAGCCCACTCAAGGAAAGACCATTTCATCTTTGACAGAGAATAAGAGAAGGAGGTGGTCACTGTACAAACAGATAAAAAGAAATCACTTAAAGTTTGGATGAACTGTTAAGGTCTAAGTGTGGACTATTACGTAAGTTTGGAATAGCTGGGGGCCAAGTACATAAGTGGAATTAACATGCATTCCAAAGTCCTTTCACACAAGTCTTCACCATGTGCTTATGAGAAAGAAAGGGACATTTTGGGCCCAGTTGTGTGCCCACAAAAGACACATTGAAGTCTTAACCTCTAGAACCACAGGATATAATGTCACTGGGCAATGGAGTCATTCAGTAAAGATGAGGAGGTACTGGAGTAGGATGGGTTCTTAATCCAATATGCCTGATTTCCTTAGAAAAGGAGAGAGATGCACAGAGAGGATGCCATATAACAAGAGAGGCAGAAACTGGAGCCATGTAGCTGAAAGTGCAGGAATGCCAGGATCTGGCATCTTGCCAGAGGTCTGGAAGCTGGCAAGGAAGAGGCAAGGAAGGCATCTCAGAAGATCATGGCTGTGCAGACACCTTGACTTAGACTCCCAGTCTCCACCATTGTGAGAGAATCTTTCTCTCATTGTAAGCCACCCAGTTCCCACTACTTGCTACAGCAGCTCTGGGACACTCATCTAGGGGGAAAGGCAGGAGACCCAAGACAGGCTCCCCTGGTGATGCTTGGACATGGAAGGGATAATGGTGGCTGATAGGGAGGAGGAGGAGGAAAAATCCTGTTTGCTTCTCCAAACCTGTCTGTCTTATAATGAGTTCAAGGATTTGCAGGTTGATCAAGGGAATAGATAAGACCATGAGTTGCTAGTAGCACAGGTTTGCATCCCTCATAGCATGAGATCTACCAGAGACGATGGCCCAGGCCATATCCAGGAGGAAGAGAGGGGAGAGAGAATTCAGAGAGGGAGCTTGTGTCCAGCACAATGATGAGTTTCCACAGCTTGGAGTCTTACAATCCCAGGGTTCATTGTTATCTCTGTCTAGCAGATGTCAGGCTCAGTTTCATGAAATATATGAAGGCAGGTTATTAATGGCTAAAAATATGTTTATTGGGCTATAATTTTAAAATGGTGTGAGTAAAAATTTGGTTTAGCTCTGATGAGCTTTTGAGATAATGACCCCAGCCTGGTGTGAAGAAGTGGACATAAGATCATTATATAGAGGATTTTTTAAAGCATATCTTAATCATCTTGCTACATCAAAAACATTGTCAGCATTCAATCTATTTATTTATTTATTTATTTATCTCACCCAAAGACATTTTTTTTTCAGTGCTTTGAGAGAGAGAGAGGAAGGGAGAGAAAGAAACGTTGATATGAGAAACATTTATCCGTTGCTTCTCACATGCACCCAGGCCAGGGATCAAACCCTCAACCTAGGCATGGGCTCTGACCAGGAATCAAACCTTCAGTCATGAGAGGACACTTCAACCAACCAAGCCACACAGGCCAGGGCTACAGGACATTTTAGGCTCGTTCATATTACAATCTGTCCCTTGGCCCCATGTTGTTTTTAACATCTGAGTTGTATGTTATTTCATCAAATCTAAGTTTGGCACCAGTGATAAAGCATTCTAAGGACCCAGAAACCTGAAGTCCACAAACTAGGATTTCAAAGCCCATTCTGCCCATTCACTGGGGAAAATTAAGGAGAATAGATAGAAAAAGGAGAAGACTTTGACTTGTTTAGTCATTTAGTAATAGAGTAACATTATGCCCCTCCGGTACTTGTCTCTGGCTATCTGGAGAACTCAGTGAGCGCTCTCTTCAGGCAGATGTATTAGCCAGTGCACAGACTGGCCCCTAACCCCTTCATCAGCCAATTCTTACTGCAAGGCCACAGGCATTGGTTAACACCATGGGCCCTAAGGTATGATGAGATTCAATCATGAGTTTCATTTCTCAAGCCATTTGTTTCATTGTGTGGATAACTCCCAGGACACAGCTATCTGAACTTCCTTTAAATCCAAGGCATTGATGGCCTTTTAAATTGTTTTGGCATTAGTCATCATTGCAGTAAACAGAACTCATTTCTTCAGAAGTCCCCCTGAGAAACAACTGGTGGACACAGGACTCATTTCAGCCTCATCAGGACCTGCCAAGCTGTCGTGTTGTAACACCATCCATTGCCTGATAAATGCACTCCAAAATCCCCAAATGGTGGAGGAGATCTTTGGCCTCAACTAACATTTTCCATTGACAGTCTGCCCAGATCATTCTGAGACCCAAAGTAGGCTGATCAGCTTTCTAAGACATAGAAGTCCACATCAACAAAGTGTTTATGGACCAGTGTCCAAACCCTTCTCTATGGGTCATCCCCACATTTTGCACTAATGGCATAAGATCTTTTAGTAAGAATACCATTTATTTTTTGCATTTAGTACTACAGCATCCAATTGTTTAAATTCAGCCCCTGTTGAGTAGAGCTCACCCCCTACCAGATGCATCTGTATGACCAGGTAGCCCCTTTTTCATTTGTTTCCTAGGTTAGCTCATTAAAGAGAGATTGGGCTCAAGAGTGAGAGAGAGCTGTTTCTTCTGCCAAGTGAGACTTTTCCCTTCTTCTTTGTTCTTTACTTTTGTCTCTTCTGTCTTTATTACTCTGTGGGTAGTTATTGGCTAAGCAGAGGAGAGACTGTCTCAGCCACTGACGCGGTAACATTGTGCTGCCTCTTCACCAAGACAGCACCAGTCTGTGTCATCTCCCCCAGGACTTTGGGCTTCTACTTCCTCTCTGAATGGCCTCTTGGTGAGATGCTGTCCCAAGCAAGTCCGCATCACCTGTCTTATGGTTTGGAGCATGTGTTCAGCAGAACAGATACCTCTGGAGTCCCAGAATGGGCAGGGATATAAATTACTTTGTTTTTACCTACTTAAAGTAATATGTTAGCTAGCTCAGACCAAGGGTTGGTGTCTCAATACTCCTCTGAGGAGAAGCTATAATGACGAAGTCAGAGCAGCATAACTGAGTATTACAAAGGCATGCTCGCTGCTTGCAGAGGCTACTTAATCCTCCAACCATACTTAATCCTCCAACCAATCCTCAGGAGGGTGGCTTGAGCCTGTCATCTGTGCCTTATTAGTTTGTTTGCATACCATGTAAGTGCCCAGGTATGAGGACGTCCACTCATCTCAGAGTTCCCCCAATCTCAGACTTGGCTATGGGGAGTTTCTGCCTCTATTGCCAGCTATAGGGTCCCCAATAGCCCATCCTTGCTCTAGAGATGTGCATTTCTACCCTTTTCTTATCCATGCCCTCAGGTCTTAAAATATCCAGCACCTGCCCAGAGGGGAACCCAGGCATATGGGCTGATCACTTTCCCTGGAGAGTTTAGCAACTCTCACACTAAAAGTCAGTTCTAATGGGTGGATTTATTCAAACACTGTAGCTACTGCTTGGCCAGGCTAAGGAGGCACAGGGGAGACCATGAAAAATATAGAGCACCCTATAGCACAGAGCAATGCCCTGCCAAACTTACAAGTAAATATCCCAAACTTGGAGTCTCAACCACCTAAGGGTGTCCAGGATCAATTTTCTGATTGATTTATAGCCTGGTTGGATTCTATATGAATTCCTTGATTATCACCCAAAACCACCTGCTCCTCATCACCACTTGCAGTGAGTTCACATATTTGGGGGCTGACTAAAGAAAAATAAGTGATCACAAAGTGAGTAATAAATAATGAGGTTTATTTGGGTGGCATTTTGACAGATTTGCAATGCGGAGGTGGTATCAGTACTTCTCAGCTTGAGACCTTCCAGAGGCATGACACAGGGCCACCACCCAGAAAGGGAAAAGGGCAAGGGAATTCCTGATAGAAGGGGAAATTGGTGAGGGAGCTTTGTGTCTGGATGATGCCACTCAGCATCACAATGGGGACTCTGTGGGTCAAAGAATTTCAAAGGGCAGCAAGGCCTTGGGGTTTCTTATTATCCCAGGGTTTGTCTTACCTATGGCTAGCAGACTTGGGGTGCTATTTTGTGTGACATGGAAAGCAGACAGGCTGCTCTATATCAAAATATGCTGATTTGGACTATATTTTTGAGCAACTGGATGTGCAAAAATATGACATTGACCCCAATGCTCTTTTGATCTAAAGGTGCCAGCTTGCTGTGAAGACAATGTGGAACCAATACACAGAGGACATCTTTGAATAATTTATATAACACTCCCATCAGCAGCAAACCCCCAGGCTGCAGAAACTTCTTTGACTCAGGGTACAGATAAATAGGTTTTATGGGATGGATAGAAGTAAAATCTGTCTACTTCTTAGGGAGGAATTGGAATTCTTTCCAACTGTAAGATACATTTGTTTCCTTGGAGAAAGATGCTTGGAGGAAGAGGTAAGATAAATCTCTACCTCTGGAGGAAGGTCAGGAAATCATCTATAGCTTAGGGCCCTACACCAACACTAAGCAGAAAACTGCTAGGAATAAGTGAGTGATAACAAAATGTCTTCCTTCCAAAATCAACTATAAGTAAAGGTAGAGATTTTTTGCCCTAGTGAAGATGAGTGAGAGCACTGAGAAAGACTAAAACCTGAGATGCAAGCACAGCAAGACTTAAGACCTCCATTAAGTCTGAAGCTGGACCAGTACAAAAGGGGACTTCCCCACTCCCACTATAAGACTAGTACTGAGTAATGGCGAGATATGTCTACTGCTGAGAGAAGGGAGGAAACTTGGGAAGAGCCCCCTAGTTCATACATGCAGGGATGGTTGCAAACTGAACGGAGAAAAATACTGATAAAAATCCTCTGGTATTTCATCCCTCACCAACAAAACAACAGAAAACTGTTAGAGAATTCACTGTTAGAGAATTTTGAACTTGGTACCTAGAGGTAATGATAGTGTTACTGAACCCAACTAGTAGGAGGTGTCTTACCACTCACCACCTCCTAGGCAAATCTCCAAAGATGGAGTTCAATGGAAAAGAAAGGAATATTTTATTTAATGGCAAGTTTCTGCTGAAAATATCTGAGTAACAAAAGTAAGGGGAAAGAAAATGTCAGAGTATGGCATCAAAAATAATTCTCATCACAACTACTATATAGGTTCAAGAACTGAAAATAACACAAGAACAGAAAGCTGTTCACAGTGTTATTATCACGAAGGTCTTTGGAAATAACAGCAAGTTTCTCCTTCAAAGCCCATTCCCTCAAAGACACCCAAAGAAAAATTACTCTGTCAGCCTCTGCCAGCTCAGTTCAAGGTTGCACCAGGAACCTCTTCTCTCACCAAAAAGTATCATGAACGTAGGTGGCTTGGCTGGTCTCCTGTCGCTCTCCAGCTTCAGGCATCTTTCCGAGTCTGTGCCCCCAGGCCTCTGTGCACAGGCCAGCACTGGCCACCACTGGCAGGACTGCTGGTGACCACCCAGGGAGGGGAAGAACCAATGCCTTTTTGCTTTCCTAAATCCATTTCAAAAGTTCTCTCCCAGAATCCCATGTGAGCGGAAAGCCAGTGGGAGTGGCCAGCCTACCAACGAATGAAGGGCAGTGTCAGCTATGTTTGCTTTTTCCCCTCTCCCCACCACAATGTTTAGCAAGGGGGCCAAGTCTGAAGTTATGTGTGTGCCGCTCAAATCCTTCCCCCGATTTCCAGGGGGTGTGCCCCACCATTACAGAAGCAACAATAAAACCCAAAGATAGCTCAACTCCACATGGCCAGCATGGCAGATAAAGAGGCATGCCCGCTTCCAGGTATGGATACAACTCACCTCAATATCTACTGTATTATGTTCAGGATTCAAAAAAAATTATGAAACACAAACTAGACCATGTTAAAAAAAAAAACATTGTCAAGAACTAAAGCAATCAAATTAATTAGACTCAGAAATTAACCAGGTGCTGGGATTATTAATCAGAGAATTTAAAAATAGCTGTGATTAAGATGCTAGAGACTTCATAAAAAAGATGGAAAACATGGATAAACAATGAGAATTTCAGCAGAGAAATGATATAATGTCAAATGAAATGCTGTAAATGAACACAGACAATATCAAATGTGAATTTTTTATATGAGCTCATCAGTAGATTTATTACAGGTAGTAAAAGAATCTGTGACTCTAGAAAGTAAGTCAATATTTCTTATTTTTAAAATTTTCAAACTGAAACACAAAGAGAAAATGAGTAAAAACAAAACAGACCATTTAAGAGCTTTTGGGTAATATTTAATTACCTCATACATATTTATGCTTGTAATTGAAGTAGTAGGAGGAAAACCAAAATGAGCAGAAGAAATGTTTCAAGAGACAATGACAAAGAATTTCCCAAAAATAACAAAACACATCAAATCATAAATCCAAGAGCTTAAAGAACCAAAGCAGAATAAATATCAAACAAATAGTAAAACTGCTAAAAATAAAAGATAAATACAAAATCTGCAATGCAGTTAGAGGAAAAAAAAACTATATATGAAGGAACAAAGACAAGAATAACAGCAGATATTAGGCAATTCAAAAGAAAATTAGGTGACATTTTTACAGTACTGAAAAAACTGGCAATCCAGTATTTTATAAAATATAAATAAATTGTCCTTCAAAAATGAAGATGAAACAAAACCTTTTTAGACAAGTGAAAAGTTAGACTATTCCTTGAAAGAATATCTAAGCTCTACAAATGTTACAAGCAATTCATCAAGCAAAAGTATGATACCAGATAGAAATGTGGAAGTGTTGGAAACAGTAAAAATGAACTAAATACAGAATACATTTTTTGTATTTCTTATTTTTCCCTCACCATCTATTCCCCACTATAACCTCTTCCACCTCCACCCCCATCTACCACAAGCATCATGCTGTTGTCTGTGTAATTATTAAAGTTAACAATTGTCCTAAGTTTCATTTTGATTATGCCAATTTTGAATTTTACTAGATACCCAAATGAGGAATCAAAAAATTAGATGGATAAAAAAAGTCTGGAGTTCAATGGATAAATTGAGAATGGTAGCATTTGAATATTATGAAATAATAGAAAACTTATATATATTGCCTCTGTCTCCAATTCTAGCACAAAGCTCCTAAAACGCTTGTAATGGCCACATAATAAGAGCATTAGGAGCATCTTTTGTTTTAATATTTGGTCCTTGATTCCAGTTTCTAACAGAGTATGTCAATCATTTGGAATTTCCTGGTAGCAATGTCTTTTGTTCTAGTGAGGTCACTCTTGGTGGCCTCCTAGATATGGGCTGGTCACCAAAGATAATGAGCCATGATCAAAACCTTGGAATGTCAGCCCACTCCCCATTCCCCAGAGAGGAGAGAAGGCTAGAAATGGAGTTAATTACTGATCATGCCTGCATGACAAGACCTCAATACAAATTCCAAAAGCATGGGGTTTGGAAAGCTTCTGGGCTGGTGAGCACATGGAAGTGCTGGGAGAGCAGCAGGGTGTGGTAGCTCTATACCCTTTCTCCTCCATACTGTCCAAAGTACCTCTTCCAACAGGATGTATCCTTCACCATATTCTTATATAATGCTCTGCTAAACGATAAGTAAACTGTTTTCCTGAGCTCTGTGATACATTCTAACAAATTAATCAAACCTCAGGAGGGTATTACAGGAATCTACAATTTATAGCCAATCAGTCAGCACAGGTAAGGCCGGGATTTGTGATTGGAATTTGAAGTGGCGAGGTTTTGGGGCACTGAACCTCTCATCTGTGCAATCTGATGCTATCTTCAGAAAGATACTGTCAGAACTGAGTCAAATTTTAGGACATTCAGCAGATGTTATGGAATTATTTGGTGTGGGGGAAAAGCACACATATGGTGTGAGAAAGGTTGTGAGTGTAGCTGTAGTGGGAGAATGAAGAACACAGGAGGAGAACTGGGTTCTTCCTTCCCAAATTTCACTAGTATATAGAAGACATTAAACCACAAGACTAGACAGGATCATTTGGACAGAATGAAATTTGAGAAAATAAGACTCAAGCTCTGAGTGTTAGAAAAGCTTAACATTTGGACATAAGGAAGAGGGAAAAACAATTGAAAGAGGAAGACTATGGGAAAGAAAGAAATACTGGCAGTGTTTTGTCTCAGATGCCAAGTGAAGAAAGAATTTCAAGATATTGGGATTGCTTTGCTCTCTCAAAGGCTGCTGAAGTTGTTCTGTCATCTTGAGGCCTGTGGAGGCCTGCTGCAAATAGGGTTTTAAAAACTAAACAAAAAATAGGTCTGAAGGCGGTGGTCCAAGGCCATTTTTGCTGGCTAAAAGCTGGGTCTCTGGAATCACAGGGAACACCCAGATCTTAAAATTGAAGGTGTTTATGCCCAAGATGAAACTGAATTCTATCCAGACAAGAGATGTGCTTATGTGTACAAAGCAAAGAACAACACAGTGATTCTTGGTGGCAAACCGAACAAAACCACAGTCACCCGGGGAAAGGGAACTCGTGCTCATGGGAACAGTGGATGGTTCATGCCAAGTACCAAGGCAACCTTCCTGCTGAGGCCATTGGACACAGAATCCCTGTAATTCTGTACCCCTCAAGGATTTAAATGTGTCAAAAAGTAAATAAATAAAATGGGTTTGTTCAAAAGAAAATAAAGGTTGCCGAAAGATAGTGAATAACAACCAAGCCTTGATCATTAAATTTAACAGGTAGCATGGAGGTGCCTGATAATATTTACAAATGCAGTTTAACTTGAATGCTGTGATAGAAATGGCAGATTGGAGTGTAGCCAGAAAAAGGGAGAGAGGGAAATCAAGATCGGAAGTATAAATATACCTTAATTCTTATTTCTAAGAAACACAAATAATGGAAATGCAAATAATTGCAAAAGAAGGACATATGTATATAACTTAAATATAAATAAGTCCTATCAACTTAAATCCAACAGTACACAGAAAACAATTAGTATGGCTAATTGCAGGAATTCAAAGAAAAAAATGTTAATAGACATTTAGTTACTATAAATCAGTAAATAACAGAGATAATATATAATGAGTAACAAAGAGACAAAGAGTATAATTATGTTTATACATCCTCAAAACAAAACAGTATAGAATATTATTTTACATCAGAAATCCAAAACTTAGTAACCAATTTCAAATAGAGTACTTGAAAAGGTTTTTAATTCTCCAAAATGATTTTATAGTCCGCATAACTTAGATTATAATATCTCACTTGTAGAGCATGTGTAGATCACATATGTGAAACACTACAGTGTTCATAGTAAATACTGAATTGTGTTCACAGTAAATATTGAATAATAATTTTAAATTATTATTTGATGAGTGAATTCCCAATCCTGATTTTTTAAAAAAGACTTTTTAATAAGAAAATGTTTTTTTGAGCTTTCTTGAGGTATAATTGACAAAGTTATATTTATTTAAACTCTACAAATGGGTGATTTGACATACTTATATTTTGTGAAATGATTACTACAAGTAATTAACATTCATCACCTCACAGAGTAACCTTTGTGTATATGTATGTGTGTGTATGGTAAGAACATTTAATGCCTACAATCTCAGAAAATTTCAGGTATGTTCTGTAGGAATGTAGAGCAATATTTTAAGAACATATAAAACAGATGTTTCTAGGAATGCTACTTGTTTGTTACATTGAGAAAAGTGTTGTATCAGTGAATGGATGTGACTGCCCATCTTTAATGCATGTAGAAAAGTAAAGAAATATGTTTTCAAGAATGTATCGTTACCTATAGTAGCACATTAGGTCCCCAGAGCTTATCCATCCTATAACTGAAGGCTTATCTCCATTTGACCAGCATTTCCCCATCTTTCCCATCCCGTATCCCTCGGCAACCACAATTCTACACTGTTGGTATGTTTGGCTTTCTCTCTCTCTTTTTTTTGATTTTACATGTAAGTGAGATCATACAATACTTGTCTCTCTCTGGCTGATTTCAGTTGTCTTGTGACCTAACATGTGATCCCTCCTGAGAAAGTTCTGTGTGAATTGAGAAGAATGTCTCCTCTACTGCTTTAAATGTTGCATAAAATATTCTGCGTATGTCTGTTTGGTCTATGTGATCTAAAGCAGGGGTGTCCAGCCTGCAGCCTGTGGGCCACATGGGGCTCAGGATGGCTATGAATGTGGCCCAACACAAAGTAGTAAATTTACTTGAAGCATTACAGGTTATTTTTTTGTGATTATGTACTGCCAAGTATTTAATGTGTGGCCCAAGATTACTTTTATTCTTCCATATTTTGATATGGCAAAAAGGTGGACACCCTGGTCTAAAGTATAGCTCAAGTCTGTTTTATTATTGATTTTCTGTCTGGATGATCTATCCATTGTTGAAAGTGTGGCACTGAAATCCTCTGTTATTGTACATTGTCTATTTCTCTCTGAAGACCTGTTAGAGTTTGCTTTATATGTTTAGATGATCCAGTCCTGGGTATATACAATTTACATTTTAATATTCTCTTTATTGGCCATTTTATTGTTATATAATGACCTCTTATGTCTTTTGTTACAGATTTTGAATTAAAGTTTATTTTGTTTAATGTAAGTATAGCCACCTCAACTTTCATGTGATTTCTATTTGCATAGAATATCTTTCTCGTTCCTTTACTTTTACACTACATGTATTCTTAAAGCTGAAGTGCATCTCTTACATGCAGTATATAGTTGGGTCTTTTTTTTTTTTCCATTATTTTAGTCACTCTATGCTTTTTGATTGGAGAACTTAATCCATTTAAATTAAAAGTAATTATATAGATCAGGACTTAGTAATGCTTTTTAATTGACTGTTTTCTGGCTGTCTTGTGTTTTTTTTCCATTCTTCCACTCTTGTTGTTTTTCTTTTGAATTGATGATTTTTGGTAGTAGCATACATTGATTTCCTTCTTTTTATCTTTTCTGTAGCTACTACTAGTTTTTGCTTTGTGGTTCCCCTGAGGTTTCTATAGAACATGCTATAGTTATAACAGCCTATTTCAAGTTGACGACAACTTCAAACACATACAAAAACTACCATTTTACTCTCCTTCTAGTGTTATTAATGTCACAACTTACTTATTTTTACATTGTATATTCATTAACAAATTATTGTTACTATAGTTATTTTTAATACTTTTGTCCTTTAATCTTTATATCAAAGTTGTTAACACCCTACCCTATTATAGTATTGGGATATTCTGTATTTGACTCCATACTTACTTTGACCAGTTTGCTTTATATTTTCATATGTTTTCACATTACTAAGTAATCCTTTCATTTTAGTTTAAAGAACTTTCAGCATTTCTTGTAAGGCACATCTAGTGATGATGAACTACTTTGTCAGCTTTTGTTTGTCTAGAGAGTCTTTTATCTCTCCTGCATTTCTGAAGGGCAAATCTACCAGGTAAAGTACTCTTTGTTGGCAGCTTTCCTTTTCTTTTAGGACTTGTATCATCTTACTCTCTCCTGGCCTGCAATGTTTCTTTTGAGAAATCTGCTGACAGCCTTGTGAGTGTTCCCTCACATGGATTTTTTTTTCTTTTGCTACTTTTAAAATTCTGTCTTTGATTTTAGATAGATTTATTTTCATGTGTCTTAGAGGAGATATTTTTTGGTTGAAACATTTTGGTATCTTGTGAGCTTCATGAATTTAGATGTCTAAATCTCTCCCCAAGCTTTGAGACATTCTCAGCAATTATTTCTCTTAAATAAGCTTTTCGTCTCTCTCTTTCTTCTACTTTCAGGACTCCAATGTTGCATATGTTGTTTGTTTTGATGGTATCCCATAATTTACATAGGCTTACTTTTTTCTTCTTCATTCTTTTTCTTTGTCTCTTCTGACTGGTTACTTTTAAACTATATATCTTTCATGTCGCATAATCTTGCTTTTCCATGATCAAATCTGCTGCTGATGCCCTGTATAGCATTCTCACTTTACTCATTGTATTCTTCAGCTGCATATTTTCTGTTTGGTTCTTTTTCGTAACTTAGATCTCACTGTTAAACTTATTTTGTTTATGTATTGTTTTCCTGCAGCTCTCTCAGAGCCCTGGCTGAAGTTCTCCCAGCCATTCCCTGACATCTTCCTCCCAGTTATGTAGCACACCTTAGTTCTGATGGGGCAAGAACAGAGTGGGCCTCTCTGGCAGTGTCATGCATCATGAGGAAGCCAACTTACCCTTCTCATGTTCTTACTTTCCCCTGTGGGAGAAATCATAGGCCCTGGGCATCTCTCTTGGCGTTGTCTATGTTGCCTTGGGGAAGTATGATGCTGGCAAAGCGAAACTAGCAGTCTTGTTATTCATCAGAAAGTTTCTAAAAGAGTGTACAAGGAAACAATATTTCATTGACAATTCAAATTTTAAAATACTAAATATTTAAAAACACATTACATATATATAGTATGTATATATCAGATAGAAAAATGCAATAAACATAGCAATCCTGGCCCAATGTATACATAAATTTTCAAAGATTATAAAAATCTAACTGGAAGAGTTTTAATTTTTTTCTCTTAAGAAATTCTATACTTCTTTGGGAAAAATAAAGAGTAGAGGTTAGCCGAGAAATCATTAGAGAACAAAAGTCATAAGGAAGAGATTTAATATCTTTTCAAAGGGTAAAATATACTACAAACATATAATAATAAAACTGTATTTCTATTGACATAGTAGTATACAGACCAACTTATGTATGGATTTAAATATTATAAATACAATATTATCTTCTAAAGACATGTTTAAATAGTGATTTTTAAATTAACAGAACTGCAGAAATTAGTCAATTATTTGAAGATAAATTAAGTGAGAACCTTATTTTTCCAGCCCTAATACACACCAGATGATTTGAAGACAAACATATAAATAATAAAACCATTAGTTTTTATGATACAGTTGTAAATCTTTCCTTAATCTTGGCTTTAGAAATTACTTTTCTTTGAGTTTTTTAAGTTCCAAAGATGAATCTAGTAGAAAAATTTTCCTACAACTGAGTGGGATTTTATACTGGATGCAGATTCACATGATATAAAACAATTAAAGTAAGTTTTAATATTCCCTTCTAGACTCATTCTTTGGGTAACAAAATGAAGGAGAATAAGAACTAAAAGTGATATTAAAAAATAGAGATTTTCATTACTCCAGGGGAAGTTGGTATACACTAACAGAGTGGGGAAGATGTCATTCTGGCTGCCTGTGGGTCTCCAAGGGAGTAAACCGTACCTTTCTTTGTAGATATTTGGCTTTGGCGATATGCCGATCTTCTTTCTTAAAGCTAGATCTGACCAGCTGGAGGTCTCTATTCAAAAGGCCAACAGGGATATTCTCAAACGTTCTTAAGAATTATTGAGGGGACTCAGGGACTCCTTTCTTCCTCTCTTTCTCTCTCTCTCTCTCCTAAATATATTACTAAAATACCTTACTAAATATTCTGTCATTTTAAAAAATAGCTTTTAATTCTAAATTTAAGTTTTTTACTTTATTATTAACTTCATCTGTAAACTTTGTATTGAATTTCTACACTATCAATAAGTTTCAAGTAATTTAAGAAACAGGTTAATGATCACATAAAGAAGCTCTTATTATAAAAAAACTATCATATCACAATATCTGTTCCCCCCTAAATTTTATATTTTACTACATAAAAATCAGGTCAAACACAAATACAATTTAAAAGATAAACAACTGACAGTAGATAATCATAGCATTTAAAGTATGAGTTAGTATCAACACATTTTCAAAATCTTAATAATTAAGAAAGAAACATCTCAATGCAAATTTTGGAAAAATGAGCAAGTAATCAGAAATGAGGAAATACATATATTATTGGCTATTATGAATAAAAATGTTCATTCTTACTGAAAGTTAAATGGATGAAAATTAAAATAATGCAACTAATTATAAAATGATATTTTAAATAAAATAACAACTCTGTGTAAATGGAAAATTTTTTGTGCAATGATAAAATTGTAAACAGACACAGTACTTTCAAGGACAATTTTGGTACTATATAATAATAAAAACATCTTCATTTCTCACTATGCACCAAACACTCTTTTAAGCTAGCATGTATATTATTAGTTCATATAGTTTCCACAACAGTTTTGAGGTAAATACTATCCCAGATGATATGTAAATATGAAAAAGCACATTGAGATTTTGTGACAAAAAAGGGGCAGAAACAGAATTCTACTTGAGGCAGCCCAGTTTCATAGTCCAACTTCATAATTACCATCCTATTTCACTGATGGAAGACTTTAAAAGAGACATACCCCTGACATACAGACTTAGAGTAGAAATAGATCTTAAAGAAATAATTGCAAGTGTCTATAAAGATTTAATCACCATGGTATTCTAGTAACATTGTTTGCAACAGCAGAAAATTGAAAATGTCTAAGAAAAAATTATCTGAATAAATTAAGTCCAGTAAATACAACTCACAGTTATAAAAATAACATTACAGGGTATAAAATTATGTAAAAATGTATTATATAAGTAAAAACAAGTTAAAAAATAATTTACACTATAACATTGTTTTAAAAATCTAGATAAATACCAAAGTAATGACAGTTATTGCCTTTAACAACAACTTATTTACTTTTTATCTATACCTATAATAGTTTATAGTATCATAATAAAAAAGCATATAAACCTTTTATGACCAAAGAATATATGTGTGAGCATAATCTTCTCTATGTAGAGTTACTGTTTCTAAGAAAACATTGTAAAGAATTTAAATATTTTTATATTTGACCTTATAAAATTTTTAAATATATGCTAAATTAAAATATATGCTAAATTACTGCTAAGAAAATTAAAGGCAAATGAAAAAAGTGAAAAATAAGTGATGTCATTCTCATCACATATTATCCAAAATGTTTAATATTCTTAATACATGAAAAGTTATTGTGAGTCACTAAGAAAAGAATAAATACCAAAGTAGACCAAATGATCTGTCAAGAGACTACTTCCAAACAAAAGAGACATACAAATTACCAAAAGCACATTTAAGCATAGTCTGAGTCAAATAGTGATCATAATAATTCATGCCAATTACATTTTGGGTAATTGTTCCTTGTAGCTGAAAGAATTTTAATTGATAAATCTATACAGTAGGTGGTGTGACTGTGTGTTTAGGAGGTCACACCACATTTGTGTGGCCATGTGGTGGCAGGAGAGAAGAGGGCAGCAGTACGTTCTGCCCCCTGTCTCCCAGACATATCCACCCCATCTACACCTCCCTCCATCACCAGGGTCAGCAGCCAGTCCATATCCCCTCCCCATGTAGCCACACTAATGCATCTACTTCCTAACTGGTCCCTATGCTTCTACCTTACTTTTTTATTTTTTATAGGTTTTGTTTTTGTTTTTGTTTTGCTTCGCTTTTTGATCACCAAATTTTCTTTACTCATAGCCAGGGTGACTTTTTTTTGAAAGAATGCACTTTTGAAAAAGAATTTTAGGATAGTGTTTGATTTACAGAAAAGTCATGAAAGCACTACAGAGTTCCCAGGTGTCCCAAACCCAGCCTCTCCTGTTGTTAACATCCTCATTAGCAGAGCATATTTATCACAGCTCATGAACCAATGTTGATAAACGCTATTAACTGAAGTCTGTAATTTATTCAGATATGTTTAGTTTTAACTGACTGTTCCTTATTTATTTAAAAACACCACTTTACATTTAGTTGTCATTATCTTCTCAGGCTCATCTTGGCTGTGACGTTTCTCACACTTCGTTTTTAATGACAGCAGTTTAGAGGAGGATTGGTCAGGTGTTTTGTAGAATGTTCCTCTATTGAGTTATTTTTTCCCAATTACAGTTTACATTCAATATTATTCTGCATTAGTTTCAGATGTACAGCATGTGCTTTATGGAGTGGTACCTTCACGGCTTCAAGTGCCACCTGGCCCCACATAGTTGTCACGATATTACTGACAATATTCCTTACGTAGTAATCTACAACTCTGTGACTGTTCTGCAACTACCAATCTGTACTGCTTAATCCCTTCACCTTTTCTCCCAGTCCCTGAGCCCCCTCCTTTCTGACAACAGTCAGTCTATTCTCTGTATCTATGAGTCTGTTTCTGTTTTGTTTGCTTACATTGCTCATTAGATTCCACATATAAATGAGATCACATGTTACTTGTATTTGTCTGTCTGACTTATTTCACTTAGCATAATACCCTCTAGGCCCATCCATGCTGTCACAAATGGCAAAATTGCATTCTTTTTACAGCTGTGTAGTATTCCACTGTGTAAATGGACCACAGCTGTTTTACCCACTTATCTACTGGTGGACACTTGGGTTGCTTCCATATCTTGACTATTGTAAATAGTGCTGCAGTGAACATGGGGTACATATATTCTTTCAAATTAGTGTTTTGGGTTTATTCCTATATATTCCCAAAAATGGAATCACTGGATCACAAGACAATTCCATATTTAATGTTTTCATGAACCTCCACACTGTAAAAGACAGAGTGAATTTCAAGAGTCAAAATCAGCATATGTCACTGTCCTCCGAACTATCCAGGAATTTCATATTTTATGTTGAATAGAATTCAAGCTATCCTATCGCCCTGCCTTGTTTCCTTTGTAATGCTTCTCTGTAACTGGAAAGAAGCCTGGTGGGGGAGGTGCTTTATTTATTTGTTTACTGTCTTTATTTACTGTAAGCTTGTGTAGTCTAGGACCTTGTTTGTGTCATTTACAGCTATATGCCCATCACCCAGGAAAACATCTAAAACTGTAGGGGGGTCCATAAAAATTCATAAAATGAATGACTAATTAGTAAATGGATAATAAGTGGGGGGGAGTACTGTTAGGTCATTAAGATAAAATTTAAAAGGAGAAACCAGAACACATCCTGATTTTACTTAACTGGGAATTTATATGTAATGTGTTTAAAGATCATTCCAGCACACCATGATTCGCAAAGTAGAATCAAGCCATATAGATTTTGATTTAGCTTTAAGAATCAAAAGTCTAAGTTGAACTCATTTAATTTAGTCCATAACTTCTCTTTTTATGAATTAAGTGTTAGGTAAAGGTCAATATTGGGTCAATATACCTTATGTGAGTCACAGAAATTATTTACAATGTAATAGAGAATTCAGCATTGATCATTAGCTCCTCTATAAGTCACATGCTTAGAATTTTTAAGAAATAATTAAACGTGTATTTTAGATTTACTGCCTCAGAGGCTGTTTCTTCTTCAATTTGTAGAAAATAAAATTTCTATGAAACAAGTTAGATATTTGTGCACTCAGGTTCCTAGCAACATTATTCACAATAGCCAAAAAGAGGAAGCAACACAAGTGTCAATCAACATATGAAAAAATAACAAATTTTGATTCATACACACAATGGCCTATTATTTAGTCTCAAAAAGGAAAGGAATCCTCACACATGCTAGCAACATGGGACATAATGCTAAGTGAAATGAGCCAGACACTAACAGACAATATTGTTTGTTTCCACTTATGTAGGGTACCTAGAGTGATCAAGTTCACAGAGACAAAAAGTAGAAGCTGGTTGCGAGGGCCCAGAAGAAAATGGGGAGTTATTGTTTAATGTGTATATAGTTTGAATTTTGAAAATGGAAAGTATTCCAGTGATTGGTTCTATAACAACGTGAATGTACTTAATACTACTGTACTGTACATTTATAAATGGTTAACGTAGTAAAATTTGCTATGTGTATTTTACCACAATTAAAAAAAATAGTAACATAAGACTATACTTTCAATTTAGCTAAATAAATTTTTTCTTAAATAAATGATAAAAAGTAAATAAAAGTTAAAAATTAAAACTAAATCTTTGGAGAGATCCTTGAACAATTCTGAAGAAGACACAAACCTTTCCAAGATGTTTTATAGTGTGAACTACAATGAGGTATTGCCCAAGGTCCCATGACTGCTCACAGTTCCAATCAGGAAGTAAGTTGGAACTTTCAGCATTCAGAGGTTAATGTCAGTTCACAAAGCTCAGGAGGGAGAAAAGCCTTCTAGGAGCACCTGTTATCTGGACTTTCACAGTCACCCACAAATTTTATATTTTGTATACATCAAAGATGACTATGAAGACACATTTTTGCAACCAAACTTAGATCCTCCAAATGAATTTGTTAAATGTGAGCTCTTCTTTGAATCAATAGGAAACTTATAAAAGATTTAACATAAAATATGCCAAGTGGTTTCTTTTATTACATTTATCACCTCACTTACTTTGATTGGCTTTTGCTTATTGTCTTTGGTGGATTTTTGTGTCATGCAAAAATCTTTGTTAAAGTAGGGAGTGGTAGGGCAAATTAAGCATTTCTCGTAATTTAAGTAATCTCATTAATTGATTACTCACATTTAAGTAATCAATTAATCTGTGGATGGAACCAGTTATAAAGTGTCAAGAATTTAATATTAGGAAATAATATCACACAGAGGAAAAGGTAAGATATTTATATCCAAATGAAATTGTAATTCATTTTTATAAAAAATGGCATTATTTGCCATGAGTTCTTATTCAAAATAGTGTTAATGGTTTTTTAAAATTCAAATCAAATGTGGATTTGGTCATTTAATATATCAATAAGATCTGGAATATTTTCCAATTATGGCCATATTTGGGAAAGGAAAACCTCACATCCCAGGTCTAGCTCATGGCTACCACCCTTTTAGATTGCTCACTGGTGTGTGCCTTTAGTCAATGCATTTTCTGGGTATGTATTAACTCAGGACTTTACTTCGATTCAAAAGCTATTTGTCCTTTTTTTAAAGACTTCTGCATTCTTTCTAGCAAAATACTGAAGTCACACTAAAAATAATCCTGCCCAGCAGTTTTAGATTTAGACCATCATAAGTAACATTGTGAAGAATTACTGTAAATGAGTGTAAAATGATTGCTCCAAGTTGTACCAGTAAATTACCATGGACATAATTTGAAGTATTATAATTAAATGAGAAAAACAAGTTGCTCCTCGAGACAAAAGCAACAAAATCTATTTCCAAAAAAGACATGTAAAATTAAAGAAATCATCTGGGTAATTTACAACTAAATTTCCAAATAATCAAGGCTTGAGTGATCAGATTCTTCTATCTTCCTTACCCAGTTCCCAAGCATGTATGGATCCAGCCAGAATGGTTTTTAAAGTTCATGTATTTCCTGAGCTCTGGCGTTTCACAAGTGAGAACGCACAATGAGAATGCTTCCTGTCCCAGTGGCATAGGATGTTTAACAGCGCTTAATCACATCCATGAAAGTCTCTCTTAAAACGTATTGCTTATGAATGACGTCTATTGCTGTCTGATGTTTCTTTCAGGTGGTGACTTTGCAGATGAAAAATGACTAATGTACAATACTCAAAATAAATCATGTGTCCTCCATCCCCATTTCCCACAAGCTCCTTCCCACACGCACACTTGTTTTAAGTGAATGGAAATAAGGCCAAAACAATCTCGACTGCCAAATTCCATTGTGTATATTTATTTAGTAGTCATTTTCATCCTATAAAGACATCCCAAGCTCCTTCCTCTGCCCCGCACGAATGCCTGTCCTTTGAATTACAGAAAGCATTCATCTTGGAACACTTCCCCAAAGAACTCAGGGCACTTTTAAAGTAGTTCTTTCATTACCAAAATTTCCTCACTAGAGATTATTACAGAGATTATTGAAAAATAACACAATGCCAAAAGATATTTCCACATACTTTGGTGTATTTTGAGCCATAAGATTAAACTACTTGCATAACATAGGGCTGAAAAGGACCTAGGAGACTGTTTATTGCTATCATTCGCCTTTTCTGTGTCAGAGACTGGGAAAGAGGTAAAGACAGGCCAGTACCTTCTCACACCATATGCTAGTTTTAGCTAGATCTTAATCTAATGCCGTTTCCACTCTGCCAGTCTGCTAGAATCAGGATCAGAGAAGGTGCCCAGAGCCACGTGGTTATGTAAATTTTGAGCTCAATATTGTTGGCAGGGGAAACTAAATACTGACTAAAATTGAGATTTTTTTAAGGAATCAGGTAAGCAAGCAGAAAATAATGAACAAACTTGAATATTATTTCCTCTCATGTATGCCATTCATATTCCCTTTCCCAGAAATACTAATGCAAAATAGAGGGCTAAAAAGGTTGAAAGAATAAAGGGAAAAGCAAAAATCTTGGTGACTCAAAAAAACAAACAAACAAACAGATAATTCATCAACTGTATCAATTTTCATGTCATCTATTAAAGTTGGTAAACCACAGGTCTCTCAGCCACTTTATAGTCCTAAACACACTTTCTGTGTAAATTGAAAGTTGAGTAAAAATGAAAGGTAAGATAAAATTAAACTAAGATCTCTAGTACACTTATTTCAAGGAGCATCTTGTCAGTTGGAACAAGATTCATTTCTGTGAATCTTCGAAAGTACATTTTACTCTTTGCTTTATTGGTTAGACAGCTGTGAGCCAAATTTTTGACCTCTCTGTAGCAATGCTAGAGCACTTATTCCACATATTTTTTATACTAGTCTTAACTCTACCATAGACTTATTTTTCTTTTTATCTTCTCTTATTTGTAAATTACTTCAAAGCCTTTTTGGAACAAGCAATAGTATAAATCAATCATATAATCCATAAACCATACATTTTTCCCATTTTTGAATAAAGATAAAATATTTATAGGCATACAGTGGAAAGAAACATCCAGAATACAATGCGTTTTATATAATGTATATTACATTATAGAGTGAAGTATATCACATTATAGAGCTTCATGAAGCTTAACCAAGAAATAATTTTCTCCTTTATTCCCTGTATGTATAGAATTCCATTAGGACTTGATATAAGTTTCAGGATGATATGCAGAAATAAACAGGACCATCCTCGGGAGAGCAGACCTTGGCAAATCGACACATGCTTCCTTCACCAAGCACAAAATTAATTTCCAGGTGAATTTCCAGCTTACTAACTTAAATACTAAGCACGGCCTTTGGGGCCAGGAAAGTGTGACCGAATTTTTGGTCTTAGGGGATTGGGCAGAAGATGTGTGTGTGTGTAGCCATCTTCTCATTGTAAAACCAAACCCTCCTAACTCATAAATTGGACTCCACAGAGCCAGGGTCAAAATCTCCAGGACTACAGGTGTCATATGGGCTTCAGCCTTCTCTGGTCGACAGTGTTTAAATGAAGGCCCCGTATTTCATTGGTTTTTCACATTGTAGCCAAATACATAACATAAAATGTACCATCATAACTATTTTTAGTGTGCAAGTCAGTGGCACTAAGTGCACATTTACCACACGTGGTTGTGCAGACATCACCACCACCCATCTCCAGAACTCTGATCACCTTGAGAAACAAACCGTGCTCATATTCTACAACTGCAGCCCCAATTTTTCTCTTTCTACAGCCCCTGGTGTCCACTATGCCACTTTCTGTCTTGTGAAATTTGACTACTCTGGATACCACATGTGGTGGTACAGTATTTGTCAGTTTGTGACTGGCTTATTTTACTGTGGATTGTGTCTGCAGAGTTCATCATGTTGTAGCATGTGTCAGAATTTTTTCCTATTTAAGGTTAAATGATATTGCATTGCAATATATACACCACAATTTCTTTATCTATTCATCTTTTAGTTGAAACTTGAATGTTTTCACCTTTTGGCTACTGTGGATAATGCTACTATGGACATGAGTGTGCAAATATCTCTTCAAGTCTTTGCTTTTAATTCTTTGGGGAATGCATATATCAAAAAGTAGAACTGCTGGATCATATGTAATTCTATTTTAACTTTTTTTGAGGAATTGTCACAATATTTTTCATAGCAACTGCACCATTTTGCATTCCCACAAAAAATGCATGTATCCCAATTACTCCACATCCTTGCCAACCCTTGTTATTTTCTGTTTTTGTGAAGTAGCCATCTTAATGTGTATGAAGTGGTATCTTATTGTAGTTACATTAGTTTTTGAAGCAAAGTTTCCAAAAAACTTCTCTGTATTTCAACCCTGACATTTAAGATAACAAAAGACTAGATGAAAGATGACTAAATTTACAAGTTATTTATGAAACAACAAGGCTTACTAGATAGACTGACTTAAACTTTATTAATAACATTAAAACAAGATCTATTCTTTCCTAAGCCTCAAATGCTTTGCCTAGGGTCTCAAGTCGGTAAGACTGGCAACTACAGGTATATCTAATTGTATTGCACTCCAATTATTGTGCTTCACTGATATTGCTTTATTTTTTAACAAAATGAAGGTTTGAGGCCACCCTGCCTGGGGCAAGTCCATCTCACCATTTTTCCAACAGCTTTTGCTCACTGTGTTTCTTTGTCACATTCTGGTAATTTTCACAATATTTCAAACATTCTCATTATCATTCTATTTGTTATAATAACCCACGATCAGTGATTTTTGATGTCACTATTACATTTTTGGGGGGTCCATGAATCATGCCCACATGAGATGGCGAACTTAACAGATAAACGTTACCAGTGTTCTGGCTGCTCTACTGATCAGGCATTTCCACACCTCTCTCCTCCTTCCTGAGCCTCCCTATTTCCAAAGACACAACAATATTGAAATTACATTAATTAATAATCCTACAATGTCCTCTAAGTGTCCAAGTAAAACAAAGAGTTTCATGTTTCTCACTCTCAGATCAAAAACTAGAAATGGTTAAGCTTAGTGAAGAAGGCATGTCAAAAGCCAAAATGGTTCAAAAGCTAGGCTTCCTATGCCAAACAGTTAGTGAAGTTGTGAATGCAAAGGAAAAGTTCTTGAATAAAATTAAAAGTGTTACTCTGGGGAACACATAAATGATAATTAAGCAAAACAACCTTATTGCTGTTATGGAGAAAACTTTAATGGTCTGGACAGAAGATCATCCAGCCACAACATTCTCTTAAGCCAAAGCCTAATCCAGAGCAAGACCCTAACTGTCTTCAATTCTAGGAAGGCCAAGAGAGGTGAGGAAGCTATAGAAGAATAGTTTGAAGCTAGCAGAGGTTAGTTTCTGAGGCTTATGTCTCCATAACCTAAAAGTGCAAGGTGAAGGAACAAGTGCTAATGTAGAAGCTCTAGTGAGTTATTCAGAAAATCTAGCTAATATAATTAATGAAGGTGGCTACATACACTAAACAATAGATTTTTCAATGTAAATGAAATAGCCTTATATTGGAAGATGCCATATAGAACTTTCATAGCTAGAGAGGAGAAATCTCAATGACTGGCTTCAAATCTTCAAAGGACAGGCTGACTCTCTTGTTAGGAGCTAATGCAACTGGTGATAAGTTGAAGCCAATGCTCATTCACTATTCTAAACACCCTAGGGACCTTAAGAATTATGGTAATTCTATTCTACCTCTACTTTATAAATGAAACAACAAGTTTGACTGACAGCACCTGTGTTTACAACATGGTCTACAGACTATTTTAAGTGCACTGTTGTGACTTACAGTTCAGAAAAAAAATTTCTTTCAATTTCTGTTCAATTTCAATATTACTGTTCACTGACAGTGTACCTGGTCACACAATAGTTTTGATGGAGATGTATGATATGACTGTTGTCTTCATGCCTGCTAACACAACATTCATTTTGTAGCCTATAGCTCAAGGAGCTATAGGCTACAAAGTCCTATTATTTAAGAAATACGTTTTGTAAGGCTATAGCTGCCATAGATCGTGATTCTTCTGATAGATCTGGACAAAGTAAGTTGAAAACTTTCTGGAAAAGATTCACCATTCTAGACGCCATTAAGAACACCAGTGATCCTTAAGGAGAGGTCAAAATATCAGCATTAACAGGAGTTTGGAATAAGTTGATTTCAACCATCATGGATGACTTTGAGGGGTTCAACATATCACTGGAGGAAGTAACTACAAATGTGGTGGAAATAGCAAGAAAACTAGAATTAGAAGTGGAACCCGAAGCTGTGACTGAATTGCTAAAATCTTAACATAAAACAAACAAATAAGGAATTGCTTCTTATGGCTGAGCAAAGACAATGGTTTCTTGAGATGGAATCTACTCCTGTTGAACATGCTGTGCAACTGTTGAAATGACAACAGTTTTAGACTATTTCATTAACTTAGTTGATAAAGCAGTGTCAGGGTTTGAGAGACTTGCTCAACTTTGAGAGAAGTTCTACTGTGAGTAAAACGATCAAACAGCATCACATGCTACAGAGAAATTGTATGTGAAATGAAGAGTGAACCAATGACCCAAACCTCATTGCTACACTACTTTAGGAAATTACCACAGCCATCCCCATCTTCACTAACCACCACGGTGATTGGTCAGCAGCCATCAACATAGCATTCTTTTATTTTTTTACCAGTAAAGTATTTATTAATTCAGGCCTGCACATTTTTTAGACATAATGCTATTGCACTCTCAATAAGCTACATTATAGTGTAAATACAACTTTTCTGTGCACCAAGAGACCAAAAATTTGTGTCACTCACTATATTGCGATATTTGTTTTATTGCGGCAGTCTAGAACCAAACCCACAAAATCTCCAAGGTATGCCTGTGTGTAATGGTGTAAATGGCCAGTCCTGGCTGGTTGGGATTAGTCATGACTTCTAAATTTCTTCTGGAACAACAAAGGTGGCAGTAAATAAGTTTGTAAATGGGCCTGTCTATTTAAAGACAAAGCAGAGATTCTTATTTACCCTTTTCCTTCTTTTTCCCCCTAAGTATTTTGCATCTGATAAAACCCAAAACACATTTAGCCCTGAGCAACAACCAACACCCCCTCCTTTTTAAACACATGTGTGTCTCAAGAGAACGAATCCATATGTTTCTGATTCGTTTACAATTAATTCATCAAAATGTTGTTTTGATGTCCAGGAAGCTTTATGGAGGCTCTCTTATGAGTCTTTTTTCTTAGAAACAGGAAATCATGCCTTGCCAAGAGACAAACTCAAAACACACCAAAGGGTTTTAAGCTGGATTTGAAACATTGGGACTTCAACATCGAAGCAACTGCCAAACTTGGACAGGAACATCTCTTCATCTCTACTTGCAAGCCAAACCCAGATTTCATATCATATTAATCTCTGGCTCTTGGAATGCCCAGCATGACTTGATCTTTTTGTACAAGCACTGTAAGGTTCCAGGTGAGCAACAAATCAGTATGAAATGAAAAAGAAAATCAAGAGATTCTTTTAAAGTTTATATTAGCAAGACACACTGAGCTTAGAAAAATGCCTGTAGATAGCACATCCATTGGTAAACCCTTGTCAGTCTCCTTTCATCCAGTCTGCCTTGTTTGTAAGCCATCTCAGACAGGATGGCTTAACTCCACTCATATTAATGTAACGGAGTCCAGGGTGTTCTTTACCCACATCCTGTCCCACATACCAAACTTTCCTTTTATAGAGATCGATGCCTTCAGTATCTAATGCTCCAGGCATTAACACTTCGACCATCCCTGTTCCTCTTCCATCTGAACTCATACACATTTATAACTGAAATAAATCCATGTTAAATGCCCTAATCTAGCCAAATAGGACAGCTGTCTTCAAATCCCACCTTATGCTTTTAGATCTCTAAGGTTTTGCCCATACTATTGCAAGTTTTTCTGCCTCTTTGATCTCACTATCCTTCCTGTTTGATTATTGCTTCCTGACTGATAGCATACATGTCAACCTCAGCAAGAGAGAGACAGAGAATATCCATGACAATTATATTTCTTGTTTCTTTCTATAACTGGTCACATAACCATGGCTGGTACTTATAACTATTTTCTTTTATTACCCATTCTGTATTCACTTTGCCTTCAGCAAACACCTCAACTGTTCATGGTTCTTTTACCTGGTATGATGACCCAAACCCTCATTCCTGAAGGGTCTTGGCCATTTCTAGCACTTCTGGGATTAAGTTGTAGTTTTCTATTGACTTTAATGAGAGGGCATGAGATACTAAAAGATACCTTTAGGAACCTCCTTTATTCCAGACATACCCTTTCCTGCCTCTGTTACAGATTAATAGTCTAGCTTTTCCCTAAAAGTTAGGATTACTCCAGCCAAAACCATAATTCCCTGTATATGCTTATAGATTCAGAGGTCTGAGAAGCCCAAAGTGTCCTGGTAGCAGTCTTAACTTTCAGTTCAGTGGAGTCATTGTTGCATCTCTTGATGAAAGCATTTCTCTCTGGAACTAAGAGCTCCAGGCCGGCAGAGTATACAGTCATAGAAACAGAACACAAAGGCTTTGCTGGTGGACCACTAGAAGTAACAGTGAGCTGTGCCACTATATTCCCACCCTTGATTCCTGGACCCTTGAGTCCAGGCTATGGGAGAGATAGCTCCATATATTACACACTGACTTGGAATAAATATTTATCCTTCTGGAGAACTTTGCCTCAGCTCTGCAAATTATTGTCCCCTAGCTGGCACTGTAACTGCCTTTAAAAGGCCATCCCATCATTCTATCGAGACAGCTGCTTTAGAATAGTGGGGAAACAAGGTAAGACCAGTGCATTTCACCAGCATGCACCCAGTGCTGTCCTTTTGCTGTGAAATAAGTTCCTTGATCAGAAGCAGTGCTTGTGGTGAGGGTGGGGGGAGGGGGAGGATATTATGACAGTGAATAAGGTACTCTATAAATCCTCTGATGGCAATTTTGGCAGAAGCATTTTGTGTAAGAAAGCTAAATCCATACTAAAAGCGTTCATTGCAATAAGAATAAAACTCTGTCCCTTCTAGGTAGGAAGTGGTCTGATATAATTAACCTGCCACCAGGTAGCTGAGCAATGGTACCCTATTGGAGACTGTGTTGATTTTTACACTTGGCTGTGGCCATAGCCAGATCAGCCTTGGTGAGTGGAAGTCAATGTTTTGGAGTCTATGTCTAAACCTCTATCCCTGCCACCATGGCTAATAGGTTCATGAGAGCAGCATAGGTTCATGGGGTGCTTGAAAAAGAGGCTGACTGGAATCCAGAGAATAGGTGCTCTCGATTATTAAACCATCCTCTGCTGAGGTCACCCTCTGGTGGGACATGAATATCTTTATGTATTTTTCCAGTTCAGAGAGGTCTCTCCACATACATCTTCCCCAAATTTCTTTGTCACCAAATTTCCAATCATGTTCCTTCTAAGTTATCAATCATCCAGCCAAGCCATTGGCTACAGCTCATGAACCAGTATACAACTGCACATCTGGTCATCTTTTCTGCTGAGCAGAAATGCACAATCAGAGGTACTTCCCAAAGTTCTGCCCACTGGGAGGACTCCTCTTCCCCATTGTCCTTCAGGGATGTTCCTGGAGTGTTTATAGGGCTAAAGCTGTCCACTTTTGGGTGGTGCCTTCATATCACGTAGAAACATCTGTAAACCTGGCCCAAGTCCTCCCCTTCCTTTGCCAGCTGATTGTAGGACACTCCCCTTGAAGCGGCGGGTTGCATGCCAGGAGACAGAGGCAGTGTTGCAAGAGTGGGACCATGGCATTTGGACCACTCCATGTAACTTCCTTGTGCCTGCAGGGTCTCCTCAGCCTGATTACATATATGCCAAGCCTGTATGGTCACTGAGTGCTGTCCTACATGTTCAGCTTCATGTTTGTGGGTCAGCTAGCACATGGTTCATGAAGAGCAGCAGCTCAGGCTGCATGATAACTTGGTGGCCCATGGCTAAGTGTTCAATCTACCAAGACTCAGTAGGAGGCCAAAACCTGTTTTGCAGAAGGAGAATAATTATCTGCAGATTATGGTAGGGCCTTTCTTTAGGATCTTAAAGGCCTGCACTGCAGTTCACCAATAGAGGACTGCTAAAGGCTGAAAATCATGTCCCTGTTTGTCACTGACACTTCAGCACTATTGGATCTGTTGGATCATGTGGCCCGCAAGGTAGAGTGGCTTGTGTAGCAGCCTGAACCCGTTGCTCAGCCCTCTCTTGTTCTGAAACTCACCCAAAACTCCTAGTTTTTCTGGTCACTAGATGCACAGGTCAGAGTAACACATCCAAATGAGGAATATGTTGCCCCCCAAACCCAAAGAAGGCCACTAGGCATTGTATCTCCTTGGTTGTGGGAGGGGCCAGATGCTTATTCTTTACCTTAGAAGGGTTATCTCAGTATGCCCTGCAATTGGACTCCAAGAAATTCCACTAATGGTAAAGGCCCCTGAATTTTAGTCAAATTTGTTTTCTCCCCTCTGACAAGTAAAATCTTACCAAAAAGTCTTATGTAGTTTCTACTTGTCATTCACTAAGTCCAATCAACATAATGGTATGGACCAGTATGGTATCTTGTACAAGGAGAAGATGATTAAGACCCCTGAGAAATAAGTCATGATACGGGGCTGGAGGGTTGACATGTTGTCGAGTTAGACCAGTGAAGGTGTCTTCCTGGCCTTGCTAGTAGAAACCAAACTGCTTTTGGTGAGCCACACAGACAAGTAAGGTCTACAGGCAAAAAAGAGCTTGGCCTTCTTGTTCTCTTTAGACTCCAACAGACTGGATGAGGCCCACCCAGTCTGAGGAGGGTGATTTTTACTCAGTCTGCTGATTCAGATGTTAGTCTCTTCCAGAAACACCCTCACAGACATGCCGAGAAATAATGTGTCCAGCAATCTGGGCATCCTTTGACCTGGTAGGGTTGACACATAAAGTTAACCATCACAGGGGGCAAACAGAATTTCAGGGAAAATAATAACTTCAACCAAGAGACTATGATACTAGAACAAAAAAAATCTAAAGTAAAAGAAAAACAATTAAAGGAAACAATGATGTGGTATAGGGACATTAATGGTAAGCTGAGATTTTCAAAAGGACACAGCAGAGAGAACAAGGATGCTGGAGACATTTTTCTGTCTACCTTCATTCGGAGAAGGAGTGAGGTCCATCTGGCCCAGGAAGGGCAGATGGGAAGTGAGGCTACTTTTTTGGGATTCTTAAATGCTAGAAAGAGCTAAGAAGGTTATGAACACTGTCCTTGAAAACCCCAAAGCCACCAAAACCACCCCACTTACATCAGATGAAAGCAATCAAGTTCTGGTTTCGCTCTTGACCTTCAACATGATCCCAGTTAAAGAACAAAATTCCCCTAAGTGGTGTTCCCGGTGCTGGCCAACAAGATAAAGGAGAAGTGGAATCCTAGCAGCTTAACTTTGAAGCCACAGAGTGTCCAACATAACTAAGAGAATATCCAATCTCTTAATAACTGAAGCAAATTATTGTTCAATAGGAAATAGAATATTTCACTAAGGCCAAGCAAGTTGTATTAGGTTTGCTCAGTTCCATAAAATAACAGGGGGTGGGCAGAGGGCAAGACATCTGAGAAAAATCTCTGATAACTGCTTGAAAGAGTAACACATTAATAATTTTCATTTCTCAATTGTTAGTAGAATTACAAGTTGATAGTTCTAGAAGGTAGGTATTTAATATTTAGATGTAATGTAAAGAGAATGCAACTGATCAGCCTTAGGATTCCAAATGTACAATGTATAATTGAATAATGAATATTTTAAGTTTCAAAATCTTATACATTAATATATAATTATAATTTAAGAAATCTTTAGAGAAAAATTAATGTATTAAATTATAAAATATTCTTAAGAACTTGGGAGAGTTCTTCAGAAAATTAAAGTATGTAAAATGTATTAAAATGAAAAGTACAGTTTAACATATTTCTAAAACTTCGACTAAATTCATGTATGCTACCAAATATTAATCAAATACTTCTTAAAAGGTGATTGATAAAATTTGCTAAACTTATAATTAGCAAAACAATAGGCAATGTCAGCTAGCTAGTGGAATAAGAAGTCCCAGATCCTCCTTCCCCCTTGGGTATACCAACTAAACAACACACAAACCAGTTCTCTTTGTGAGAAATCCAAAATCTGGTTAAGAGGCATTTGCACACTAAGTGAGTGGGAAACCAAGTACATCAAAACTGGTAGAAAAATTCCTGATGGTCCTCACAAGTACAGTGCAGTGGGGCCACAAGGAAACTCCAAGCTTCTGGTTTCTCCACAATGAAGTTAAAAAAATACACTGCACCATACAGTTCATGTTCCTAAGCTTTGGAGGGGCCTCATGAGAGCCTGGCTTTGGTCTTGCCTGAATCTCAATGCTAAAAAGAAAGGGTTCCAGGTTAGGCTCCACTGAAAGCAAAGGTGACATTCTAGGTCTTCCACCAACCCCCCCACCCCCAACCAGCTCAACTCAGAATAAGCAAAAGAAAACCCCCAACTCCCAACTTCTACCTGGGGTGGGAAAGAGCTGGATCATGTGTCAAAAATTCTGGCTCTTCAAGGGGCTGTCAGAGAGACCAATTCGTTTCTCACATATTTGGAACACTACTGGGACATGGTATACTCCTAAAGCCAGGGACTACTGAGAACAAAAGAAAGCCAGGAGGCTTGCCGCTGCTCCACAGAAACTGCAGTACTGTTGATAGACATAAGAGGGAGCAAGAGTTTACAAGTTTCTGAAAGCAGTTAGCAATTTTGTCAAATTGAGAATTTACACAAAGAAGTCTAGAGAAGACATATCCATAGGAAAGGTTCAAGAGGCTCCTATTAGTTCTAGCCAAGCCTATTGGTGAAGCCAGTCTATGCAGATTGTGAGAGGTGGTAGTTTTTTTCAAGTATGTACATTCCAACACAAACTTACAAGACACTTGAAGAGACAAAAAAACATGGTTCATTCAAAGGAACAAAATAAATCTCCCAAAACCAACTCTAAAAAAAAACTAAGGAGGTCATGAGCTGCTTAAGAACGGGTACATTCTAAGAAATGTGTCACTAGGCAATTTCGCTATTGCACAAACATCATAGAGTGCAGGTACACATAGCCTACTACACAAATAGAATATATAGTACAGACTATTGCTCCCAAGCTACAAGTCTGTACATGTACAACATGTCACTATACAAAAACACTAAATCGAATCAAGCACAAGTGAAAATGATGCCGTCAAGAAATATAGTAAACATAAGGTTTGCTACTGTTTTACAGCATTTGTTTCTAACTAAAAAAATACACTCTAAAATAATGATAAAAGGTATAGTATAGTAAATACATTAACCAGTAATATAGTTGTTTATTATCATTATCAACTATTTTGTGCTGTACATAATTGTATGTGTTGTACTTTTATACAACCAGCAGTACAGTAGGTTTATTTACACCAACATCATCACAGACATTTGAGTAATGCTTTGCACAATGATGTTACAATGACTATGATGTCACCAGTTAATAAGAATTGCCCTGGTCCATTATAATCTTTTGGGACTACCATCTTATATATAGTCCATTATTGACCACAACAACCTTATGTGGCAGATGACTTTATGAATTATCTTAAAAATAATTCAAAATAACTTTCATAAAGATGTTCAACAAGCACAGAAAATACCAAAGCATTAAAAAATGATAATATTAATAAAGAGAAAATATTAAAAATAACCAAATGGAAATTTAGAGCTGGAGAATATAATAACTAAATTGAAAAACCCACTGGAGGGGCTAAACATCAGACTTGATCAAGAAGAAAAAAGAATCAATGAGCTTGAATCCAGATCATTGAAAATTAGAGGAGCAAAACACACACACACATACACACAGAAATGAATGAATGAATGAATAAAAAGGGGTGGTGAAGAGAGCCTAAAGGATTTATAGGGCACCATTAGAGCAATATATGTATTATGTGTTTCGAAGGAGGAGAGGGAGAAAGAGAAAGGAGAAAAGGAGGCAGAAAGTATATTTAAAGAAATAGTGCCAAAAAAGTCACAAAGTTGGGAAAGAAAATGTACATCCATTTTCAAGCAGCCCAATAGATTTCAATAAGGATAAATCATGTCCACATCCAGACACATTATAATTAAATTGTAAAAAGTCAAGGACAAAGAGAGAACTTTGAAGGAAACAAGAGGAAAGCAACTAGTCACATACAAGAGAACCTCCATTATCAGTGAAATTCTTAGCAGAAACCTTATAGGCCAGAAGAAAGTAAGATGATATATTTTAATATTGTTTTTTTACGAATAGAAAGAAAAATTCTAATATTTATATGGTTCTACAAATGACTTTGAATAGTTGAAAAAAATCTTGAGAAAGAACAACAAATCTGGAGGTATCACACTTCCTGACATATTAAAAAGCTACAACAATCAATACTGTGATATTGGCATAAAGACAATAGTATTGATAAAGCAAAATAGAGAGCCCAGAAATAAACCTAGGCATATGTGGTCAAATCCTCTTCTACAAGGGTACTGAGTCTACATAAAGAAAAAAACACCCTCTTCAACTAATGCTGTTGGGAAAACTGGGTATCCACATGCAAAAGAATAATATTGGTCCTTTGATTTATATCTCACACAAAAATCAGCTCAAAATGGATTAACGACTTAACACAAGAACTGAAACCATAAAACTCCCATGGGAGGACTTAGGAGGAATGTTTTATAACATTGGCCTTGAAAATGATTTCTCAGATATGACCCCCAAACAGTCAACAAATACAAAAATAGACAAGTGAGAATACATCATACAAGTGTTCTGCCAAGGAAACAATCCCTGATATAAGGGTTTAATATCAAAAATATATAAGAAACTAATACAAGTCAATAGCAAAAACAATGAATAACCCTATTTAAATATGTGCAAAGAACTTGACTAGACGTTTCTCCAAGGAAGACATACAAATGGTGAATAGGTATATGAAAATATTCTCAACATCACTAATCATCAGGGAAATACAAATTAAAACCAAAATAAGATCTCTTTAGAAAAGAGCAGAAAGAGAGAGAGAGGAAGAGAGAGAGAGAAATGGAGGATGGGAAGGAAGGAAAGAGAAAGAAAACAACTTTCCCTTTCTAGCAAGGATGTGGGGTAATTGGAACCCTTGTGTATAGTTGGTGGGGATGTAAAATGGTACAACCACTATGCAAACCACTGTTGAGTTTCCTTAAAAAATAAAACTGCTATAAGATCTGCCAATCCCACTTCTGGGAATTTATCTGAAAGTATCAAAAATAGGCTCTTGAAGATGTATTTGTACTCTTGTGTTCATTGCAGCATTATTCACAATTGCCAAAAGATTAAAACAACCTAATGTCCATCAATAGATGAATGGATAAAGAAAATGTAGTATATACATACTTGGAATATTAACCAGCCTTGAAAAACAAGGAGACTCTGTCATATGTTATAATAAGCATGGACAGTATGCTAAGTAAAATAATCCAGTCACAGGATGACAAATATTCCATGATTCTACTTACATGAGGTACCCAAAGTAGCCAAACTTATAGAAGTAGAAAGTAAGATGGTAGTTGCTAGGGGCTGGGGAGAGGGGTAAATGGGGAGCTTCTGTTCAATGAGTGTAGAGTTTCAGTTGTGTAAGATAAAAAATGTTTTAGAGATCTATTATGTAACAATATGCCTATGATAACAGTACTCTAGTGTACAAAATACAAATAACAATATTCTCAGGGGGTAGATTTCATGTTATGTGTTTTTTAACCATAATCAAAATACTGCTGTAAAAGATAAATAGAAAAATAAGATTTATAAGCTAAATTTAAGTAACTAAGTAATGATAAGTTATGGTGATTTGCAACATTAATAATTCATGATCTAGATGGAAAAGGAGCACACCAATCCAGCAATCATGCAACTTTGTATTTACTCAACGGAGTTGAAACATATGTCCACACAAAACTTATACACCTATGTTTATAAAAATTTATTTATATTTTCTAGAACTTAGAAGCAACCAGGATGCCCTTCAATGGGTAAATGGATAAATAAATTGTAGTACCTCCTGAGAACAGAGTATTATTTAGCATTAAAAAAGAAATGAGCTGACAAATCATGAAAAAACATGGAGGAAACTTAAATGCATGTTACTAAGTGAAAGAAGCCAATCTGAGACAGCTACATGCTATATTACTCCAGCTATATGACATTCTGAAAAAGGCAAAACTATAGAGACAAGAAAAAAATCAGTGGTTTCTGAGTGGGGGTAAGGAATGACTAGGCAGAGTACAAAGGCTATTTATGGCAGTGCAAATACTCTGCATAATAATATAATGATAATATATTTCATTGTACACTTGTCCAAACCCACAAAATGTACAACACCGAGAGTAAACTCTATGGTAAACTCTAAACATTGTGTGATTATGTTACGTCATCAGTTCATCCTTGGTAGAAAATATACCACTCTGATGAGTGATGTTGCTAATGGGGAGGCCATGCATTGGTGGGGCAGGGCATACTGGGAAATCCCCTACAGGGCCATTGAAATGTTGTAGTCCCTGAGGCTCAGTCCTAGACTTCCTTATTTCATACTCTCTCCTTATGGGTTTTACTAGAAGCAATGGCTTCAGTTGCTCCTTTGCCCACATCTCACAAATTTTATCTCTAACTAACCTCTTCTTCTGAAGTTCAGGTTCCTATATCCAATTGTCTACGTGATATTTCTGTTTAGAGGTCTCAAAGACACTTCACATTCAACATTGTAGCTGTCGTTTATTGAAAACTTACCATGTGACAATGCAGTGGTTTCCATGAAAGGTGAACTAGAGGGTACTGTAGGAGAGCACCACAAAGATGCTAGATTTCTAATTCAACCCAAGAGATTGGAGAAAGCCTCCTAGGAAGGATGATCTTTTATCCAAACCCGAAGATGAGCAGAGTTAACCAAGTAAACCTGTGGGAATAGGGAGAAGTTGTCATCAGTGTATCCATAGATTCACAGTTAAGAACTCATGGTCAATTTGCTCAATTCTTTCATATAGACAAAACTTCCCTTTCCATCCAGGTACTAATTCAATTCCTTCCTTCCTTTTACCATCCACCTTTAAAAAAAATTTCTATTTATACTTTTTCATTCTTTTGACTGACCTCCTAAATTTTGAAAATGTCCTTTTTGAGGTCTTCAAATCTGACATCCTCATTGTAATTGATCTCTACACATTTGACCATGCTGACCTTCATACCTTAGAAGGTCCACTCCCCTAACTTGTCACTCATAATGTCATTCCTTTAGTTTTCTTGCATCCCTGTCATGGTCCTTGCAGCCTCTTACACTGGCTCCTCCTTTTTGACCTGACTTTAAGTATTGTATTTCATTAGGTTGTTTTCTAGAATGTTGTTTCTCACTTTACACATCCTGTTGAGGAATATCATCTTTGTTCATGATTTTATCATATATATGCAATTGGCTTTCAAATAAATGGCTGAAAATGCTATTTTTCTGAATCCCAGACCTTTCAGCTCCCACTGGTTTTCTTCATTCTCATTCATGTTCTACAATAAAGCTTAAACTCAAAATGCCGCAGACTCAATTCATTGCATCCCTGGAAATATTCAATATGACAAAAGCTTAAATTTTTAGTTTAATAATAAAACATTAATAAAAATATCAGTTCTAAAATTTTTTTCTTACTTTAGTGGGCCAGGGTTGGGCATATCATTATGGAGACACTGATCTAGATAAAACATTCAAATATAACTAGCTACTTCTTTCAGAGTTATCTTCTTGCTTCCTCACTGTTTGCTTAAATGGTTAATGTCTACCCATTGTATACAATATGAATTAATACTCCTTACTGTAGCATTAAAACTGTCATGACTCTCTAAACCAGCTTCTTAGCTTTATAGCTCTCCCATTTTCCTCTCCTTGTATTATTTTTTACTCACCTTTTCCCTAAATGCACTGAGAATTCTCACCCAGCTGTGATTTTGAATATGCTGCTCTCTCTGCTTGAAAATGTTTTTCTTGCCTCCCCAAAGGGTCCAGTATATTAAAGTGCTCAAGTACTCAGGCTCTGGGGCCAGACCTCAGAAATTCCAATCCAGGTTTACCAACTGCTAGCTAGTGACCTTGGGCAAATTTGTAACCTCTTGTTGCCTCATCTAAAAAATAAGATTAGAAACAGTCCTTTAAATAACAGAATTAATTAGAACAGTGCTTTGGATAGAGTCATTAGACTATTAGAATATTCTGGTATTAGAATATGCACATTATAAACTAGGTGATTCTATCTTTAAGGGCCATTTGAAGTTGCTTTCTTCTGTTAAGGCTTTTCTGACTGTTCTGATGCTAGCTGAGGTAGCATCCTTCCTTCCCTCTAATCTTCTATAGAACTTGTTTTTATTTATGACTTCTCTCAGGCTACAGCTACTTAGTTTTTATTTCTTTACTCATCTATAAGCTTCTTGAGGGCAGGATTCATGTCTTGCCTTTATTGGTATGTTTTTGGCTTCATTACAATGCATGGTACAGAATGTTTATTACCTGCCCATCATCACCAGCTGAGACTGTCATCCTGAGAGGCACTTGCTCCTCGATTCCATGTCTCTGCCTATGGTTATGTGCATGACCTGGAATGTGACTGTAACTCAACTCAAGGACATGCTAGAATTCTCCTGAGAGTAATGTTATTTAAAGACAACTTTGAAGTGATTTTAACCTATCAAAAGATGTTAATGTGTCACATGATGTAAGAGGAATGAAAGAAGGGAGGAGAGAGGGGGGAAGAGAACAGGAGAGGAGAGGAGAAGAGAAGGGCAGGGAAGGGAAAGGCAGGGAAGGGGAGGGGAGGGGAGGGGAGGGGAGAGGAGAGGAGAGGAGAGGAGAGGAGAGGAGAGGAGAGGAGAGGAGAGGAAGGTAGGCAGCTAGGAAAAAATGAAGAAGAGAGAGAGTATACTGTTTGCCTGAGAAAGGACTAAGACACTCAGAGAAGTGATTTGCCCAGTCTATGAAAAATTAAGTAAAGAATAATCAAAAGTCAAACCAAGACCTAAGTCCTAAGCTGGTTTTCTTTTTATCTCATCATTCTGTCTCATGACCTCTGTTGATGAGCCTTAGAGCTTATTAAAAAAACAAAAACAAAAACAAACACACAAAAAACACACAAAAAAAACAATAAAAAAACAAGTTCTTGTCTAAAAGGGCAAAACAAAAATGATGTATCTTTCATCTTTTAATCTATTTATACACACATTTCAAATCCTCACAAAAGTGTTATAATTGAATGTTATCTCCATTTAAAAATGAGGAAGCTGTGGCTTGCAGAAATCAAGTTACTGATCTAAAGTTGCACAACTATCAAGTTCAGGGTAGGGTTCTGGGTGCTGCCTCTAATTCTTTCTATTTAGTTGTTTGGCCTGGTTAACCCTGTTACCTGCTAGTTTTAGTCTACTGGGGTTGCTGTAACAAAATACCAGAGACTGGGTGGCTTAAACCACAGGCATTTATTTTTCACAGTCCTGGAGCTGAGGAAGTATGAGACCAAGATGCTGACAGGTCCAGTTCTTGGTGGGAGCCTGCTTCCTGGATGCTGCCTTGTTGCTGTGAGCTCCCTGGCATGGCTTTCCCTTGGGGTGTGTGAAAGGAGAGAGAGAGCTCTGTTCTTTCTCCCTCCTCTGATAAGGACACTAATCCCATCATGGACTCCCCACAATCACGACCTCATCTAAGCCTAGTTATATCTCAAAGGTCCTACCTTCAAATACCACCACATTGGGGGTTAGGGCTTCAACACATAAATTTGTGGGGGACAGATACATTTCTGCTCTCTCTCTGCCAACTCGCCAGTGTTTGGACAACCATTCTAACCATCTCTGAGCTCCCAGCCCATCCTCAAATCTTGGACTTGGAAACAGTGCTAGTCATTAGCCCTAAATTCTTCCATTAACACTGGACAGAGATGATGATTTTAACTACACCAAGTATAACAATAATGATTTTATATACCTTTTAATGATTTTATGAACGTTTATATTTTATTAATATACATACATGTTCAATAGATTCTTAGACTGTTAGAGCTGCAACTGAAAGCCTGAAAAACAGGTAAATCAATAGTTTCATTTTTACAGACGAGGAGACTGAGGCTTGGAGAGAGAAAATAGCTTGCTGGACAGCCTCGTTTATTTATCCCACAGCAGGTATTGAGAAATAAAATCCATTCCTTTCTGTATAGACTGTTACTTGTGAAACCCATGATGAGGCTCAGTGAAGGCAAAGATTTTTCTCTCATTTTCTCTGAGATTAACTTCATGAAAGCAGGGACTTGGTCACTCTTGTGCCCTATATCTAAAGATAGAATATTTATTTCTAGTTTTTAAAATTTACTCCTAATTTAAATAAGTTTTTTGAGAGAGAAGCACTACAGTAATTATATACATATATTTGAGACCAATAATAACAAACATTCATTTATATAAATAAATATAACTTTTTCCCATGTCCAAAAACTTGTGTCTAAATCTTTTTCACACTCAGAGCTTGAAGTCTCTAGAATGTTCCCAGCTTTTCATGGGCATGATCTTCACATCATAATTACATCTGGTTATCAGTGTAATTTTATGATATAGAAAGAATTCTGCAATTTCCCCCTGCATTTTCTATTTAGTTAAGTTCATTTTTTATATCTCCCAAAATTCCTCTAGAAACATCTGACAGAAAAAATGCTGATATTTTGAATCTCGTATCACCTTGTAGTCTTTGTTTGTTTGCATCTCTTGCATATCTCATTAGTCTAATTTAAGAGATTTGACAGTTTCTACATGATGCTTCTGTATCTGTAATTGAGTGCTCTAAGATACCGCCACATGAAACTATCTTTTCATTAACCATTTCTTAAATGGGCACATAAAGGCAAAAAGAACTGGGCTATGGTCCCTAATTCCACTTCTGTGCCCACTGGGTCGAGGTGATGTGCATCAGTGAGCATCAGTTCACGCAGCAACGATGTATCTTATGAAATTGACTTTTGCTCTTGCTTTATAGATCATAATGCCTCAGATGAGACTATCATAACAATTTTATTCATATTAATAAAGAAACCCAGTGGGTCCACTTATTGCTAATGTTCTAATGAATCTTAATGCCAATCCGTGCTAACGTGGAACAATCTCAGCCCCATGTCCCAGCAAGTACACTTATTCTTCCACTGTGAAGACCGTACCAAAATGACAATATGCCTCAGGTTCCTGTGAGCTGAAGTAGCCTCCCTTTCGAATAAAATGTGGAACCAGTAAACAGCTCCAGATAGGGAGAATAGGTAAAAGGAAAGTGGGGGAGGTAAGTTTCAGCAATGAAATGTGTTTATTAGACTTCTATGTTTATTTTATTGAAAGTTGTCATTGCCCGTAATTGAATAGTTTTAAGGTTTCTGGTGTTTGTATCACTTCCAAATCATAAGACTGACTAAAAGGCCACACATTTCCGTGTGGTCTAAATAAAGACTAGAAGAACAGTGGGAGGCAGAGCGAGACATGTGCAAGGGCAGGAAACCAGGAAAATGTGAGGGTGGACTCCTGTGGCACACCAGTACCATGCCGTCTCTCAAGAAGTCTGGCTTAAGTCAAGTCGTGTTGAGAGAGCATTCCTTAGAGATGTTTGTCTTCAGTTATTAATTGCCCCACATGGGCACTGTCAGGCCATCGGTCACATCCAAAACTTTCATTTCAGATGAGTTGACAGGGGAAAAGCTTTCAATGTAACCCACTTTTGAAATAGAAGTTGGTTTCCTAGGTTTTAGACACAAACACAAGTTTTCCTGAAGTGGTATCAAACAAAGGATGTCAAAAGATTCAAAGGTGCTGCAAAACGTAGACTTTATGAGCAGAGAATGTGATTTCCTTTAAGTGTATATTTTCGAAGCTCTGTGTCACTTTCTGAAAATCTTAGGATTTAAGGTGAAAGGGCATACTTCCTCCCTTTATGTCATTTTGGGGCAAAAGAAAAAACTACTCTACTGAGCAGCACTGCCAAAGGATGGAAATAAACAATACCCAACATTTAAAAATAAAAACATATTAAACATTGTAAGTTTAGGAAAGGAAAGCTAATAGAAATGGCCTCAGAAGGCTGCAGCCAGGCTGTGACAGAGAGAAGGCAAATATACCAGCCCCTGTCATTTTGACATCAACTGACTAATTTGCTCCAGCTTTTCTTGAGGTTTCTTTTAGTGTATTTATAACCACAAAAGCATTTATTTTGGTCCCAAGATAAAAGGCTTTTACGCAATGGTGCATATTTCTAAGGTAACAATGTTTCCATTGTCACAACTGCCATAAGAGCGGGTGGGGGGATGCTACCTACCCCATTTATTTTGCTGGGCACCAGCTCCAGCAAAATACTGCTTGGTAACTTAACCTAATTTCTATTGCACAGTTGCTAGTTGAAAGAGGAAAAAATGCTTTTCAAATGATTTCATCTTTTCTGATATCATAAAGAAGGAAAATATCTTAGACACCAATGTCCTAGGACATTCTATCCTCTAACCTGGTACCCAGAACTCATGCATGCTGAATTAGACACGAGGGAAGAGGCGGATGTCCAAAAGATAAGTGATTCCAGATGTTTTTTCTGCTTTTCATTAATGCTGTGCTCCAGCTGTTTCATCTTTATACTAGTAAAGTCTCTATCAGCACAAAGGACGGAATAGCAGAAGGTGGAGGTGTTCTGGAACATGCAAAGGACAAAATAATATTTTCTACAATATTGAAGGTAACACCCATAAACTGGGGCCAAAAATTTCTGCATATTGAGAAGCAGTTGCTGAGCTTTATCCTCTTATTGGAAAACAAGACAACAGTCTCATGACTCCACCAGCTAATGGGCAAATGCTCAATTGTCCTCAATTAAGCCTGTCCCTAAGAAAATACCAAGAGAGAGATAGAATGCAAATATGTGGGTTTTTAAAGCCTTCCTCTCTCGCAAACACAAATGAAGTAGACCATAAGAATGAACAAAGTGTAATGATGGCAAAATAAATGAAAAGT
Source organism: Phyllostomus discolor (assembly GCF_004126475.2). Taxonomy (NCBI): domain Eukaryota; kingdom Metazoa; phylum Chordata; class Mammalia; order Chiroptera; family Phyllostomidae; genus Phyllostomus; species Phyllostomus discolor. The sequence continues at coordinate 53,269,058 of NC_040910.2, read as the reverse complement.
AGAACCAGCTTCACTTTGCTGGAAGCTACACGCAGCTCAATGATGACAAGTAAGATGTTCATTCTTACTCTAAGAAATGTTTTCTTAGGACAGCTGGAGGGCATGGCTCCCTGGTTGGAACATCTGGTTTGAGCCACCTAGACTCCTTGGAGCCACAGGCTAGAATCCTGGTGCAATTTACTTAACTCTTTATCTTGAGCAGAACTAAGCAGGATTCCCAAGGGTCCTCAGAAACTTTGGGGAAGATGTACCTGTACCCGCCAGAGGCTCTGCTTGGAGATAAAAGAATTCAAATGATTAAACATGACACTTTGGCCCCAAGTTACTTTCTTTATATTGTTTATTGCCACTGGAATACCACATTTGTTGTATATATTTGGTCTTTCCTTTAAGGATTTCAAAGTATTTACTGGCATGGTCTGATGGCAGAAATGAGCAACGTTCATGCTTTAAGGATGAGAGAAGTGAGGCACTAGAATCTCACAGTAATGAAAAAAATAGGTGGTAATGAAATCTGGTCCCTTATGTCAGAATGCACAGTCATTTTCTATGACAGAGTTTTTAGGTGGTGAGGGCGGGGTGATGAAGGTCCAACAGATGTGCCTCTTCGACCATAAACAAAGAATTCATTACAAGGATACTGGTCAGTCTGAAACAAAATAAACTGAACCGCTTCTTTGAGCCTTACTTGTTTAATCCTTAAGCTGAGGTTAAGTAATGCCCACCTGCCTGGGCCCATGCCAGAATACAATCACACCGGATGATGTACCGAACATATAGGGTGGTGCAGCAATGTCCTTCTCAGTCCAAACCACAAGGATAGCATTGTAAAGTAAGCCTCTAAGAACTTTCTATCCCCACAACAAAAGGTATGGAAGAGAATACTTTATAAGAGCCTTAATGTCTGAGCCAAATAACCCGGACATGGCAAGCCAGTAGAACTTCCTTCACTTGTGTTTTCTTTAACACAGCACATCCTCCATCCATCTACCCATTCCATTACATGTTCAATACCCATCAAAGTGCTGGCTATGTGTAAGCACCGGGGGTATGAGACGCAACACGCCAGACCCTCACAAGTGGTTTAAGAAGCTAATGGAGAGCAACCAACATGTGTACGAATTGCTACAATGCAGAAGGATGAAGGACACAACAAACCATTTCAACAACTATTTAATGACAGCCTGTGTGTGATATCATTCCTTTAATTTTCCAGAATATTCGGCCCATATCAACTGTTCAGGAAGTTTTCTACAACCAAGTATTAATTATGATGACTGTTAGCATATAAGCTCCCCTACTTGCTGCACAATTATCCTCATCCGTCACACAAGGTTGCTGAAAGGATGGAGTTATTTCATATAAAGCACTTAGCACAGTTAAAGCACTCACTAATGTTATTACCATAATTATCATATCATAATTAGATCATCACTATACTGTCATCATTAAATGCAGGAAAATGATATGTCCCAACAATCCTAAAAACAGGGCAAGGCCACGGAGGGTGAGAATGAGGGCAAGGTCCCGTCCATATACACAATAAAACTGTCCTCAGAGGACACAGATGGGCTTACCTCACTCCACTTCTATCCCAGGCCCAAGGCAGAAGAGTCTGAGCCACAGCTGTCCTGAAAGGTAAATTAGTAAGTGCTCACCTTCAAAGCATTTCAGAGTATCTCCTAACAAATATGTCCCTAGTACACCTATTATGTTTCTTGAAAATCTTTTAGCAGAAACTCAGATTGAAAATCTTGGGAGAAATCATACATTTGTATAAAGCAGTGGTCTTCAACCAGAGGGATACTTTGTTCCCACACCCCAGGAGGTACCTGCAGTGTCTAGGAACACTTCTGATCTGCACAACAGGGAAAGTGGAAGTGAGGTGAGCGAACATGCTACTGGCACCTAGTGGAGATGCTGCTAAACATTCTACTGTGCACAGAATGAACCCCACAATGAAAGTCCCTGATCCAAAACATCAGTGAGGCCAAAGCTGAGAAATCTTGCCCTAAGAAACCCATGCTTATTTAGACTGACTTAGTTATTTCCATTCATTACTTTTTTTCACCTAATTGCGAACTATTATGTAAATGATCGAGCTATTCCTTCCTTAAATAAGAGAAAGAATCATGAATAGCAGGGTGGTCACTCTATAGGGAAGCAGAAAAATGAAATCTATAAGATGTGAATTTTTTTCTATTTCACATTTTACCTGAGGGCCAGCTCAATGCCTTTCCCTGAAACAAACATTCTTTAATGGTGTGAAGTGCATAGCTTTGCAATGCTTCCTAAACTCCCACTGTACAGTTAATTTCCATTGCAAATCCAGATTGCATTTTTGTCCTGCCCCTGAGGAAGGTCCAGGTAGACTTTTCAAGATTCAAGAGTTTAGCAAATAATCTAACTCAATATTGTGAGCACCAATACTATGTCAGACAAGGTTCTAGATTCTTGAGATAGGTACACTGGTGAACAAAGCAAAGAAACCACATTTAATGTGGAGCTCACATTTAATGAAGTTCTGAGTAAAATTCAAGAAATTCTTAAACTGGAATACTTCTACATAGAGCATATTTTTCTAACCAATTTATCTCTCTTGATTCAAAAAGGGAAATTGGTTTCAAGAGAGCTTTTACCTACCTCAGAAATTAATATATTTCCAAGGCAACAGAGCAAAACATACTGCAGTAACAAGCCAGTCTTTTGCAGATTGTTGGTTAAGAAATTAAGGTTTGTAGTATGTAAAAAACCAGTGTGAGAAAGATCCAAGCCTAGGTAGATTTCTCTGGTCCAGGTTAAAAAAAAAAGGGAGATGGACACATCTATTCTTGCCCTGCTGTGTTTTACAGGGGAAACTTTCACAACAAGACAGCCAATTTCTTTTGGAAAAGCCAGCCATGATTGTGTTAATAATAAAAGTCACTTAGGCATTTAGTGCATAGGGCTATTGACCTTGCATTCTCTCTGCTTAGCTTCAGAGACATCATTGAAACACTGCTCCAACAGTCCCAGTCTTAGAGGACTAATGACAACTTGAATCTGTCCTGGGAAATAAGCAGATGGGGAAATGTGACCTGCCTGACAGCTCTGCAGAAGATCTGTCACCATAAAGGTAGCAGTGTCTCTGGCAGGTCTTTCTGGGTCCTCTGTTCCCCATATTTTCTTATAGGTTTTTGTTCACTCAGATACTACTTCGAATAATAGGGTTATTTTCATGTCTCTTCATACCCTATGTTATTTTACAAAGAGACTGTGTTAGAAACATCTTTCCCAGGCAGCACCTAGAACAATATCTGGTATCCAAAAATGTACGTAAGTAAATTAATGAATTCATACATATTTGAATGGAGTAAGGGGATAGAAGCTCAGGAAATCCTGAGAACTCCAAGAAAATTTCATATATATACATATGTATATGCAAAATCTCATATATATGTAAAATCTCATATATATATGATACTTTTTTGACAATTACTTTATGCAGAAATTGAAGGAAAGTACCTCTCAACTCACACCTCAACTTTCTTATCCTATTAATCAAAATTAAGATACTGTTCTTCCACTTGCTTTTAAAAGCCAACTCTTTAAAATATGTACAAATACATATTTATTTGTTGAATTTATGAGATGCATGCAATTCCATGGGGAGAAGCAGAGAGGATTCCTGCTGGAGCCTGGTGAGGAGACCCTTCTCCCAGCCGAGGCACACACCCTCTGCTGTGCTTTGCTGGCTACCCACAGAGGTGCTTTGGAACCAGCAGCCCTGAAGACCACAGTCTCACCAGCAACAACAAGACTGTAAATTCCTTTTGGTTCTAACACTTTGTCTGGGGATAGAGTTGAGCAAAGAATGCCACACATTTACACTAACATTTATCCAGGATGACTTCTGTTGTACAGTTCCCCCCTGTTAATTACAATATCATACTCACTTTGCAAACAAAGAAAATAGAATGATGAGGCTGGTTCAAAGGCTGCTCATAAATCATTCTTTTAAAGGAGATGAGGTGATATCTTCAGCCCTCTATCTCACAATAAGCCTCTTGACACAATCACAAATTCTAAGGTCTGTAGCCAGGAGCTCTGAATATCCCTGTGGCTATAATGAAATAAATAGCTTCAAGAGACCATCACTCAAACCACACAAGTAATTAGTTTGTGTTCCACTTGCAGCCTTTCCTATCAATGCAGAACATACATCAGGTGTCTTCATGTTTGAATTTCAGGACCCTTCCCACCAAGGATGGGAGTGTGCTATGCAGATCCAGACCCTGACAAAAAGAGTGCACACAGGGAAAGCAAGCCACATGCCGGTGCCTTCAGCAAGGTTTAAAATGTGTCTCTGAGAGGTAAAGTTCAGACCTTTATCTTCCTTAAAGAAAGCTCAAGATTTAGCTTCTACCGAATTCATCCATGGTGGTCAAAGGCCTTCAGTGAACAAAATGTTCTGAGGGAAAAAAAGTGGGTCGAGGAGCTAGATCTTGAAAAGAGGAGGATTATTGGGAGGTCAGAGAAAGTTGAAGAAAAAATTTAAAAGATTGGGTGAGGGTAGGAAATGAACTTTTTTTTCATTTTGTGGTTTAGGAAGTGGTTTTTGGATGACAGCACACCATAGCAAGATTTCACACAGCAAGCAATCATGAAATCTGTTTGGTGGTGAACCAACCAACAGTTTTCTAATGAAATGGACAACTTTGAAAAATGGTATGCACGTGCGTGGTTATGGGCCACAATATAAAATGAGCTTCTATAAAATGTTTAAAGCTCACTGACCTAGAGGAATTTTTACTGTGTGCATTATGAGGTGGGAGAAGATTTTAAAAGTTTTCTTGACTCTTTTTTGGAACAACTGAACTTTATCACCTGTTCTGAATTAAACACTTCTTCCAAAATCATCAACCAGTGAGAAGGTCAGGTGCACTGTTTTGGACTAAGCAGTTGACGTAGGCAAAGAGTGTCACCCCATGGCTGTAGCAAACATCTTAAACTTTCTGACCCTCAGTTTCTTCATCTGTAAAATCAGAAATACTACTGTCTACTTCATGAAGTGTCAAAGTTAGTAATGAAAGGCAAATAAAAGCATTTAGTACAGTTCCTGATGCAGGGTAAGAGGTAAATAAAGGTTTCTTCTCTTTCCAGATTTCATTCAGGGGAAAAGGCACCTTCTTCCATTCCCTGTTCCCCTAAAAAGACACAGGGACTCCTCTTACACAGTGCTTGGAGCTGGAATGCTATGACATTGTCAAGTGATTTTCTGCTTTCAAGTTAATGAGGGATTATGCCCTCCCCCTCTTTCTAGCCAGCACAGTCTGCTAATGGAAAAATCAGACAATATCTCAGAGCACTAAGTGAGAATCAGCTCTGTATAAAAGCCATTTTCTCCAGTTTTATGAGTGAGGGGAACTATAAATCACTCAACCCAATTGCATTTATACTGTTTTTTAAAAGGGGGTGTAATGAGGAGATGGGAAGGATACCTGACGATGAGAAATGTTACCCTACGACAGAAGAAAATGTTTATAAAGTGATCCCCTTGTTGGCCAGTGGCAGGATATTTGTGCCAGGAGAGTAGAGGAACAGGGTAAGAAGAGGTTACATCAAACTCTGAATCATGGGGTAAACCTTAAAATTGGAATACCTGTTCTTAGAGTTAATAACTTATCACTAGCATTACTTTTTTTTTCATGGAGAAAAATGTTTCCTTAAGATGGCTTAACTGTTCTGCAGTGCCTGCTGCCTAAAAACCAGATAGAACTCTCCCCATGTTACTGATGGACCTCTTGGCTTTTACCAGCTCAATGATATTTACTTTCTCCCTGAGCAATTTCAGATAAGCTAAGCCAGCAGCTGGGGAGACCCCAGCTGTAACTAAGCCTGATGTCCTTGCTTCATCTAAGAGAAAGCCCATGGGGCTGACTCCAAGCATCCAAATGGAGAGAAAATATTTTCCACTACCAAGGACAGATAATCTGAACTATGTTAAACCCAGTCTCTGGGGAATTCTTACTTGAACATTTCTTGCTTAGAGGTAAACTGAGGTCGCTCAAAGAATGTCATAGGAAATTTATTGACAAGAGTCTTCCATTTTCAGTAATTATTTACCCTAGAAATAAGTGCATACAGTTAGTACAGATAATAAAAGAGGCCTCTCAGAGCAGGCTTGGCCCGGGCCAGTGGCAGTGCTAGAGTAGGACCAAAAGTGGTGCTCCAGGCAGGAAGGCTTCCCAAATTGCAGAATTTATCCCTCTTTCTGGGAAACGTTAGACAAGTAAGAACAACATTATATAGAGAATTGAAGTCAAGAGAGGGAACAGTTTTTGGAAGAGCAGATAGAGTCCAACATCAGACCCTATATTTCCAGACTCACCCACACATTGAGGGAAATAGGACAATCACAGCCATTTCACCATTCTGTGTGGAAGTTAATTGTTCCCTCTAGACCCTTCCTTCCCCTGAACCAAGTTCTTCCAACCAACATTGTATAGTACCCGTGTTCACTGTCTTCTTTGTGCCACTGATTAATTTTTGCTGGCCAAATTCAGTTCTCTCCACTGACCTACCTATTATCTATCTATCTATCTATCTATCTACCTATCTATTTTTCAGCTGGGTAGGAACATATATAGTTTTTTTAAAAAATTTATTGTTGACACTAATACAGATGTCCCTCCCCCCCCCCCACTTTGCTCCCTTCAACCCAGCCCCCACTCTGGTCGTCACCACACTGTTGTCTGTGTCTATGAATTATGCATACATGTTCTTTGTCTGTCTGCCTGCCTGCCTGTCTGTCTGTCTATCTATCTATCTATCTATCTCTCATCTTTATAAGTCCTTACTTTCTTTCAATCTCTTGAACTCCTCTTTATGTTTCTCTTTGACCTTGGCTCTTATTCATACAATGTAGCTTGTTAGTATACGATCTAACCACTTCCACTGATTTCCTTAGCTGTGAAATGTCACAAAACATTACATTTGTGGTTTCTCTTTTACTCCCCAAACCATTCTATCTGTTTTCTTTGGAAGCTACATCCTTATTTTCAATACATCTCTTTTCTTCATTCTTCATATCCAAAGATAATTCTAATGAAAATTAGATTTCTAATATTTCTCCAAATGTTGTTGCCTCTGTCTGGAATGCCCCCTTCTCTCTCCATGGATTTGGAGACTAAAATTTAAACTTACTCCTCAAGACTCAGTTCAAGGATTATGACATTTGGAAGCTATAAATAGGAAAATATGATTTTTTTGCCATGTGAGGGGAAAATAAAGATATTTTAGGTATATAAAACTCAAAAGAATATTATCTACACACATTTCTGAGAAAAGTCCTTGAAGCAGTATACCAAATAAGCAAAAATTGAATCTGAGCAATATTTCAAGAAGGTAGAAGACACACTATAGTCAAAGTACTGGTCAGTTATAAACAGGTCAAATATAGTACATCTAAACAATTCTGATGACACCTGTGTAATTAACTGCCATTATTAGACAAAGAACTATTCAAACAGAAGTGGAAATATAAAACACAGGTACTACTAATAATAGCTACACTACTACTACTAATAATAATAGTAACCTGAAGCTAAAATTTCAGATTATTTCAGAAAAAAATATATTTTCTTAAGAGTGGGCAACAAGCAAAGCAGGAAAGTTAAAACAGCCTAAAATCTTATTACATTCATAAAGGGAGACTAATGATACTATAATTCTTCATTTTAATAGCTAATTCAAAGGGGTCTTTTAAAAATTTAAGCATAATTATTACTAGAATATATAAGAGATGTATAGTTCACAAACCACTTGAGGAACAAAGAAGAAACAAGAGCTGTATTTAACTCACTGGGTAAGGCAAAGGGAGTGAGAAAGGACATTAAATTTAAAAAGCACAATATACAGAAGTACAATACAATAATATGCTCTGAAAAGGACCAAACAGATAAGAAGTTATAATGAATATGAATAAGTTCAATTTATATATTAAAAATCCAGAAGATTATATTAGGTTAAAAATAGCTCATTGTTATTTCCATGGGTAATATATAAAACAGAAAGACATGGAAAGATTAAAAATAAAATTTGGAAAATATACATCAGTAAAATAAAATAAAAATAAATAAAACTGGTAATATTAATACTGGCTTAATATTCAGCTCAAGGAATACTTCAGGCAGCCCACATATAAAAAATTACAAGTGGCCTATAAACTTTAAAATATCCTCAGCCTCTCACATGTTAAGAAATTTAAGAAAAAGTGATAGAGAGTTGCTATTTTCCACCTATCAGATTGGTGGAAATGTTTAAGAATATTCAGTGTTTACCCTAGGAAAATGGGTCCACTCAGACATTATTTTGGTGACTATACACTGAAACAAAATTTGCAATTTGGCAGCAGCTTCAACATTTTTTACACATGCTTTAATCTATTTTACTTCTAGGAATTCATCCTACAAATAAAATTTGTATGTATAATAAAAATATACTTGCAAGGGTGTTCTTTGATGCATTTTTATGGGAGCAAAAACCGAGAAGGAATCCACACATTCATCAACAGGGGGAAAAATTGATGCATTTTTCTATATCCCTACAATGAAATTTAGAAACTACTTCAAAAGAATGGATTATACCTTTGTGTACTGATATGGAAAATGTCTAAGACATAGACAGTAGAATGAAGATATGGACAGTAGAATGAAAACCATTAGATTCTGTAATTGTATACTTCTACTGCAATTCTATTTGCAACTTTAAGGAGAAAATACAGATTTTATCTACTGTACCACTGTGAATATTTTCTTCAGCTAGGGAAACATATACAGTCATAATTAATTTATTGTTCCAATCGCCAAACCTCAAATTCAGTACCTTCCTGCAAGACTTCTCACCTTCCTAACTTTAAATTCTGTAACAAATCTGGGTGGTCTTCCTCAAGTTCCCAGCCAACAGCAGGCAGAGTAGGAGCACCAGAAAGACCAACCAATTCACCAGTACTATCACTTTTGTCTCTGCCACAGGCCATTGCTCTTGGACCATGACAGCCTACAGACTGATGATCACTTGTCCTCTGCTGTGTTTGTGCCCTCCCTAGTTCAGATGTCTCCAAGGCTGTGGCAGCAGCCACCTTGTCCTCCAAGATTGTCAGTCTGTTAGTGCCCACTCACCTGCTCAGCACTCACTCCCAAGCCACAGCACTTTGTAGAGCCTGAAGTGGCTTCCTGACTCAGCCAGAGCCCATCCAGGCTCTGCTGTGGAGCTCTGGTGGCCAATCCAGAAGAGCTCCCCTGCCAATACACACAAGCCACCCTCTTCTCAGTGAGCACCCTCTATGGTCCGTGGTATCTTTTGATTCCAATAGATGTGAGTGGGACAGTCTCAAGTCATTGAGTAGGTTATAACAACACTGGACCACAAAAAGAAAGGGGTCAGAGGTCTGGCCTTTCCTCCCAAATATTAATTAATTTAACAGCAATCTCCCCCGCTGTTTCATACCCTTCTACCAGGGTGACAGTTCACTTACATTTTCATAACTAATGTAGCCCATCTATATGATATTTCCTTTAATAACAGTAATAATACATTTCCCTAAAATGTTTTATATTGTCCTTAATCTCAGACACAGAACAATTTAGCACACACGCACATACGTTCTCCATAAACATAAGTCTATTTCTTGACTCTGTTTAGTTTTGTTGATTAATTTATTACTGTGACCATTTCACCTTGCTTTCATTATTATAGCTTTGTAATTTGGTGACATACGAGAGGGTATAATCATTCATGTTTTCATATTGCTTCTAAATATACTTGCCTTTTTGTCTATTTCATCTTTTTATAGAACTTTAAAACACTGCTTGATGAGCTTAATAAAATATCTTATTAAGGATTTTAACTTGATGACTCATTAAATGTTTAAAGTAGTTTTGCAATAATTGGCATCTTTACAACATGGAGTCATTCTGCCTGGAGACATGGCATGTCTCTCTGTACTTTATCCTTCAGCACAGATTTACTTCTGTCTTCCTTTAAGTCTCGTACATTTCCTGTTAGCTATCTTATGGTTTTGCTACTATTATGAATGGGACTGTTTACATCATTATATTTTCTAGTTGATTGTAAATACTGATTAGGAAACTTATTGATCATTGCATACTGATATATAACCAGCCATTTTATTGTTCTCTTTTATCCAAGTAGGTTTTTAATTTGACTTTCTTGAATTTTTCTCTGCAGATAAATTGTCTGTCAATGATGAAAAATTGTCTTGTTGCCATTGCTTATAATTTTTTATTATCGATTTTTGTCATCTTCTGACATTGGCTATAAGCTCCAATAACCAGTAAATAATATTGGCTGTAGTGGACATTGTTTGTGGGGGAGCTTTGTCCGCAGAACCCCCTGTCCACCACAGATGAGAATATATCTACCAAGACATGATCTGCTTGGGGAGGAAAGGTGGCCGATCTCTCACAGGAGGACCAAGAGCCTTTTCCTCAATGGATTTTATTGGGGTCCTTTACCAGGAATTCAGGTAAAGCTCGTTACTCATTGCCAGGAAGTAAGGATCGAACAATAGATAACAAGGAAGTCTGAGGAACTATTTTGAGTCAGGGTCAGATAGCTAAAGAGCTGTAAAACACCTTAAGGAACAAACTTACTTCTTCTTTGGACCCTTATCAGTTAATTGAGAGCATTCTAAACAAAGCAGGTTTCACAGGATTTTACATATTCTTTCTTAGGCCTGATCACCCAGGGAACCTGCCCTTTCCAGCACAGGGCTGCACCACCCTCTGTCATTGTTTCAGGCTTAGGTGGAGCAAGGGAAGGTAGCCAAGAGATTAGGAGATTTTGTCGCAGACAATGAGGACTAAGGCTATATCAAAGCCGAGGGGTGCGGGTACATCACCCCCTTTTGCTGCAGCCCCCAAAATCCTTTCTTGGGGGTCTCCCACGTGGTCATGCCTGTCTTAGTTTGTTCCCTCCTTGTGGAATCTTACCTGTCATTCGCTAACCGACCAAGCATTGGGAGCCAGTTATGGATGAAGTAAAAGGAGCAGAAGCGGAGCTCCTGCCAGGGAGATAAGCTTTTGTCTCCTTTGTGGCTTATGGTCCAAGGTCATTCCCTCAGCCTTAGCCTTGGTGGGGGTTACAGCTTCTGACACCAGGCAGGGCGGTTCCCAACAATTGTTGCCTTATTTCCAGGTTATTCTGTTAGAATTGTGTTCAGCCATGAAAAACACAACTCCAGTTTCTTCCCCCACCACAAGTTAGGAGTTCCTGGTTGTTAGGATGGTACAGCTGCTGAGGAAAGTGCCCACAGTAAGTCATGCTCTTTCTATCTTTCTCTGCCTCTTCCTTAGGATGTTAGGTTTTCCTTAGGTTCTCTATGTGTGAGATGCAAAATGGCTTCTTCCCACAATCAAGGCAAAAGTATGAGGAGTGACTAGGGACAGTCTGATGCCTTGTTCTATCAAGAAACCAAAAGAGACTTTCTCAGAATGCACAGGAGAATCCCACATACAAGTGAGTGGACAGAACTCGATCCTGTGACCACCTACGACAACAAGAGAGAATGAGCAAATGAGCATTTAACTGGACGTCTTGGTCCCAGAGATGATGGTGATATTTTGTTAGCAAGAGAAAAAGAAGGAATGAATGGATAGACAACCAATAAATGTCTGCCACACTGGCTTTCTAGGGGGTGTGTCTGATGTTTCAGAATTATTAGGATGTGTGCTGGAATTTGCTGACAGAGTTTTATCAGCCTGAAGAAGCTCTTTTCTATTCTTAGCTTGATGAGGCCTTTTAAGATCAGAAAAAAGTTAAATCTTATGAAAACTTTTGGGGCATTTATTGAGAAGGTAATATAATGTGTATCTTTTCAATTAATATGTTAATTTATAGTAACAGATTCCAGTTGTTGAATCATTCTTGCAATCCTGAGATAAACAATGCTTGGAATGTGGTTACTCTCTGATTTTGTTACTGTATTTAATTTGAAAATACCATACTCATATTTTTTGCATTAATGCTCACAAGTGAAACTGATCTAAAATTTTCTTCATGCTTTCCCTGTTCAGTTATTTTCACGCAGGTTCTGTAACCACATAGAATGACTTAGAAAACTTTCTGTTTTTTTTCTATTTGAACAGTTCAGATAGAATTACCTGTCTCTTCAAGGTAAAGTTCATTTCACTAATTCAGCCCTGTTGCTTTATTTAGGCAACAGATCTGTGATTATGATTTCTGTCTTCTCATTATTATCAATATCTTTAGGTTTTTTTGTCCTCATTGAAACAGTGGTTATTTTTCTAGCTTATTAAGTAGATACTTATCTTCCATTTTTCTCTAATATATATGTTTTATAAAAAACTTGATTTCTTACTTTGGCAGTTTTGATGTTTTGCTCATGTTTGCATTTCTTTCCAAATAGGTTGTTATTTCAACATCGATTTCTCCTTCAGCATGAGTTATTTAAAAGAATTTTTTAGAAAAATATTCATGTGAATAGTGGGGAGCATTTCTTTGTATTATCTTTGGTTGTTGTTGGTGGTGGTGGTGGTACTATTCCCAATGGTGGATGTTTTTTGTGCTACCTAGCAAGCACTCAGCCACCCATCTAATTTTGAATAAACCTTTGTTGGGTGAGTCTCAGTAGAGGCTTTAAAGTTGAGGGTAGCAACAAGACTGAAGTGACAGCAAGTGTCAAATGATATCAGTGAACAAGATGACACCTGAAGTAGACCTTGGCCATGATTTCTGGTGTCTGGCCTGGCCTCATTGCATTTGTTTAGTTCTCCTGCCTTCAGTCAGCTCTGTATACTCCTTATTATCCTTCCAATAAATTTATTTTCTGCTTAAAAGAACCATAGTAAGCCTTACTGTTTACAACCTAGAAGGATTTTTATTTGTAATTTATGATTTTCTACTTTAGAGCTAAAAATGTTCTCCATAAATATTCTGTTTGTGGAAACTTATGGAGTATTTTCTGTCAGGCCCAAAACATACATTATTAATAGTATATTTTTACTAACTCCCAGTTTATTAGATATAACATTTTGGGTATCAAAGGTGTTTCTTACATAATTCAAGCTTTTCTTTTCTCTATCTGGTTTATTAGCTTCTGAGATTAGTGGCTTCAAGTCTCACATTGTTGTTACAAATCTGGCCAGGTCATGGCCGTTTCATTGGTGGACTCCCAAGTGTTAGAATCTGTAGGCGTTTCTCTTGGGCCAATTTCTCCAGAGAAGAATCTTCCAGCCTTTTGCCAAGAGAGATACAAGGCTGGCTGCCAACATGCTAGCTGAAGATTATCAAAGGAGAGCCAAGAATATCCCCACCAGATATGTATTTTCCCTTGAAATGCAGTCTTCTCAACAACTGTGTAGAAAATGCTTAGCCTTTGCCTGAGACACAATATCCCAGCTTCTCCACAGAAATAACTCCGTGTCCTCTCAAGTGTTGGGAAAGGTGGGCAGCATTTGTTGGAGGCAGCAGGTTGGAGTGCTAGGGCTTAATTAATCATTATACAGATATACAAACCCCTGATTTCATTTATGTTCCTTGATCCTTCCTGCCCAGGTAACCTATTGCCTTTCCAGCGTTCTGGGATTCAAATGACCTTGCTTCTCATTTGCATTTCTTTTAAAAGCCCTTAGGTGTTAGCTTTCCCCAAAATGCTAAACAGGACACACTCATCCACCTGCTTTCCTTTGTTCTAAATCTGCTGACAACTCAGGTCCACCTTCTTCTCCTCTGTCCTCTTTGTCTTTCTGGAGATATCATGTTTCTTTGATTTAGTTCCCTCTCCTTTCTTATTTTGTAATGATAGAGGTGGTATTATCTTTCTTTTCCATTTTTTACTGTGTTCTAATTTATATAGTTTTTTCCTTAAGGTCAGGCAAGTCTAGGAATGGGTTGAGAAAGAGAAGGGCTCAGTATAAAATATACACAGGCACTTGCTCCCAGGTACAGACCTTGCATTTACATGGTTCTGATAGCAGATGGCTGCTTCCTCTAGTGTTGCTTCACACTAGTCCTCTCTTGCTTCACCTTACTTAGTCCTGACTCTGCCAAAAGCATTTCCTTGCTGCACTGCATTCAAAAGACAGAACTCAAACAGAAAGTCATAGCATCATCGGCCTCCAGAGTCAGTGGACACAATTCACAGATTCCAGAGTGGTTGGAAATTAATGGAGGAAGTCCCAGAAAGAAAGGAGTCACAAAGGGGAAGCTGCAAAATTTGCAAATACTCTTTTCTCAAGTTCTTTGCTGATTTCTGAACAATATATGCATGTGGCTCCAAGAAGACTAGCATGGGCTTGCTCAACATCCCTAAGAGGATAAAAGAATCCAAATCCTTTTAATGTTCTACAATGTAGGACCAGATATAACCTACAAGGTGTAGCTAAAATATGTTTAGATTTGCAAAGAAGCCTTACAACATGACCTATGATAAAGAAAAAAGTTAATAGTAACAAAACTTCAAATGTCTCAGATTGAATTAACAAACAAGGACGTTAATGTAACAATAATGTGTTAATCTATAGAAAAAGTAGATTTATTGGCAAAAATTTGGGAAATGCTAGGAGATATATAGACAAAATTTCATGTATTGCAACTATATTTCATATATTGAAACTATAAATAAGAACCAGTGGAAATCTTACATCTAAAAAGTACAGTAATGGAAATAAAATATTTGTTGGGTAGTAGTAACAGCAAATTGGACATAATAGGAGAGAAGAATAGTGAACTGAAGTCAATAGAAAGTTAACAAATTAAAGCATAGTTAAACTAGCTAATATATGCATAACTCTAATCTCAGAAGAGGAGAAAGGTATTGGGAAAAAAAAAGTACTTGAAGATATGTTGGCTGAACTGTTCCCCCAAATGATCAAAAAGAGCATCATACAGATACAGGAAGATCAAGTAGGATATACACACTTACCAAAAAATAACAAACAAACAAACAAAACAAGCACAGCACAGTTGAACTGCTAAATTTCCAAAATTAAAAGAAAATCTTAATAGAAATCCAGGAAAGGAGGAATTTTCAGATAAACAAAGGCTTGGAGAATTTGTCTTTTACAACTCTACACCTGAAAAATGCTGAAGGAAGATTTTCAGACAAAGGAGAAATCATATCAGATGGAAATTTAAATCTGTAGGAGGAAGTAAAGAGCAGTAGAAAAGCTAAATATGTGGGAAACAAACATAAAGGCTAGAGTTTTCTTTTCTTATATTCTTTAAAAACCAATCAACTTCAAAGCAAAAAATAATCATAATATACTATAGGGTTTATTACAGATAGCAGTCAAGTATATGACAACAATGACACAAAAGATAAAAATAAATCTATGGGCCGCCCCAAATATCTGAGAGAGAGGACTTTTCTTTCTGAACAGGCAATAGACCGACCAGTTGGCCCCCAATCTAGAGTCTGTATGGGTTGGGCTATATCATTTGAACATGAACTTAGACTTTAAGTGTGTGTGTGTGAGTGTGTGTGTGAGAGAGACCTGAATCTGCCCATTTGCCCTTCTAGGGAGCCCTCAAAGGGATCCCTAGATTCCTGGTGGAAAATGGAGATTCAAAGAGAACTACTCATCCGACAAACCAATCAACCAACCAGTTACCTTTTATGACTTTTCTACCTCCTCCCCTTATAGCACACATTTACAAAGCTTTACACTTAATTCCATAGGTTCATAAACCCCTAATGTCCATGCATGACTCCCAGGATGTATATTTTTAAATTAGATAGTAACTAAGTTTCTTCCTTTTCTAATATCTGTAATCTATACCTATCTTTTCATACACTCTTTGAAGTAGGAAATTATGTTTTTTATTGGAGAAAATAAGCACACAAAGACAAAACAGCTCTGTTCAACCCCAAGGAGCAGTGGAGACCATTTCTAGTGGTAGGTGTCTCCCAGGTTTATTAGACAATGGCATTCACTTTCACTGCTTGAAATAACTCTGGCACTTCTGGAAGAGGAGAAAATAAATGGGGATACATATTGGACAGAATTTACCCAACTAGAATTCAACCAGAGTAATGAACTGATTATTCAATAAAAGTCCCAGGTGACTGTCAGGGATTTTTCCAAGTACACCAACAACTCCAGTCATCGGAGCCATCACTGGAGTGCCCCGCCTCTCTCCCTGCATGACCCTGCACATTTGATCAGCACCCGTGTGTTCCAAGGTCAATATTCTCCTCAGGCATCGACTGTATTTCATCTGAAGGATTTCAAATGCAACAAAGTTGATCCACTGCAAGATGAAAGAGCTGCTTAACAGCTGTGATAAAGGAAATTAAAACAATTGGACATTCCTTCTATTGGGAATTAAACTATTTTCACTAGGACCCACACATACCAGTGCACTGGAAGGGCTGGCAATGAACAAATCAAAATGAATGATGACAAAGCAAATTTATTCTTACATTTGGAATTTATAAAACAGGCAAAATACTTCCAGAAAGAAGCAAATTTTCCCTTTTAAAAGTCTTACTTCTCTCTTGAAGGAAGTTCATTCTAAGAAATGCCTAAAAAATTCCTCAGTAGATTTTTTCCATAGAAACACAATAATTTTATTATGTCAACAATACCAATTCTTACAGGTTTATTAGAATTTTTAATAAAATGTAGTCAAAAGTCAAAATAAAAGTTGTGGAATAACTGATTAGTCATTAAAGCTCATTAGATTATATATATGTATTAGGCAGGGGCCTAGCTCACCAAAAATGATAATTGAAGACAATTTAATAAAGGGGCTATTTACAACATATATTAGGGTCCTTTAGAGAAACTGAACCAACAAGATGAGTGCATATGGAAATAAATATATTTATAATGAATTATCATGTGATTATGGAGGCTGAAAATTCTAAAGATCTGTAGTCAGCAAGCTGGAGACCCAAGAGATCCAACGTGTGGTTCCAGTCTTAGTCCAAAGTCCTGAGAAGCAGGAGAGCCAATGATATAAATTCCAGTCTAAAATCAGAAGGAATCCTAAAAGAGTTCATATTTCAGTACCAGTCTAAAGGCCATAAAGGGCTGACGTTTCAGCTCAAGTAGTCAGGCAAGAGTAGTTCCCTATTATTCAGCTTTTTTAGTCTATCCAGACTTTCAGCTGATTGGATGAGGCCCACCTGTGTCAGGAAGAACACTCTGCTTCTCTCAGTCTACTGATTCAAATGTTAACCTCATCCAAAAACATTCTCTCACACACACCCAGAATGTCTGACGAGACACCTGGGCACTCCATAAATCAGTCTAATTGACACATTAAAGGTGTTGACTGAGTTTAAAACCAAGTGCATCTTGCTAGAAACAGTATCCCCATCATGAGTTTGCAATAGCCAAGAGCTCTTGGCTACCCCTACACTTGGAGGAGGGAGTTGTTGGTACAACCCAGAGAGTACAGAGGTTGCCCAAGGACTGGAACCTCTGGCAGGGAGGAAACAATGGAATAAATGGCATAGAGATCAGCTTCCCAATTATGGAACAGGATGGAAAAGAGTGGACATAAAAGATGGACAAGATTAAAAAAAGATCCAGTAAAGTATTATCTTGAAAATCAAGGGAAGCAATGAAAGTTATAAAATCATGGCTTGAAGATATAGCCATGCACACATACTTAATTCACTTGGTAGCTTGTGTGGTCTATGAATTGTATCAACATAGCTGCTATAATAAAACAAAATACAGATACATATGCCCTACCCACACCTATCAAATAAAAACCCCTGAGGCCTAACGTCAGCCATGAGTATATGTTTAAGTTTCTATGGGTGATTATTTTCCACACCCCTGACTTATGATACTGTCTTGAAGTAGGCTTATATTTATCTTTTATCTAGTTACCTAGTTTCCAAATTAACTTGTAGGAATTATTTTCTCAATGTAATAATTTTTCAAGATAAAGTGTTTATACGATACTAAAAACTCATTTGACTTTTACTGTCACTGAGGTGGCTACACTGGGTACTGACATGTTATCCTGTAGGTACAAACAGATCTAGTTAATATCAGCCTAAAACATGTGATGGTAGAAACAGCGCATCTACATCCTTTCTCCATTATAACAATGTTCCCAGAACAGGGAAGGACTTTCCTAGATTAGAAAACCAGGGTCAGAAGTCAATGGTTATATTCAGTGAAAATTTCTCAATCCCATAATTTATATTAGAGTTTTGTAGCATAAAATAACACCTTTTGATCTTGCTTTCATTATTAAATCCTTATGAAAGGCTGTAATTTCGTCCCAGACCACTTAAGAAGTAAGACATGTTGAGGACATGCTCTGCATACATGTGACAGCAAGAGTCTTAATGGGCAAACAGAACAGCCATTTAATATGCAGACCCAGGATGGGTGCTTTGTAGACATTACTCCACAAAATCATGGCAACTATTCTATATAATAGGCACCCCTGGGATTATTTTTAAGATGATAAATTTGGGAGTCAAAGAGATTAAGTAATTTTCCTGAGGTCACATAGTTATTGAGAGGCCAGCCCCATGGGTTTTATTTCTCCAGAGACTGTAGTCTCTTGGCTATCTCATACCACCACCTATGAAGTCAGAAGGCTGGAAAGAAGGCTCCACCAGTCACCGAGAGAGCAGTTAGAGTCTGGGAACAAGTTTTTGGCATTTCTACAACAATTACATTTGTCTTACAATATCTATAAGGGGTGATACACAGGGAAGGTCTGTGTTTGGGGCACAATTAATTTCAAATATATTTAATGAATTACTCACACTGGGGAGCACACAGTCATGGGACAGAAAAATCTGTTCCTGGGATGATGCTTCAAATTATTCCTGCAGCAGAAAAGGTCAAGGAGATTCCAACCGTCCCCAGGAATGCCAGATCCTTGCAACATGGCAGGGTCAATAAATGACAGGCAAAATAATGAAGGGATAAATGAGCAAAAAACACATTTCAGAGCAAGTCTTTGTATATTTACATAATACCAGTAGTTCTTTTACGTGTACTTATTTGTTATTTTTGTCATTATCAAGAAGTAGGTGACCACTCTGAAGAACACATTGATCATTGTCTCCTGGAAATCCTTCAACCCCTGCACCTATAGTCAAATGGAGGTTTGCAATATTTTTCTTAAAAAATAGTAAATGGTGCAAGAAAAATAAGGAATCCAAAGAGATAAATTTGGTCTAAGCCTTGGTTCTCCCACTTACTTGCGGTGTAATCTTAAAAAAAAATTCACTTGATCATTCTGACCTTGAGTTTTTTTCATTAGAAAGACAGTTACAGTCAAAAAAGTAATGCATATACTGTATATCATGTGCCAGGAACTCTCTTAGGTGCTTTTAATGGATTAATTCATGTAATGTTCATAATAATCTTATAATATTGATCCATTATTATTCTTATAAGTGACAGAGTCAGGGGTAAAACTAAGCAGTCTCCTCCAAAACCCAGTTCTTAACTACTGTGCTACACTGACTGTCTGCATTCCTGTGCAATTTGGTTAGTGTAGTTATTAGGTAAGATAATATGTTTTAAATGCTTAAAAATAATTTAAAAGGTGAGTTACTTTTGGTACAAGAATCTTGGTTGTCTTCCCTGCTGTGCCTCATTTCATCCTCTTGAAAAAAGGAGTAGAGTTGCTGGGGTTTGATTAATTTCAAGGTTAATCATTGGCTCTCAATTCCTAAAAGTAGGACCAGAGCATGTGCATGTTTATGCGTGGTAGGGGGTAGTGGTGTATAAGTAAGCCTATTTTAGAGGGAAATCACTCTTTTCCTTGCTGGTCGGCATAGTCTGAGGTAGTCTTTTCTTTCATCAAAGAAGTTGAATGAAGAAAATAAGTTTGTCTGCATTTAACTATTGTATACATATCTCACGACACATAAACCTATTGTTCATGACACATCAAATGTGCTGAAATTACAGCAAAACCATGAATATATATATACTGCATATATATATTATAGTACAGTGTGTAGTATGTATGAATGTATATATACTAGTATAGTCAAATGTAACTACTCATACAAACATTGCTTCATACAGTGGATAGGTACTAGAAATACACATATCAAAATGTTAACAGTAATTATTTCTCAAATTTGGGTAACAAATAATTTTAGTTTCTTTTTAATGTTTTACTGTATTTTCCAAATTTTCTAAAGTAAATGTGTATCACTTTCAGATAAATAGAAGTCATAAATAAAAAGGATTTGAATTTTTAAAGAAAAATTGTTTTGATACAACACTACTCAAACTTCAGTCTTCTCTGTAAGATTGTCAGTTTTTATTTTGTTTCTTCTTTCAACTTCCCTGTGTGCTCTCAAGACCATGCCCAAGTCATCTAAGACAAATTTCAAATATTGAGCCATTCTCAAATAATTCAGTTTTGCCCATGTTCCTCAGAAAACAGTCCTATCAGAGATACTAATGTGTTCATGCTTATTCAGGTCTCCAGCCATTCTTAACTGATTTTTAGATTCCAAATAAATTGTTCATTGCAATATTATACTTGACATGAAATAAGCTATAGCTGCAGCATCTACACTGTCAAATCTGAATTGAGTAGTTTATGCTCATGTGTATGTGGAGCTAGGAGCAGGAAGATCTTGTGGGTAAGTTGGGAGGAGTTGCATTGGGAAAAGGAGGAGGATGTGCAAAGGCAGCCTTGGTAGGAAAGCTAGATTCTTGCTTTTTAGATTTAAATACACATACTATAGGCACATTATCATATGTGCCTGATCAAGAAAACAGAAGTAATTATCCCTTCTAAGAGAATTGCATAAAAATAATGAGAAAAAAAATGAACTTGAATCCTGGTCTGCAACCATAGGTAACAAAGATTCAGATGTGTGTGTGTGTATAAAATGTGAATTTTCCTATAAGCAGGGCAATATAGGCTATGAGAGTGTGGCTGGGCACTAGTCCCTAAGAAGTCACAAAGAGTGAAAAGCAGCTCTGTTTCTGCTGGAAGAGAGAGAGAGAGAGAGAGGAAGATGGCTATTAGCCAGAGAACTAGGCCAGACTGTGGATATTAAACCCAAAAAAAGCACAAACACATGTCACCCTGAAAATAGTACTGGCTGGACAAATGGTGGACTGGAAGAGCCTGTTGAGAAAGAAATCACTAAGGACATTTTAATTCTCTTCAACCATTTGACTTCTGCCACCATTGTAAAAACGACAACAAAGGAGACAATGCCTGTGCAAAGAAGGGTGCCCTGGATGAAAGGGGTGCTACTGAATGTACAGTGGCCTTAATCATTATTCTCCCATAGGCCCAGGGAGGTACCCCAGACCCCTAATTCTCTAGTTCAAGATTTTCATGAAAGAAAGATCCCTTGACTTCTCAGTTGTGAACATAAACAGAAGCCTCTGTCTATCCTGGGAGCAATGCAGTGACACAGAAACCCAAACTGCCCCTCAGTTGGATTTAGGAGGTTCAAGGAGCCCGATGAACAGTCCCACTTTTAACAGTCCTCTGTGTCCATTTTACTCAGCCTGCTACTGTCACTCTTTCCTCTACATCCTCTACTGAGGCAGATGACTTGTGACCCTGAAACCTTGAGGAGGTGTGGCTTCAGTGAGAGAAGAAACAGACCAGGTGGGACTTAGGCCTCATGGAGGGTATCCTTGACCAGATGGTTCCTGACAAGTGTTTATAAATAATCTCTAATGTGAGGAAGAAGGAGATGCACATTTTATGTCAGCTTTTTTTAAGGGTGTGAAGTGCCTATCAAGAAGACATGATGAAGCTTTTAATTCAAAGTGAATGAAAACTCATCTCTAAAGCAATGGAGGAGAGTAATAAAATGCAAAAATCCTGGATCACTCTAAGCATTTAGCCTGTTCTTTTTATTCAGACATTCCTAAAGAAACTTTACATTACATCAAATTTTCACTTGGGGAGAAAGTAGAGCACACTGGGAAGTACTCCTATTTAGGGGGAAAGAGTCCTTTTAAGTAATCACATAGCATTACAAAGATAAGTGATGCATTCATTAGCAAGAGATAAGCACATCCCCTGGAACAAAGCAGAACTGGCCATTTACTTGGGATTATTCAGAGCATTGAGCATCGCTGTGTTTCTGTGACCCCGAGTGTGAGCTGCCATTTGAAGGCATGTCATATCCATTATGGAATCAGGCAGGGAGGTAGAATTAAAGATTTCTTCTTCAGTCCTTCTAGTAGTCATGCTAGTGAGTTGCATTTTAACCTTCTGTAACATTTTATTACATTTACAGGCATTATGTTCTCACAAGGGATGCTGGATTAGACAGTTTAGGTTTAAATCCATAAAAAAGCCATTTTTACATTTTTCTTTTCTTTTTTTATTGTTGTTCTATTACAGTTGTCCCAATTTCCCCCCATTGTTCTCCCCTACCCTGCCAACCCCCCATTCCCACAGTCAATCCCCACCCTGTTGCCCATGTCCATGAGTCCTTTATTTCAGACTAGAGATTTACCATATACATGAAAGGGAGTTGATGCTCTCAACACTACTTCCAGCTGTTGATTGTTTTTCAATGGCAGGCCTGCTGTACTGCCCCGAATTTTTGGGATTCATCATATATTAAGCAGGTTCTCAGAATGTTAATCTTTCTAGCCAGCTTTGGGAAATTTATGTCTTCAAATCTTTGCCTTACTCTCATGCATATATGCCTTCCTCTGGGCAGCCATCACTCTCAGGGCTAATTCACAGCAACAGATCTCTCTCTGCTTCCAGTCTTTCTCTTTCCCAATGGTGACCCCTGAAGAGGGGTCCCCATTGACAAAATATGACACTGTGCCTGACTCCTAATTGCTGTCATTGCTTAAGGGCTGATTTGACCTTCTAAATCATGGCCTGTGTCCTGTAGCCTGATCCCATCAACTGATCCAAACTCATTAACTCAGAAGGAAGTATCTGCCCAGAGCTCTGGAGTCCCATCTTTCCATGGCTTTCAAGACTATCCAAAAGCCAACGAATTGCCTAGTGTATAACTCCCACCTTAAATTCAGCTGAAAACTCGAGACATACGATCTACAACTTCACTTGGAAGTCTTGGAAGCTCAAAGTCAATGTGAGTAAAGCTGAGCTATAACTACCCCTTCAAATCTGCCTCCTTCAGTGTAACTGTACCAGTAAATGGCTTCCCCATAAACCCAGCCCATGTTCAAGCTGGAGACCTGAGACTCACATTTGACTACTCCCTCTTCCTCTCTTCTCACATCCACTTAAGAACCAAGTCATGTGGATCCTGACTTCAAATACATCTCAAAAGTATACACTGCTCTTTACCACCTTAATCACAAAAGCATTCTAACTAGCCTCCTTGCTTACATGGTTTGCTCCTCAATAGGTTTCCACACAGCAAGCAAAGTGATGTTCATAAACACAATCTGATCAGGTATTCCTTTGATTAAATCCTCCCATTGGTTCCCACTGTGCAATATCTGGGAACTGATTATTTCTCTTCACAGGGCGCCATTCTCTCTCATAGTCACTACATCCTGCCCTATTGGCCTTGTCTCAGCTTTTCAAACACACTAGCAGTTTCCCCACTTCAGGGACTTTGCACATGAGACTACAGTTGACAGAACACTCATCTAAGCACTCAACAGCTAGTCAACTCCTACTTGCTCTTTATGTTCAATTTCAAACATTCTTTCTTAAAGTGCCTTCCTCTAGTGCACTAACAGAAACTAACACCCATCACAGTCTTTACCTTTATATTTACTTATGCGAACCTTTGTTGAGTGACTCCTGTTCCAAATTGTGTTCTGGGAAGTCAGGATCCATGTCTATTTTGCCATTCACCTTACTCTGCTACTGGTGCATTGGAGGTGCCCAAACACTATTATAAAGCATCTTCAACAAAAGGTTAACTCACTAAAGAATTACAAAGTTAAATAGACTGCAGGGAATTAGTGCATAGACAACCTGTGTGGCTCTTGCAGGGGGGGACAAAGCCCTTCTCACCCAACCTTCCAAGCTTCACAGGCCCAGGGCACAGCAAGATTCTTGATGACTTCTACAGACTCAGCTCAGCAGCACCAGACCTTCCTCTTCCCTTGGCCCCACACTCGAATAATATGAACATTTTCTTATTAAAAAGGAAAAGAGCATCTAAGGTATTTTATTCTGAGTATTTGTTCAGTGAAGAGAAGTTTACACAGCTTGTGAGGAATTATTCAGCAGGAAATTAAACCTCCGTAATTCTGAATTTTCACTTTGCTTTCAATTGGCAGAGCTTCCTGGCAAAGCACTCTGCCCTCTAGAACATTCGTAATACCACATCCGCCACCAAAATGTGCTCTCTGAGCCAAATCACAAAATAGGTTAGACAGGATACCTCTCTGGAGGTCTGAGATACAAGGTGGCAGGCAGGTTATGAACACACCAACAGGGCTTTCAGATATGGCCAGCAATTAATATCTAAGTTTTATGCACTAATTTGAAGCTTACAAGTACATAAGATGATGGATTAACAGAAAAAATGCTCTTAATTTATCTATGTGCATATAATACCGACCTGCGCATCCCAACAATTACATGAGACTGGTCTGGTGAAACAACCATGCAGCTCGAAGAGGTTTAAATGACTGGCCCACGGTCTCACAAATGCAGAACTCAAAATTAAAGCTTTTGACAATTTTTTATTATTATTTCATGATGCTTCTCTTCACCAGGAATCTGACTACTTGACTCTTTCATTTTGAGAACAATTGACTTCACTTGGGAACAAACAGCTGGAGAGAGGGCTTGTATATTAAACAAGCAAACAACTTGATTCTTGTAAACTGAGGAAAGCCAAACTGCTTTTAATTTTTTTACTTTGCTTCATTGCTTGAACAAAGAAAAAGCAATTTAAAAAAAATCTCAACTAAACTAAAAGACTTTAGAGGGCTTTTGTATAATGGGATAATTGTTCACCTTTTTAAAATTCCAGGTAAAATACCATAGTTTGTCACCATTGTTTTTATGCATTTAGAAACAAGAAAATACTGTGACAATTAAATCAGAACAAGTCAATAGTGAGGTAATAATTTCAAATTTAAAAAAATCTAAATGTACCTTTAGAATCTATGAAATATACAAGAAAATTTAGGTCAGCATGATAGGGAAATAATTGTCCCTCAGATATCTCTTTAGAAATTCATTTTTTTCTCTCTGTTCCTTATGCTAAAATTGTAATTACTCATCCTTTATCATTTTTTGCCTGTTCCATTGTTATGCAAAACTTATTTCTTTTCCCACCTCATTTCTCCTCCCTCCAGTCCATCTTCTGTATTGTCAGAGTTTTCTCTAAAATATAGCTCTGCTGACGGCTTCCTCAGATTAAAGACTTCTGTCCATTCCCTATCTACAGGATTAAATCCAAACCCCTTAAGTGAGCATCCAAGGCACTTTACGATCTGTCCAGTTACTACCTTTGTAGCTTTCTCTACTCATCGCTCACATGTGCTTACCCACATACTTAGCTTCTCACCTTTCTCTAAGCCCAGCACACATCTAGAGGTGAACATTCTCAGTTAACAACACACATATAGAGGTGAACAGTCTCCATTCTCACCATAGATATAGAGGTGAGCATTGTTTTCTCTCTCAGTGAAGACATTAATCTCCTTCTTTGTTGGTAAACTCTTGTACACACTTCAAGACTCAGATTATGTGAAATATCCTTTATAAAACAGTCTCCATACACTTCCAGGTAACTAAGAGAGCTACACAAGAGAACCAATCATCATTTATCCTACACTACTTCTTTTACAGATGAGGAAAAGAGGTCCAAATAGTAAAGTATTTTGCCCAACATTATACAACAGGTTAATAACAATGTCAGGCTAGACATTTATGGGTTTTCACTCCCAGATACCTGTTCCTGGCCTTCCATGGGCAGAGATGAAAGAACAGAGTGAAAGTGTAACTAACACCATGCCTAGTCAGCAGCTCTCCATGGCTCACCCCCAGCAGGTTTATCTGGAACTGCCCAGACCACCCAGAGGCAAAAGGATATTCTGAGAGATCACTACAAGCAGATTCGCATCTCTGAGCCCTTGCTTGGGCTACTTTACCCCTCACAAAATGATGCTTACCTCACAGAGCTTTATGTGAATTAAATGAAATTTGTGTCTTTCCAATGCCTAGCACAGTTAAGGCTCAATAAATTTTAGTTCTTTTATCTATTTCCTACTAGGTGAGGCTTCAGTAAGGTTGCATGTTAAACCATTGTTAAACTACCAATGTAGTTAAGAATATTTTATTTAATACATCTGAAAAAACACACAGCGTTGGTATAAATTCTCTAGTGAAGGTAATGCTACCCTATTTATATAACACATTCACACACGTGCTCATTTGAAGAATGGGGTGGGTGGTACAGCCACCAAATGTCATTGCTTTTAGTTTTTGACCCCCAGCTGAAAATGGATCAATTAAGCAAATAGAAGGAAGCAAACAAATCTGTAACTATAAATACCAACACACACCCAGAAACAGGGAGAGAGATCAAAGGCTGATTATAGCTACCCAGGAGAGACACCGAGCAGATTCACGTTGGGGCAGCAAGATCAAGGCACCCAGAAGACCTTTTCAGGACTTCCAACCATATCTGGAAAGAAATCAAAGGCTGACTTCTTGGCTATTGCATTTCAAAATAAATAAAGACTCTTCTACTTCCTTCACAACAGCCCAGCCAAGCTAAATTTATGCTCTAGAATATTACCCTGGGAGCTATCCATGGAAGAAATCATTTTAACCCCAATACTCCTCTTTGTTTTGAATCCAAGCCTTCTGCTTTTGCCCACATAGCCATTAGCAGACAAATTAGAAAAGCATCCAATCAAAAAAATTTATTGAGCAAAATGATGCAAAGTGTTATATCAGGGAAAGTGCCAGTCCCAAGAAATTATTGAAACGTCCCTCTTAAAGTATTCTAAACTTCCTCTATTATTAGTTCCTCCTTCGGGCTTAAGCACTGCCCTTTTTTTCTTCTTTGAAGGCCCTCCTTGGTGTCAGAAATCCTCGGTGTGAGGATAAAACATTGGACTGACAACCTTGTTCCGGAGGTGAAGAAATGCTGGCACCTGAGAGCATGAGACTGGGAAGAAGTCATGGACATACTGAAACTGAAGGGGAAAGAGAGGGAAGAAGACAAGCCAAGAAGCAAGACTTCATACTGTGGTGCAGTTATGTATTGTGTGATATAGAACCAAATTAAAATTAGATTTTATCTATAATCTAACTTCTATCAATTTGCAGTGGCTTTCTGGATCTCTGTGCAAAGAACTGATACCCCATTTCTGGACAAGAGAGGAGGGCTGGAGTTTTGGTACACATAATGAGTCCTTTCTAACCTTGCTGTAGGTGAAGAGCACAGCATTTGGAGCCAGAGTATCTGGCTTTGCATTCAAGCTGGGCCATTCACCAACTCTGTGATCCTATGTACCTCACTGCATCACTATGACATCCAGTTTCTTTGTACATGAAACAAAAAACAATAAGACTGTTATATCTGGTATGGGTACAGTTGCAAAATGTTTAGCCTCTAGCTAAATTAAGTAGAATCATTTATTATCAGGCACTAAGAGGCTTACAAAGCATAGAAAAGCTGCAAGAGGCAGCTCTAGGCCAACTTCCTGGAACATGTTCTAATCCCTAGTATCCCAATGCCCCTGCCACCATGACCAGGGAGCTATTTAACCAGTGAAAGAAGGCACCACGTGACAAACTCACCCACTAAAACCCCCTCAGGCCTACGCCACAGCACTATTCTGCACAATGAGGGTCCACTATCCCCTATTACCCCTACTTCACTCAGTTCTGAGGGAAAACCTCCCAGGAATACCTCTAGTCACTAGAACCAGAATCACACACAGCTCTCTAGCTACAGGGGGCATCAGGCACAGAGACTTTGGACTCACGGCACATCCAGTTCAGGAGGGCAACATTGGCCATGCGCCCCTTCAGGGGCAGCACCACAGGACTACTGCTGTGGAGGATTTTAGCGGCTAGCTGACACCTCTCAGCTAAATATTTCTCAGGAATTCCCATCAAATAAAGAGAGCTGACTACCAAACTTCAGGGTACACTATATATATCTACTCACTAACTCACCTGAGGGCCCGAAGAAGCAGAATCTTTGCCTCAAGACAGGATATCTCTGAAGGTTGGCTCAGCTTCAGAGGACAACCTGGAACTGATTGAGCCCGATGTCCCTGCCTCACCATTCAATTCATTTCTATGCCCAATCCTATGTCCTCTATTCCCCACAGCTATTGATCCCATGGTTGCTCTCCAAGCTAAACGTCCATGTGCAGGTATGTGTTCACTCAGAATCTGCTCCCTGAGGAAACTGACCTAAGACGGGCATGTCAGAAGAAGGTGGAATAAAGGTCGAGTCAGCCAACACTCAATGTTCTCCACAGCTCTAAGTGTGGAGCAATATAATTCACATGAGAAAAATCCCTAGGGTCCCAGAGGGAGCCAATATACCTTTGCTTAACAATAGTATAATATAGCTGACATTAACTGAGCACTTACTATGTCTCCAGATGCTCTTCTAAGTTATTCATATAAACTAACTTACTGAATCTTTGTTATATAAGCCCATGAGGTACATACTATCATTATTCATTTTACAAATGAGGTAAATAAAGTACAAAGAAGTTAATTTCAATGTTAGACTGTAAGCGGAAGAGTGAGGATTTTAACCCACATAGACTAATTCTAGAGTCTAGTCTTGCCCACTTTTCTGTCTCAATATTAAATTTGCAGTCAATGAAATCCGTAACACACACAAAAAAGTCTCTGTTTTGACATTTCAAAAATGTGATGGAATTAAGAAAAGGGGAGTGAAATATTTTTATTATGGCCTGTGGTAGACTAAATAACAGCACCTTTAAAATGCCTGAGTCTGAATCCCCAGACCTGTCATTGTTTGTTACCTGGCCAGAGACTTTGCAGGTGTGATTCAGTTAAGGGTGTCAAAGTGGGGAATTTCTCCTGGATTATCCAGGTGGGCCTTGAATAGACTCACAGGTATCCTTAAATGAGAGAGGGAAAGGAAGACACTCCTACAGAGAAGACAAAAATGGCGTGGTGATGGAAGCAGGGAGTGGAATGATGCAGCCTTGGGCAGGGGGCCACAGCAGCCACTGGAAGCTGGATGAAGCAGAGAAAAGGCTCCCCACTGCAGCCTTTGGGGAAGAACGAGCCCTCTGGACACCTTGATTTTCACCCCATGAGTCTCATTCTTGGTCTCCAAAAATGTAAGAGAATGGGTATATTTGTTTTGAGTCAGTAAATTTATGATAACTTGTTTCATTATTAACAAGAAACTAATACAAGGCCATAGAAAATTATAATATTGTCAGTATCACATGGATTATATGGAGAACTCAGTATTATGCATCCATTGGAGAGTTAGGAGTTAGATCTGCCAATTGACTGCAGGTTAATAGGGAGAATCTAACAAACTCTGGACTTGGACTCCCTACCACCATCTGCTTCATCTACATGAGACAATCACTAAGTGGGAAATAAGATTCAGGGATTTAATAAATGTACACTTTGTTATCAGTATTAATAGGTGAGTTTTCTCTTCTCCAGATTTATTTTCTGGAAGTTATAAATTGCATATAGTTCAGGCCAACTAGTAAATGACACATGGTAAGATCCATACTTGAATTTCAGAGTGTCATTCTCTGTGTTTCACTTGATAGGCAGCGTTTTACACCAACAAAAGAGGATGCAAATAAATAAATAATAAAAATAAAAATAGAAAAACAGGAGGCAGAACTGAGACCCAGATTACACAGACAAGACCAGCTCCCATGTGATAACCAGCTTTACGGCGGTGGGAGCCAGTGAAGGAAGGCCTGTCTAGAAGCCATCAGAACTTTGCTTTTGAAACAGAAAATGTCTCCAACACTAGGAGAACTTCACTCCCTCCATCTCTCCATTTTTAGCCCCTGAGTCTGCCTCCTTAAATCCTTTCTGGAAATACAGAGGGTATACAGAAAAAAACATATAATGAATAGTTCTCCTTATCTTCACTGCCTAGTTACACACAAGTTTAGCAACAGTGATGGATGGTATGATTCAGTGAGCAAGAGAAATGGCCAGTTTCAGGGCAGTCTCAAATCCCCACCTCAAGGACAACTGTAAATGGGGAGGAGTTGTGGACAAGGGGATCTAGACCAGTGCTTCTTGAACTGCCTGTGGTGAAAGAACAGTTTTCTTCACAATTTCCAGTCCCTCACTGTCTAACACTCTCCTAGAACACAATCAAAATGAATTACTAGAAAAGTAAAATGGAAAGAAAAGGCATACAAAATGCAAGCTCAAGTGATTTTACTCATTAGATACAACAAACAAAATTACTCTTTCCAAATGCTATTTAAAGTTCTGAAAGCTTACTGTTAATTTCCATACTTACTCTGTCACCAGTTGGTAACATGCTGTACAAGCTGTTTCAGGATGGGCGCTGGTCCACAGAACACACTTTGAAAACCCCTGGTTCGTACATCCAGCCTTTAAATTGCAGGTTTAAGTAAAGTTACCACTAGACTCAATGTGCAAGACAAAGTATACTTCGGAGTGTTACACACAGTATTTTTTTTATCATTGAAATATTTCCATACACTCTAAATAGGGATGTTTGCTACTCCTGAACTGTAAAATTACTTTGGCTTCATTCTTAAATTCAGAGCATCTTAAATGCCTTGGAATATAAGAATTGTAGAAGGTCAAAAAAAATTATGATTGGGACAACTCAAAACTATAAATCAATGGAAAAATTTTGTGAAAAGCAAGTGGAATTGAATGTCTTGAAGACCTCCACACCAATGAAACTTAATTCTCCAATTGTTTCACTAAGTACAGTTCAAAGAAAATCTGTCTGAGAGTCACCTGCATACTTGCTTGAAAGGCATATAGCAGGTGTCCCATCCCAGCACCACAGATTCTGAATCCTTGCTAGTGAAACGTAGGAATTCACATTTTAAATTGAACAACCCATTTATTTTTTAAAAAGCTACTGCATTTGTGTAAAAAAAAAGAACCTACTTGTAGCATAAAGATATTCTCTTACCTCTAATAAGATGCGATTAAATAAATCCCCTTTTCATTTTTACATTCTTTTAGAGCTTCATAACTTCATCGGATTAGTGTTAGTGTGCACTTAGATCTGATGGTATTACATCTCATCTTCTTTCAATTAAACGGGTTTGTGATTTGAAGATAAATATCTTTTTGTTTTTGTCATCATTAATACAGAAATTGTTCGGCAGGAAAAATGCAAGATGCACACAGGGGAAGAGGTGCGATGGCTAGCTTTAAGGAAAATGACTCTTGTCCTAGAACAGCTAGAAAGCACGTGGAATTCATTTAGTCCTGACTTAGATCAAATGAATCTAGAAACTGAGTTATTAGCAACAAGCATTTACAGAGTGGCTGGTTAGAAAATGTGCTTTGAAGGGAGCATTAAGTCATAGTCTGACTTACCGAACCTTTCTGAGCTCCTGTAATTCAAAGGGCAGCTTTGTGCTGACATCAGAAACTCATAGTTCTCTTGACTCTGTTGGGAAATACTGAGGTGTTTGAGTTTTTGTTTTTATCTTTTTCTTGCATCAAAACAAAATGACTACTACATAACAGTTGTATCTTTAAGATCAACATGGCATGATTTTCAGGGAAGAAGTGGAACCAAGAAAGAGAATAATTAAAGCACCCATGTTTTAAATGACTGTTGTGGACCTAATATTTTTTATATACAGTATTTTGTTTAATCCTTACAGCTCTGCAAAGAGGATATTAAGCTCCCCATTTTATAAAGAAGGGAATGGAGGATAAGTGTGGGTAAGGAAAAAAAACTGGAAGTCCTACAGAAAGCAAGTGGCAGAGACAGAACTGAACCAACTCTACCTTCTGGGTCCATCACACAATGAGGCCTCCTAATCAAGATGGGTTTTATAAATATGCCTGGACTCTGCTTGTTTGTACACGGGTTTGAGAGTACATTGTTTACTTCCTGCTCTCTGTCTGGAATTATACTGCCTGGATAGAAAAGAACTTAGATATAATCACAAGGGTTGTGGTTCCAGGGAGATCAGCATAGTGGGTTTGTACAAAAGATCAGCCAACCCTCTGTGTCAGGCACCAGAGAGCACAATGAACATATCTGACATTGAACTACTTAGCCTGATTCTACATTTAATAATTCCCTATGGTCCCTACTAATCAAAGGAACCCTGGTAGAGAGAAGGCTTTCTAAGTCAATGAGGTTCAATTTCCCAGTTGAATCCTCTCTCTGCATCATGAGGCCAGATAAATCCTTGGATATAAGTCAGCATCACTATCTCAAAACTTAGAGCACTAGAGTAAGGCAACAAGGGGTAACCTAATACCTCCTACTTTTCATTGAACACATTCAACCAAAGGCTTTGGGACAGGAAGTGAGTACATTCTTTGGGTAACAAGTGTATTGATAAGATCATTCTCAGATGTGTAAATCCTGAACTGCCCTTAAAACTTTACTCTGTCTTAGACTCTGGTATTGGCTACTATACAAAGACTGCCTCTTGTCTCTCAGGGGCCAAGCAAGAGAAATGGAATGAACCAGCACAGTTTGACTCCCTTTAGACAAGATGTGGCAAGCAATACCTTCTTTAGGCCACAGGTAGTTCCAAACATTTTACTAGCAAATAGCACTTCTCTTGGTTTCCCTCATAAAACAAAAAAGTCTACCAAACTGCATTTAATAAACCAGTTTTCAGTTCCCTATGACTAAGGTATGACAGCCAATCACAGCTTCTGAGCAGAATTAAAGAAATATGCTTTGTTGATCTGCTTTTGACCAGAGTAAAGATCTGTTTCTATAAATAGCCTTTATGCCTGGAAACAAACATTTTTTCTATTGGTTTCCTTGGAAAAGAGGTGTGACTATCCACTCCTAACACCCCCATCACCCTCTATTATCTACCTCAAAATGCAGGGGAAACAGGACCAGAGAATGAATCCTTACGTTTCCTACAATCTGTCCCTCTTTTCCTTGGCCAATACGAAGCCCAGAAAAAGAGTAATTTATGTTCAAATGCTATAGTTTTCCTCCGTTAGGACATTTTATGTAGTTTTTACTATTTCTCAATGAGTTCTGGGAGCTTTTTGCTGTAGGAAGGTAATACACAATACAACATGGTGTCCTGACTTAGATCCTGTGATAGACTATGAGTATGAGTTGATGAACTGATGAAGTACGAATAGAGTTCATAGTTTAGTTAATGGTAATGTACAAGTGCTAACATTTCAATTTTAACAATTGTACCAGATCTGTATAATATGTTAACATTAAGAGAAACTGAGTAAGGCTATTTGGGACTCTATTTGCAACTTTTCTGTAAATCTAAAATGATTCCAATATACAGAGTTTTTTTTAATACATAGTTATTTTGATGTAGTTACATTTGTTTATTTTTTTTCTTTTGTTTCCCTTGCCTGGGGAGATATATTTGATAAAATATTCTATGAGCAATGTCCAAGACTTTGCTGCCTATGTTTTCTTATGCAATTTTTGTGACTTTGGGTCTAACATTTAAGTCTTTGATTCATTTTGAATTTATTCTTGTGTGTTGTGTAAGAAGGTGGTCTAGTTTCATTTTCCCGCATGTATCTGTCCAACTTTCCCATTTGTTGACTAAACTACCATTTATTGGTAGTTTACACCAATTTATTGAACACCATTTATTGAATAAACTGTCTTTAGCCCATGGTATGTGCTTGCTTCTTCTGTTGAGTATTAATTAATTATAAAGTTATGGATTTATTTCTGGCCTCTCTATTCTGTTCTGTTGATCTATGTATCTGTTTTTATCCAGTACCATGCTGTTTTGATTACTATTGCCTTGTAGTATAGTTTGATATTAGGTAGTATGATTCCTCCAACTTTGTTGTTCTTTCTCAAGATAGCTGTTGCTATGCGGGGCTTTTTGTGGTTCCATATAAATTTTTGTAATATTAGTTCTAGTTCTGTGAAACACGTCATTGGAATCTTTTTTTAAAATATATTTTATTGATTATGCTATTACAGTTGTCCCATTTCCCCCTTCACTCCCCTCCACCCTGTACCCCCTCTCCCACCCACGTTCCCCCTCTTTAGTCCATGTCCATGTGTCATACTTATGAGTTCTTTAGCTTCTACATTTCCCATACTATTCTTGCCCTCCCCCGATCTATTTTCAACCTACATTCTATGCTACTTATTCTCTATACCTTTTCCCCCTCTCTCCTCCTCCCACCCCTACTGCTAGCTCCCCATGTGCCCTCCATTTCTGTGGTTCTGTTTCTATTCTAGTTGTTTGCTTAGTTTCTTTTGGTTTTGTCTTAGGTGTGGTTGTTAATAATTGTGAGTTTGCTGTCCTTTTACTATACATGTGTTTTCTTTATCTTCTTTTCTTAGATAAGTCCTTTTAGCATTTCATAAAGTAAGGGCTTGGTGATGATGAACTCCTTTAATTTGACCTTATCTGAAAAGCACTTTATCTTCCCTTCCATTCTAAATGAGAGCTTTGCTGGATAGAGCAATCTGGGATGTAGGTCCTTGTCTTTCATGACTTGGAATATTTCTTTCCAGCCCCTTCTTGCCTGTAAGATCTCTTTGGAGAAATCAGCTGACAGTCTGATGGGAACTCCTTTGTAGATTACTGTCCCCTTATCTCTTGCTGCTTCTAGGATTCTCTCCTTCGTTTTTACCTTGGCTAATGTAATTATGATGTGCCTTGGTGTGTTTCTTTTTGGGTCCAACTTCTTTGGGGCTCTCTGCGCTCCTTGGATTTCTTGGAAGACTATTTCCTTTGCCAGTTTGGGGAAGTTCTCCTTTATTATTTGTTCAAATAACTTTTCCACTTGTTGGCCCTCCCCTTCTGGTACCCCTATAATTCGGATGTTGGAACGTTTAAAGGTGTCCTCGATGGTCTTAAGCTTTTCTTCAATTTTTTGAATTCTTATTTCATCATGCTTTTCTGCTTGGTTGATTCTATCTTCCTTCTGGTCCACTGTGTTGTTTTGAGACTCAGATTCCTTCCTTTCACTATTGGCTCTCCTCCATATGTCTTCCTGCATCCCTTTTATGGTAATCTGCATTTTTTTCATGTAATTTGCATCCAAAATCAACCAGTTCTGTGAGCTTCCTGATCACCAGTGTTTTGAACTATGCATCTGATAGATTGGCTATTTCTTGGTCACTCAAAAGGATGAGTCCTGGGGGACTGATCTGTTCTGCTGGAAACATGTCTTATGTCTTTCCCTATCTCTCCTATTATTTTATTTATGTATTTATTTTTTCTCCGGTCTGGTCGCTCTTGTTACGGTGGGGGACGGAGCCTTAGGTGTTCACCAGGGCTGGGAGCCCCAGTCGCTAGATTGTGACATTATATGTGGGGGCAGGGGCGGGAGCGGGGACAGGAGGGATCAATGGCGACCATTCCGTTCTCCTGGAACCAGACACTTCCCTGGGCTTCTGGGCCGTGAGCTCTGCCCTGGTCCACAATTGCTGCCCCACTGATTCCCCCAGCCACTGCTTGCGTACTCAGGGATCACGGCTGCACCGCTGCGCTCCGGCGCCCGGATTGCTGTCGCGCCGATTTTGCGCCAAATTTCCCCCAACCTGCGCGCCCCTGCGACCCGCGCCAGCCCCGAGCCCGCTCGGCTTGTGGTCCCCTACCAGTCTGGATGTACGGGTCTACTTCAACTTCTTGGCTGTCCAACTTCCATTTAGATAAATCCTCTGACAGTTCTGATATTATGACTGCAAATCATTGTTGTAAATTATTGTTGTTCTGTTCTTGGTTGTGCGAGGAGATACGGTGCGTCCACCTATTCCTCCATCTTGCCGGAAGTCTACATCATTGGAATCTTGATAGGAATTGCATTGAATCTATAGATTGCTTTGGGTAATTTTGACATTTTAATGATGTTAATTCTTCCTACCTGTGAACATGTTATGTGCTCCCACTTATTTGTATCTTCTTCAGTTTCTTCCGTGTCATAATTTTCCAAGTAGAGGTCTTTTACATTTTTGGTTAGATTTATTCTTAGGTATTTTATTCTTTTTGTAGTAATCGTAAATGGGATTATTTTCTTAATGTCCCTTTCTGTTAGTATTTGCACGGCAAAGGAAATCATCAGCAAAATAAAAAGATAACCCACAGAATGGGAGAACATATTCACCAATACATCTGATAAGGGGTTAATATCCAAAATTTATAAAGAACTTACAAAACTCAACATCAAAAAACAAACAAACAACCCAATTAAATAATGGGCAAAGGACCCAAATAGACACTTGTCCAAAGAGGACATACAGATGGCCAACAGACATATGAAAAGATTCTCCAAATCACTAAGCATCAGAGGAATGCAAATTAAAACCATAATGAGATATCATCTCACACCTGTCAGAATGGCTGTCATCAATAAATCAACAAACAACAAGTGCTGGTGAGGATGTGGAGAAAGGGGAACTCTTTGGTACTCTTGGTGGAATGCAGATAGGTGCAGCCACTGTGGAAAGCTGTATGGAGTTACCTAAAAAAATTGAAAATGGATCTGCTTTTTGACCCAGCTATTGTACATCTGGGAATATATCCAAAGGAACTCAAAACTCTAATTTGAAAGGACATAAGAACCCCCATGCTCATTGCAGCATTATTTACAATCACCAAGATATGGAAGAGGCCCAAGTGTCCATCAATGGATGAGTGTATAATAGAACTATCAGACATTTATTTACATGGAATATTACTCAGCTGTAAAAAGAAGAAAAATTTACCCTTTGCAACAATATGGAGGGACTTAGAGAAGATTATGCTAAGTGAAATAAGCCAGTGAAAGAAAGACAAATACCATATGATTTCACTCATATGGTCAATCTAACAAACAAACTGAACTAACAAGGAAAATGGGGACAGACTCATAGATGGAGAGCAGATGACAGCTAGTGGCGGGGGAGGTTAGGGATAGAGGGATTGAGTACAAAGGAAAAAGGACTCATGGACATGGAGAACAGTGTGGTGATTGCTGCAGGGAGAGGAATATACGGGGGCTCAATGGTAATGAAAAAATATATAATAAAGATTAAATTTAAAAATAAAATAAAATACATAGTACAGAAAATTTAGAAAATTCAGACAAGTAGAAATATGAAGAGGTAATAACTCAAAGACAACTTGCCATAATTTTGTCATTTCCATTCTTTTTCTGTGAAAAGTTATTTTTGATTTATCCCACATATATCCTCAAACATATTTTCTACTTAATAGTTTATGGTGAGCATATTTGCATGTCAAGGATTAGTTTATCACATTTATCCTTTCAATATTCAAAGTGCTGAATATATTCTACAAAATGTTTATATCATATTGCATTGACCATATTTATCTTAAATAATTAGAATATTAAACAATTGTAGAATTTTTGTTATTTATTTTGTATTTTAATATAAAATTTTTCTTATTTAAGAATGTAATATTAGCCCTGGCTGGTGTAGCTCAGTGGATTGAGCACAGGCTGCGAACCAAAGTGTCGCAGGTTCGATTCCCAGTCAGGGTACATGCCTGGGTTGCAGGCCATGACCCCCAGCAACCACACATTGATGTTTCTCTCTCTCTCTCTCTCTCTATCTCCCTCTCTTCCCTCTCTAAAAGTAAATAAATAAAATCTTTAAAAAAAAGAATGTAATGTTAAAATATTTCAGGGACCAACCTTTTGTTTATAGTCATAATTATTATCTTAATAAATATTCTCATAAAATTATAAGTTGGGTTAACATGTAGGTTCATTTTGAAAGGAAAAAATGCATTCTTTCCCAGATCAAGTATCATTTTAATATAATTTTAAAATACTCTTTACTTTGACAAGCAAAAATTTGTATATCATGTTTATAACTTAAATTTCTTGAAAATATAGTGAGGTTAGGCATATGTTAGTATGTTTAATGTCCATTTGCTTTGTTCTTCTGAATTTTCTGGCTTAACCTTTTCACATTGAAATACTGAAATAGCTATCACATTGATTATTGATTTTTAAAGGTTAACATGATATATAGATATTATGTTATGTATAGTATCTATTATAAAGCATATATATCTATAGATCATGTGTTAGACTCTATATATCATGTTAGTTATTTGTCTAACACATATGTGACAAATATTTCCCACAAGATCTTATTTGCATTTTTATTTCTTTATGGTTGTTTTGACAAGTATAGGTTGCTTTTGTCTAAGCAAATTCATTTTCTTCTTTCTACCTTTATTGCGCTTTTAAAGATCCGAAGCCATATCAAACATATATTCACACACATATATGCATACACATGCTTTTTTTCTGTTTGCATTTTATGAGAATTTCTTTCCATGTCTCAGATTCTCCCATCTGGACCTCAGCCAAGTGTGTAAGTGATAGGGACCTCCCAAAGGGGAACAGCCCCCAAAAGATAACCCAGCATTCATCTGTAATATCACCATTTGAAAATATTAAGTTTTGTGTGTTTCTCAGCTTTTTATTATATTTCCACTGATATATCTGTTGAAGTAAATATTATAGGTTGATAAGCTTTAGTACCTTCTAGCACTACTTTCTATACTCCATTCTTGGTTGAAATCTAAGTCCCTACTACATTCTTTTTAAGATTCTCAGTGAGGATAAGAAGCATTTTATCAAATTTCAACAAAATCTAATGTAATTTTTATGAAAATTGAATTAAATGACTGTATCGATAAAAATAGTCTGGGTGTCTTTACAACTTGACTCTTCCTCTCTAAGACAAGAGAAATCTCCAACCCATTGTTTGTAAAATCTGTACTGATGTCCTCAGTAAAATTATATATTTTTCTTCATATAATTCCTAACCAACTTTAAAATATATTCTTATTGGTATGGATTTGAATTTTGCCCATTTTGTTCTTAACTACTTCTACTCTTGTCCTCACATAGTCTTCTCTCAACACAGCAGCAAGAATAATCTTTTGTAAAGAAAAATCAAATTACAGTACTAAGAGCAACTATGCTCAAACCTTACTACACATTACAGTCACTAGGAACATTTTAAAATACCAGTGTTCAGGTCTTACCCTGATACAGCCAAATCAGAATCTCTGAGCGTGGGCAAGGGCACCATTATTTTTAAAAGCTCCCCCACATTCTACCATGTACAGAGAACCACTATCCCCAAGTAGAAATCAAAGTCTTTTACCCAGAGATCTTCGTAAACTTTAACATGTGGAAGAATTGTCTGGGGACCTTGTTAAAGTGTAGATCGTGACTCAATAGGTCAAGTGGAGCCCTGAGATTTTACATTTCTGAGGAGCTCTTGGTGGAGGCTGATGGTGCTGCTCTGGACATACCCCCTTCCCCGGCCCCGCCCCTGCCTCCACTACTGCCCTACAGTGACACAGTCCCCTGTGGCCCAGATCCTTGCTCTGTCTCCCTTCCCCTGCTGCTCTCCTCTGTACCCAGTGTACTTCACAGCCTCTCATCAGCCCTCTAGCAAGCCAACCACAAACACACCTCTCTCCAGCTTTAGCATTTGCACTGCTTTTTCCCCCTTTCCCCACATTCCCTTTCTCTAGCTGCTGCCGGTCACCCAGCACCACTGAGAAAGTCAATGGATCCCAGGCTATTTCCACTCCTGCCATTAGTAATTGGTACACCAGTTATTCTTGGTGCTTAGTGTGCCTCTAATATATGTGTGTGTGTGTGCGTGTATACATATATGTGTGTGTATATATGTATACATATACATGTATATTAGTGAATTTCATCTGTTTTTCTCATCTATCTTACCTCTGCCAAAATGTAGTACCTGTGTTATAATGATTTTGGTAAAATAAACAGATCAAGTGGCATTACATTGTGTCTTCCTTAAGTTTTTAAAGAAGTCATAAGATTTTCTGGACCCAACACCCTCTGGACCATTTTCAATTTCTTCTGTAAATCAAAGTTCTTTTCCTCGCCTGCATGTGTAGTGACTGCATCTCCTTCTCAGATCGACAGAAGGCAGGTGGGTTGACAGAGCTGCCAAGTCCAAGTTCAGTGCCTAGCCAGCTCATGCACATGGCACCTCTGTTCCTATAAGCTTGTAAAGCACTTAGATTCTGGAAAGTTGGAACTAGAGTTCCTCACGACTCTGTCCTTTTGTAGATTCCACTCTCTGTGATGTCTTTTCTTCTTTGAGACTGCCTTTAACATTTGCTTTTATCTAATATTATATCCCCATAAACTTGGGATGACAAAAAAATATCGAGATTTACTGATATTTCCATATTCTACTAAGGTGCTGTCTTATTTAGTAGCATCTGCTTGATATACATGCTAAAGTGTGTATCCCAAAGGCTTATTGTGGGGTTTTTTTTTTGTGGTTTTCTGAAAATGTTCTGCTTTAAGTTTATTTTACCATAACTAAATTTTCTAGCACTGCCAATCATATTCTTACTTTATATGTTCAGTTGTACTAGTATCATACTTTAATTGTCTAGCAAATTTGAAATGCCATACACAGGAAGAAGCTCATAATGAATTAAAAACTTAAATGTTATACTCAAAACCATAATCATCCTAGAAGAAAACATAGCCAGTAAAATCTCAGACTTTTTTCTCATAGCAATATTTTTTTCTGATATATCTCCTTGAGCAAGGGAAACAACAACAAAAACCATGAACAAATGAAACTACAACAAACTAAAAATGTTTTGCATAGCAAAGGAAACCATTAACAAAATGAAAAAACAATTTATTGAATGGGAGAACACATTTGCCAATTATACATCTGATAAAGTGTTAATATCCAAAATTTATAAAGGCCTATTTTGTTTTAAACAATGATATTAGGGAAACAAAGAATCAATAGGGTTCAATAGATTTGCTTTACAGTACATCTCCTCTGTGAATTTAACCATAAGCATAAATATTTGCAGTTGCTATATAACCTTGAACACAGAGAAAACAATTAACTGTCACTTCAGTCTGACAGGGAAAACAAAAATCACCAGCAGGTTAACCTAACACTCACTGCTGCTCCTTTCTCTTACTTGACTGAGAGGTCTGCTTCTCATAAGCCACACATCTGGGTTGTGAGCAGCAAATTCAACAGAGACAGGTTTCATGTAAGTTTCACCATAGTGCTCCTCTCCAAGCCCATGGCATAAAAGAATTTAGACTTTCTCTCTCAAGATTCACACTGCCCAACCCTCTCCCCTGGGCCAACCAGCCAGGTACTTTCTTTCTCCATCAAAAGATCTGTAAACATTGAGTCATCTGTATGGCTAACTTTCCTTACATGTTGTTTTATTTTTTTTAACCAGGAAAAAGTAAAACCACAATTTAAACCAGTAGTGGCAGCCCAGAATTAATGAAAAACTAGAGAAGAAAAAAATAGGATATGAGAAAATCTGCCGAGACAAATGGCCCCACACAGAGTAGAGCTGAAGGGCAAAGATGTTACCAGAAATTACAAACAGAGGTAAGGACCATTTTACAAAGAATCTTATGAAACACCTTATAATTCATTTCAATTGCCTCTAATTTTAGATAAATAGCCAATATGCGATCCATGGCATTTTGGTCAGAACATTGCATGGGAATTAAGTCCAACGAATCTGGACCTGTTCCATCCTTGATTCAGGAAATGATTGAAGATATGGACACCACCCCCACACATTTGATTACATAACTGCCATCATAATATAACATCTCATGCCAAATTAATAAAAGCATGTATTCTGGTCCACTAAGTTTTCGGAAAACAGGTATGTGTGATAGGTGTTGCAGGGACCTGTGGCTCAAGATAAGAAGAGACAGTAGTAAAGCAAATGTTTCCACCAACTGGCACTAAGAGACCAGTGTCTGATTTGTAACCTGCTCCTCTAACACCTTCAAAGATGGAGAGTTACTCAGCCCGTTGCCATTCCACAAGACCTTCTCAGGATTAAAACATTAGGTCACATCTCATGACATTGTTTTTGAACAGCAAATATTTTTGGTTTTCAAATGATAATTCCCAAGAGTCAACCTAGTAAATTGGGAAGAGGAGGTGAAAGTTGGATCAGTATGTTTTTTGAGGTCATCACTTCCTATTGCCACCCCAGTGAACCATATAGAACATCAAGGCAGTTTGGGCTGGTCGGGACGGGTCAGCACCCTGGCACCTCCTGCAAGGGAAGAAAAAAGAGAGGGAGAACCCAACCAGCTGATAGGGAGGGCATTAGAGCCAGTTCCAAAAGGAAAAGTGTGTGACAGGAAAAGAAAGTCTTGTGTGGCCATGGCTATGGGGGAGTTGAGAAATTGATACACCTGGGTTAACCCTAAGTCTGCAGTAAGGGTCTTTGCTTTGTGTTTTTCAGTGTGTGCTCACCGCCCCACTCAGAGCCTGTCTGCCCATCTTGTTACAGCAGCCTGGAGAAAATCTTATGCTCTCTGGAATCTTTCACCTATTAGTCCTAGCTATTCATTAGCTGCAGTCAGGTCAAATCAATAAAGTCTTACAATTTCTAAATGTATATTTGCCATGTAGATAAATTTGCATTTTAATAAACAACTATTCCTCCACCCAAAATAGGAATTTCTAATCACTAAATTTCAAGGATTTGCGTAGATTTGGGGGAAAATTAGCCTTTTAAAAAGAGGTCAGCATTCCATATGATCACACTTATATGTGGAATAGAAAAATAAACAAATAAGCTCATAGATAGAATATTTAATGGTTGCCAGACGAGAAGAGGGTTAGGGGGACAGGTTAAAAAGGGGAAGGGATGAAGAAGCACAGACTGGTAGTTACAGAGTCATCACAGGGATGTAAAACGCAGCACAGGGAGTACAGCCAATTACACTGTGATAACCATGTATGGTATCATGGGTACTAGATTAATTGGGGTGATCACTTCATAAGACACATAAAAGTCTAATCACCACATTGTACATCTGAAACTAATATAATATTGTATGTCAGTGGTAGTTTAACATAAAAATGTATTTTCAAAAGAGATTGGCAAACTTTTCTACAAAGGGCCAAATAGTAAATAATTTAGGCTTCATAGTTTATTGTGGTCTCTATTGCAGCTACTGCACTCTTCATTGTCACTGGACAGGGCCAGAAACAATGTGTGAATATGTGAGTGTGGCTGTGTTGCAGAAAACTTTTATTTGTGGACACTGAATTTAAATTTTACATAATATGTGCATGTCACAAAAGATTATTCTGCTTCTTAAAACCATTTAAAAATGTAAAAATCATTCTGACTTCATGTGGCCATACATAACCATGTGGCGGGCAGGGTTTGCTCAACAGACTGTGACGTGCCAACCTGTGCTCTAGGACTCACAGGTGTTGCATTTACAGCTGCACACCCAGCCAAACGAGGTCTCCTCATGTAACTTTCAGCACAAGCTGGAAATGGGTGTGGGGGGTGGTGAGAACAGAGAAAGAAAGGAAGAAAGAACAGAGAGAAGGGAAAAGAGAGAGGAGGAAAAAGAGAAAGGGAAGAAGAAAGAAAGGAGGGAGGGAGGGAAGAAGGGAGGGAGGAGAGAAGAGAGGAAGTAGAGGAAAAGGAAGAGAGGGGAAAGAGAAGAGAATGGAAGGTAAGGGAAGAGGAAAAACTCCAGACAGCAAAGAATGTGTTCACATTTCTCCTCAGCCAAGAAATAATCTTGGCTATGGGAACTTGTTCTAGTTTGGATCACTAGTTGCACTTCTTTGATAATCTGGTAGATGAATCTAATCTACTCCTCTTTTCCAGCCTTTGTGTCTAAAACTTGCACTATGTTTGCAATTCCAATTGAAATGTTCACTGCCCGCTGAGAGCTGCTGGCCTCCTGCAAGGTGAAGTGATCTGACCTGACATCGCATCGCCTAACAATGGGGTTCAAGGGTCAGTTCTGCTGATTCCTAGCTGGATTATCTTGCATAAGGTAATTAAGCTTTTGTCATCTTTAAAATGGGGTGGTGATGCTCAAAACAATTTATCTAGCTATACAAGGGTGAACCTGGTGAATCTTACTTAGCCTTGTTAATCTTCTAAGTTATGAACTGTACCAAAATTTAAATGAGTGAATTATACAAAAATTTCTAAAAGAGTACAGTTACTGAATGCATGTGCACATCATTATTGTACTGTTGAAGGTACAGATAAATGTCCGATACTTTACAACAAAGGGTATAATAGAAGTAAAATTCCTGTAACCAGAAAGTTAGAGTACTGAATATTTTCAGGTTGACTGTTGCCAAGCTAGCTGATAAGCAGGTGAAACTTCTACTTTTTAAAACAGTACTAATGTTGTTAATGGTGTTTCCAAAGATGGAAAAGTAAATTACACAGAGCCATATTGGTGGGTCATTTCATGAGACATGCAGAGGAGGGAGGAAATATCAATGCCTGCCAATTGCTTTGGATTTTTATCAAAATTGGCAACAAATTCTTATTTGGAAAGAAAGAAGAAATAACATCAAGTTAACTTAGTGGTTTTAAATAAAATAAGAGCAAAGAAAATGTTTATTTTTCTGAAAGCTTAATAACTAATTTGGCTCCTGGTTTGTATTAGGGAAAAAGTACTAGTTAAACACGAGGTAGTTCAGATTTGTGAGTCACAGGACGTTATGTAGTGCTGGAAAATGGACCTTTCTGCTCTGCCGGGCAGTGACGGCATTTTACAGAGACACATATGTGTGCTTTGCCATGCAGAAGAGAGCTCAAATGCTCCCATCATAACTTTGAGGAGTTTTGAGATTTTAGTTCTTCTGCTCTGTTTTTTCTTTATTCTTACAGCAAATGTAACTTTTATAGG
The DNA here is from genome assembly GCF_004126475.2 of Phyllostomus discolor. Taxonomy (NCBI): domain Eukaryota; kingdom Metazoa; phylum Chordata; class Mammalia; order Chiroptera; family Phyllostomidae; genus Phyllostomus; species Phyllostomus discolor. The sequence goes on along the minus strand of NC_040910.2, from coordinate 53,224,244 downwards.
ATAAAAAAAATGAACTTTATGGAAAAGCCAGTTTACTTAGTTACCAAAATTTGTAGCTTCTTCCCAGAGCCATGTCCAATGGTCAGTGGTGGAGCCAAGACCTTTAACAACTTGCAACACAGCTCAGACACAAGCACCTCAGTTCAAAGGATGGTAATGGTTAAGCATATCATTTGGGAAAGAAAGCAGTAACTTTTTTACTAAAAGTTATAAAACCAAATAAAACATCTAGTAAAAAATACTATACAGTGGCTCTAATTTTTTAGCATACATACTATATTCCTGAAAGAATAAAAGCACATTTACTCAGCACTACAACTTAATATCAAAAACAATAAAAATGTGCCCTGGCCAGGTGACTCAGTTGATTGGAGCATTGTCCTGTGTGCCAAAAGGTTGTGGGTTTGATTCCAGTCAGGGTTCACACCTAGGTTGTGAATTCAATCCCCGGTCAGGGCATGTACAAGAGGCGACCATGGATGTTTCTCCCTCACATTGATGTTTTTCCCTCTAAAAAAAATCAATGAACATCCTTGGGTGAGGATTTAAAAAATAAATAAAAATGTGAGTGGTTAGACCTATCTGACCACAACTTCCATTTTTACCTATGGCACGTAAAGAGCTGGGAAGTTGTGGCTCCTATTCTTATAAAAAATTAAAAGGTGAACAAACTGAAAATGAGTGTTTTTTCTTTGATGCATAAGACAAGTTTTATGGAAGGCTGCTGCCGTAAAATCTGAAGATACAGACAACTGCAGAAAATTCTGTCTGATATCTGCCTACCTTGAGCAGAAGCCTCTGGAGGCAGAAACTCATAGGAACATTTAAATGACAACTTTGATGACTTCCTGGAAGCTGAATGTAGGCTAGCATGCAACACAGAAACTCTTGGAAGCCACGGTCTTATGGAGTTGCCACACTTTCCTGGGCTTTATTTTCAGGAAACACACAAGGTTCTCATTGTGAACATCCAAAAAAGACAGCTCTGTTGTGGGTCAGGAAAGAATTATATTGTGAAATATACCCAGGACCTGCTCTCTAGAATAAAAGACTTTACCAGAGTCTTATCCCAGGGCAACCAGGGCAGATCCGTTGGGCTGGGGAGGGGGGCCGGCAGGTTCTAAGACAATTTTCCCAAATTGCTCAGAAATAGAAAGTGATCTCGTGCATCCAGGCACAGGGCCAGGTGGAGAGGGTGGACTGCAGTCCAGAGTACAGACAGCCCAGAGTACAGAGAGTTCACATACATGCCTTTGCCCTCCCCCTGCCCGATTAAGTGTCCCTTACAATGAACACTTTGCATTAGTGTGCTGCATTTGTTACAACTGATGAACCAATGTTGTTACCTTGTTATCAGCTGAAGCCCATAGTTTACATCAGGGTTCACTCTTTGTGTTGTGTAGTTCTGTGAGCTTTGACAAATACATGAGTTGCATATCCACAATCACATTATCATACAGAGTAGTGTCAAAGCCCCCAAAATCCCCTGTGCACACCTGCTCTTCCCTCCCTCTCTCCTCTTGAGCCTCTGGAAGCCACTGATGGCTTTCCTGCTGCTTTGTCTGATATTAACATATCTACTCTTGATCTCCTTTGATTACTGTTAGCATGGTATATCTTTCTCCATCCCTTTAGTTTTCAGATAATTATATCTTTAAAATAGGTTTGTTGTATACAACACACACTTGGGTTTTTCATTCCTTATGACAATCTCTGTCCTTTATACATATAAAACTGTGACACTTAAAGTGATTTTTTATATATTTGGATAATATCTCTTATTTGTTACTGTTTTCTGTTCATTGTCTTTTTAAAATAATTATTTGCTTAGTTTTACAGAGGGGAAAGGAAGGGAGAAAGACAGGGAAAGAAACATCAATATGAAAAAGAAACATGGATTGGTTGCCTCTTGGACACATCCTGAGTGGGGCCTTTCCCTTTTCGGGATGACACCCATCCCACTGAGCCACACCAGTGAGGGCTATTGTCTTTTTTTTTTTTTTTGTCTTTCTCTCTCTTTTGCTTTCTGTTTTTAGTTGTACATTACAAAATGGCTCCATTTTGTGTCCTATCTTAGCATATCAATTATATACTTTTTAAAAATGTTTGAGTAGTTACCCTTGAGTTTGCAATATATGTTTACAACTGATTCAGGTCTACTTTTAAATAACATTGTACTCATAGTGGACTGTACAAATACCTTGTAACAGTATTTCCACTTCCTCCTTCCCATCTCTTACAACACTACTGTCATTCATATTACTTTTCCAAAACATAAGTTAAAACCTGTAAGGAATGTTATTTTGAGCAAACTGTTATCTGTTGGATCAATTAAAAAATAAGTACAATAAAAACATTTCATTTGACCTTCATTTACTTCTTCTCTGATGCTCTTTATTTTTGTGGTTTGGGATTCTAAGCTGTATTATTTTCCTTTTCTCTGAAGAAAACTTTTAAAAATTCCTGCCAGACAGGTCTACTTATGTGTTATTTTCTCAAACTTTATCTGAGACAGTACTTGTTCCCCCATTTTTTTGAAAGGTAATTTCACAGAACACAGTTTTCTAGGTGGGTGGGTTATTTTCTTTCAACACCAGAAACATTTTACTCCACTATTTTTTTGCCTGCATGGCTTCTGAGCAGCAATCCAATGTAATTCTTACCCTCATACCTCTGTAGGTGAGGCTTCTTTCCAAATTTTCCCTGTGTCTTTGACTTTCTGCATTGTGAATATGATACACCTAGGTGCAGTGTGCCTGCCATGTGCACGAATCTTTCTTTTTCAATTAGAGAAAAGGTGGTCCTTTAACAAAGGCTGATGAGAACAATTGGACATCCATATGCAAAATTTTTTAAAAATTATAGACAAAAATCTTACTTTTCACAAAAATTAACTCAAACGGGTCACAGACCTAAGTGTAAAATTCAAAACTATAAACCTTCTAGAAATAAACATAGAAGAAAATGGAAGTGGCCCTGAGTTTGGTGACTTTTTTAGGTGTAATAAAAGAAAACAGGATTCATAAAAGAAAAATTAATTACTTTATTAAAATTAAAATTATCTGTTGTATGAAATATAATGTTAACAGAATGAAAATGCAAACCAACAATGGAGAAAAATATTTTCAAAAAAATATATACAATAAAGTAGTTGCAGCTAAAATACACAAGAAAAAAAAATCAACCATGAGAAAATAAAAAAAAACAATTAAAAGATGAACAAAAGATCTGAACAGTCACTTCACCAAATAAAATACACAGATGTGTATTAAAGATGTGGAATATCATTTTCCATTAGGAAATACAAATTAAAACAACACATCTATTAGAATGGCTAAACTTGTAAAATAATAAAAATACCAATTTCTGGCAAAATGTGGAGCAACAGGAACTCTCATTCACTGCTGGTGGTCATGCAAAATGGTACAGCCAATTTGGAAGTCAGTTTGGTAGTTTTTTTACAAAGCAAAACAGTCTAACCATATAATCCAGGAATTGCACTTAAAGATATTTACCCAACTGATTAAAAAAAAAACATGCCCACACACAAACCTCCACATGAATATTTACAGCAGCTTTATTCATAATTTCCCTAAATTAATAGCAACTAATGTGCTATTTAGTAGGTGAATGGATAAACTGTAGTAAACCCTCAAGGTCTGTCCAGAAGTTATCCAGCCATATAATATGAAAAATAGGGATATTTATTGAAGAAGATACAAGAAATATTGTACATAGGACAATGATGCCTCTGTCCCTTTAAAAGTAGGCACCTTGGGACCTCACACAGTTCTCCCCATCACTATCAACTTACCATGTTTATTTTCTGATTCTCATCAATGGTCTGAAATCTCTTCCCTTTCCAAGGCAATTTTAGTTTTGGGAAAAGCCAGAAGTTGCAGGGCACCAAATCTGGACTATAGGAGGACTGAGTCACCTGAGTTACCTGAATTTTCATCAAAAAACTGTGCACAAGACATGATGTATGAGTGAGCATGTTGTTGTGATGAAGCTGCCTATCACCAGTTTCCCAGTGCTATGCCTTTCTGAATCATCTGTATTGTTTCCACAAGGAATGTTCAAGCTTCATGCAAAATCTGATGCAGATTCGTAGCTCTATTTGTTCAGTTATTTTGGATGCAGTGGCCATACAGTACACATTCTCACTCAACAGTGTCTACCACCCCCACTGACTAGTATAGTGAAATCATCATTATTCACATATGTGCATTCCAATCCACTCTCCTTGGCTGCCAGGTTATATCCATGTTGCACGCACAAACCATTCTTGTTATATTACCAATGGCTGGACTTTTTCTGGAGAGACCTTGTCATATACAATGGAATACTATTCAGTGATAAAAAATGAACTATGTGTTTTAAAGCATAGGTTTTATTATTATTCAGGTATGGCAAGGCCAACAGATTAGTAGACAATTGCTATTGAATAGATAACTTGTTAAACAGATCTCAAGAGATGGGTCATGGCCCACCATGGGGTGGAGTGGTTCACAGAAAAGCACCAGGGTTGATCAGGAGCCAGAGAGAGTGAGGGGACCATGTGGACAAGAACCATTATTGTAGTTTTCCAAGGAAGGATGAACAAAGCAAGGAAAACAGGCTAAGTCAGTTTAGGATTCGCTAGTTTGAGTAATTCTGGGTGTCAGGGTGTCTCTAGTTGCCTGGAGCCTGGCCTAAGAGATTGGGACAAGGAGAGATAGGTCTGAACTGTGAGAGGTCATCAAGGAAGGCAGTTAGGAGTATGGACTCTGCATTAGCGCCTTTGCATATGCAAGGTGTGTTCATAGGTGAACTTCCAGCAATTTCAGGTCTGTTAGGAATCACCTAACCCTGCAGAGACCATCCCTCCATATCAGCAAGGCCTCATGGTGTCAAAGCATCAAATACAGAAACTAAGAAGTGTGGCTGTTACACTAGGAAAACTGTGAAATCATGGATGATTCCTAAATTCTTATGCTGTATGTAAGAAATCAGCCTAAAAAGACTGTAGTGTTTGACTTTTATGACATTATGAGATAGGCAAACTACAGACATGATTAACACATCTGAGGTTGCCAGAAGTTCATGAATAGGTGAAGCACAGAATTTTTTCAAGTCAATGAAACCATTCTATCTGATACCACAATTATGGCTAAACAACACTACACATTTTGTCAAAATCCAATGAACTTTATAGCCCAAAGAGTAAACCTTAACGCATGTACACATTTTAATATTTCAGATGTTGAAGAATCCTGGGATGGAATGCAGACTGTGACAAGAGAATCTAACTGTATTACAAATGTGTAAAATAAGTTCATTGAAGAAACTGGGAGGAAGTGTTAACCTACATAACCATAACACTAAAGTGAATAAAGTGTCCATAAGCACTGCACTTCACTTAGTAAAATTGTATCCCATGGAAATACATGTGTGGTTCACAATTCTGAAACCACTATGCGTGTATTATTCTGCTCAGGCTGCCGTAACAAAATACCAATAACAAAATATACCCAATAACAAAATATTGGGTGGCTTACACAAGAGCAAGTTATTTTTTCACACTTCTGGAGACTAGGTCAAAGATCAAGATGTCCTCAGTGTTGGTGCCTGGTGAGGTCTCTCTGTTCACCATCTCCTTGGGTCCTCACATGGCTTTTTCTCTGTGTGTGCAAAGAGAGAGAGAGAGACAGTCCTATTGGATCAGGATACAACCTTATGACTTCATTTAACCTTAATTATGTTCTTAAAGTCTTTATCTTCATATACAGTCACATTAGGAGTTAGGGCTTCTGTATATAAATTTTGAGGGGACAAAAACATTCAGTCCATAACACATGCAAGCTGGAATGAAATAATTAGGTAAATGCACAGTAGATGATGGAAGTCAGCTTTCTCATATTTGGAGTGGCAGTTTAAGGAAAAGAAAAAGAAATAGGGTAAAATTATCTATTGATAATGGACTAGAGTTCATTAGTATAAGCTCATATCTAGCTTAATATAGCTTTAGATGGTTACATATAGAAATACATACATACATATCCAGTTTAGTATATAAACATATATTTTCATGCTCTGTCAGCCATGAGGATCTAGAAACAATGACACCAAGAAACAAATAAGCGTTGAGCACACCTAACACCCAGACCTTGCTGTCTAATACCATCCTCCAAGCAAAGAAACCAAAGATCCTTGGAGAAATATCTAATCCCTGGACGAAGACATGAAATGTACAAGATGAGCCTGTAGTGACAGCAAGTAAGGAAATACTTTGCATCAAAAGAACACAGAGAACAACTGAAATGGCCCAAGATGGAGCAGTGTCAGAAATAAAATACAGTATTAGATTAAAACCCAAAGTACAAAATAAATAATCATGAGCATTTGTTTCAATAAAATATTGAATAAATAATAACGAGGGAGAAAAGAGAAGTCGCTCATTTAGAAGAATTCCAAATAATTCATGTAGGTACTACACCCTCAACTGGGGAGCATAAGTCTCCAGACCTGAAGTAGGGGCTCTGCATACTGACCTCCATCACAAGAGTGCAGAGCGGAACGAGGGTAAAAGAGTAACTTTATAGTGGAGAACCCTGAAAAACACTACCTGAGCCAGGTGATCAAGGTTGAGGTTGATAGTGATGTGTTACGTGGATGGTATGGACCCTTGAGAAGATACAATGAGAATGGCATTTTACCTCTACGGTCTTTCTTCCCAAAACACATCACCCAAAATACTCAAGAGAAAGATATCAGATAAATGCCAATTGAAGAACATTATACCAAATACCTGAGCAGTACACCTCAAAATATTTAAGGTTATCAAAACCAAACTCTGAGAAACTGTTCCAGCCAAGAGGAGCCTAAGGGGGCATGACAACTAAATGTAATGTGGTTTCCTGGATGGGATCTTAGAATGAAAACAAACAAACAAACAAAAGGCATTAGGTTAAAAAACAAAGGTCCTGGCTTGGTGGCTCAGTTGGTTGTAGCATCATCCCGTACACAAAAATATTGTGAGTTTGATACCTGGTCAGGGTACACACATCAGTTGCAGGTTCAGTCCCCAGATGTGGTATGTGCAGGAGGCAACTGATTAATGTTTCTCTCTCACATCTTTCCCTCTCTCTTTCTCTCTCTCTCTCCCTTCCTAAAATCAATAAGCATATCAAAACAATAAGGAAGTATAAAAAGGAAGAACAGTAGTTGATCATCAATATTGGTTCACTAATTGTGACAAATATACCATACTAGTAAAAGATATTAATAATAGGGAAAACTGCATGTAGGGTATAAACGGTACTACCTTTACATCTTTTCTGTAAAAATAAACTTTTGTTCTAAAAATAAAGGCTATCTGAAATCTTAAAAAATGCTCTAAGGAAAATTTTAAAAACGGAAAATAATAAAATAACAACTCTCACAGTGATCAGAAAAAACAATGTGAGCATGTTATTAGCCAGGGAACATCTAACTAGCTATTTTTCTGAAGGCTTCATAGGTTTCTAAAACCTGCTGAATTTTTGAAACTCTAGTTTTGTCCTTCAGCCTAAGCTCAGAATTTTTTATTTGTTGTCATACTGAGTGGGGCACAGAATAAGAAAAGGCTGTGCGGCATGTCCAAGGCTGTCCAGATGGCGGCTCCGTCCACCAGGCTGTATGACCTAGGAGCTGCCCTGCTGCCCGAAACACCGGAGGCAGATAGGCACACTGCAAGGAGTCTTTGGCAGGAAACTCTAGGAGAATTACAGTGCAGGTCTTCAGGGTTTGGGAGCAAAACTATACTTTTTTTTTTCCTTAAGATACATATTCTGGCTCACTACTGAGCCCTAGTAGAGACAGAGTACTTAATCATAGGCCATTAAGCTATCGTGTGACTTGAGCTGCCCATCATCTATCTGAGTTGTCTGATCTATGAAACCAATGTGATAGGTTTTCACAGTAGCATTCCATAATCAAATGAAAGCAATCTATCTAAGGAGATCCTGACAAAGTAAGAAGACATAGCCAGAAGTATTTGATTCATAGATGGTGACTGATGGTTTAGCTGGACCATCAGGCACTTTGAAAGGAAAAGATTAGAAAAGTTTCCATAGGAGATCTTGGAAAGAGGTATGTAGGAAGAACATCCCAAATGATCAGAACGTAGAGATTTTGTGTCCCATATAAATGCTCACCAAAAAATACCCTTGGCAGAAGAGGGCCTTATTAATCAGATAGCTAAAGCTCTCCTTTCACGGACATCAATTAGCCTCTTTTGCTAACCACCATGCTCCTTGCCCAGTGACTGATATGGTGATCATGGTAGCATGATTTTGACCGTGTTTATACTTAGCAACATTGGTTTCCACTCACTATGATGTGTCAATTTATTTTATGTGTCAACTTGACTGGATCATGAAGGGTCCAGACACTAGGCTAAACATTATTTCTGGGTTTGTTCATGAGGATGTTTCTGAATGAAATTAGCATCTAACTTGGTGAACCAGTGTGGGTGGGCCTCATTCAATTCTTTGAGGCACAACTAAAACAAAGAGGTAGAGGAAGGAAGAACTCAGACCCTGCTGCCCAATTGCAAGGGCTGGGACCTCAACCTCCTCCTGTCCTTTTTTGCTCCTGGCAATTGATTTTAATTGTCTACATTTATGAACATAAAGTATTGGTTTTCTGGACCCCTAACTTGCAGATGGTAGGCAGTGGAACTTCTCAGTCTCCAAAATTACATTACTAATTCCTTATAATAATATCTTCCTAGATAGATATCCCATTGGTTCTGTTTCTCTGGAGAACTCTGACTAATACACTCACTACGGCAGATCTGGTGACAGTGCACAACCTGCCAACAGCAGAGACCAACAATATCCTTCAGTATTGCATTCCCAGAAAGGATTAGCCAACTCCCTGGTTGCCAGTTCCCAGGGTGATTATGTTGGACCTCTTCCATCATAGGAGAGTAGAACTTTGTTCTCACCAGAAAGTAGACACTTATTCTGGAGATGGATTTGCCTTCCTGCCTGCAACACTTCTGCCAAAACCACCATCCACAAACTTATAAAACACTTTACTCACAGTCATAATATTCTAGATAGCATAGCTTTTGACCAAAGAAGTAATTTTATAGTCAGTGACGTGGGGCAATAGGCCCATAGACATAGAATTCACTAGACTGACAATATTTCCATCACCCTGAAAGTCTGATAGAATGGTAGCATGGCTTTTTGGATTCTCATGTATGATGCCAGCTGGGTGGCAACACCTTATAGGGCTGGGTAATGTCACTAAGATAATGATCTATACTCTAAATCAGTGGCCAACATACAGTGCTATTTCTCCTGTTGCCCATATTCATGGAAGTGGAAACCAAGAAGTAGAAAGAGCATGGCTTCTTAAACTATTAATTCTAAAGATCTACCTACTCTGGACCCAAATAAGAGCTGCTTGCAATCCTTATGACTGAGTTCCTCTGGGCAAGAGGTCTTCATCACCGAAGAAGGAGGGCTTCTACCAGGACACAGTAAGAGTTCTACTGAACAGGAAGTTGAAGCTACCACCTGGCCACTTTGGGCTTGTCATTCCAGTAGACAAATAGATGAAGAAGAGGCTACTATTTTGGCTGGGATCATTAAGTTTAACTCAAGAAGAAATTGAGTTGCAAAAATATAACAAAAATATTGAGGGGTATGGCTGTAAAGTAGGAGATCCCCTGGATGACTTGATACATGCTCTTATATGTTATGATTAAAACCAATGAGAACTACAGCAATATAGTAGAAGCAAGACTTCTTTGCCCAGACACTTTAACAGTAAAGGCTAGGGTCACCCTACCAGACAGGAACTATAACCAACCGAGTTGATTACTGATGGCAGAATGACTAGTGGGAAAAAAATATGAATACCCGCAATAACTGCAAGATCCATTGCTGAAATGAGGACTGTAACAATTATAATATATCCTTCTTGTTTCGGTGTTAATATAAATGTGTATGTATTAACTGAGTTTTTAATTCTCCCCCTTTTTTCCTATACCTAACATATGTAAATATTAGTTAATTATATATCAGGATGAAAACTTTAGGGTATCAAAGTGGAGCGTAAAATTTAGAAATAAGGAGTATCAAAGATAAATAAAAAGAGTTTGCATGCCCTCTCGGGGACAGGGTCAGTGTGTTTTCAGTTGTACATGAGATAGCTGCATCATGTTTGGTGTCAGTATGATTTTGCTACTGATTTAGTTTTCAAGATTTTATCTTATTTATTTTTAGAGAGGAAAGGGGAAGGGAGGGAGAAAGAGAGGAGAGAAACATCTATCAGTTGCCTCTTGCACAATCCCAACTGAGGCATGTGTCTCAACAGGAATGAACCAGTGACATTTCAGTTTGTGGGACAATGCCCGACCAGTGAGCCGTACCAGTCAAGGCACAACTGTCTTTATTTCAAAGCTCAACATGGTTAAAAGAAGTGTGTATAGGAACCAACTTGACAAGTGGCATAGAGTGGTGGCTTTGCATTGTATCAATTTAGCTGAACTAGAACATTTTCCAGAAACTTTTCCTATGTGTCTCTGGATAATGGTTGGCTAATATTTGCACAAGGTTTGGAAAGTGGAAGTGGAGCCACAGTTATTTTGTTACTCTCTGATAGTCATTGAGAGGTCTGGTGCTGCTGAAACTCACATACATTTTCAGTGTATACATTGACAATGATTAGTGACATTGTCACTGATCAACTTATTGGCATGGGCAGCACTGGAACCCACAGCAACTCTTGATCCTGTCAGACCTTCTCCTTCCATTGCTCTGAGTCTTGCAGCAAGAACATGCACAGCCCATGGCAACAGGTACCGGGTTCTCCACCAGGTCACCCATGGGAAAATCTAAGTTTCAGATTGTTCTAATGGGTTTATCCTTTCTGGTTCCAGTTTTCCTTGTTTCTCTGTACATGTCTAACTGTTTTTCTCTCTTCTCAGTCTCGTTGACCCATAATGGTTTCAAGGTCAACCCAGAGTCAAAGACACCAGCATTACATAGATTCCTCCACCAGCTCCCACCGTTGCATAAGATATAAATCTTATAAATTTCCTATACTTTATCACTCACAGTTCTACCTCTCTGAATGAGTCTTAACTTACACATCATGTCTTACTCTTTAGTCTGAAAGGAAGAAGATAATAAATACCAAAAAAAGAGAGAAAAATCATGTATAGAATGAACATGAATTTAAAAATTATAAAATGACATTTGTCTTCCCTTTTTATAGTCTAGAAATAAAATTTTAATCACTTTTTTTCTTAATACAGCTTTTGTTAAAACCACATGGCATGCTGGGAGCTTCCAGCCAAAAGGAGAGAGCAAGCTGGCACTAGTTTTAGGTGAAACCAGGACACATTTACTAGGAAGGGAGGATTGTCCCCATGCAGAAAATGATCATCAGTCCCCATCAACCAAATGTGAATCTTATCTGGAGTAAGAATCTATTGGGCTCATGGAAAGGATTGGTCCAAGATTAGGCAACAAGGGATGCTGGTCACCTGACAACATTGGTAACATCAGCAGATGCTTTAATTATACATTAAGGAGGTCCATCTGGCTTTGAAATGGAAAAACATCAACCACTTTTGTGCCTCTCAGTTGCAAGACTTCAATAATGGTCATATCTTATTTATCTTTTTATTCAAGAGACTAGTGCTGTGCAGACATTGTAGTAGATAGTTAGCCAAATTGTTGAATGAAAAAATAAATGAATAATCTCCACCAGCCAGGGTGGGTACCAGCAGAAATTGACAGTGTCAAAAGTTGTCGGCAAAAATACCTGTATTGAGTACAGTGCATTGTGTCAATGTATTTTAAAATAATGTGAATATCACCTTCTCTCTCCCCATAGATATTTTCCATAATATATATTTACATATAAAAATTATATTTATAACTTTTTACATAGAACTTTTATATTTATGAGACTATAAACATCAATAAGATCTTTTAGCTCTAGATATCTCTCGTATAAATGTGTGTGTATATATATATGTACATATATATACACCACACATTTATATATAGATAGTATGGACTATCTACGTATTTATAGAGACAGATAGATAAAGATAGATCCCAGATCATAAATGTTTGAGCTAGAAGAGAACTCACTGCTATTAGTAATTTAACCCTCTCTGGAAGATAAAGGAGTTTTACATTTCAGAAGAATATTTTCTCAGTAAATTCAGTCTAAGCAAAAATTAGAAAAATACAATGAAGGTTAAAGAGAATAGGATAATAAATATGAGAAAAATTAGATCTTTGGTGGACTTTTTTTTTTTCTTTTTTGTCATGAGCACTAAAAGTCAACTCCCTTCTGGCTATCTAAGGCTCCTCTTTTGCAGGTCCAGCCCTGCTCAGTTTCTAAACCCACCTCAAACCAGGAAAAAAAATACATCAATAGTAGCCACTGAAATGGGTCTTACTCTTATAAAATGTTACCTAGTGTGTCTGGTGAGTTCTGTTCCTATTTGTGTATTCTTTCCTTCCCAGTCTCACTGTATAGACACAAATGGCCATCCCCTAACCCTGTCTCCGTGGTTCTGGTCCAATCATAGGTATTTTGCTTCCCTGACTCCAGCTTTCCCAGGCTTGACATCCTTGAAAGCCTTCCTGAAGGGCTGGTCTTGCTCCCTGTACCTTGAGTTGCTGACCATCCAACTTCAAATGTCCTCTGTCTCCTGTACTTGAACCTTAGCCCCAACCTGCTGGATTAACCTTCTCAAATATGGATGTCTGCTGATAGTACATTGTCTGCCTATCCACTTCACACTGGATTCCCGATTGCCCACGTGGTGCCAGCAGGATGGTTTGGTTGGTTATTGCCCTCATTGATCCGACCATATGTTCCCCAGCATGCATCCCCTCTGAACATGATGTGGGGATGACACCCACTAAATGCATTTCAGGAAGTTACAAAGAATAGGTGCCAGGATGGACGAGTGATAACTGACTTACCACAGTCAGTCACGGATTCTTTGGTGAAACAGACTCCATCTCTCAAAGTGATTTTTAATTCAGACATTGCTGCCCTACCCTCTATAACTACCAGTCTGAGAGAAACCTGAGCTTATCTTTTTACCCCCAAATGTATACTGTACTAAGGTCTCAATGACAATCTATCAATATAAGCAAGATCTTGATGTAGTATTCTCTATGAGAAACTGTTTTCAATATCCTAATGGCCTCATATAAAATTCTGTTGTAAGACTAATGCAATTGTTTTCTCATTACTGGCTCAGAAGGACAGTGAACATAACTTCATCTAATGGCCCCAAAGGAGAAAAAGAAAAAAAATACAGGAAGGAAGGAGGGGAGAGGAAGTTCACCAGCTCACAGCCTGATAAGAGGAAAAAACTTCTTGAAACCAGTCCTGAAATTATCTGGCAATCCATTCCTACTAAGCTGACATCTGTCTGTTTTAGATGACTAGTAATTAAATAAGAAAGATATCTCTATGCCACAAAGTGCTAAAAATGACTATCAGTCCTCCAAGACTAAGCATTATTGAAATAATTTCTTCCAACTACCCAAAAAGTAGAACTTTAAAATTATATTTAAAAAGTGCTACATCTAAAACATATTACATCAAAGTCAGGGAAAAGTAAAATAATAATTTCTCCATTAAAGCAAAAAAACAGAAGAAAATTGGTAGCTCAAGGAAAGAAATGTAGGCAACATGCCCTTTTCTGTCAGTAAATTATAAACAATACGTAATTAGTCAAAATAGGAGTGTCTTGGGACATTATATGATAAAGATTTCCAGTATTGTAATCAATGTATTCATCAGGAAGTCACTGAAAGACTTACTCCTTGCTTTGTTGGGCTCCTAAGCATTTCTCATATGCCTTTAATACTAGAGATATTAAGTATAGTTGATTATTTACATTACCAACCAGAAACTAACATCTATAAAGGTAGAAGACATGTAATAATCATTCCTATATTGTCAGTGTTTGGCACAATGTCTACTAAATAACAAGTACTAGTAAATGTTATTTGATTGAATGACACATTTAGTTCATATAGCAGATGAAATATCTCATAATATGTAACCCCAGAAGGTTTTGAACTTGCTCAGAATTGCTGGTTCTATATTCTCCTTGAGATGCTAATGCTTCCCATCCTCTTCTTTCCAATGTGTAGGTTAAAATAACCAAGGAGGCTCAAAAATAAGGGCCAAGAGTATTGAACTGTGAATCATAGAAGAGTATAACCCACATTTATAAATATAAAAAGTCCTACTAGTTATTGTACAAATAGGATTGAACTGAAATCAAGAGTCCAATCACAACTTTGCTCTGTTGTGAAGCTAAGAATATCTTGATATTCATCTACTCAGACTTTCTAACTGAGTTCACCATGTGCAAGCCCACATTACAGTGTCAACCTGACTTGTCTTCTTGTCTCTTTTTTAGTTTTTTATCCATTTCTACTCTTTTATTTTAATTTAAAAATATTAGAAAATCTGAACTGTGCCAAAACCCTTTCAGATTCTTTTCTTCTCAGCCTAAAGCAATAATTTTATAAGGAAATAGTTCCTTAAAAAATGAAAAAGAATATAATAGGATATGTCTTTTAATCAAAATCCCTTACTATAATATGAATAGGAAATGGTATATATCAAGAGTAGTTTTACCAGAATAGTTTTAAGATGGTTTTGTGGGGAAAAAATGAGATAAGAAGACAAGGCAAACAAATTTTCATTTATAGTCAAAAGTTTTTATAGCTCATAGGAAATAAAATTGAAATATTCCAACACTTATTTTAACAAATGCTTGCCATAGTAACCAATGACTTCCAAAGTCTCAACTTGTAAGTAAAATATACATAAAGAAACTAAAATGAGTGAAATGTATTTTAAAAAATTAGAATTAATTCCTCTGAAATTCTGGTAGAAAAAGAATATGGATATTATTAAGACTTTGTGAGTAAAAAGTGCCAAAGGAAGTGACTTCTGCTCCCAGTTATAACAGAATAATAGAGACCAGATTTATACACCTGCCTTCAAAACAGACAAAATATAGGAAACAGAAGTTTTCAGACATTGAACAACAGGTGAAACCATAAAAACTATTCCCTAAGAGTCAAACTGCTAAACAAAACTAGAAGAGTCCTCTGTTACCCCATTTTACATCTGGAGAAGTTTTGCAGCATAAAGTACAGAGCCAAGTTGGTGGACTCATCTGGCTGAGGAGCTCCATTCATAGTAATAGTAGCAGTGGTGGGAAAATGTATATAACTGTATTCAAACATCAATTTTAAAAAAGAAAAAAATAGTAATGGTGGTTTGAATCTCCAGCTGGCAAGCTATCCTGACCACAGAGCCCATTCTATAGCCCCATCTGGACCAGGAAGCAAATCCCTGGCTCCACCCAATGCTGACCCTATCCTCCAGGGCTACCAAACCAAGAAGCTTCATCAGAGATACTAGAAAGTTGCAGAGCATGTCCTACAGCCTACCAGGTCAAGGAAGACAGTCAGCAGCCCCATCCAACTGCTAAGAAAGGCTGGAAAACAAAACAAACTTCCTCCAGTTTACAGATGCTAAGGAGACAAGGATCACAAAGAATCAGGTAAACATGATGCTGTCAAAGGAAACTAATAAAGTGCCAATAACAGATCCTGAAGAAATGAAGCTCTGTAAACTGTCTGACAAAGAATTCAGAATAATCCTTTTAAAGAAATTCAGTGAACTAGGTTAAAAGAAGATTGACAACTGAAGAAAATTAGGAAAAACAATGCATTAACAATGTGAGAAGTTCAACAAAGGAACAGATACAATAAAAAATCCAGTATTTTAGAAGTGAAGTATACAATGACATAATTAAAGAATTTAATAGAAAGCTTCAACAGCAGACTCAACCAAACAGAAGAAAGAATTAAAGAATTCTAAGACAAATCATTTGAAATTATTTAGTCAGGGTAGAATAAAGAAAAAGAAATAAAAAAGTAAAGAAAGCCTACATAAATTATGGATAACATTAAGAGAAACAATGTATGCATTATTGTTGTTCCCCAAGGAAAAGAAAGGAAGAAAGAGGGGAAAAGCTTACTTAAGTATATAATGGCTGAGAACTCTTCAAAACTGGAGAAAGGTCTGAATCTTCAATTTCATAATGCACAGATACTAAAAAATTTCAACTGTAAAAGATCTTTTCTAAGTCACATTACAATTAAATTTTCTAAAATCAAAGACAAGGAGAGAATTTTGAAAGCACAAGAGAAAAATAAATTCTCACCTACAAGAAACCCTCACAAACTATTAGTGGATTTCTCAGCATAAACCTTGAAGTCCAAGAGATATTGAAATGATATATTCAAAGTCCTGGGAGGAAAAAACTGCCAATCAAAAGTCTTTTCCCTGCAAAGATGTCCTTCATAAATTAAGGAGAGATAAAGTATTTCTCAGACAAAGAGGTGCTTTTCATCATCACTAGCCTTGCCTTGCAAGAAATGCTAAAAGGAGCCCTTTAAGCTGAAATGGAAGTATGCCAATTAGTAACACAAAAAAATCCTGATATGGGAAAGTATACATTTAAATTTAGAATAGCCTAGAAGTGTGTCAGTCACTTAGCTCTTGTATAAAGATTAAAGGTCAGAAGTATTAAAAATAACTATAATTAAAATGCTTTCTCAATTTACATACAATACAGAAAGATGTAAATTGTTACATTAAGAACAGAAAATATTGGGAGAGGAGCAGAAGGCTAGATTTTTTGGTATATGATCAAAGTTAAGTAGTTATCAGCTTAAAATAAACTATAATAACTACAACATGTTTTATGTAGGTCTCACAGTAACCACAAAGCAAAAGCCTATAGCAGACACAGAAGATAAAGAAATCAATGATACCACCAAAGAAATCACCAATTCTCTAAGACAGCCAAAGAGGAAGAAAGAAATAAAGAAATTATAAAACAGCAAGAAAGCAATCAATGAAGTAGCATTAATAAGTTCTTAGCTGTCAATAATTGCTTTCAATGTGAATGGATCAAGCTTTCCAATTAAAAGGCCCTCAGAGACCCAGACAGCAGTATGGTGATTACCAGAGAGAAAGGGGGTGGAGGGAGGTGGATGATGGTACAGGAGCAAAAATGGTGATGAGAGACAAGTGCTTTAGAGGATATGAAGAAAAGGGAGCATATGTACACTTTGGGGGGAACCTAAATTGGTATAGTCACTATAGAAAGCAGTGTGGAGGTTCCCCAAAAACTTAAAAATAGAACTACCATGTAATCCAGCAATCCCACTTCTGTGTATATATCCAAAGGATGTAAAATCTTCGTCTCAATGAGATATCTGCATCCTCATGTTCTTTGCAACATTATTCACAATACCCAAGACATGGAGACAACCTAAGTGTCCATCAACAAATTGATGAATAAAGACAATGTGTGGTATATACACACAGTGGAATATTACTCAGCCATGAGAAGCCAGAAAACTCTACCATTTGAGACAACATAGACAAATAATGTAAAGGATATTATGCTAAGTGAAATAAGTCAAACAGAGAAATACAAATACAGTATATTCTCACTTATATTTAGAATAAAAAAACTCATAGAAAGAGAAACTAGATTAGTTAGCAGGGGCCGGTTGGGTGGGTGGGAAAGATGTTGGTCAAAGGGTATAAACTTCCAGTTTGAATAAATTCTGGGGACCTAATGTAAAACATGTAATATGGTTAAAAATATTCTTTTGTGTACTTGAAAGTTACTAAGAGAATAGGTCTTAAATGTTCTCACAACACAATACACAAAAATTATATGAGGTGATGAATGTTTTAACTAACCTAATTGTCATGACCTAATTTCACAATGTATACATGTATCAAATCTGTACACCTTAAATTCTCACAATATTACACATCAATTGTATCTTAATAGAGCTGGGAAGAAAAAGAATGACCAAAAATGAAATTCATAAAACAAGTTTTAACAGAGTTTACTGAAAAACCTGAACTCATGTTCTAACAAGGAGGCTAGGTGGGCATGAGCACATGCAGGCACTTGAAATCCCTGTGTACTGAGTTCAGCGTGGCCGTCATTCAAGTCTTTCTTCCTTTAGAAAGGCAGACTAGAAGTCAGGTGGGAGACAATGGCCTGGTTTCTTTAAAAAAGAAAGTTTAAAAGTCACTAATTTTAAGTCTTAAAACCTTTTACAAACAAAATCCTCCTTTCAGGTCCAGGAGTATTGTAGAAACTTCAGCCTCAGAGCAAGAGAAATTTAAGAATTTGTTGTGTTCCTAATACACTGGGTAGCTTCCATAGCCAATAGAAGATTTTCTTCTCCTTGCTACATCCGTTCAATGCATCTGACTAGGTTTCTGCTTTATAGTCCTGTACTTAAGATCCCTGCTGGACCTAGAGAACTGTCTTCACTTACAGGTGGGCTGAAGATTGCTTAGACTCCCCATTAAACTGTCTTACTAGTGCCATTCTCTGGAAACCTGGCACCTGCTTCCCAAATGTGTAGCTTTACCCTGATACTGCTTCAAGTATTGTAAATGTATGGAAATCAATGCTGCCAATCAAAGTATTGCTAATACTATAAATATCCTATTTGTCATATGTCCCATGTTCCATTATGTCACCATAGAGGTCTACCCAGGGAGAAGAAAGGCACACATTTGCCATGATTCTTTGTTGATGTTAGATGGGACAAAGGTTGATAACTTTTGGAGGCCAATTCTATTGTTTTAAAAATGTCTCGACTTCTTCTCTACCTAGTCACTCTTGTTTTCCTCCCACTGGCCAATATCAAGCTTCTAGAATAGCTTGAGCTTAAGACTATTTACCTATGGAATGGTCTATTCATCTCTCCTTTTTCTGATCCCATATATTCGCCAAATGCCTTCATAGTTTTACAAGTATGACTGTGATGGGGGAAATGTTTCCTGGCTATAAAGTAGTCATGTAGCTTCCTGGATTAAAAAAAAAATCTGTCTCTGAGTGGTCTGGATAAAATAATACATTGGACAAACTGGTTCTAGAGTTTAGAAATTATAAAACCAAGTCTTAGAGTTCAGAGACCCTTTCTAAAGATCTAACCTCCACTAGGACCTTTTTACCACTCAGTTTGGCTCATTATCCTAATCCTGAGAGAACCTCTTTCCTAAGGGGGAAAAGTACATTCCAAAGATAAGGATGTGTGAGTGTGGGATTGCATTCCTCCGTTGCTCCCTGTAAGGCATTCCAAGTTACCCCCTGGAGGCAAAGGACCTCTGATAGAGCTGGAGAACAGACACACCTGCATTCTGAATTTTGTGCTGTGTCCTTCCCTCATTAGATGGTAACTTCACATATGGCAATACCATTTGCTGCATGGAGATGCAACAGTATTCTAGGGACTTCTGGTCATCAGTCATTGCTAGACATCCTCCCAAAATGATAGTCTGCTCAAAGAAAGCCTGTCTCATTGATCATCAACAGAGAGAAAAAATCTACCTAGAAAAGCCAATATTTTGACATTTGTGACATTCAGTGTCCTGATAATTATGTGACTGTTAAGAAATAGTCAAACAGATGGGAAAACCTTAGGATTGTCATAATCCTCCCAAGATTGCATTTTGTTTGGCAAGTTTTGACGTGGTCAGGCTATGTAGATATGGGCCCTTAACTACCCCAAAACTTTGCTCACTGCATAGATTTATTCTAAAAACAACCCAGATTCATCTCTCAATACCCATTTTTCAGGGTGGACAGAAACTTTAAGGGAGAGCTCTGAACTGTCCTTCTCATCCCCAGCCTACATTAACTGTAGTGATGGTCTATCAGACAGCCCCATCACTCAGTTCCAACACTAGCATTTACTAAACCAAATGCTGGGGAGATGGGCATTCTCCCAGGACCCACACATGTAAAGTGTTTGATCTCTGGGCGCAGGCTGGTGCCACAACAGCTCACACAACAAAAATGTTCTCTGGCACAGTGTTAAGGAAAAACAGCTTCCCAGCATCAGATAGTGACTGAACTGGCTTTTTTTTTTAATCCCCAAAATTCTAACTACTTAAGAAATCTCAGAAACAGAATGACATTGCTCATATCTAAAGTGATCACAGTGAGAAGGAAACTGCTCTCTCACCATATTTTCTCATATGACTTTAACATAGTTTCTGGCTGAAATCAAGACTCATGTTGCATATTGTGTTTCTTTCATTTGAAAAAATGGAGGCGATAAGCATCCCCAAGAGTTGTTCTGAGCATCAAGGGAAGTAAAATATATGCACACATAAACGTCCCTGCCCCTGTGTCTAGCATCGAATGGAAGCTCCCCTTCCTTTCAAAGTAGAAGTTAATAGACGCCATTTCTTCCAGTACGGGCAGTACTTTTGCCGGATGCCCCTCCCTGCTGCGCCCCCATTTCTCACTGCTGGACTGCTCCTGCCAGGACGCCGAGTCTCTCCCTGGTTCCCGAATCACCTGCAGGTGTGTTCCGGTTCATCAGTACTGCAGGCTCCAGGTTATTGACCTAGTCTTGGTCTTAGCTTCCACGGTAAGGCCCTACTCCAGTTCCTGTCTGTTCATTGCTTTCCTACTTGATGACCATGCTCATTTCCTGTCCAGACCAGGTTCTGCTCTAAGGTTCTCCTGTCTGTAACAAGCTGTCTTGGATGGCCTTCAGCAAGGGCCCAGACCTTCCATTTTACCCCTTGGAGGAAGTGCTGAAGGAGTCCCTGTTCCGTTTCCTGCTAGGAACCATTAAGCTGTAGCTTCACACCATCTTGCCCTACAGAACCCACTCTGAACAGGCAATGGGAGGAAGAGGGATTAGAGAGTGGGACTAGGCATGGGAACCAGCTTCTAGAGCAAGAATTGAGCTCAGGGATGAAAAGCTGAATGCTCCTGGGGTCTGCCTCTGCATAGAAATGGTGAAGGAAGTTGTAGTGGTGGCTTTAGTGGTGAATTGTAGAACTGAAATAAACTTTTGTAAACTACCAATTTATAAAAAGTAAATTCTGTAGTGGTGGCTTTAGTGCTGAATTGTAGAACTGAAATAAACTTTTGTAAACTACCAATTTATAAAAAGTAAATTCTGATCAGCCATGCTAAAGAAAACCAAAATGAGCTTTCTATCATTCTGTAGAAAAAATATATTATGAAAATGTTTTCTAATAGTCAATGGGATTCACAGATATGGTGGCTACAGAAGCATGAGTGTAGTTGAGAACAATAGTTCCAAAGAAATAGGGCTACAGAGCTTGCGGGAATTAACAAATTCTAAGCCAATGTCATTTTAGAGTTCCTGTAATCTTTCTTAAAAAGTACCAAAAGAGTAAAAGAGATACATAAAAACTGAGACAGACAGGGAATGAGGAAAACAGAAAAACTGAGAAGGGATACATAATTGAAATATATTTAAATTTAGTAACACAAGTCTTATTTTTCCTAGAAGGTTTGTGACCTAACATAAGTCTTTTGACCTCTTTGAGCCTCAGCTTCAACAATCCCAACATCGAATAATCATTTCACACAACTTGTTATCCAAATATGGTCATTATCACTCTGGTACAGCTCGTGTGAAACATTAAACAAGACAATGTTTTTCCCATTTTGTTAGCTCACAAGAATTGTACCCAAGGCCACCCATGTCTAAAAGGATGGCCTGGACATAGGCTTTTAGCTGGTGTGCTGCTCCCACCCAACAAAACTCTGAGCTCCATTAGTAAAGATAAGGGGAGAATTGATATTCGGTCGGGAGGCAGCAGCCTCTGCCTGATATACAAACTGAGGGACATAAAAGATAAATCATTTTGTTGTTGTATTGGAGTAAAAAAAAAGAACAGGATGCTAATGCTTCTCACTTCGTTAAACTTTATGCAACAAATTTACATGAGGAAGTATGTAGGAAACATAATATAGTGGGGGAAAAACAAATTTGTCCAGAAGCATGGCTCTCTGAAATATATATCAATGACTGTGATCTTGGACAAGCCACCTAAGTTCTGACCTATGGTTTTCTTATCTGTAAGGTGTAAGACCATGAACTGTGTCAATGTTACAAAGTTGCCATTACATGAAGTCATGTGTGGGAAAGTGATTTATACTGTTAAATTAGATATACGTGTTAAAGAATGACCTGGATCACCAGTATAGGGAGATATTGCTCTTATTTAAAATTGCCAGGAAGAGCACAGGGTGGTGGAGTTGAGCTTAAAAATGACAGCCGTGAGGAAAGTCCTGTTATACAGCATTTAAGAGCAGTTTTAGGGGTCTTTGGAACCTGAGCTTCAATTCCAACCTCAACACTTACTAGCTGTGTAATCTTGAGCAACCTACCTAATCTCTCTCATTTGCCATCATTCCATTTACAACATAATAGACTATCTCATACTGTTGTTTAAATTAAGTGAAATAAGAGGGTTAAAATATTTGCACAAAGAATGCCATATTATAGGTGCTCAGAAAATTCACAATGTTGTCGTGATGGTGATGGTGATGGTGATGATGATGATGATGATGACAGGAGGCACATGCATGTAAATTCATGCAGAAGAGGGAAGGGAAACATTTCATTCTCTGTCTCCTGGAGAAATAACAGTTGGCAAAGGAAAAATATTAATATTTAGCACCATGGACAGAACTAGTTATGATTTGATTTCACACAATCAAAAATCTTGGTAATTCTAATCCATATAAGAAATGATATATTAGTTAACTTGTTTAAATGTTTATTTGCCATTATTATCATCTTCATTCTTAGTTGTAAAATAGCACATATATCTTTCCTGCTGCTCTAGGATATATATTTGTGGAATATATATATACATATAGGAAATACCTAATAGGAGATATATATATATATATTCCACAAATACTTTTAGAACAGCCTCCATGAAATAAACTAGGCACTGTGCTCAAGACATGTGATTCAAAAAGACAGACCCTCTTTCTGCTCCCACAGAGCTTGTAGTATAACTAGAAAGACACAAAATTAAACAACTACTCACAATAAAGTGCAATAAGCATCAGAACAGAAGTTGATGGTGCTATGGAGACACATAGCCAGGATTTTATTTTCGAGAGGGACAAAAAAAGCTCTCCCAGCAGTATTAAAGTTTGTACACATTCTTGAAATTGAATAAGAAGACAGAGGAACATTTTTCTGGCAGGTAAAAAAAATAGCATATGTGAAGGTGTTTTAAGAGGGGAGCATGGCTTGTTGGGACAAGTGAAGGGAGTATGGAGAAGCAGAAAAGAGAAAGAACATGGATCTTCTCAGGGATATTAAGAAGTTTTCATTTTCCCCCCTAAAGACTCTTCTGTGGAATCTAAAGTACAAAATAAACTAACAAAATAGAAACAGACTCATAAATAGAAAACAGACTGACAGGGAAGGAGGATTTGGGGGCTGGGTGAAAAATGAAGGGATTAAGAAAAAAAAAGTTTAACACAGACAACAGTATGGTCATTACTGGAGAGAAAGGGGGTGAGGGAGTAGAAGAAGGTAAGTGGGGTAAGTGGAGACTTGAGGTGGTCAGCATGCAGTACAACATATAGATGATGTATTGTAGAATCGCACACCTGATGTCACCCCAATAAATTCAATCAATCAATAAATAAATATGTGCCATTGAACACATTTAAGAAAAGGAATGACATTATCAGATCCACAATTATGATCACTGGGATTGGTACCTCTTCCACTCTTTAAGTATGAAAAGGTTTACAAATTACAGCTACCAGTTTGTGACACTTTCCTAATCACGACCCTTTAATAGCTCCCCACCTTGGGCTGAATAAAATCTGCCTTCCTGTCTGATATTCAAGGCATTTTACTACCTGGCCTAAAATGCTTTTCCAGACCTGTCTTCCCCTATTCCTTTTTATGCATTCTATAATCCAACCAAAATTTCCAAAACTCAGCCCGGAGTTTCCTATTTTGCCTTTGATTTGATTATTCACTGAGCCTAAGGGATCTTCCACTTTGCTTTCACTTGCCTATGTCCTTCAGGGTCCTTTTCAAATGTTTTCTTTCCTCCAGAGTCCTTCTTAATTCCCTGAGGTGATAATTACTCTCTTTCCACAGAACTTTGATACTTCTTTAGCCTTTTTATCCTTTCCTACTAAATACTTGAATTATTAATATTTATCTCAGAGTTTAATCTCAAGTATAGGCAATTGATAGCAAAAGACAAACTTTATTAATTTTCTGTTCTGAGACTGTGTGTGATAGGAGCACAATTAATTAATGAATGGATGGATACATGAAAGCTTTACCACTAGAAGATGTCTCTGTTTCAAAGCTATAAATGGTATTATAACTTATGGTTTCACTTTCTCAAAACCTTGTAGTTGAGTTTCTGTATTATGAAACATCACAGAGTACTTTAATATATATCTATTTTTAGAATATTTATGAGTTAATAAGATAATAAGCCTCAGAGTTTGGATTATTTTGAGAAGCAGTTGAAACATTAAAGCACTTTTGAAAGTTCTAAGATTTACATAATATGAAAATTTGGTACACAGATAAACAGTATTTTAACAAATTTTCTTGCACTGAATATTAGCTCTCTGGTAAGGATACCTATAAGTAGATTCATCCAACAGGTCTGTTCCAGATACATCACATGTACAGGTTTCTGTATTTATTAATTGTTTAACCTACAAATAAGCCTTAGTATAATGAGAAGCACATGGGACCTTGAGTCAGTAGAATTGATTTGAATAATGAACCTATAAATTGTGCTTCTTGCTTATGTGATGTTGGACAAGTTATTAAACTCTCTGGGCTTCACTTTTCCCATAATGAGGATTATAAATACACTACCTCATAGCACGCTAAGAACTATCTAAGTGAGATGCCCAGGTTGGGTAGCTCAGTTGGTTAGAGTGTCATTTGGATATATGAAGTTACTAAGGTTGCAGGTTCGATCCCTGGTCAGAGCACATAGAAGAAGCAACCAATGAATGTATAAATCAGTGGAACAACAAATCTCTCTCTCTCAAATTAATAAATAATTTTGTAATAGTGACATAAGTAAAGCAGTGTTTTTCTAAACAGCAGCATTCTTTACAAATGTTTATTATTTATATTAACCGATTAAAAGTCATAATATGAATAAACTATATTACAAATCCTATATCAAAAGTGGAAACTACTTCTCCCAAATCTATCTGCTGTGTAAAAAAAGGTCTTCATATCCTGACCCTACTTTTGAAAAGCTCTGTGGGCATGCCTGGAATGAATGGTTGTTAAGGTTGCAATGGGCAAAACATGAGATGTATAGTATGCTGAAATGCTTCTTGACCAGAGAGACAGAAAGTTTAGCTTCTCTGGCGGCAACAAATAACTCTCTCTCAAAGTAGATGTCACTCTAACCATAAAATGTGTGTCAGGATTACATTCTAGTTAAAGCTCTATTGCATATACCAACTTGTGCTTAGCACTCTTAATGCTAGAGTCCACATCAAGTCAGCTAATTAGCTGTGATATACCTATTTGTTCTACGGAGATTTATTGAAAGCCAACCTGGGTCCTCCAAAGGTATGCTGCATATCTAAGAAACCATGATAAAGTGTAGTTCTTACTGTTAAGAATCTTATAAATATAAAAACATAGGTCTGCATGAAGTATAATAACAATGTGAAGGAAAACCTTCAAAATATAATAATGCATTTGCTATGTCATAAAGAATAAATAGGAATCTTCTAAGCAAATGGGCAAAGGGGTAGGTAAAAGGAAATACCAGGCTAAACAAATAGCCTGTGGACTCAAATTCCAACCTATTTGAGGAAATGAAATTTTTTTCTTGCTAGTTCTTTTCTAAGAGCAGTGGGAAGTTACTAGATGGTGATCATGGCATGGATGGAAATAGTTCTCTTTCATCCTTCTTTTACTCAATGTCCATATTTCAAATCTTTCTACCATCCTAAAAAGGGATGGATAACAACTCAGTAGGACAGAATAGATGCTAACATATCTGCTTTGCTCTAAAAACAAACTAATTTCTATCCCACTTACTAACTATATTACACCTAAACTTTACACATGCAACAGGATATCAAATGGGACATTTTCCCATCATGTTACCTTGGGGTGGGACCCCAAATCTGGAAGCAAAAGGGATATGAGCACCCAAAATTCTAAAGAGAGAACCCAGACTGTCTAACATGTGGTCCAACAAACAAACAGATTTAGCCACCTGGAGGGCACAAATGACCAGGGATGCTTGACCACTGGAGAGGAGGTGCATGAGAAGAAACCTGTGTTTAGCAAGAGCATTTCAAGATGTTATATTTTCCCCTCTCCTACCCCCATCCAAATTAACTAGGTTTCAGAAGTCTTATTATGTGTCCTCGAAAGTCTGGGAGTGAGTTGGGCTTGATATCTGACTTAAACCCAGCCCCCTACCCCCCAAAAGTTTTAAAAGCAAGAAGCTGTTCAGAGAAACTTGGAATGACAGAGAAAAGATGAGGTCACATTAAGAACATCTTGTACTTGAAGAATTTCTAAAGACTTGAGGGCAAGAATAGATGTAGACACTGAGGAGAATAGCCAGACATGAGTCAGATTGAAGGGAACTCTGTCCAAGGTAGGCTCAGAGGGATAAGGCACCCCCAAAGACGTTGTCTGGAGTAGATAGCAATGGGCTGAGGTGGTTCCAAAGCATTAAAGCAGCCAGCCACGAAGACTAAGCAATATATCAGAAACAAGATCCTCCATGAAACATAAAAAAGGGCGTGCCCAAAAGAGAAACAGCCAGTATTTTCCTCTGTCACACAGAGGCAATGATACAAGGTAAAACTCTGCTAGCAAGAAAGAAAGAATCTTCTTGTTCTTCATTGTCTTCCCTTCCTCCGACTTCTTGTTCTTCACTGTCTTCCCTTCCTCCGACTTCACCCTGGAAGAACAGAAGCCCTGTAATGAGGTAAAGGGAGGAGGAAGAGGGAAAGAGCCACAGGGTCCAACCCTGAGCAAGTTTACCAGAGCCTGTCCCTGACCTCGGTTGTCCTAACCCAGGACAACCCCAAGCTGGGCACATGAAAAGGCTCAGAATTAAATGAGAAGTGAAAGTTTGAAATGAAAATGAACTTGTTAGTGCCTAATAAAATGAGACTACCTATTAACACAAAACAGTCAGAAAACCTGTGGTTATCTTCTTGAGATTTTAGCTCCAGGGGAAATGGAGTGAACAGAACAATTCTAAAGGAAGAAAGAAAAGAAAAACTAGTTAAGTGGCTTCTGCTCATGCCCTACTGGCCCCATTATACTCAGTATATCAACTGAATATAAGGTATTTCACGTCATTGTCATGAAACCCTATGAGTTAAACATTATCATCCTGATTTATAGACGATGAAACTGAGTCTTGCATAGATAAGGTAAATTATTGAGAATCGCCACCTGTAAGAGTGAATTTAAACACATATTTGCCTAACTCCAAATTTGGCACTTAACATCCAACCTATTTTTCCTTCACATTATGCACATTATAACTTAAAGTCCAATACCATTAAACAGACCTGTCTGTGAAATTCCTGAATATTTACTTAAAACCAATACTTCCAGAAAAACTATCACAGTATGATAGAGGTTGTGGAAAGAAAGAACTAGGATAGCTGAGAAGCAATTCAAACTGATGTTGTAACTGAGCTGGTAGTATCTTCCCAAACTTCTGTTTATTCTTTAAGATACAGATCAAGTGCATCAATTTAACAAATATTTATTGAGTTCCTGTGATGTGCCAGGCACTATGTTTGTGCATAAAACACAGAAGTGAATATGGCTTCACTCCCATTGGATTACAGGAATAGTCAGCATTTGCCAACTGCCCATGGCTGTCCAATTTGTGATGTTCTCTGATGTAAGTATGTGCAGATGAAGAAGGGGACCTGACTCTGATGGTGTAACCAGAGAAAGCTTCCTGGAGGAAGTAGCCTGAAAACTGTGACCTGAAGGATGAGAGCGGAAGACAAACCAAAGAGGACAGAGAAGTGTTTTCTGCAGTGAGAAAAGCACAGCGAAGCCTGGATGTAGGAGAGGATGTGACTAGTTCCAAGAACTTAAAGAAGGTGAGAAGTGCCGAGTCACAGAGTGTGAGGGGCAGAGGGTGAGAGGGGGCACTGGCAAGAAGGAGAGACCTTATGGGTCACATTGAAAGGATTGGATTTTATTTAAAGACATGGGGGGGGGCTACAGCAAAATATTCGTGAATTTACACAAATTCCTGAAATCATATAAACAATTCAACTTCTGAAAAACCTTTCCCTCTGACTTAGTCCAAACCACAAGCCTTGATTCAAAAATGGGGAAAATGAGAGGAATGAAATGAAGCAAAGTTAATGACTGCTTTGGTGAAAGCAGCTCTCCTTCTGCAGTCGCACCTTCGGCTGGCACGTGGGCAGGGGGACTGTTCAGTTCCACAGCAAGAACCACAGACCCTCCAGCACCCCAACAAAGAAAGATGGCCATGAGAGTTTCTCAAATTGTTGGGAGTAGATAAAAGTGCCATTTCCATTCTGAATCACAGAAATAATTATTTTATTGTGTTCACTAGAATAGAAACGTATGGCTATTATTGTTGATTAGCCATGCTGCAAAGCTTTGTGTATATGTGCATGTGTGTGTGCTTGTTTTGCTTGGTTTTGTGTAGACACAAAAAAATGTTGAGCAGAAACACAGGTCCAGGATTCTCTGCCTTGCCATCAGTCTAAAGCTCTAACAGCTCGTCCCTTATCATTCCTAACCAGCCTCCTTCCACTTCCTTTGGGGTGGAAGGGAGGACCTAAAGGAAAAGAAGGCAACTTGCATTTATTAATAAATAGATTATTAAAAGCTGTCATTTATCAAGCTACTAGCCAGTAATAGGCACAATATTGGGTGTTTTGCATGCATTATCTACTCTCATTTAATCTTCTCAAAATCTTATGACATACGTGGTATCTTCACTTTTTAGCCAAGGAACTAAGACTCAGGAAGATTTACTCAGAGTTCTTCCCGACTCTACAAGCATATACATTCTTAGTTACTATAGTGTAGTTGGAAATAATGCTCAGCTTTCAAGGTCAGTCTTGGATAGGTTGTACAGGAATAAAATAAGCATACCCTTCTTCAGAACATGAACTGTGTTAACTTCAGAGAAGATGAATAAAGTTCAAGAAAACTATGCAAAACTACAGCCTTACTCTTTATCCATCTTTAATTTTGATAAAGAAGAAGATAAATTTTTTCAATCCACAAATCATTTTCATTAAAAACAGACTTTCCTTCAAGTAATATTAAATAGTGGGCAGGCAACCAAAATATATTGCCAAATTCCTTTCTTAATTGGTCATGTGAAGCTATTTCTAATTTTCTCTGACAGTAAGTTTTCCAGGCTGACAATTGCTCAGCAATATTGCATTATAATACATTCCCCAACCTCAGAGCTTTTGCAATAGCAAAGTTTGAAATTTCTGAGCTATTATCATATGAAAGGTTTCATCTTAAAGTGAGATTCATGCAAAAAAACTCATCAATCTAGCACAGTGAACACTCACAGCATTTGCATTTTTAGTGATAATTATCAAATATTAGGTTTGGCTTAGGCCTTGTCTCAGTGTACGCAATGGTCTCAGAACACAGAACTTTTTGTAAGATACATGTCAATTTGCAAGTAAGAAGCAAGTAGATAATAATAAACTGAAATCAATTGTTTTATAGATTATAATCCCCAACATTGGTGGAACTGTTTTATTAATTTCTAAAATGTTAAGTAAATTGAAAGAATATATTCCTCAAGTAACCTGGAAATCCTCAAGCCTGGGATTTAGCCCAGGGAATGGGGGTGGTGGGAGAAAAGATTTGAGGATCAAATGGAAAACTAAGCACACAGAATTAAAAAGCCATCTTTCTTTCTGGCCACTTCCAAATTTTTCTAGAGTAAGCAAATGAAAACAAAGGGAAATCTATACCATTTCAGAAAGTGAGAGAACTATAGGGCAAATGAAAGTGGAGAGATGGAGAGTTGATAAATTTCAAATTAATCATAAGTTAGGGTTAAACATCCACTGAAAAAATAATGGGGTGAACCACCAGCATAATGTATTTGCTATCCTAAATTTAGAGCAACGAGTCTATAGGGTAGCTGTTTAAAGAAAACATTGGTAGGTTTAAGGCCTTAAAAAAGTACCAGAGAAACAGAACTTTAAGAAAGTAAATTACTGTTCCAGGAATTGCTTCTGGCTTACCCTAGGCACAGGTGGGCTGCTTAGTAAATATAACTAAAGGTTGGCATGGCTACCTCAAAACAAGAGCAATCCTGGCACTTTAAAGAGGCTGCCATCACAAAGGCATTAAAGAAAGGCTTTGTCCTGAAGATAAAGGCTTTTACTTAGATGTTGTTAATTATAACCCACTCTCTACTCTACAACCTTAGACGGCACCTATATTCCAGTGAAGGCAAAGTTTACCTGACAGATTCCAATAAGTCACAGAATCTCTGAACAGAACAGTCCTCAAAAAGGAATTAGATCAATTGACAACCCCCTTTGTCAGAATGAGTCAAGTGTAAGAAAATGTGTTCCATTTTTCAACTAAAGAAACACTTTGAAATATTAGAAATAGTATTCCTTTATTAAAAAGTTGCTTAAAAAAAAGAGAACATAAGCATTAAAATTCTAACTGGAGGGAGGCAATATTTTAAATAAAAATTATAAGATCAAGAAATACATTTTTGGAAACAACAAAATTAGGAACACAACTTTGAAAGTGTAATTGGGACAATTAAAAAGCTAAGCAATTGTTACAGAAATTGTATTTATAAATCAAAAGAAAAACTGGAGAAATTCTTTTAGTAATAACAGAAAAAACATAAAGTTGAAAATTAGGAGTCACCCAAAACAATGAGCTCCTTACCCCCTCCTCAGCTTGTGATAAGGGGCAGAAGCATTGGTTCACCATAAGAGTTGATGGTTCATTTTCAGCAAGTCGAGACCACCTTTATAATAAGAACACATGGGACAAAATGAAAATCAATGACTTTCTTGTACCCGTTAGAGATCTGAAATTACAAGGAAAACCACCACCTCAAAAGCTTGAAAGAGAAGTACATCCAGGAAGCTGCATCTGAAGTCTGCTGACCTGCAGGAGAGGTTGCTTGAGCCATAACCTGGTAGGAGCCCTTAAGTGATATTGCTGATGAATTGTTGGAGTCTGAATGTGATCTAGTGGGACAGTAATAACACTACTTGTGAATGCATCATTAGAGGACCCCATTGCCCCATACACTAAAAACACAAGAAAAAAATCTCCTTGGTTCTAACAGGAGGAAGGAAAGAATCATTGAAATATGAACACTCTTTTTTGTAATACTTCTATTCCCCTGGTGAAAAGATTTTTCCAGAGTCTTATCCCCAAAAGACTCTGGAAAAGAGGATTCTGGAAAAGAGAATTGGCAGACATGTCTCCTGTCCTAGCCCCCTATAGCCTTCCTGTCTCACATAGAAGGAAGACCCACTGCTAACATTAGGGCTTCAAGGAAATAGGTTAGAAATGGTGCATCCAGGAAAGGGAAGAAATCATAGCTGATAGTTTTCAAAAATTAATAACATACATCAAACCACAGATCCAGGAAGTTCAGAGAACATTAAGCAGGACAAACACTAAAAATATCTACACTTAGGCATATTTTATTTAAACTGCAGAAAACCAAAGACAAAGACAAAACCTTCAAAGAAGCTGGAGGGTGGAGACAACTTGCCTCTAGAGGGACAGGGAAAAGAACTGCATAGGCTCAGAAACAAGGCAAGCATGAAGAAAATAAAATGAAATATTTTTTAAATAATACTAACCTAAGTGTTTATATTTAGCAAAACTACTTATTTAAAAGTGAGAAAACATAAAGTCTTTTTCAGAAAAACAAATCTGGGCTAATTCATTGCTGGTACACCTGTCCAAAGAAATGTTAAAACAAGTTTTGGGGGCAGAATAAAAATGATATAGGTCAGATATTGGGTCCACATAAAGAGAGGAAGAACAATAGAGAAAGAATAAGTGGGAGTACAAAATCTTTATTTTTCTTATTCTTAATAGGTCTAAAGAGTAACTATTGTAATAATGAGGTTCTTGGTGACATGAGCATCATGGTGGAGTAAAATGTCCCTATTTTTGCCCCCATTTTAATAACAAATTAGGCATTCGTCCCTGAGGAGAAGTGCCTCTGTGGGAGTGTGGAATCCAGTACCATACATTGGGGAACCAGGGAGGATCCTTGCTCACTATGAATCTGGTTAGGCAAACAGAACCAACAGGAGACAATGAACCTGTCCCAACCTTTCCAGGCCATGGTCAGGGAAAACCTGGGGAGTGCTCAACTGGGCAGATACCCAATAACAAGGGAGACTTGGTGGAGGTCCAGCCTTCCAGAGGGGTGATTCCACCACACCTTTGGAGCTACCACCACCACAACCAAAAAAATATGAGTTTGAATGCATTGGAGAGGGTAAGAGGGTCTTTGCAAATAGTCCCTCCCCACCCCAGCCGCAACTCCGCACCAAGGATATATAGCCTGGGGTTAAACTAGCTGGGGTTGTCTTGCCCACATGGGAAAAGGAGAGTGTTGAGTGAGTGCCCAACTACTCCAGCTGGGTGGAATGCTATGGGAGAAACCGACTTCTCTTCAGCAGCACTCAAAGTACTGATGTGGGACTTCCAAGACTGGGGGTAGGGTAGAGATAAGGAAGAGAAACATAAGAAGATCAAAGAGCATTAAAAATTTGTGGCTCCTGCTGACTGTATTCAGAACTCTGGTGGAAAGCCTACCCATGAGCCTCTGGGAGAACCTCACCCAAGGAACCCCCCAATCCAGCTTACAAGCATTCCCAATACCCCTAGTGCTAAGCCCATACCACCTGCACTCTGCAGCCAACTTCTTTTGTGTACCCTTGAGTGCAACAGTGAAAGCAAGTAGCAGTAAACAGAGTGCTCTGACAAAGACAGAGTATGGTCTCCAGGCAATGGAGAAATTACAAATTTGGTGATAGCCCACTTTCTGGAGAAAAAAAAAGAGGGATTTCAGGTGGCCAGCTGGGTGAGTTGTAAAACCATAGAGGACTTAAAAGCTTAAAAATTCTGCCACAAGAGGGAGCAAGAAGTGTGAAGCAGGTGTATCAATGCAAGGTCAAAAAATACCACCAGATATAACAGAACCAATACACAGTA
The DNA here is from genome assembly GCF_004126475.2 of Phyllostomus discolor. NCBI lineage: Eukaryota > Metazoa > Chordata > Mammalia > Chiroptera > Phyllostomidae > Phyllostomus > Phyllostomus discolor. Next base: position 53,191,062 of record NC_040910.2, on the reverse strand, counting down.
TAATCTACCTGAAGGCAACTAGTAAAGATTTGAGGAGGTATCTTTTACTTCAAAGGAAAAAGCAGCAATGCAAATCTACAAAGAACATGAAAAAACAAGGAAACATGCCATCACCAAAAAATAACAGTAGTTCAATAACTGAGATGAAAGACACAAATTTTTATCATCTAGGTGATCAACAATTCAAAATAGTTATTTAGGGGAAACTCAAGTTACTAGAAAACATAAAAAGACAATTAAACCAAATCAGGAAAATAATACATAAACAAGAGAATAAATATAACAAGTAGAAATCATAAAAAAATAAACAGAAAATATGGAGCTGAAGAAGTCGATAAATGAAATGAAAAATACAATAGAGAGCATCTATAGCAGAGTAGAACAAATGGATGATGAAATCAGTAATCTATATAATAGAAGTTTTGATATGATCTAATCAGAGGAAGACAACAACAACAAAAAATAATTAAAAACACAGAAGAAAACCTATCTGATCCACAGGACTACATCGAATGTACAAATATTAGGAAAATTGGTGTTCCAGAGGACAAAGAGGCAGAAACTTTATTTAAAGAAATAACCAAACCTGGGAATTCCCAAACCTGGGTAGATTCTGGATATTTAAGTTCATAAAGCTAATAGAGCAGCTTATTATTTCAATGAGAAAGACCTTCTCCAAGACACTTTATAATGAAACTGTATAAAATCAAAGGAGAATCCTAAAAGCAGCCAGAGAGAAAGAATTGCAAGCTGCAAATGAACTCCCATTAGACCCAAAGCAGATTTTTTTGGTGGAAATCCTACAAGCCAAGAGAGTGGAATGGCATATTAAAAGTGTTGAAAGACCAAATTTTGCCAGCCAAGAGTACTCTAGCTGGCAAGGTATCTTTCAAATGTGGAGGAATAAAGGCTTTCCCATAAAAAACAAAAGCTGAGGGGAGTTCATTACCACTAGATCTTTCCTGCAAGAAATGCTACAAGGAGTTCGTCAAGTTGAAATAAAAAAGATGTTATTTAGTGACATGAAAATGTATAAAAGTATACAAGTACAACACACCAGTAAAGGTAAAAATAGAATCACATTTATAAAACTCCCATTTTGTAAAAAGATGATATATAACCGCCTAACTAGAGTATAAAGTCAAGAAAAACAGTATGAAGAATAAATACAGCTATTATAATCTGTTAACAAATACATATATATAAGAAGTAATTGCGATATCAAAAATATAAAAGGAGTGACTAAAAGGTGGAGCTTTTGTTTCCGAACAAAGTTAAGTTGCTATCAGCTTGAAATGGACCTGTTTTTTCCTACAAGATGTTTATAGCAAGCCCCCTGGTAACCACAAAGTAAAAACCTGCAGTAGGTTTGTTGCCAGTGGAAGTGGGATTCCTTGCCATGTTGCAAGGAAAGCATTCCAGAGGCCCACAAGGAGGATGAGGTCTGGTGATAAGATTAATTTGTGGCACGAAAGTCAAACGAGTCCATCTTCCTTCATCAGGCCCAGAAATAGGGCCAGTGTCCAGACATTTTGCACCATGCCAAGGTTTAGTCAATATTTAAGCCTTAGTCCAGTCCAACTTTTATCACTATCCAGATAGTGTTCGCTTGTTTTCTGGCTGCATCTTGGCTGGGGCCTATCTTCAGAGTTCACATGGTCATCGAGGCCTCAGGCAACTGCTAGTCCCAGCAGCTGCTTTGGAAAGAACGTGTGAACAAACAGGTTGGGAAAGAAGGTGTGAACAAACGCATGCTAGAGAGAAGGGTTGAGCTTTTGGTTAGGTTGAGTTATATTATCTGAGGGCTTGGAAGGACCAGGCATTTTTTTTAACTAACCAATCTATTTCCTACACTTTCACAGGCTTCTGATGTGTATACTAATCAATTCATTTCTTAGATCTTCCAGGGCTGTGTCTCTTATCCAATCTGATCTTTCCCCAGACTAGACTGACAGGCCTCTATTGTCCACCATCTTGGCTCCTACTGCGCATGTGCTTACCTCCCCCTTCATTGTTCCGTCTCTTCCCCAGTGATCTGCAAGGAACAGACTGGTGGCTCTCTGTGGAGTGTGTGAAGCTGTATCTTCCAAAGGAAGCAAGCAGGCTCATGTTTCCTTGTTTGTTATGCTTCTTAATGTCTGGTTTTCTTTGCTCCCTTCATGTAGTAATGGTCTAACTACCTATGCTAACAGATTCACAAATTTGAAGAAAAGGAAAACAGAGCGTAACCACCACAGAAAATCACCAATTTACAAATGTAGGCACAACAGAGGGAAAATAAACAATGGAATTTAAAAAATAGCCAGAAAGCATTAAGAGATGGCATAGTAAGTCCTTTCATATCAATAATAATTCCAAATGGTAATAAATTTAATTCATCAGTCAAAAGTCACAGAGTGGCTGGATGGCTAAAACGAGAGCCACTATATACTGCCAACAAAAGATCCACTTTAGATAAAAGGATACCACAGAGGCTGAGAGTAAACAAATTTAAAAAGCTATTCATACAATTGGAAACCAAAAGAAGTTTCTAGCTATACCTATGCCAGACAAATTAGATTTTTAGCCAAAAATAGTTACATAAAACAAAAAAAGATTATTCTAGAATGATAAAGGGGTCAATTCATTGAGAAGAAATGGCCATCACAAATACACACCAAACATTGAAGCATCTAAATGTATTAAGCAAACACTAATCCATCTGAAGGGAGAAATAGATGATAATGCAATAATAGTAGGGGACTTCATTATCTCACTTTTAGTCTTGGATAGATCATCCAGACAGAAAATCAACAAGGAAATGTGGGACTTAAACCATGTGTTAGATCAAGCGATCTAATAGACATTTATGGAACATTTCATTTCACAGCAGGAAAGGAAAATACACATTCTTTTCAAGTACACATGGAACATTTTCCAGGACAGGCCCTATTACAAGCCACAGTACAAGATTAAAATCATACCCAGTATCTTTTCTGATCATAATGGCATAAAACTAAAAATCAACCACAGGCAAAATCTGGAAAATTTACAAGCATATGGAAGCTAATTAATATAGTCCTAAACAACCAATGGATCAAAGACAAAGTCAAAGGGGAAATAACAAAACATCATGAAATAAATGAAAATGTAAACACAACACATCAAAACATATGGGATACTGCAAAAGCAGTTTTGAGATAAAGATGATAGCATTAAAGACATATATTAAGAAACTATAAAGAACTCAAATGAATGACTTAACTTTATACCTCAAAGAACCCAAAAAAGAAGAACAAACTCAAAATTAGGAGAAGGGGAAAAAAAAATATCAGATCAACAATAAATGAAATGGAGAACAGAAAAAACAATTGAAAAGATCAGCAAGATAAGAGTTGGTTTTTCAAAAAGATAAACAAAGTTGACAAAATTTTAGCTAGACTAAGAAAAATAGAAGACTTCAAATAAAATCAGAAATGAAAAAGAAGACATTAAAAGTAATACCATGGAAATACAAAGGATTGTGAGACTATTATGAACAATTTCATGAAAAAAATTGGATAAAACTAGAACAAATGAAAAATTTTAGAAATATACAACTTACCAAGACTGAATCAGCAAAAAAATTGGAAAATTAAAAAGACCAATAATGAGAAAGAGATTGAATCAGTAATTAAAATCCCTCAACACAGAAAAGTTCAGGGACCTGATGGCTTTACTGGTGAATTCTACTAAATACTTAAAGAAGAATTAAAGCCATTTTTGCACACTTCCCCCCAAAAAAAATTGACGAGAAGGGAATAATCCAAGCTCATTTTATGAGGCAGGAATTGCTCTCATACCAAAGCCAGATAAGGACACTACAAGAAAAGAAAGCTATAGACTAATACCCCTGATGAATATAGATGCAAAAATTCTCAACGAATATTAGCAAACTGAATTCAACAACATATTTAAAGATCATACATCATGAATCAAGTGGGACTTATCACTGTGATACAAGTGTGGTTCAACATACACAAATCAATAAGTGTGAAAACATAATAAAGATATACATTATTAACCTAATAAACAGAACAAAGATATAAAGTATATGACCATTACCAGAATAAAAGATATAAACTATATGACCATCTCAATAGATTCAGAAAAGCATTTCACAAAGTACAACATCCTTTCATGATAAAACTTTCAACAAATTGAGTACCAAGGGAATATATGTCAACATAATAAAGGTCATATACAACAAACTCACAGTGAACATCATACTCAATGATGAAAGATTAAAAGCTTTTTCTATAAGATCAGAAGAAGATAAGTGTGCCACTCTCACCATTCCTATTCAGTATAGTACAAGCCCTAACCAGAGCAATTAGGCAATCTTTCCTATTTGGATTAGGCAAAGAAAAGTAATAAAAAGTATCCAAATAGGAAAGATTGCCTAATTGCCCAGGTTAGGGCTTCTGGTACTATATTGAATAGGAATGGTGAGATTGGGCACACTTATCTTCTTCTGATCTTATAGAAAAAGCTTTTAATCTTTCTTCATTGAGTATGATGTTCACTGTGGGTTTGTGTGATATGACCTTTATATGTTGACATATATTCCTTTGACCCAGCAATTCCACTGCTAGGATTATATCCAAGTGGAAGCCAATTCAGTGTGGAAAGAAAAGTGTTTTTAACAAATGGTTCTTAAAGAACTGAATATGCAAATAAAATGTGTATGAAAAAGTATGACCCTTTCTTTATTCCATATGAAGAAATTAGTTTGAAATAGATCACAGAGTTAGATGTAAATGCTAAAATCACAAAACTTCAAGGAGAAGACGTAGATGAAACTCTTGCAACGCTGGGAGGTAGACAAAGATTTTTAAGTAGATACAAATGTCAACATATAAAGAAAAAAATGATTAAATGGATTCATCAAAATATAAAACAAGTTTAAAAAAACATTGTTAACAAAATAAAAAAGCCAGAGATTGGTATAAAAAATTTGGCAGTGCATATAGCTGAAAAAGAACTTTACCCAGAAAATATAAAGAACTCTTTACAATTCAATAAATAAAAGACAAAATCCCAATTGTTAAAAAAGAATCAAAGGTTTTGAACACATACTTAACAAAAGAAGGTATAAATCACCAATAACTGCATAAAAATTGTCAGATATTGGGAAATGCAAATTGAAACCATACTGTGATAAACACATCCATTAGAATGGCTAAAAGTATTTTTCAAATGGTTATACTAAGTATTGGTCAGAATATGTAAGCAACTAAAACCTATTTTTTCAGGAACATTTTGGCAGTTTCTTATATTGAAACATACACTTTGCATATAATTCAGTATGTCTATTCCTAGTGAGTACCAGATAATAATAAAACATATGTCACACAAGACTTGTACTTGACATGGATATCCCATAGTGGCTATATTTAAAATAGCCCAAAACTCAAACAAGAAAAATGTCCATGGATAGATGAGTACATTTAAAAATTTTTTAATGTATCTATACAGTGGAATCTTACTAGCCATAAAATGTAACCAAGGCAGAAACAAGAGTAATATTGTATGGTTTCTACTTATATTCATCTCTTGGAGCAAGAAATCAGATCAATATTGGTGGAAAAACAAAACAAATATCCAGAATCCAGTTGTAATTTATACATCATAATGAAATGTCAGAAAAGGAAACTCTGAAGACAATCACATCTACAATAGCATAAATAAAAAAGCGAAATAAATACATAGGAATAAATTTAACCAAGGATATAAAAGACTTTATTCAGAAGATATAAACCCTGAAAGAAAGAAATTGAAGATGCAAATACATGAAAGCATATACCACGTTCATGGGTATGAAGAACTAACATCATTAAAATGTCCATACCACCCAAAGCAATCAATAGATTCAATGTAATTCCAATTAAAATCCAATGACAATTTCACAGATCTACACAAATGTTTACAAAAAATTTATATGAAACCCATAAAAGCCCCAAATAGCCTCAGCAATCTTGAGAAAGAAAAACAAAGATAGAAGTATCACAATACCTGAAATTAAAAATTACTACATGGTCATATAATCAAAATATCCTAGTACTGGCATAAGACCAGGCATAAATATCTTCAAGAAAATATTGACCTTAGAAATTTTAGCATCAGTTTAAAAGAAAATAAATGTCTTTTTGACATACAATTATTCTTTGTCTATGTAATGAAGTCAAACACTGACCTTTTGAACATAAAGTCTAGTCAAGGTAGGTTTGGGTAAGGGTTTAGGACAGAACAGAGAGCCCAGAAATAAATCCAAGTCTCTATGGTCAATTAATATTTGACAAAGGTGAAGAAGCATAAAATGAAGCAAAACTAACCTCTTCATCAAATGGTGTTGGGAGACCTGGACAGCTACATGCAAAAATGAAACTTGATCACCAGCTTACACCATACACAAAAATAAATTCAAGGTGGATAAAAGACTTAAATATAAGTCATGACACCATAAAAGTCCTAGCGGAAAACATCAGCAGGAAAATAGACATTCCATGCATCATCATCTTCACTGATATGTTCCCCTAAGCAAGGGACATGAAAGAATAAACAAATGGAAGCTCATCAAATTAAAAAGCCTCTGCATGGCTAAAGAAAACAGCATTAAAATGAAAAGAGAACCAACTGTATGGAAATACATATCTGCAATTGATACCTTGGACAAGGGTTTGATCTCCAAAATATATAAAGAACCCACATGACTCCACTCCAGAATGACAAAAAGCCCAATTAAAACATGTACAAAGGCTTGAACAGACACTTCTCCAAGGAGGACATACAGGGGGCCCAGAGACATATGAATAGATGCTCAGCATCATTAGCCATCAGAGAGATGCGAATTAAAACCACAATGAGATACCACCTCCACACCCATTAGAATGTCCATCATAAACAAATCAACAAACAAGGTTGGAGAGGATGTGGAGAAAAGGGAACCCTAGTGCGCTGTTGGTGGGATTGCAGACTGGTGCAGCCCACTGTGGCAACCAGTATGGAATTTTCCTAGAAAACTAAAAATGGAACTGCCTTTGACCCAGCAATTCCATTGCTGAGACTATACCCTAAGGATCCTGAACACCAATTCCAAAGGAACCTATGCACCCCAATGTTCATAGCAGCACAATTTACAATAGCCAAGTGCTGGAAGCAACCTAAGTGCCCATCAGGAATGAATGGATCAAAAAACTGTGGTTCATTTATACAATGGAGTACTACACAGCAGAGAGAAAGAAGGAGCTTGTACCTTTTGCTGCAGCACTGATGGAACTGGAGAGCATTATGTTAAGTGAAATAAGCCAGGTGGTAAAGGACAAATACCACATGATCTCATCTTAACTGAACATAATCAACAAAAGAAAAAGCAAACAAGATATAACCAGAGTCATTAAAATTAAGAACAACCTAACAATAAGGGTTTAGGGACTTTTATGTGGAGTTCTTCGAAGTGTACACTAGAGGCTTACTTTATTGACTCCAACAAGAATAAACCTGCCAAAAAAGACTCTTCGTGGTTAATGGGCTCAAATTCATAACCAGAAGCCAGCAGCCATTGTTTGCAGAGACTCTCCCACGTGACACATTCTAAGGAAAACTGCACTGAGCGCCTGCTCTTAGGACTCTGTTTCTGCCATCTGAGCAAACCCTAATAAAGGAGCTCCTAGGCTTATAAATCAACCAATGGGATGAAGACCTGCCTTGGCCAATCAAGGCTGCCACAGTTATACCCTCATTTGCATTTTCAGTGCCAGATAGAGCAATTCCATTCTCACCAATTAGGACAGTGATGTTTGGACAAATCACACTGTGAGGATTTGGAGGTGCCCATTTGCATAGAAATGGATCAGTCAGGGATGGAGTTGGGTGGGGGCAGCAAGCACTCTTCTCTATATAAGCCAGCTTTATCTCTGACTTCAGGGAGCATGCTTACGGTTTCCTTCTAAGACTGGTTCCCCCACCTGGAGCTGCAACACCAAGGCTGAGCTGCAACATGAGAGTTGAGGCTGTCACTCCCAAGCCTCCTCACCCAAGCTGTCTCACCCAGCTGCCTCACAGCTGTGCTGTTCTATGGCCATGCTGTTCCATAGTGAAGCTATCGCATAGCTGTAATATTCCACAGCCAAGTTGTTTCACAATTAGGCTGTTTTCACTGAGAAAGTCTCTTGCCTCACTGCACCCTAAGGTGGGGACTCCTGTTGGTGTTGAATGGCGACAACCTTCAATTGACAACTTACATATCTTGAAGCAAACTCTGTGGAAATAAAATACTTATAATGATGAACTGGCTTCCTTCCAAGTAAACTTGTTGGATTCTGGGTTCCATCAGAACTAGGATTATATCTATGATTTCTCTTTCACTCTCTTTGCCACACCTGCACTAACCTGCACACACACACTCTCTGCTTAGTGGATCTACATATATGTACAAGAGTGGGCATGAGGAGCATGAATGATTCCTGACCTTTCTGCTGCCTTCTTATTTAATTCTGTACAGCTCAAGTTCACTTTTGTTATTTACAAAGAATTATCTTTATTCCAATGGCTCCATTGCACCTTTTTATTTTGGTCAAATGTGCCTTGAAATGAAAGTCTTTGTGAAGGCTTACTGATGTTGAATTGGATATTTCAAAGCCAAAATTTTAGGTGTGTTGATAGTATCCATATGAATTTAAGCTTGCAATTTTATGAACATCTATTCATAAACGTATTTGGAAATGACCCCCAGAAAACAAGAAAAAAGTTACATTTAGATATGATCACATTTTTTTTAAGATTTTATTTATTTATTTTTAGGGAGGGAAAGGAGGGGGAGAGAGAGAGAGGAGAGAGAGAGAGAAACATCAATGTGTGGTTGCTGGTGGTTATGGCCTGCAACCCAGGAATGTACCCTGGCTTGGGAATCGAACCTGGGACACTTTGGTTCCCAGCCCGCGCTCAATCCACTGAGCTACGCCAACCAGGGCATGATCACATTTTTAATGAAAAGCTTGGATTACATGATCTCTAAGCAACAATCTCTCTTCAATAATGTAAAAATCTAGATAGCTAGCTCTGAACCAATGAGTTACTTTATTCTGGGACATGAGAGGATGGAAGAGAAGAAAACATTTATTGATGCAAGCAGATCTTTTTTGCATGCCAGAGCAATGGAAAGACTGAAGATTTTCTGTGTTAGATACTGTGCCAACTCATTGCATATAAAACATTCAATTTCTCACTGGTGTAAAACGGAGATATTTTATAATAATAGGAAATGACTTTGCAGTTATATTCCTTACTTTTTTATTAGAAAGTTAAAAATAACCTTTCCAATACTTCACAATTTACCTGATTTGGTCATTTAAACAACTCAAGACTCATTGTTTTGAAATGAGTAACAGAAAATACATGAAAAAGATCATTCTCTAAGAAGGACATAACTATTTTTCTTTTAGGAAAGGTGGAACATTATGCAATTTTAAAAAATCACATAATTTCCAAAATGACAACATCTATAGTATTTTACCCCATTAACATTAAGCATTGACATCAAAATAAATGAAAAGATGCTTTTGAGCATTGTAAATGTCTTCTAATGACACTCATATTACAAATAAAGGGAATTAAACTTAAAAACTGCTATAAACTTCTTGAAGATTAATGAAAAATCAACAGCCACTTGTCTTCCTGCTTGTGTGCTCAGCAAAAGTAAATTCACAAGAGAGTCTAAAATCTCTTTATTTTTTAAATTAAATTTATTGGTGTGACACTGGTCAGTAGGGTCACACAGGTTTCAGGTGCACACTTCTATGACACATGACCTGTATATTGAACTGTGAACCCTTTAACTAGCAGCTAGTGATTTTGCAGGATGGACACTGGAACCCCTCCTCTCCTGCCCCACACCCCATTCTTTGATGTGTTCCCAGCCATGAAGGTTTAGAAATTCTCAGGCTGCTTCAAGTACCCCTCCCCCAAGCATCTGACTTGTTGGTGCCTTTCTTTCCCCGTGATCAAATTCACTGTGCGTTTAGCCCTCCCTGAGCAGCGGTTTCCTTAGCAACAGGCTTGCCCTTTTAGAGGCTCCAACGGTGACAGCAGTTTAGGCCTGTGTTCTCACAGGCCTTCTTACTGCAGTGCTCCTCTGTCCCTTGTGAATGCGCAAAGGTCAAAAAGTAAAGTCCGCAGTGTTTCATTCTTTTCAAACAAAGGGCAGGAAGCTATGACGGGTTGGGGGAAAAAAACACTTGAACTGGAATATCTTATGCAAAAGTCATACTCTAAGGTATATATGAAAAGGAACCATTTTCTCCAAATCTAACCTGAGGACAGAAAGGTGGAAGCAGAAATTACAAGGGATAGACTCTGCAGGGCTGGCCACGTGGGAAAATAAAGAGTGTAAAGTCAGGATGAGTTTGTGGGAACACAATGTAATCTGTTTCGCCCTTTCACTCAGCCTCAGAATCTCAGAATTAGAAGGGATGTTAGGCACTAGTGCAAGACCTGGTATTAGAATTGGCTCTGCAATTTCTGGTTCTGGGGCTTAGGTGCTGAAATGTTGTATTTAAAATTCACTTTTTAAGTTTTACACTTATGATATGTACCCTTTTCTACATAGCTATACTTCAATAAAATGTTATTTAAAAAATAAATAATAAATAGTAAAACATAATTCATGTTTTGGATATGAATTGTAGACATTTTTAAACTGAAAAAAGAAACACTCAATGAGTCCTTTTACTGGAATTTAATAACATTAAAAGCCTGGAGACCATACTGTACTAATAGATTAATACTATTTTTCTTTATATAGAATTAGTAATTCATTCATTTAGTCATCAAATATTTAATAAGGGCCTGTTATATGCCAGGCAGTCTTCTAAGGTTTGGGGAGCACCACTGGACAAAACAGGTTTTAAAAAATTCTTGTTCCTCAAAAATATATTAAATTTACATTTTTGCACATGTTCCATGGATTTAAAAGATTGCAATTTTGTCTTTTAAAAATTGACGGCCAAGTTGATCTGGTGGGAATATTAGTATTCTACCTGTTCCTCAGAACCAGTCCAATAGTGGCAAGGCTAATTTCCATTTGCGCAGCAGTTATTGCCTGCCATTGTTGACATAATCATTTGTGCAATGACAAATTATCTCAGTTATTTCCATGATGCCATTCTCCATTCATACATCGATGGTTCCTAACTCTTCACTGTCAGCTGATGGTTGGTGGTGCCAATTCAATACCAACAGGAATCCCCAATTTGGGGTGTGGTGACTGAGGAGAATTTTTTCAGTCTGAAAACTTGATTGTGATACAGCACGGCTGTGGAAGAGCACAGATGTGGGATGACACAGCTACAAGGTGGCCCTCGGGTGAGTACCTTCTCCAGCTAGAGAGCTCAGCTCCATACACTTACACAAGACAGCTCTACTCTGCTCTGTTCCAGGAGACATCTTTGTTGTTTCAGCTCCAACAGGGGAAACGGTCTTCAGTGGAAAGGAAAAGTGCACTCCCAGAGCAGGAACAGAGCTGACTTACTGAGAGAGAAGTCCCCACTCTGGTCCCTGATTGGTCTATCCTCATGCAAAGGAGGACTCCAAGTCCTCACAGTTTGATTAGTCCAAAAAGCACTGTCCTAATTATTTAGAATGGGGTCATTTTGATTGGTTGGTGAAGATGCTGATGAAGACGATAGCACAGCTGCTCCGCCCATTAGATGGGAGGAAGTCTTGGTCCTGTTAATTAACTACAAGTCCAGGAAATCATTTATAAATTTAGCTCAGATGGCGAACACAGTGCAGGTGGGCAATTAGTTCAGGCTTCTCAAAACCAGGGCTTGCTTCAGTGGCCATTGTTTTAAAAATGGCTGTAGGCTTTGTTATTTTTTCCAATTAGTCACCACGAGCCCTTCATTGTAGGTATTTTCTTTCTCAGAGTCAAACTACCCTGATCCTTGAGTTCTAGATCCAAGCACCATAATCTTACTGGACAGCTCCACTTGGATGTCCCATAGCACTTGGATTTAACCTACCCAAAACTGAGTTCAGCACCTTCTCTGTTGAATCTGTTCTTCTTGGAGTTACCATGTCAATAAACTGCACCATTATTCACTCATTGTCACAACACCTGGAACCCAAAGTCATCCTGAATTCTTTCCTCTGTTACATCACCAATGTGTCACTGAGTCCTACTGATTCTCCTTTAAGCTCTCTTGACATTGTCCACTTCCCTTCATTTGGCCATGGTGCAACCTAATAAAGGCCTCCTAACTGCTCATCCTGCCTCCCTCTGTAACTCATCCCACAGCCAAATCTAACTGAGGCTTACACAAGCAAATCCAATTGTGCCTTCCCCTGTGGTTATAACACTTCATTACCCCCCTGTGACCTAAATGTTACCAGACAGGGACAGGGCCTGGAGTGGGTCTGCCTCAGGCCAGCCTGTAGTACAGGGGATGTCAAAGTCATTTTCACCAAGGGCCGCATCAGCCTCTCGGTTGTCTTCAAATGGCTGAAATAATTTTAGGACTGTATAAATGTAACTACTCCTTAACAGTTAAGCAAGAGCTCAGTGCTGCCGTTGGGTAGAAACAAGATGTGGGGCAGGGGGTGGATAAAACAAGGTGGAGGGCCGGATTTGGCCCACAGGTCTTGTGTTTGCCACCTTTGTTGTAGTGTGTGGGTGCTTGACTTCATGCAGAAAAAATTTCACAACACGAGTCCAGGTGATTTTGAAAATAAATTTATCGCAGCTGGGGATGATGAAACGAGGAAGGACAGGGTAGAAGAAGAAACAGGAGAGAGCATAGGCGGTGCTCTGCTTTGGCTCCCTAGAAATGTTATAGGAAAGAACTGAACCAAGGCAGAGCTGCTGTTAGCTCACCGGTAAGTCAGAGAAAAAGGGGGGCCCTGGAGACAGGATCAGGGGTTAAGCCTTGGATGAGCTCTTGCTGCCCACTGCTCCCCTGGCCACAAGTCTCCTGGGGACCCTTAGAGTGTAGGAAGAAGTAGAAAGTTCATGCCCGGGAAGGGGCATGGGCATGCTCAGCTGACACTGGATCTTTGTCCTGAGGTCTTTTTATCTTTCTTCTGCAGGTGAGAATCTTAAGGGAGCGTTTTAGCAGAATATTTGTCAGATTTCCAGGTGTGTTTTTAATATGCTAATCCATCAAAGTAAGAATTTGTGGGGGGTAAGAGGGGGATTGGGGATTATTCTTTGATCTGCTATTACTGTTTTACTTCTATCTTGGGTTTGTCTGGCTCTAATTGGATTTTTGTTATTTGTTCGCCTGATTTTATCCGTTCTTGGGTTTAGCTGTCACAGATGGCATTAATTGGGTCTCTATTCTCTATTTCTCAGACCAGGGTGATTTAAGCTATGTGTTCTCTGGTTAGGAGGGAGTGGAATAAACCATTTGCTCTCAAGTGTCCTTGGTTAGGGAAAATAAGGTCTTGTGATTCACTAGCTGGCTGTAAGTTATTCAAATTGTTTGGCCTTGTTTAATTTTCTTGTCTCAGTTTCCCCATTCCACCTGCCCAGGAATTTTTCTAGCTTCTTATCTTGTCTCATCAGGACATACTTTGATTTATACAATTCATGGTCATTATCTTCTCTCATCAAACCACACTCACTTCTTTCAACTTTAAGCCATACTTGCTTCTTGAAGTTCTCTTAATGTCTCACAAGCTTCTTATGGAGCCTTTGTATAAACCATTTCTTTGTCTTGGGACATACATATACCACCCATTATTCCTGTGTCCTTTGGGTTTCCAGGTGAGCTTCTTCTAAGACATATTCCCTGCCCTACCAAAACATGTGCTTCTCATGTGTGTTAAATACCAACCACTAATTACTCACATCACGTTGATAATCCCACCAGGCTGGAAATTACTTGGAAGCAGGGACCAGGAATATCTTGTTCACTCTTGAACTTATAACATCTAACTTATATTTTTTAGCATAAAATGTATTGACTGATTTGTTGATTGAATGAGTTAATGCATTTTAGATGTTTAAAATTTAATTTGACTTGAATGATAATGAGTTCATTCCCCTAGGAGCTTCTTAGCATTGAATTATTTTTTTAAGTAAAGGACAGGTTGAAACAAACTTTTACTCATATATTTGTAAAAGTGGTGTCATTCTCAGCTTTCATATGAAGCTTTATGTTGAAACTGGTATCTCAAAGAACTCATTTACTGTTATTATTTGCATCTCCCAAATTTACTTCATTTGAAGGAAGTTTGCAGATCTTAGAAACTAAGAGTAACCTGAACCAGGTCTTTCTCAAGGAAACAGAAAGAGCAATGTTTTGGGGGGCTATAGAAGGAAAGATTTAAATATTTATATGTCAGATAATATGGAACAAAATATGTTCATATTTTTGGTTCAGTGGTCTAGTATGATACATGGTTTTTATATCCTGAGGGGGAAAAATTCATTTCTGATCGATCTGCATAAAATATAATTAGATAAGTAAACATTTTTAATTAAATTCAAGAAAATACCTATTCCCTGAGTGTCGTGCTGCATACTAACATGATTAATGTGTAGTATCTTCAGCTAGCTTTCCAAAAGATATTGAACACCATTTAATAAAATATTTTCTATTGACCTTCAATAAATGTCAAGGACACAAAAGTACATTATAATGCAAACCTCAGGGAACTTGGATAAAGGAATAAGACTCAAACATGTGATAACACAACAAGAATAGAGTAATAAGTCTAACTCTATGGAGGGGGAAGTTTGCTTAACTCTCTCTCTCACCCAGCATAACATAAAACATTTTAGATATATATAAAAAATTAAACTTTTCTCCTGGCTGGCATAGCTCAGTGGATTGAGCAGGGGCTGTGAACCAAAGTGTCGCAGGTTCGATTCCCAGTCAGGGTACATGCCTGGGTTGCAGGTCACAGCCCCCAGCAACCACACATTGATGTTTCTCTCTCTCTCTCTTTCTCCCTCCCTTCCCTCTCTAAATAAATAAATAAATAAATAATCTAAAAAAAAATTAAACTTTAAAAGGAAGAGAAAGAAAGGAAGGAAGGGAGTGAGTGAGGAAGAAAGTAAACACTAAATGTATGCTCTAGTATTTTTTTAGATTTGATTATATAAAATAACAGGCTTATTTATATTTTTATTCAGGACATCAAAAAATGTGACTTAAGAATGAAAAGTCAACATCTTGAAAGAATATTTGCAACCTATGTTATAAACAAAAGATTAATGTCAGAATAGCAATATATAAAGAACCTACCACGTTAATGAGGAAATTTTGAAAAAATAGAAAGGAAAATTAGGCAAATCGTAGACAGAATTCTTCTTCTTGTCTTGAATCCACTCTAATAAGGCTTTTGCTCTCTTGTCAGCACTGAAACAAGGTAACCATTCATGCTTTAAGTTCTACAATAGTCCAATGGGGAAAATAAAAGCCACTTTAGGAATTTCAAACTGAGAGCATTTGACACTGGGAATTGGTTACATAGGGATGGAAGATCTGAAAGGCCAAAAGAACGATGGTAAAACAATCCAGACATTTAACCTCAGCCAGAAGTTATGACCATTTGCAGGAGTGGAGGAACCCAAGGCAGAGACAGTGTCACCAGGGCCTGTAAGCCAGGGCTGTCTGGAGAAGCTAGCACCACAAAGGAGTGCCTGGTGGTAGGTCCAACCCCAGAGGCAGAGAGGACCATTCTTTCCCTCCTGCTGCACTTACTTCCAGCCCTCAGGTATGTTATGATCTCTCCTCTCCAGAACAGTTTCTTTTCCTAGAATTCTTCTGTCTTCTGACTAATGCTGGCTGACTCCTCATCGATCTTCAGAAGGCTGCTCCAAGTCCACTCATTCTAGGACACCTTCCTGAATTCTGCAACCTAAACAAACTCTGTATAAATCCTCATGTTAACCCTCTATCACTGAATTCCATCCTAATTATTACAGAATTGTCTGCCTTCCTGTACAGACACTAGGCTCCATAAGGACACAAACTTAAGGACTTTTATTTGTCTTGCTCCCTGCTGTATGTTTACTGCATAAAACAACCTGACACACAGCATGGAGATTAATAACAAATAAAAAATGGTTGATTGAATGATTTCCTGGTAAGAGATCTAATACCTCCTCAATTTTCTTTTGAAAACCCACTGTCCCCTCAGTCTATATGGATCACACAGATCTGACATCACCTCCTACTCTCCTCCACTGAAGGAGTGCATTCATTTTTCAGGTGTGGCCAAGCAGTCCACCCCCTGACATTAACGCAGCAATGGTCGAATGACCACATTGTTCAGATGGTCTTGAGGTAGGGTTTTTTCTGAGTTACTACTTAAGGGTTCTGCTGCTGCTAAGATTGCTGAGCTGAATCATGTAAGCCTGAAGGTGTTGGTAATCACTTTGCCACCAAGAGGACAGAATCTGCCCCAAACACGAAACAGAGCTTTGATCTGGAGTGAGAAGGTGAATGACTGTGTTCCAATGGTAACATCCTTTGAGACACTGAATCCCTTCATGCCTGAAGGCAAATAAACCCCTGAATTTCTAGCTGCATGATCCAACAAATTGTTCTCCAGCTTTAGCCTGTTTGAGTTCTGTCACTTGGAACTGAAGAGTCTTCACTGATTCCTTAAACAAACACCACTAGTATCTTTGACCTTTTCATGTATCCTGATCTTAGACCTAAGATCTGTGTTGTCTTCTTGATGACTTAGGTACTATGACCAAGAAACTTATTTCTTCAATGTTCATTGGCTTCTACAGGTACCATAATAGGCCCTGGCTGATACACAGGGACCAAGGTATATACAGACGATGGTACTGACTAGGACAGAGGTTCTCCAACTTGCAGGGTCAAAGCAGCACCAGGAGAGCTAGCTACAAATGCTCTTCTTGTCTTCTCTACCTCAAGATATTCCAGTGCAGTTCTTCCAAAGGTGGGGTTTGAGAATATGAATTATTTTTATCCTCACCTGAGGACTTTTTTTTTTCATTGTTTGCAGAGAGAGAGAGGAAGGAAGAGGAGAAGGGAGAGAGAAACATCAATAGGTTGCCTCCCATACATGCCCAGACCAGGGATCGTAGGTGCCTGGACCAAGGATTGAACCCACAATCCAGACATGTGCCCTGACTGGCAACCAAACCCACAACTTTTCTGTTATGGGATGACGCTCCAACCACCTGAGCCACACCAGTCAGGGCAAGGATCTGGATTTTTTTTTAATAAAAATCACAAATCATCTTGATCCAGGCTGTTTTCACATTATACTTAATAAAACACCAGAAGGAAGAAAACTAAAGTCCTGATTACAAAGGAAACACTAGTGTTATTAGGAGCCTATTGTGGAAAGGGAGCTTAAGCTAGTCTGGAGAAATACAGACTCCTCCCTGAGACCTGAAGAAAGCCTGGACAAAGAGTGTGGCAGAAAGAGAGGGGAGAGTGAAGGGGCAAGAGTGTGTACATGTGTAAGCCACCGGGCACAAATGGCGAGGACACACCTGGGTTGCTGGTAGATGGCCACAATAGCTGCAGATGGGGAGCAGGGGCAGTGGCTAGTCATCAGGCAGCCACAGTGGGTAGGGGCCACATCCTGGAGGGCTTTGTAAGCTGTATGAGGGGGTTGGGACTTTACCTGAAGAGTAAGGAAAGCCAGTGAAGGGCATTAGGCTGAGAGTGATATATGTTTAATAAATTGTTCTGAAATAATACTGAGCACTTTCATTTTGGTTTCCTCATTCTTGCCCAGGGCCCTTAGGCTGCTGGGAGCTGTTTTCCGCCCCGCCTTTCCACATGACATTACACTGTCAGTTCATTCCTTCACTTACTTAGCCAGTATTCTCTGAGTGCCTTCTCCCTTCCTGCCACTGGTCTGCACAGGAGGGAAAGAATGGTGAAAGAGCAAACAATTGTTCAGTCTCTCACAGAGCTTATACTTCTGCACAAGGGGTGAGGCTGGATACAGGCAAACAAACACACAAACACTCACTAATCAAGGGACGATTTCATAAATGGGGTAAGCGCTATCCCATTTATGAAAATAAAACAACAGCATAGATGAAGTAATGGAGGAGTTTGGAGGGTGGGTCATCTACTTAATTATGAGGATCAGCTAAGACCTCTCTGAGGAACTTACATTTTAGCTGAAATCTCAAAAATGAAAAGTAAAGGTCTGGACCAAGAGCCTGTGAGCAGAGAGAAGAGCAGTGCAAATGCTTAAGGAACACCAGGCGAAGTGGGACAGAGGGCTGCGGGGTGAGAGTGCCCCAGATGAAAGAGGCTTCATTGGGGTGACAATAAAAATATGCATTTGAAAAACACCCAGGCTATGATCATGGAATATGACATAATAAAAAGACACTCTAAAAACATCTTAAAATTTGAACAGAGAGAAAATTATAGCAAACTAGTGGTCTCTGCAGTGAATTTACATGTAGCAATAACTGAGCCTCACTGCTGCTATAAATAAAAATGTCAATGTCTGTTCCAGGAGGACGGTGTGCACAAGAACAGACCTGGGGGAGGGTTCCAGTACACAGGATTCACTGAAAATATGCCTCTAGGGAAAAACCCCCAGGGGAAAAAGGGAAGCAGGGCAGGGAGGATGTGGTTTCAGGCCAAGGCCACACTGAGTATTGCTTAAATCTGATGAGGAAAAGACGCTGGGCTTTCATACTCCCCACCTATGGCCACCTGGGGCATTAACTTCCAGGCACTTCTGGACTCTCTAGGGGGCAGGGAAGCTAAGCAATTCCAGTGGCCAGTGGAGGGCAGGCAGTGTGAACAGCAGAACAAAAAGCACACAGAGGCCTCTGGTGAGTGGCATTAAGAATGAGGAGCGATGGGAAAGGGAACAGAAGTAAAAGCGACCTTATTTTGTCACCATAACAACATAGCCCTTGTTAAAGTACCTGATGACAGCCAGACTGTCAGGGCTGGCTCCCGTTTGTAACTTAATGAGTCCTGAAAATATCTCAAGCCCCTTTCCCCTAATTCTTAAATTGCATGTCCAAACAAGCATGCTTAGCTATCTCATTTGGAACTATGCTTAGAACTTGTCATATGTTCTTGAAAGTATCATTGACATGTCTAAATTTCAGAAACAGTCTAAATTCATTCAAATTTGAGATATCTAAATATGACATGAAATGAAGCTTAGGTAAAAAAAATTAAAGTTGACTTTTAATATGCTAGCACTGGCTTCACTGAGTCAGTCTTGATAAATTCTAAGGACAATCAAAAATTAGAACTTACAAAAATTGCTTTGGGCAATGATAGTATGACTGGCATAGAAGTGTTGCATTTGACAGGGTGCCCCTTGAAGGAGGCTGCACTCATGTAGCACATTATTTTATAAACAAAGGTGTCCTTCATGGTGTGCCTGAATGGTATCCTTTTAACTGAAGATGGAGACAGAATGTAGGTGATCAGTTCCACAGTCTGGAACATTCTAAGGAAATAAAGCATCATCCTGGCTTTATTTGACCAAGGTTTTGCTACTACCTACTTAAAAAATATGTGGGGATAGGAAAGGGGTCCTAAGGACCTTTTCCATTCATGCCCGATCTTTGAAACTGAAGCCTCAGTAAAAGGTGGCGAGGCAGCATCTTTGACCTCAGACGGCCCCAGCACGCTGCATGGGGCTTGCAAAGGACACAGCGGACCTTTGCGCACAGGAAATCACTGGCTGTGGCAATGAGGAAATGGTGCAATAGCAGAAGTAGGGGCAAATTAAATCACAAACTTGGAAGACAGCCCTCGCACCCAACCAGCCAGGCTTCTGGGTTGCCTCAACCTACTCTGCAGTTTCAGGAATAATTGATTATGGCTTCAAGGTAAAGTTTGTCTAAAGCCAAGTTAAATAGGTTCCAGTACCAACCTGGACCTCTCCAAGGTTAAAAAATTGGACTCATAAAAAATTACTTTCAGGGCTCAAAAACCTCCATTTAATTCCAAACAAAATATTCATTCAGCTTACCCTCACTAACTATACTATTTTTAATAGTAATAATTAGTAATTCTTTAGTGAGAGCAAAAAAGATGTACAGTGCCATTAATAAATTAAATATATGTTCAAATAAATGTTTATGTTTTATTTCATTTTTATCTTATAACATATTTTTTAATATATTTTTCAAAAAAACTAACTATCAATACAGCCACACATATACATTATTTATAAATTATGCTGAACAGCTGGGCCACTGTTCTGGACCATCTCAGCCATCCTGAGAACAAAGCCTACTCATCCGCTCTGCCCAGGGGCCCCTAACCCTATGTAACAGGACCCCAGGGATGAGCTCCCCTGGCATGTGCCAGGATCCCTCCACAGTGGTGACCAAACATCAAAAGTGCCTCCAGCCTCGGCGATCCTCCCACCAGAAGAACAAGTCATGTCCCAGGCTGACAACCCCCAGCCCTGCAGAGGTTATGTCAGAACTTCTCTCCCCAGACTTCCCAGAACAGAACCCCCAGCAATCTTCACTTATTCTCAGATGATGGTCTCTTTTATTAAACTGTCTCCAATTCCCCCAGCCAAAAGCACAAACCTGCCTGCACACATCCCTCTCTTCCTCCCCTTTTCTGTCACCACACCAGAACAAATGTCCCATCTGATTGAAGGCAATTTCTCCCAACTGAGACCTGGAAAGCCTCACCTCTCACTTCCTCAAAGACTCAGCTTCTTCATCCATCCCTTCTCTGCTTGCGTCATCAGTTTCTCCATCTCTGTTGGGCCATTACCATCAAATACAAACACACTCTATAAATAGAGCAAAACCAAAACTCTCTGAACCCTCACATTTCCTACCAGTGGCAGCTCAATTTCTTTTACCGCTCCACAGCAAAATCTAACAGATGTCCTCACCACCTTGCTTTTCTTCTGTGCTTCTCCCATTTGCCCTCCCGCTCCTTCATTCTGACTTATGGTATTCAGTGACCGTATGTTTCCAGATCCAACAGGCACTTTTCTGTGCTTTTATTTGCTCCTTCAGCAGTACATAACCCAGTTTGCTAGGCCTGCATCTTGAAATATTCTGCTTTCTGCTTCTGCAGTGGGTGTCTATTGAATTCTTTTCATTAAGATCCACTTTTCTGCCTGGTAACAATACTCTGATTTTGTACCTCTCTTCATCTCTTGGTCCTACCATGGCAGACAAAATGATTGCTCCAGCCTTGGACAATCAAACAATAATAGCACGCAATGTGTACTATGTGCAAAGCATTGTTCTAAATACTAGAAATATTAACTAATAATAGTTTTATGAGGCAGGCACTATTTTATATACATTTTAGTGACAACAAAATTGAATCACAGAATAGTTAACTAGTCCAAGTTCATACAGTCCTTAAAAGCATTTTAAAAAGAAACCCATGCCCTTACTGTTTCTCATATTCCCTGACTATAATCATTGATTCAGGGATGGGGGGATGGGTGGGAAGGAGAAACTCTCTCACCATTGGGATTTGTAAGTCAGAAGAACATAGCATGACTATGCAGAAAGAGCCTGCCTAAGGATAAAGTGGGGAAAATGGAAAACAAGTTCAAAAAATTATAAATGACATCATTGGAGCACTTAGATCTAGCCATTCCTGAAGCTAGAAAATCTTAGATTTTTTCAATTGCCCAATTCAATAAATTTCCTTTTTTTTTTTGCTTAAGCTAACTAAGAATTTTCTTTTAGTCATCTCTTGCCTCCAAAATATGTTTTTCAATACAGCACACTCCCCATTTTTTCCCTACTTCTCAGGCCCTTCTTTCTCCACCTTGGTTGCTGACTCCTCCTTCTCCAACTCACTACTAAATGCTAATGTTGCTTCAGTGTCAATGCCAGAACCTCTCCTCTTTCTCTCTCTACCCTATTCCTTGGTAAGCTCCTCTAGCCCCACAATCATAAAGGTCAACTTTATGTTAGTGAGTCCTAAAATCACATCACATTAAGTTCTTTCTGGAATTTTAGAATCATCTGCCAAATGTCTACCTAACACCTCTAGATGGATGTTTAATTACTATTACAAAGAAACCTGCCTTTCCCCAAACTCTTCCTCCCCTGCCTTCACTCTTTCAGGAAATGACACCAACATCTGCCCAAAGTCTAAGTCACCCCTACGTCCTCCATTTCTTTCACCCTCTTAATACATTATGTCCCCTGGGTTCTATTTCTAGACATATTTTTGTGCAAATACCAAACCCATTCATTTTTTCCATCCTCATTACCACTATTCTCGTTCACTCCTGCCCTTTTCTAATTCATTCAGCCAGCCCACAGAAGCTAGAGTGATTTTTTTAATGTCATTTCCTTGCTTAAACATTTTAATTGGTCCCCTTGGCTCTTGGAACAACTGCTAAACCCTGTTTCTCTGTTCTTTAAGGCCCCACCTGATCTAGATCCTCCCACTTCAACTCTCAATCCATAGCAACACTGGCCTGTTTTTCAGTCTCAAACACATCAGTTCTTTTTTACTGCTTGACCTTTCCACTTGCAGTTTCCTCTGCCAGCTCTTCATGTGGTGCCATTATTCTCAGCCCTCCAATATCGACTCAAATGTCATCATCTAAAAGCTGTGACAGACTTTATCGTTCTTGCCCATATCCCCTCACCCCTACTGTGCAGTTCTGACTTCTACCTGCTCACACTTGCATTTCTTTAACCAAGGGATTTTCTCTGTCCACAGGAACAGCAGGCTGGAAATGCCCTCCTTAATGCCCTCCACCTTGAGCCACTCCCAATGAATAACTGACAGCTGTGGTTTTATAAATACCCCAGGTCCCTCTCCCCTTGGAGGACATAATTCAGAAGCCCAGGTTCAACACCATTTCCAGCAGTTCCCTTGGGGAATTCAGCAGCAACTGCTCAAGTGATAACATGGCTGATAAAGCACCCTTGATTGGCTCTTTCCCCATCTTCCCCTCACTTAGCCACTGTCTTTCCATGATTTCTCAGATTACCTCCCAAATAAACTACTTGCACTCAAATTCTTATCTCAGAATCTGTTGCTGGAGTTACTCACACCAACAGAGAGGCCTTTCAGTACCACCCTCTACAGAGGTCACACTCAGTTACTCAAAATTCATTAGTTACTCTATTTTCTGTATAAAAATCATTGCAATCCCTAAAATTCTTGCTAACTTATTATTAATTTGTTTTCTATTGGCTTTTCTAGGAATGTGTTCATCTTCTCAACTATTGTGTTCCCCTTGCCTCATCTAGTACCTGGCAAGTAATAAACACCCAGTAAATATTTGTCGAATGAATAAATAAAAGAGTGAACCAGAATTACTACTTCTTCACTATCATGTCAGGTTGTCCAGTACCTGTATTTTTATTAAAAGACAGTTTTATTAAATTGGCTGGGGGAAAAGGTAGGTTGTCTCAGTTAGGATTTTTTATGCTACCTCCAGCCATACAAGGTAATCAGAACACTGAAATATTACGAAATGTTCTATTATTATTAAGGGAATAAATGATGGAGAGGGACTACAATCCAAGTTCTGTAAATCCAAGTCTAGTGGGATATCTACTGCCCTTCACTGTTACTAACTCTGCAGGGTATAGGTCCAAGTTTCCTTTTCTGGTATGGAGACGGATCTGCATCAAAATTTTCACAGCTCTTGCCTGCCTGACTTTTCTTGTGTCAAAGTTATGCAATTGTCAAATGGTTGCCCAAGGTCAAGAGTGCAGCTGTGGTCAAAAAACAAAGCATTCATTATGTAAGACTAACTGGCCTGAATGACAAGTCAACCCTTGGCCAGTTAAGGAATCCTCCAAAGAGGCTGCAACCAGAATCTGTGTTTCCTACCTTTTGATCTTCTCCTTTCAGTTTGCTTAAACACCCTTATGTAGTTGTGAAGTTGACTTCCTTTTACTGTCAAATTCATATAACCACTATCTCCAGGACTCACAATTTACCACAATCTATTTTTCTCATTTCTACTAAAATAGTTCTCCCCAGAATCACCCATTAATCTCCATGTTAAAGTATCTTTCCATAATAAACTGCCTGGCTACCTTGTTTTCCTAAAATTTTTCTTTTTCTGTTATACTGCCAAGGTGAGCACATAGTAGGTGCTTAATAAGTAGCTATAGTATGGTTATAATGATGCCAAGATTGTGTCCTTGTTCAGCACTTTTGAAGTTCAAGGTGTGACCAAAGAATTGATACCCATCGCCTGGCCCAACCACTGGAGCAGGCGGAGGGCAGGAAACAGGAAGAGCCACTGGAGGAGACAGGAGCTGGCCAAGGTAGCAGGCAAAGCTGTGGTGTCTGGGTAACTGAGCTAGTGCCTTGCGAGCACTCTGCCCCTGATGCAGAGAGTTCCACTCCTGATGGCAGGTCCCAACCCCCGGGCAACAGGGCCATGGAAGGAAGCATTGTGCTAAGCACCGCAAGGCTAGCCACATAATTGGCTGGGAGAAAAGTCCTCCTGCCCACTTCTGGTACTTGATTAGGGGTGGGACCAAGGAAGGCAGGCACATGGGGAGAGAGGTCAGAATGGCAGCAAGAGAAGGAAGGGCCTTGCTCACAAATGTGCTGGCTGGTGCGTTCGTGGGACCTTTTGACTCTGGAAGCTGCAAGGCGGAGGGTGGCACTGGCCCCACACACAGATTCCAGGAAGGAGCCTGAGGCCTGACAGTGGCTAGGAGAAAAGCTGAACCACCTGGGTGACCACTCAGTGGCCACTGTGGTTCCCACAGGATGGTGTGTTAAATGGGAGGAGGAACTGTGGGCACTGCCTTTGGTTTTGGTCTGTCTGAGGATGGCTGGGTTTTCCTCTGGGTTTTCCAGAGGGGATGGGCTTTGAAACAAGAGTCTATTGTTCTCCCAGATCATCAGCATCTGAATAAAAATCTCCTTCCTTCCTCACCAGCCTCTGCCTCTAGAATTTGCCTATTGGTGGCAGCGGGCAGCCAAATCCCACTTTGGTTCAGTAACAAAATCACCCATAGACAGCTTGGCTATATTTGCTGTGTGAACAGACATTATAGGAGACATGGATAGAATGGTTGATGAGTTAATGGAATGCCTGAAATACTAGGCAATCAAATATGGTATTGACTGTACAAACAAAAATGGCCACTGATGGTCTTCCATGTATCTAACATTCTACTGAATGCTCCAGGGGGTTAAAATAAATATGAATCTGTTTCACAACCCACTTGTGCACACAAACTTACAAACAGCTATCTAGTTAGAAAATATTTTGTAGTCTTTTTAATTTAAAAGTGTTTTGATCAAACTCTATCATTTTGAAAAGGAATGTGAAACAGAGAATGTAAATCATATAGGTGGGGGGAATGAATATTTACATTCTTTTTTTAAGCAGATGATTTATAATTGATTTGTAATTATATCAATTTGCTTTTAATCATTAGCATACTATGTGATAGATATCCAAGGCTATTTCTAAATGACTCATTGTTTTGCAACTCTGGATAAAATGGTTATCTCAGTTAGTAAGAAGTTTTTGCCTAGTAAACATCTAGGGAGGATTAAGAATACCAGTTCCAAGAATTATCACCATTGAAATGACTGCACAACCCAAAGCAATCTATAGATTCAAAACAATTCCTATCAAGATACTGATCATATATTTTGCAGAACTAGAACAAATGTTCCAAAAATGTATATGGAACCACAAAAGACCCCAAATAACCACAGTGATCTTGAGAAAGAAGAACCAAGTTAAAGGAATCATGCTACCTGATATCAAACTATACTATAAGATCATAATAATCAAAACAGCATGGTACTAGCATAGAAGCAGACATATATGAAACAGAGAAGAGAGCCCAGAAATAAGCCCACAACTTTTTGGCCAATTAATATTTGGCAGTGGAGAAAACAATATACAATGGGGTAAAGACAGTCTCTTCAATGAATGGTGTTGGGAAAACTAGAGAAATACATACAAACAAACAAACAAATAAATAAAAATAGACCACTGTTTATACTATGTGCAAGAATATATTCAAAATGGATGAAAGATTGAAATATAAGACTCAAAACCATAAAAACCCTAGAAGAAAACATGGGCAGTAAAATCTCAGACATTTCTTATAGCAATATTTTTTCTGATATATCTCCTTGGACAAGAGAAACAAAAGAAAAAAATTTAAATGGGACTACATCAAACTAAAAAGTTTTTGCACAATAAAGGAAACCATAAACAAAATGAAAAGACAACCCACTGAATTAGAGAAGATGTTTGCTAATGATACATCTAATAAGGGGCTAATGTCCAAAATTTACAAAGCGCTTATAAAACTCAACACTAAAAAAACCCCAAACAAACCAATTAAAAGTGTGCAGAGGACCTGAATAAATATTTCTCCAAAGAGGACATACAGATGGCCATAGACATAGAAAAAAATATATTCAACATCACTAATTGTCAGAGAAATGCAAATTAAAGCCACAACAAGCTATCACCTCACACTTTCAGAATGGCCACCATCAATAAATCAACAAAAAAGTGTTGGGGAGAATGTGGAGAAAAGGGAACTCTCATGCACTGTTGGTGGAAATGGAGACTTGTTCAGCCACTGTGGAAAACAGTGTGGTATTACCTCAAAAAAATAAAAATGGAGCTGTCTTGTTGGATACAATCATTCCACTTCTGGGAATATATGCAAAGAAACCCAAAACACTAATTTTAAGAGTATGTGCACCCCTATGCTCATTGCAGCATTATTTACAATAGCCGAGACTTGGAAGCAGCCTAAGTGCCCATCAGTAGCTGAGTGGATAAAAAGGCTGGGGTACATTTACACAATGGAATACTATTGGGCCATAAAAAAGAAGAAAACATACTGTTTGCAACAGCATGGATGGACATGGGAAGCATCATACTAAGTGAAAGAAGCCAGTCAGAGAAAGTCAAGTACAATACGATCTCACTCATATGTGAAATCTAGTAAACAAACTGGACTAACGGGCAAAACAGTGACAGACTCACTCATACACAGCAGGCTACTACTGCTGAGTGGAGGAGGCTGGATTGGGAGGAGGGGATTGAGGAAAAAACAAAGAGAAAACTCATGGATGTGGACAACAGTGTGGTGATTTCCAGAGGAGAGAGAGGTACGGGAGGTAGAGGAGGGTACAGGGAAGATAAACGGTGATGGATGGAGATTTGACTTGGGGTGATCGACACACAATACAGTGTACATATGATGACTTGTAGTAGTATGCACATGAGACCTGTATAATTTTGTTGACAAGTGTCACCCCAGTAAATTCAGTAAAAATTAAGAGTACCAATTCCAATGTCAGAAAGATTTAGCTTCTGCCCTGAATCTGCCACATTCCACATCTATAACATTGGAGGAGCCTTTTAATTTCACAAAGGCTCACTATATATATATATATATATATATATATATATATATATATATGAAAAGAAGTGTCTGTAGGCATTGGGATTCCAGGTCATTTTTTTTACAGTTTTATTGATATATATTTTACATAATGTAATATTCACCCACTTAAAGTGTACAGTTGAGTGGTTTTTACTATATTAACGGAGTTATGCAACCATAACCACAATCTATTTTTAGAGCATTTTTGACAGTCCAAAAAGAAACTTCATACACATTAGCAGTCCTGCCCTATTCCTCCTCCCAGCCCTGCTGCAGTCCTAGGAAACCATGAATCTACTGTTTGTTTCCACGCACTTGCCTAGTCTAGACATTTCACATTCATGGGATCATACAAGGGATCTTTTGTGACTGGTTTCAGTCCCTTAGCAAATGCTTTCAAGGTTTACCTACATTGTGACATGTATCAATTTTTATTCTTTTTTCAATTGCCAAAAAATCTTCATTGTATGACTACACCAATTTTGTTTATCCATTCTTCAGTGCAGAGATACTTAGGTATTTCTACTAGGGGGCTATGAATAAATCTGCTATGAACATTCATGTACAAACTTTTAGGGACATACACATTCATTCCTCTTGAATATATATATAGGAGTGGAATTGCTTGATTACCTAAAAACTCTGTTTAGCATTTTAAAGAACTGTCAAACTGTTTTCCAAAGTGGCTTCTCCATTTTCCATTCCCACCAGCAATACATGAAGGTTCTATAACTGAACACAAGTCCAGCTGCCTGCTGCTGCAAAAGCCAATACTCAAGAGGCAGGTGCTGATGTAAAGGAAAATGGTTTAGTTTCAGGTGTCTGAAACCTGGAAGATGGGGACCCATGTCTCAAAGTCCATCTCCCCCTCTCAGTGGAGGCAGGGGGTTTTATAAGGAGGGAGAGGGGAACAGAATGAAGAGATCAAGGGAGAGATTGCAAGGTTCTGTATGTGCAGGCAAGCATGGTCTATTCCAATAACACTAGTAACGGTTCGGTGTGTGTCATCCTGGTTTAGTCATCCTGGCTTCACATCATCCTGGATCCACGTCATCTCAGCTTCATGTCATTCTGGCTCTACAGCTGAAGGTCAGCAAATCTCCCGGAGCTGGGATGCCTGAAGGTCTGAGTCTGCATCTTTTGAAATTAGTTCCTAGAATTCTCATACAAACATGCTGTTTATCCACAAGCTACATATTAATCAGAGTCAGCACTTACAGAAACGTCAAAAGACTGGTGGGGTGGGTTACAGTTTCCTGCCATTATAATTTTCCCCTCTTATACTTCCAATTTCTCCACATTCTTGCCAACACATTATTTTCCATCATTTTTATTTTAGCAGTCATCATGGGTGTGATTTGATTTGCAATTCCGTAATGACTAAAGGTGTGAGTATTTTTTGCCAGTTTGCATGACTTCTTTGGAGAAGTGTTTATTCAAACCCTTTGCCCATATGTAAATATGGTGATGTGTATTTTCATTGTTGAGTTATAAGAGATTTTGTATATATTGTGGATATAAATTTCTTATTAGATACATGATTCAAAAATATTTTCTCTTGACCTGGCTGTTGTGGCTCAGTGGATTGAGTGTCTGCCTGCAAACCAAAGGGTCACTGGTCTGATTCCCATTCAGGGCACATGCCTGGGCGGCAGGCTAAGTTAGGTCCCCAGTAGGGGACACATGAGAAGTAACCACATATTGATATTTCTTTCCCTCTCTTTCCCCCTCCCTTCCCCTCTGTCTAAAATAAATAAATAAATAAAATCTTAAAAAATATATTTTCTCTCATTTTGTGCATATCTCTTCACTTTTTTATGATATCTGAAGCCCAAAAGTTTTAATTTTGAAAAAGTCATATTTATCACTTATGCTTATAATGTCATATTTATAAAACCATTGTCTAACTGACAACTGCAAAAATTTACACCTGTTTTCTACTAGTAGTTTTATAGGTTTAGCCCTTATATTACAATAAAATATCATAGATAGTGATTTTGAATATCATTTTATTCAAGATAATATCATTTTGTTGAATAAAATGATATTATACTATATCATTTTGAATAAAATTTGTGTTTACAGTGTGAGGTATGGAACCAAATTCATACTTGTGTGTTTGGATATCCAGTTGTTTAAGCATCATTCATTGAAAAAAAAGTAGTCCCTCATTCAATTTCTAGGCAGCCTTGTCAAAAATCAATTGACCATGAATGTTAGAGTTCATTTCTGGACTCCCAATACAAAATTCCACTGATGAATATGTCTATCCTTGTGCAAATACCACACTGTTCTGATTACTATAATTTTCTAGTAGGCTTTGAAGTTGCAAAGTGTGAGTTCTATAACTTTGTTCTCTTTTTACAAGATTGCTTTGAGTATTCTGGGTCCCTTGAATTTCCATATGAATTTTAGGGTCAACTTGTCAATTTCTGCAAAACAACTACAACAACAACAAAATGAAAACAATAATACCAACAACAAAAACACCCCTGAGATTTTGGCAGGGCTTTGTTGAATCTGCAAGTCAGTTTAGGGAGTGTTGATGTCTTAACCATGTTAAGTCTTCAAATTAATGAACACAGATGTCTTTCTACTTCTTTAGATCTCCCTTAATCATTTACAACGATGTTTATATTAATAGTTTTCAGTGTACATCTTACAATTCTTTTGTTACATGTATTCCTAAATACTTTCCCTTTTTTGATGCTATTGTAGATAAAATTGTTTTTAAGTTTTATTTTTATATTATTCTTTGTCAGTGTATAGAAACACAATTGATTTTTGTGTATTGAACCTGTATCCTGATACATTGTGGAACTTTATAATTAGTTCAAACATTTTTAGTGAATTTTTATGAGTTCCTACCTATGAAATTATATACAAACTCATTTGCAAATAGAAATTATTGTACTTTTTCTTTTCCCAATTGGATTATTTCTTTTCTTGCCTAATTGCCCTGGCTAGAACTTTCAGTATGAAGTCTAACAACAGTGCCAAGAGTATACTTCTCTTGTTCTTGATCTTTTATAGATGCCCCTTATCAGGTTAAAAAAGGTTTTCCTGCTCTTCTAGTTTGTTGACTATTTTTTCATTGAAGATCTTGAGACTTTATCAAAAGCTTTTAATGTATCTGTTAAGATAGAGCATTTTTGTCCTTTATTCTACTAATCTAGTTTATTACATTGATTGATTTTCAAATGTTGAACCACTGCTGTATTTCTAGGATAAATACCACTTGTCATGATGTACAGTCCTTTTCATATGTTGCTGGATTTGATTCGCTAGTATTTCATTACAGATTTTTTTCTGTAACATTTATAATGGATATTGGTATATCGTTTTATCATGATGTCTTTGTCTGCCTTTGGTAAAAGGGTAATACTGGCTTAATAGAATGAGTTGAAAAGTATTACTTCCTCTTACTACTTTTTAAAAGTGTTTATAAAGCATTGGTATTAATTATTCTTTAAATGTTTGACACAATTCACAACTGACATATGTGAGCCTGGTCTCTTCTAAATTGGAAATTTTAATTACCAATCCAACTTTGCTTCTTATAAAAGTTTATTAATGTTTTTTATTTGTTTTTGAGTCAATTTTAGTAGTGTGTCACCTTATAAATTATTTCTTTTATCTAAATTATTAATTTATTAGCATGCATTTATTTACAGTATTCTCTAAACTTTTTTTATTTTTGAAGGGTCATTAGTGATATTCCCTTTTTCACTCCTGATTTATAAATTTCAGACTTTTCTCTTTTTTCTTGTTCAATCTATTTGAAGTGTTGCCAGTTTTGTTGACCTTTACAAAGAACCATCTTTTGATCTCATTGATTTTTCTCTATTGTTTTTCTAGTCTCTGTTTTTTTTTTATTTCTACTCTATTATTTTTTCTTTCTGCTTCCTTTAATTATTTTGCTTTGTTTTCTTATTTTCTTTTTTTAAAATATTTTATTTATTTATTTTTAGATAGAGGGAGAGGGAAGGAGAAAGAGAGGGAGAGAAACATCAATATGTGGTTGCTCTCACATGCCCCTTTCTGGGGACCTGGCCCACAACCCAGGCATGTGCCCTGACTGGGAATCGAACCAGCAACCCTTTGTTTTACAGGCCCAAGCTCAATTCACTGAGCTCAATTCACTGAGCTACACCAGCCAGAGCTTGTTTTCTTATTTTCTTAAGAGGAATGGTTCAGTTATTGCTTTGAGATCTCTCTGGTTTGTTAATATATTTGTTAACAACTGTAAATGTCTCTATAAACACTGCTTTAGCTGCACTCCATGTTTTGGTATGTTGTTTTTGTTTCCATTTGTTTCAAAATATTTTCTAATGTTTATAATCATTTTTTCTTTTACTTGTTAGTTATTCAAAAGAGTGTTATTGAATTTCCACATTTAAAAAAATTCCCAAATGTTTTCTGCTATGATTTCTTACTTAATTCTATTTTGCTTGGAAACCATATTTTGCATAATTTCAAATCTCTTAAATACAGTAGTCCCTCTTATATATTTGGAAATATGTTCTAAGACTTCGACTGGATGCCTGAAAGTACAAATAGTACCAAATCTTCTATATACTGTGCTTTTTCCTATATATACATATCTTTTAACTTAAAAGAAACACTTTATAGCTTCTCTTTGGCATAACCACATCACCAGCATCACTATTCTTACACTTTGGGGCCATTATTAAGTAAAATAAAGTTGACTTGAACACAAGCACTGCAATACCACCACTTTTGATCTTATCACAGAGACAGCTACTAAATGACTGATAGACAGGTGGCTCATACAACTTAGACATGCTACCAAAGGAATGATTCAAATCCCGAGCATAAGCAGGATAGTGTGAGGTTCTATCACATTACTAAAAACAGCACACAACTTAAAATTTATGAATTGTTTGTTTCTGGAATTTTCCATTTAATATTTTCAGACTAGGGTCGACCATGAGTAACATCATAGAAAGCAAAACATGGATAAGGTGGTGGGGGCACTGTATAATACGGCTTGTTTGATGGACTAGAATAGGATCTGTCCTGGAGAATGGTGTGTGTATGCTTGAGAAGACTGTTTATTCTACCATTGTAAGGTGACAATTTCTATAAAGCTCTGTTATGTGTAGTTGTTTAAATCTTTTATTTCCTTCTGCCTAGTTGTCTACCTACATTAAAGTCCCTCAATATCATTGTTAAATTGTATACACCTCCCTTGAGTACTGTCAGATTTTGCTTCCTATGTTTGGAGCATTTTTTTAGATGCACATGTTTTAATCATTCCATTTTCCTGAGGGACTGTCACTTTTATCAAAAAATGTCCACTCTGTCTCTAATAATACTTTTTGTCTTAAAGCCTAGTTTGAATGGTATCAGTATAGCAACTACAATATTTTGGAGTATTTTTTGCATGGATTTCCTATTTATGTCTTTCAATCTAAAACGTGTTGTTTGTAGATAGCACATAGTTGGATCATGTTTTCTTCCTCAAATCCATTCTTTCAATCTCTACCTTTTCATTCACATATGTAATTTATTTATATTTACTATGATTGCTGATAAAGAAAAATTTATGTCAGCCATTTTACTTTCTGTTTGATGTATGTCATATGCAAAATATGCAAGATATGGTTTGCAACCAAAATAGAATTAAGTAAGAAATTATAACAGAAAACATATGGGAAATTTTTGAAATGTGGAAATTCAATAACACTCTTAAATACTTTTAAATGTTTTTCTTTATTCTTCATTTCTGCATTATTTCATGTTAAGTAGATCTTTTCTAGTGTTCTACTTCAATTCCCTTGTCAATTCTTTTACTACATACTTTCAAAAATTATTTACTTAGTGGTTGCCCTGGGAATTACATTTTTACTTATAACAATACCAACAAAATTTCAATAGTATAGTTACTTTGCTCTTCTCTAGCCCCTCCCCTCCTTTGTGCTATTGTTGTCATACAAATTACATCTTCATACATGCATGAACTTATAGCAAGTGTTTTTATAATTATTGATTTATTTGGTTGTCTTTTAAATAGGTAGAAGAAGAAATAATTACAACCAAAAATATGCTTATATTATCTTTTACGATAGGAGTTGTTTGCCTTTATTGGAGTTCTTTGTTTCTTCATATGGATCTGACTTACTGTCTAGAGTACTTTCAATTTAGCTTGATCTACTCTCTTTAGTATCTCTTGTAGAGAAATCCTGTAAGTGATAAATTCTCTATTTTTGTTTGTCTGGAAACATATTGATTTTTTTTTTCAGTTTCAAGTAAGAGCTTATCCAGATTCAGGATTCTTGGTTGACAATCTTTTTCTTTTAACACTTTTAAGTTGTTATCTCTCTTTCTCTCTCTCTTCCAGTCTTCCTGCTTCCTTATGAGAAGTCAGCTGTTAATCTCATTAAGAATGCCTAATACATGATATGTCATTTCTTGCTGCTTTCAGTATTTTTTCTTTGTTTTTGTTTTCATCAATTTGACTATGATATATCTATGTGTAGATCTCTTTGAGTAGATTGAACTTCCTGATTGTATTAATTTTTTCATCGGTCCTGACAAATATTTGGTTATTATTTCATCAGATATTTTTGGTGGCATTTCTCTTTCTGTCATCCTTTCAGGATTCCTGTTATGTGCATGTCTAAAGTTTCACATAAATCTCTGAGAGTCTGTTAATTGTTTCTTTTTTCCTGGTCCTCAGATGGGATAATTTCTATTGACCTTTCTGAAGTCTATGGCTTCTTCCTTCTGCCAGCTTAACTCTGCTATTACTTTTATAGTAAATGTTTTCTGTTATTATATTTTTCAACTTCAGGGTTTCTATTGGTTCTTTTTCATAATGTCTAATTCTTTAATAACTTTCTCTATTTAAAGAGACATTATTGTCATGTTTTCCTTTAATTCTTAAGACATAGTTTCCTTTAGTTCTTTGAGCAATTAAAATAGCTGATTTTAAAGTCTTTGTCTAGTGCATTCAACATTTGGTTTCCTCAGGGAATTACTAGAGAAAAACTTAATTTTTGTTGAAAATTGGAGTTTTAAAATAATATGTTGCAACAACTATGGTATCAATTTTCTCCACCCACCCACTACTTTTCTTGTTACTGCTGTTTTTCTCCTTGCTGATTATTTTCACCAACTTTTCTAAATTCTGTATTCCTTGAAGTGTAAGTTTCTGAGTTTCCCGATAGTTTTATTTTAATTCTTATTTTTATTTTTAAACCTCACTTCATAGGAGTTCTACCTGGTACAATATAATGTAGTGGTCAGCAAATAGTTAGTCAGAAGATTTCCTTCAATGCCTTACTTGTAAAAACACCTACCCTTTGCCAAAAGGATCTCCATGGAAAGGCCAGCTTTAAAGCTTCCAGTGGTTTACAAGACAGTCTTAGCTTTTACTTCTTATTGCCCAGGGCCTCAAAGTCAGCCACCAGTGAGTGAACAGTGCCTTCTCCTTTCCCAGGTCTTACCTTCATTTGCACATGGGCAGCCTTTTAGATCCCCAGGAATATGTCTGAGCCTTTTGGAATTTGCTATGATTGTCCCATTCTCCAGGATTTCCCTTTTAAATTGCTCAGGCAGGTTCTTGCTTTCCCAACTGAAATCACAGCCTTAGAAAACTGACATGTTGCCAGCAGTTCGCTATTGTTTTCACGATGTCCGGGGTAGGCTTCCCCCTACACACACTCAGACACACACATGTCCTGACCTGAGTACTAGTTAAACAAAATAACCACTACATTCTGAGAGAAGTTTTCTGCTATGTTTCGTGTTTAGACAAAATATTGACCATGATGATGGTGCTTTTAGCAAATCTCAAAAAGCAGTTAGATCTTTCCATTATCACGTGCGGCCAACTTTTGGCTACCACACTACTGAACTGGGGAGGGAAGGAAAAGGAAATAGCTCCAAGTGCAAATGTCACAGACCCCACTGTCTTTACTGAGCTTCAATGTTTTTCTTTGACAGAAAATGTTCAGTTTGTTCTATAGCTTTGATTATTGCTGGACTTCTACATTTGATTTTAGTTTACTGATTTTAGTTGTTTTGTCCAAATTTGTGTAGTTTTAGAGGACAAGTGAGCTCAGCAGGGTCTTTACTCTGCCATTCCAAAAGTATACTCTTTTGTTTTCTTTAAAATGTTAGAAATGTCTGTCTTGTTATATTGGTTGACCGACTAAAACAAATACTCTCTCTGGGCTGTTTCTTTCATCTGAAGAGCAGGCCTCATAGCTGCCATACATTGTAAAGGGCCACTGTAGGAGTGGGTATAGAAATGTCTAGAGAATTTGCCAAAAGCATATATATATATATATATATATATATATATATATATATAAATAGGTAGGTATGTTTTCCTCTCTATGTTCTAATAATGACTTAAAAGAACGGTAGCCTGTTTTTCCATGAAGGCTTAGGTAACAAAATTATCTGGAATAAATTGTGAACTGATAACAAACTTGGACCAAAATATTAAATAATTTTTCAAAGACAGACAACTTATGAAGATAATCATAAAGTAACTTTTTCCCCCTTTTGTCTACAGTCACTTTAATGGTATCAAATAATGCTAGGGATTTTTTTTTTCTTGCCACTGGATGAAAATTCAGTTAGCTCCTCTAGATACTTCATAGCAATAAAAATGCTTATTAGTTTAAGTCACAAATGCTCTCTCAGTTCAGTAATTAAAATTATGCAATTACCTACACTGGTCGAAACTAAAGCTATCCCCATACCCTTCCCAAGCTAAACCTTATTGATAAGAGGATGGCTGCCTCTAGAAAAGGGATTGTGGATAATTTTCCTCTTGCTCTCTCAGTTTTACTCCTCTCCTGTCAGCTGCTTATTTTGGTCCCCTTCTCTGAGGTTGAAGGAAAGGAGAGAAGGAAATAAAGGAAACAAAAACACCTGTTACTTGACCAGCACCATGATAAGCTGCGTTCAGCCAGCAGATGGTTAAATCTGAGTCTTTTTCCTGTGAGGCTTCCACATTTGTCTGGGTTTGTTGTGACACCCTTGCTCCAATACTTACACTTAATCACCAGCCCTTCTTAGAACCATTTGCTAAAGGCCTCAGCTTTGAAAGAAACCCCCTAAAAAGCCACTTGCTCTGCTACAGCTACATCATCCTAAATGCCCTCATTTGCATAACCTTGCGAGCCAGCTACTATGGATAACCATCTTGTATTACTACCTTTTGTTACCATTTATCTATTTGGGCATTATTTCTTGACCCCGAAATCAGATCATGAGCTTTTACATTTAAAAATGATGTAGTATGTTCTCTATAACCTTGAATCATCTTTATTATTCAACATTTGAGTAAATACAAAATGCTTCTTGCTGTAATAATAACTAATAGTACATAATATTTACTGAGCACTACGTATTGCTCAAGCATACATTTATTTGCTTCTGTGTATTGATAATTTTACACACATTATCATATGTACTCACCTAATAGGGTAGGTAAAGCAAACCATGGAGTAGGTAATATCTTCATGTTTTATATAAAGATGAGTCCCCCTGAGATTAAGTAACTTATTTAAGGACATATAGCTAGTGGTGGCAGAACCATGACTTTGGCTCAAAGAGTCCAAATCCAATATCCACACACTCACACCCTTTGATGTTTGGTCTCCCTAAATCCTAGTGTCTCTGACACTAATTTTTCATGTGGTCTTAAATAAATCATCTCATTTCTTTCATCCTCAATTTCTTATCTATGAAAGGAGAAGAACCAATTAGAATCACCAAGGTCCACACTCCTGCTCTGTCATTCTGTGGTTCCATGAACAGCCTTCCAATAGCACCCTTTCTACAAAGCACTGTCTGTTCCAACTCTCGCATACTAACTGGTCTGATAATAATAATCTCCTCTCTCCACACCCATCAGTTCACTTCATCTGTACCGCACTTCCAGGCAATAACTGAATGTCCAGGAGTAGAGTTCCAAACACATGTGCAAAAAGAACAAAAACAGAACAAGCAAACAAACAAAAACCCTGCTCTTAAAACTTCACCATTTTAGTGTTTCCTTGACCTTAAGATGCTTGAATTCGGCACGTAAATTTATTTGGCCTTGTAAACCGAACACCAGAACCAGAATAAATAAAAAGAAAAAAATTGTAGGACATCATTATCTACTAACTCTTAAAGGGAAAGTTCTTCTCTATCACTTTCTGCAGGACAAATTTTCTTAATAGTTAGTTACACTGGCTCTTCCCACACCCCACCCCCGCCAGCCCCCGTCTATCATCCTGCTCTCTCCTCTTTGGTTTTCTGTTTCTCCTTTCTTAATCAACACTGGTTTATATTATCTTTTAAAACATGCATCCTATTGTGCTAATCTGAATTTGACATGAAAACTCTTGTTTGTGAGCTGTCTGAAAAGGACCAGTGGAGACCTTGCCAATAAATAATAAAAGACTAGTACATGCAAGTTTGATTTGTGTGTGAAGTACCCAGAATACAGGTACAGTTGTGATACAAAAGTTCCTCAAGTGTGGCATGCAGGCTTATTTCTCTAGAAAACATAATTTAATCTCACCAAATGTTTATCATTTGACAATAGGATATAAATCAACCTAGAGAAGCAGGGGAGCAGCTTGGATGTGATGCCACCTTCAGAGTCAGCGTTTAGCCTAGACATGATACACAGCATGTAATCAGCTCTATAGCTCAATGTCATTAGCAGGTCCATTAATGGCATTTGTGCATTTGGTCAGTATCTTGCATCCATCTCAACAGTGTTTGGCATGGATATCCACAACAAGCTGATATGCAACAAGGCCAGTAAACACAGCTGGTGGAGGCTTAGGAATAACAAGTAAAATGCTACATGTCCATGTGAGACAAAGAGCTTTATTCCTCCCCAGGGATCCAGACATATCTTGACCAGCTACATCTGTATATTATTATTAGCATCGAAGGTCAGAAGGCTTCGCAATCCATGGTGAGAAAATACTACTGGTTTTGCATGATAGGATAAGGAACACAAGTTTGAGTTTGTAGTCAACTCTCAGTGATTCGTTACTGCCAGAGGATGCTGTACTTATCCAAACATCAGTTCAATTTTGCTTTGAATTATGTCATTTAGAAAATAGATTTATTCAACGTCTCCATGGTTACAATAGTGAGACAATGGCTACCCTGAGTCCAAGTCTTCTGACTTCCCACATTGATAATCTTGTATTTTTATCTGATTATTTTTCATTTGTAAGCAATTTCCAACAGAATTGGACATAATGAGAAACAAAATAGATACAGTTTCAAAGAGAGGAAGAAGATATAATAAAGAAGAAGATAAACCCAGGGTTCTCAGAAAAGTTAGATTAGATCTTGAAGACAATACTAGAGGGAAACAAGAAGGTTGGCTAGAATGTTCCATGCAGAAAAAATAAGGCATATCTGCTAATGGCTTTAATTATTCATTAAACTATTATTACTGTTTAACATCAGTCACTCACATGATTGCAGGATTTGGAAAATCCATTTATTTCTTAAAATTCTGTAAGTCAATGAGCTTTTCATATGCCATTCTTATTTATTCTCTGGAAAAAAACTTAAATCTGAATGTGGGATTCTGTCACAAAAACCAACTCTTCCAACTATGCCTTTTGCAACAACTGTCTTTGAAAAGGCACATGGTACTGAGTTGATGTGGCTGGTAGTCTAAAGCACTTTCTGGAAGACTTTTAGGTCAGCAGAAAACTTATCACCATGATTCCCTTCTAGGGGGTTTTATACTCATGAGAATAATAAATGCTAGAATAATTAGATCACATTTAATAGTAATAAATACATTAGAAACTCTTCATAGTGAGAACAAAAAAATGACTGCTGGTATTCAAATACTGATAATTATAATTTTCCTACCTTCTCCTGTTAGACAAGCCTGTTTCTCAATTATCTACTGGTTTTCCTATCTCTAATAATTGTTGCAATGGAAAAGGAAACGTTTTTTTAAAAAAGGAAAAAGAAAAGAAAAAAACTGAACACTTTCAAAACTTGATAACTTATTAACACCAACAAAATTCATGCTTGATATTATTATTATTATTTTACATAAGTATTAAAATCAGCTTTGGAATTTATTAGCTCAGTAGTTCAAAAACATTGCTAGGGACACAATTTCTTCCCATCACTGGTATTGCATCCTCAGCTTGCATTCCTTCCATTCTATGCTGTTTCTCATCATCACAAGATGGCTGCTGCAGTTCTGTGCATCACAGGAGTCACAGAAATATTGGGAGTAGAGGGAAGAGAAACAGTTCCTCCAGTGTGAATATTTACCAACAAGAAAAAGCTTGCCAAAAGTTATTCAACAGACCCCTACTTCATGTCTCATTAGCCAAAATGACATTAATCTCAGTGCTTAAATCATTCAGTGTCAAGGGCAATAGAAATTACCTAGAGTTGATTAAAACTAATCAGGATTCATCCCCTCCCTGATGAGATAAAGCCAAGCTTGCAATCCTGCCTGCAGTGAGAATAAGAACAACCAATAGTGTCTGCTCATTTAATGGAGGTAAGATAAAAAAATCAAAGCTCAGCAAGATAGGATGGAAATCCAAGAGGTTAGAAATCACAGAGAATGAATACAACTTGAAGTGCAGGGTAGAAGCTAAGGTGGCAATGCATGAATAATTGAAACCAGCAGCTGCAACAGATTTTTGTGTTATTTAAGAAACACATACATAGCATAACCTGAGAGTAGACACGATAGGCTACTTTTTGGTGAGAAAATGTAACTTAATTAAAGTAAGTTAACAACCTGTACTGTCCTGCTCTGCCACAGCTCCCTCCCCATCCAAGACAGGCGCCAACTAGATTTGCCATATGCCACCACTTCTAAGAATATTAAGCTACTTACAAGCCAATCTTTCATTGTTATGAGATGACCTCACATTGAAAATGGTGCTAAACAGCACTTCTAAAATAAAATCAATGTTCCCTGGAGTGATCACCAACAGCCACAGAGGCCCCAACCCTAAATCACACATTTCAGTTGGAGTGAAAAACAAATAAAAAGAGCAAGGAAGAAAATAAGAACAGAACATGAGGACAATCAGGAAGACATTTGTGTGTGAACCTATTGACAATAGGTTTGTTTATAAGCATCAGGACTGTGGGCCAGTGTAGGTCTTAAGAAATGAATTAATTGTTAAATGAACAGAGGTTGCTTGATAAGCTGTTTTTCATGGTTGAAAGAACTTGAGCCTTAACATCAGACACATTTAGGCTTCATTCCTGGCTTTACTGATGATCACTAACTCTGGACACTGGACCTAACCTTTATGATAATCAGCATGCTCATGTAGCAAGAGGACAGTAATGCAGTATCCTTGGATGGCTGGAAACAATGTGGAGACAATGCCTAGCACAGCGCTGAGCATAATAGCCAGTACTGCTGGCAGTACCAGAAGTGCAAATGGTGTTGGTGACAGCAGTAGGCAGTGGCAGTAGGAGTCACAGTGCTGTGTGAGCAATCATACAGAAAATTTTTTTACCTATCATTGACTATATAGAAATATATTATTGACTGACAAATAGTTTCCATGTATCAATGAGAATTACCTTTTTGATAAAATGTTCCCCTGAGAAATGCTGTGAAATAGGAAATGAAGACTGGAATACCTGCACAGTCACTCAGATGACTGTATGAAAGAGGCAACAGGCCACGCCCCCATCTGGTTTCAGACAAGAACTATGGAGTGAGGGTGCTGAGTGGGTCATTAAAATTTTCATTTTGGCTTAAGAAGCAGTACGAGTTGTGACATGAGGGATGAATTAGAGATATATTTTTAAAAAGAGGTAAATCTAACTAAAGGCATTACAGCAGAAGAACAGAGTAGAAAATGAAACTAAGAAATATTTGTTCTGCTTTTGCAAGCAAATTTTTCTCAAAGCAATAACCTCTCTTCGACTCCTTATTACTCTCTCTGTCACTTATTAAATCTCTGCCTCCCAGCTCTGCCCTCCTCGCTTTGGTAATTCATTAACAAACAGATATTAGACACAAGGTTGATGAAAGCAGAGCTGCCTCCGGCAAGATGTGTAACAAATCACTGTTACCAAAAAGAGTGGGCGGAATAGCAAGAAGGGACAAAGCTATAGAAATACAATTCGTAAAATAATGAGATAGTGTTCTGCAGAAAATATTGCACTTCATTTTATAAAATTATTATGCCAACCTTTCCAAATTTATATTCTACCATTTGCAGCTTCTTCATTACAGTCGAGTTGACTACTACCAAATCCCAGGACTGCCATTTTGTTCAATTAATAAAATCCTTCTTTTGGCAAATCCTTCTTTTGAGTCTCATCCTCCTGATGGAGACTTTCTTGGCCACTTCAGGCCATGCTGATCTCCCTTGGTTCATTTCGTTCTTGGTATCTGTTCTGGCCATCAGACTTTGACCACATATATTTCTTTGTCCTATTGTAATTACCTTCCACTTAAATTAGTGTCATAGTCTCAAGTCAATGCCTTGGAAGTTGGATCTATGTCTGAGCATCCCCAGAGTCCATGGACACACTGGTCCATGACAGTGTGTCTTTCAAAATGATATAGTGGAAATGACCTGAACCAAGAAATAAATTTTATTTTAAACTGTGTACAAGTCTGAAGCCAGAATGAGGGAAATGGAAATATATGTTGTAAGGGTCTTAAACTGCACATGAAATGGTAGATTGTGATGTTAAAGATTAATATTGTAAATCCTAGAACATCAAAAAAAAATAAAACAAGAAGTATCACTAAAATGTATATAGTGAAAATAAAATGATATAATACAAAATACTGAATTAGTCCAAATAAGGGAGGAAAGGAGAAAAATGCAATTGTTTATAGCAGCTTTATTCACAATGGCCAAAAACTAGAAACCACCTAGATGTCTTCTAAGTACATTCTCACAATGAAATACTGTTGAGCAATAAGACAGAACAAAGTGTTGATACACACAGCATGATGTGCCTCAAGTGTGTTTGCTGAGTGAAAGAAGAAGGGATAAGCTGAAAGGCTGCAAATTGCATGATTCCATTTGCACACCATCTGGGAAAGCCAAAACTAGGGGAATGGAGACAAGACTGAGGACTGCCGGGGGTGGGGGGTTGGTGCAAGGGGAGAAGTCAACTATAAAAGAGCATAGTTAGGACTGCTTTGTTACCCAATCAACTTTTATACAGAATACCTGTCATCATTTTTACAGACTCAGATTTCATGGAATCGTTTTGGAAAATGCTGGTGCAATAAAGATACAGTTGGCTATGGGAGCCCAAGATACTCAAGTTAGAATCTCTAGTTCTTGCATAAATGTGACCTTGAGTGACTTATTAAACACCTCTGAGTTTGAGTTTCCTTCTCTGTTAAATAAGAGTTTTTGTCAGGATTAACTGAACAGTGAATGTAAAATACCTTTTAAAAATATATTGATTCCTTTGCTTTCCCTGCTTGTTCTGAAAGGTCCGTTTTAATGTCAGCAAATCCTGGCATTATCAGCAGTCCTCTCCTTCCAGAAACCTAACTTTCTGTTTCCATGTGCTGTGCAAAGTCAGGTAATGACACATGTCACAATGTGTCTAATTCATTATTACCTGTGTCTTGATTGAAGATCTGAGGGTCTACTCTGTGAATAAATCATGCATACTTTTCTGCAATTTGTGTTTTAAGGAAACCATCGATGGGTTTAGCTGTGAAGGACTCTGAAGCAAGAAGCAGGGAAAATAAGCAGGAACTGAAAAATCTTGGATATTAAAAATAACCCCTCAGAAGGCAGAGTGGCCTCTACTTGTTTATGCTCTCAAGCCCACGCTGCACAAGCTGCCATCAGGAGCTTTATTATACAAGTGCCAAGAGAGATGCTTGTCCCCACATAGCTCATAATGATTTGAGAATTTGAAAATGAGAAAGAAATGCTAAAGGCAATTTTCTGCAGCCATTTCTTCTTCTGTCACACAGAGAAAGAAGGAGTTAGGAGGCTCCTGCAGTGGCTGAGGTGAGAGGCAGTGAGGACAGAACTAGAATAGAGGAGCTGAGCAAACACAGGACACAACCAAGAGGGAAGCCCAGAAGAAGCTCTTGGTGCTGACTCTGCCTTAATGCTCTGATCCGCCTGACCTCACCTTGGTTCTTCTCATTAACTAGGATGACTAGAGTCATTAACATGCGCTCTAGTATTTCAAGCATGACTAGAAGCATAAGGATACCCTGAGCAGAAAGGGAGAAGTTGGGAGAAAGTGCCAAAGGGTAGGAAAAATCAAGAAGTTTAGTTGAGGAAGGGTAAGTTTAAGGTGTCAGCAGGATGTCCACATGGAGACCCCAAAAAACCATTGGAGAGCAAGAGTTGATTCTCTGAAGAAGGCCTGGGCTTGAGAGACATGTTAGGAAG
Source organism: Phyllostomus discolor (assembly GCF_004126475.2). Taxonomy (NCBI): domain Eukaryota; kingdom Metazoa; phylum Chordata; class Mammalia; order Chiroptera; family Phyllostomidae; genus Phyllostomus; species Phyllostomus discolor. The sequence continues at coordinate 53,147,310 of NC_040910.2, read as the reverse complement.
AAAATCTCTTAGAAATACTAGTTAGAGTCATGGAAGTGGTAGAAATCATGAAAACAGAGAGAACAAAGGACAGTCAGGGACACGAAAAGCACTTGCAAAGGATAGAGAGCTGAGGTCAGGGTGACAGCTAAGAGAGGGAACGTTCCAAAAACATGGCATTAATCAACAGGATCAAATGCTGTTGTGTGACCAGGAAGTGAGGCTTGACCAAGCAAAAGTGCTCTTTTCTCTAAGTGCTCCATATGAATGCTACAGCGAGCCCTGGCTGGGTGGCCCGGTTGGTTGAAACGTCATTCCATGCACCAAAATGTGGTTTGATCCCAGTTGGGGTCAGGGTGCACAGGGGAGGGAACTGACCCATGTTTCCCTCCCACGCGGATGTCTCTCTCTCTCTCCCTTTCTCTGTCTAAAAATCAATAAACATATCCTCAGGTAAGGTTTAAAAAAAACCTAGGAACTGAAGAAGGGACTAAAATATGGCACCCGTGGTTCTCTTTCAGTGCATTATTCACTGCACAGTACCCAGAGGGTGCAGCTCTCCCCAGGCTTGAGGCAGGGTTTCACAGAGTCTCACACAGAAAAGCAAGTTTAACACAACTGCTGAGGTTAAGTTAAAAAGGGAAATCAGGCTAGGCAGAAAAAAGACAAGAAATCTGAGCTTCTTTCTCTTTCTAAGAGAACCTTGTGCAGTATTTTACCCTGAGAGTTTGTTATCACCTCTCAGATGTGAAAAAAAGGATCAAGGATTAATTACCAATTTGATTCAACAGATGTAATTGATTATCTGTCAAATGCAAGGATCTATGCTAAAAACCTAAAGCACAAGTCCTCAAACTTTAGCTGGCCTCAGAATCACTTGGAAAGCTTAGAAAACACACAGGGCTGGGCTTCCCCTCCAGAGATTCTGTTTCAGTAAGTCTAGGCAGGGACCTGTGAATGAGCACCCCTAACCAACCCCCAGGGGCTGCTGCTGCTGCAGTAGATCCACCCACTGTACGCAGAGAATGAGGGACAGTATGAATCATCATCAGGGAAGAATAAGTGAGTTAGGGCTATTTAATTCCAAAAGAAAAGTAAAGTACTGAATTCTGCAATACATTATAATCATGAAATGAATCATTTCAACATTTTTCCAACAAAAATCAGAATCAGCCCTTTCCATCAGAGACCACATGCTTCCATGCTTCCCCCCTTAAGGAGCAAGTCTGGAGCAAAATCCACTCATAGACCTTATAGATGAAAATACATTCGTATCAACTATAGATTAAAAAATTAATAAATGCACCTGAATCTCCTTATCTGATACTTTCTGAATCTCCAAAAAGAAAGAAAAAAAGACCTGTACTTTGTTGGTTAATTCTTTCTCTTCCAATTCAGTATAATCAGACCTCGTTTGTTGAGTCTATGCGTGGATACTCATACGCAGCATTTTTTCTAATTCACCTTGGATAGTGAACTTCTTGAGAGCAAGGATCCCATTTATTTAACTTAATACATCCAATACTGGGGATAGGACTTAGCCTATTTGTTAAGTGAAAAGGGAAGGAAGAAAGGAAGGGAGGGAAGAAGAAATCTGGAAAAAGTCCCCTATTCTTTATTCCAGTTAACACAGATGATGAGGCAGCTTGTCCTTGGCATGTTCACTCTCTGACCATTAGGCCTTGCTGCTGGGCCATTCTTCCCTGGACTTGTCTGTTTCACTTGACACTCCCCACCCCTTTCATCCAGTGTGACTCCTCTTCTGGCTGTGGTCTCTCTCAGAGCTCACCCCTTCCAGGTGAACCATCAGTTAACAATCCTAGTCAATACCAGCTCCAAATCACTCTGACCATCACCCAGCCCCCAATCCCAGCTTCCTTTAAGTTCTCTCTGTCCTTGGGGCACATTTCCAGGCAGTCTCCAAGGCCTCTTCATTCTTTCTTCATGGGACTTCTCATGGGCCCCTCTTTCTCAGCCTCATTATCCTATATTTATATTTAGACTGTTTACTTTGTAACTGGGGTCCCTATTCCACTATTTGCCTCCTACAACCCATCCTACAGTATTGACAGATTAATCATCTTTAAACACCACTTTCATTATCATCATAGAAGTTACTCTTCAGTAAGCAGTTAATATGTGTCCAGTGTAGTGTAGACATTTTATATGTATTATGTCATGTCATTCTTACCCAATGAGATGGGTATTATTGTCCCCATTTGAGGGATGAGGTAAGAAAAGCTTACTCATCTATACAGACTTGCTTAAAGCAGCGTGTTTAAGTCCCTCCACAATTTAACCTACATTCCTAACACCTTCTTTCACTCTTCTTTTCTTCAAAATCTCTGTTCCAGTCAAACTAGTCCACTGATGCCTCCAGACATGCCTTTTCTCCACCTTTACTGTTGAGTGCATCTCTGGAGCCAAAACAGAGCTCCCACCCCACCAATGCAGGTCCTACAGAAGAGCTCTCATGCCTGACCAGCAAGCCCAAGGCTATTGTGTAAAGCATATTCTGCCTCCAAGAAAGCTACAAGCACAGCTGATGCATGGAACTTGATAACTGGAGCCATTCAAATTCCTCAGGGTCAGGGAGTAATGTTCTCCTGTTCCTTGGTTGCTGAAGCTTCCTAGTCCCTTGTTCCAGCTTCAGATCATTCCTGAGTCTCCAGATTATGATCCAATAAATCTCGTGAATATACTTGTACCATCATCTGGTCCAAATGTCTATCAGGGTCATACAAGCATAGACTCAAACAAGTATAGCAATATAACTGATAGATTAAATAGATTAGATAGATAGATAGATAGATAGATAGATAGATAGATAGATAGATAGATAGACAGAATATAGAGATATGTACATGGTACACAGACAGACAGATAGATAGTAGAGAGATAGATACATGGAGAGATACAGATGGATAAATGATAGATGAAAGATGATAGATAGATATAGAGAAATGTAAAGATATAAACTTTTAGTCAGGGTTCTCCAAAGAAACAGGTGTTTTTATAAATGCATCAAATATGTGTATTTATGTATGTTAATATATACGAGTATACACATATGTATATACATATATATAAAGGAGATTTATTATGAGACAATTACGGAGGCTGAGAAGTCCTAAGATCTGTGAACAGGAGCACTAATGGTATAATTTAGTCTGAGCTTAAAGGCCTGAAAACTGGGGCAGTCAGTGGTGTAAAATTCCAGCCCAAATGATGGAGAAGATGAGATAAAATGTCCCAGCTCAACAGTGAAACAGAAAAAAGAGGTTAATTTGTCCTTCCTCCACATTTTGTTCTATTCAGGACCTCAGAGAATTGAGTGATGCCCACCCACACTGGGGCAAGCCACCTACTTTACTGAATGTACCCATTCAAATGCTAATCTCATCTAGAAACACCCTCATAGATACACTCAGAAATAATTTTTAATCTGGGCAATCCATGGCCAGCCCATTTAACATATTATATTAATTATCACAGGTAAATATAAAGTATATAATCTAAATATTTTTATTACTTGTTTTAAACTGGGTAGCCACATGCATTTGCATTCACACACACACACACACGCACATACAGACTGTAGAGTTTAATCTGTGAGGTGATCTTTCCTCAGGGGCTCCCTTGGCTCCTCTTCACAGCCTTCCCATCTCGTAGAGGTCTACCCAGATTATCCTGGTTAAAATGAGGCCGGAGCTCCCTTCACACTGCTTCACTTTCCTTCAAAGGCCTTATCGCTACCACAGCACCTTCGCCTTACTCAGATATAAGTTTATGAATTCGGGAAGATTGCCTGGTTTTCTCTACTGTAATCTCAGAATCTAAAACACCATGTGGTCACTAAAAGGCCCTCAATAAATATTTGTGGACAGAATGAATATAGGGAAAATGACCTAAAGTCGTAAGAAAAAATAAAAGCCTCATTTGCAAACGATCATATTTTAATTTAATATACAATTTAATTTCATATACAATATCAAATGTTTAATTATATAGAAATGAGTGAGACTACTAAGGAAAACATTCCTGCTGTTTTCAATTTTTCCATCAGTATGCATTTAACCTGGTTCAGCTCCACTGTTCACTTGGCAGCATATAACCGAAGTATATAATTTCTTATAATGAGAGTCCTCTGTAGGATTGCCTGGCCACTTAAAACCACTTAGCCTATAGACTGGAACTGATGTCCCAGCATCAAAGGAAGGTGACCAGATGTGGCTGTCTTATTTCATGAAAGCCAGCAGGAGATGTTTTAAGTAGAATTATAAAGGATTATAAAAAATTGGAAGGGAAAATGGAGACTGAAAAGTAATGATTTGAATCTCCTTAGAAGACAATGGAATGTGTCAAGGATCTGCCTGAATTGAAAATAATGCTGAAAGTTGCCTGTCATCCTTCTATGCCCATGTAGCAAAATTTTACCATATCAGGATATAATGATGACAAAATAATTGGTGGTGATGCACCTTATCCCAAACATAAGACAGCTGGGCAAACCTTCAGACAAGCCCAAGGGTGACTTGGAGCTCCAGTGTTTCTGGTCAAGCCAGAGCACCCTTTTATGTGGGAGCCAACACCCGCTATCTTCAACATCCTGATCGCAGGAAGCTGCAGATAAATCCATTTCTGATAGGCGAACCAAAATACATGCTGGATAAACAGAGAAAAGCAAGAGAAGGTCTGGGTGAAAGAGTAATGGGGAGCTGGCAACCAAATATAACTGCACCCTTTCTTGTAGGATGTTTGTGCAGGTACGGGGCCAGCCAGTTCTGAAAGGGAGAGTACCCACTGGCTTGCCCTGGCCACATACAGTTTGGCCATGTTGCACCATGGCTTAGGCAAAGCCAGGCATGGGAGGAAAACCTACCTCCTCACCTTAAAACTAAATTTTCTCCACAATGTATAACATCTCTTGGTATTTTGGTTTTTTACTTTGTGATACTTGGGGATAAAAAATCCTGAGTATATTTGTTTTTGGATTTCCTCTCACCTTTGTTTCTTACAGAATGAAGCCTCTGAATGTTACCTGGCAACAGAAATACAAGCCAAAAGAAAGCGGTATGTAGTGAAGCTAAAACAAATTCAAGCAATCATTTACTTGGCACCTACTATATTCAAGACATGTAGTAAATGGACACTTAGAATAATGGAACAAATAATTCTAGAAATCAGGACTTTCTCTCAATAGTATACACTTTTTGAAATTTATTCTACTGTCTAGAAACAAAACAGTGACAATTAAAATTATTAAAGAACATTTTCTTCTTTAAAATTAGCATTTCAATGAATATTAGAGGGGATATGTTCCAGAAAAAAAAAAAGATTCCATACCATAGTTCTATCTTCTGTCTCCCTTAGGTCTGAAGAGGAAAGAAAAAAGAGATTGGAGAGTATAGTGAGGTCCAAGCCCAGGCTACTGGGGAAGTATACAAGAAGAAGGACTAAAGGCACAGAGTATTGTAGATAGAAAATGGTTATTGGAGTGTGTGATTGCAGAGACAGCACAGAGTGGGTACAGGCTAGTGTCCTCACACACATGGGATGTGACACTCCTCTGCATGGACTCAGACAACACTTGTCTGTCATAGCAGCCAGTGCTGTTGAAGCTGGAAGAGATGTGAGTCTTCAATGTCTTCAGCTAATGAAGGAGAATGCCTGATACCCAGACAGAAACAATGGTCAGACTGGCAAAAGAAAGGGAGAAATTATTGATGGTATATCTGTGTCCTGTGAAATGAGAGAACAACTATCTCTACTTGGGAGTTATAAGAAGATGGCATTCTTAGGAGAAGAGCTATTTCAGTTAAAATAGAAAGTAAAGGAGTGCAAACATCAGGCTATTAAGTGCTGTCTTGGTGAAATAATATATAATTAAATTTCAATATAGTTTCTAAAATATATGTTTCAATTTTCAGTAAGAGTATGATTTATCTTTTAAATGGAAAGAGTTAAAATGTGCATATGATAAAATATCTAAAACATATGTAATAATGAATCATCTTTATTTTATATGTATAAATTTCAATTTTTCCTTTTCTTAATTTGAGAATCCATTATAAAAGTTGTATTTTAATGAAAATAAACTTTAATGGAAAATTGAGACCTCTAATCAAGATGGCAGCATAGGTAAATATGATTTGCCTCCTCACACAACCAAAATTACAACTAAATTATGGAACAATGATCACTCAGAACCATCAGAAATCAAGTTGAAGTCTGACAACTATAGAATTAAAGAAATCACATGCATCCAGACTGGTAGGAGGGGTAAAGACAGAATGGGCTGGTCCCATATCCATGTGCAGTAGATAAAAATTCAGGATGGATATCTTAGGATCAAGGAGTCCCAGCCCCATACCAGGCCCCCAGCCCAGGCTTCCAGTGTTGTGAAGATAAGTCCCCATATGTTCTGGCTGCAAAAACCAGTGGGGATTGAGTTGGTGGAAGAAACTTCTGGAGTCCCAAGCAGTTCCTCTTAAAGAACCCACATACAGACTTACTCAGCCTCATTCCCTCTGAGCTCACTCCCTCAGACTCACTCCCTCAGCACCATAGTAGCTGCTTAAAAAGTACCAGTGGCATGCAGGGAGCAGTGAAATGTCTAGCATCAAGGTGAGAGCTGGGGGACAGCTTTCTCCCAGACAGAAGGCTGCAAGAGGCCATTGTCCTTTTTTTTGAACTCACCCTCCACAAAACCAAAGAGCCTATAGGCAGGTGCTATATCTGAGACTCCATCAACCTGGCTACCACTATTTTCCCCACCCTGGAGATCCCTGAGACTCTGTCCCACTCAACTTACAGCTGTTAACAGTGGCTTTTCCATATGAATGGCTGGTAATTGGCTCATGCTTCACAACTTCCTAAATCCTTTCAAACAAGCAACAGCTGGCCTCAGTGAACCCCCAGCCCCTGTACCTCTTGCCAAGTATCCCTAAGCAGAGCACTAGCAGCAGCAAGCTTAGATTCACAGCTTGGCTTCTCCTGGGAACCTCTAGTTTTAGCACAAATAGCAGCCATCACAGATTGCTTTATAGACCAGGAAGGATGGCCCTGGACAAAACGAAGGTGGGGGTGGATGTTGCCTGTATCACCCAGGAAACCCCAGGTCCTATGCACCCAGTGAACATCTACAAACCATGTCCGAGTGCCACTACCCGGCCCCTGCACAACTGATCCTCCACAGTGAGCAGAGATATGTGGCCAGTGGTCACAGCCAATCCTTCCAGCTGACTGGCCTGGGTAAATCCTTCCCATTGACCTTCCTACAGCAACCAAGGCTTAACTGCAAGAAGAGGGTGTACTCAGCTCACACAAAAGGCAGACCTCAAGTACCCAGCTTGGGTTATAGGGGAGGCTGTGCCATTGGATCCTACAGAACACCTACTACATTAGGTCACACTACCAAGACAGAGAGTCATAGTGTCACAGGTGGGCACAGGTAACCAGGTTCTTAGTGATCGGGACAAAGAATTGAACCAAACACCCAGAGTTCATAGAAGAGAACATGGGAGCAGGCCAACTCAAAGCAGAGATTGACCTCATGGGCTGGAGGGACTTTATTCTCATAGGGCGGATCCTTCCTATCTAGTTTTGGGGGGCTTTTACTGAGTATATACAAGTAGTTGCATTACTTTAAAGCTACTGCGCATGTGGTTTCCCATGATCCTCCCCGATTGGCCACCAGGGAAGAGGGTCCCACAATGCTATGGAATTAATCCCCGTTTCTCCTGGGATCCCCCTGTACTAGGTTCACCTTTCCCTAAGCCAGAGAATTATAGCTCTCCATGCTAGAGATTGGTGAAAAAGAAAAGAGTTATTTATTCAAGTTATACAGGCTAAAAGTAATGACTTAATGTCTTTGTCAAAATCCCAAAGTCCTTTGAAACACCCACAAACACACAGTCCTTCCCTCCCCCCTTTGCCCAGTCTGGGGTACCATATCTCAGGAAAAGAAATAGAAGTCCGTGGCTTAGGCAGCTCTCGGTTTTTCCTAGTAATTTGTGCTCAGCTGGCAGGCCTTCCTTAGTTCCCAGCACCATTGGTTGTGTTGCCAGGATCTGCAGCTAAAGCCTCGTGGTGATTCTTCTCATGGCTGTGGGGGGGCGGGGGGGGAGATGGTGGTGGAGATCCCCTTTTCTGGGAGAGCGACAGTGGTAGCAGCAGCAGCGCCCAGAGGGCTAGCATGGAGCTTATCGTGTCCTGGCCCCAGGTCCAGAGCAGGTGGCTGCGAGGTTGGCCTGAGGCTCTGAGAGCCTGAGAGGTGAGAGTGTGGGCACAGCGTGCGGAGGCCTGGCAGTGGCTGCGGCAGCCAGGCAGTGACCTGGTGCTCCTGAGTCACTTACTGGTAGCCCCTTCTCGAGGCCGCGGCTGCAGAGCTGGCTGGGGCTCGGAGCCAGGCGGTAGAGGAGCCGCAGGCAGCTACATCACGGACGGTGTCTGCACGGTTGCAGGAGTCCCTACTCTGCTAAAGCCGCATGGTTCTCTCCTCAATGGCTGCTGTCCTCCCTGCACTGCCACAGCTGCATAGTTCTCCCTTCAGTGACTGCAGTCCTCCCTGCACTGCCACAGCTTCATGGTTCTCTCTCAATGGCTGCCAAGTCTGGGTTCTAAATCCCCACAGCCAATATTCCTCTGCAGCCCCATTTCCGACTCCTCCTACACTCGGCTTCACATGCCAGAACTCATATCCTTCCAGCTTTACTGGGCTGCCATCATGAGTCTGGGCAGGTGTGGCCCCATGTCATGGAACCAATCATCTCTGAGCTCCCACGCAGGTGCTGTAACTCAGGGGACCTGCCCCCCAGTTACATCTGGGTGGGGAAGTTACTTCCACCACAGCTATTTAACATATCTATACAACCAGTTAAAGGTTATAGATATGTTAAATGACCACACCAGAGGGTAGCTGCAAGGCTGTTGCTATGCAAAACAACTCTCAATTGCCCTGCTTCATTTGTCCCTTCCCCTGGTGTGGAGGGTGAGGACATTCTATATATTTTTCTAATATTTCCTGGACACCTTGAGTTCTGAACTCCATTACAAATCCTTCTTTTGGAGACCCTTTGGCTGCACCCTCCTACAATAGCAGATCTACCTAATACATAGAAACAAACACAGGGGGGCTGCCAAAATGAAGAGACAAAGAAATATGGCCCAAATGAAAACAGATAAAAATTCTAGAAGAACAGCTAAACAAAATGGAGATAAGCAATCTATCAGATGCTGAGTTCAAAACACTGCTTATAAGGATGGTCATGGAATTCAGTGAGGACCTCAATAGCATAAAAAAGATCCAGTCAGGAACAAAGGATCCACTAATTGAAATAAAGAACAATTTACAGGGAAATAAGAATAGGGTGAATGAAGCTGAGAATCAAATCAATGATTTGGAACATAAGGAAGCAAAAAAAAAAAAACAATCAGAACAACAAGAAAACAAAAGAATCCAAAAAAAATGAGGATGTGTAAGCAGCTTCTGGGATAACTTTAAGCATTCTAACATTCATATCATAGAGAAAGGAGAAGGAGAAGAGAAAGAGCCAGAAATTGGAGATCTATTTGAAGAAATAATGAAAGAAAACTTCCCTAATTTGGTGAAGGAAATAGGCATGCAAGTCCAGGAAGCACAGAGGGTCCTAAACAAGATGGATATAAAGAGGCCCAATCCAAGGCACATCATAATTAAAACGTCAAAGATTAAAGAAAAGAGAGAATCATAAAAGTAGCAAGAAAAGTAATTAGTTACCTACAGGGGAGTTCCCATAAGACTGTCAGCTGATTTCTGAAAAGAAACTTTGCAGGCTAGAAGGGATTGTCAAGAAATATTCAAAGTCATGAAAAGCAGGGACCTACCACCAGGATTACTCTACCCAGCAAAGCTATCATTTAGAATCAAAGGGCAAAGAAATGGCTTCCCAGACAAGAAAAAACTAAATGAGTTAATCATTGCCAAACTATTATTATATGAAATGTTGAAAGTACTTATCTAAGAAAAAGAAAATCAAAACTATGAACAATAAAATGTCAATAAATACATATCTGTCAACAGTTGAATCTAAAAAACAAACTAAGCAAACAGAATCATGGATATGAAGAGCATTTTGATGGTTGGAGAGAAGGGGGGTGTGGGAAATGGATGAAGAGGATTAAGAAGTACAAATAGGTAGTTACAGAATACCATGGGGATGTAAAAGACAGTATAGGAAATGGAGTAGCCAAAGAATATAAATGCATGACCCATGGACATGAACAATGGTGTGGGGATTACCTGAGGAAGTAGGGGGAGTGAGGTGAAGGGGGCAATGGGGGAAAATTGGAACAATTGTAATAGCATAATCAACAAAATATAATTTAATATAAAAAATTTAAATCTTTCAAAAAAGGAAGCTGACAAAAACAAAAGATTTTCTTTGAAAGCACTTTATTACATACCATTCAAAAGTAATTTAATGAATTCTAAACTCAAAAAAAGGGCCAAAAGATTCGCAAAATATTGCAAGGTAAGCTCATAAGTTTAAGCATTCAGTCAATTTAAGCAGTTATGGAAAGTGTTAGAAATATTTCTATAAAGAGATGAGAGGTAAAGAAAAGCTGGTTCAAGATGTTACAATGTGTCTAACCCAGATGCTGAGTAAGAGTGCAGCAAGGAGAAGAGTGAAGGAGGAGCATAGGAGTGACAACAGTAGAAAATGGACAACAGAGGACTGGAGGGCTGCATTGTAGATGACATGTTGACAAGAGTTCAAAGTAAGGTTGGGACCATCTGGACTGGACATTTTATCTGTGGCAGACTGAATCTTCCAGGGCACCAAAGGCAGGGTGAGTTCCCAGAGTGTGACCTGGCTAATAGACCACAGATTTTGTTCACTTTGGAATCCAAACAGAACCTCATTGAGATGCTGTGTGGGTGACTTTGAAGAGAGTCTTGGGAATCCCAGGTAAGAGGGAGAAACCACCACACCTATATGCAGACCCTGCACAGACAGTACAGATAGGTTCAAGAATCAGTACCTCCTGGGAACCTCTCCTGTGGCTGCATGATACAGAGATCTGACAGCTGCACTGGAGCCCTGGACAGTGTCTGAGGGGTCCAGAGGCCCTGGGCTCCAGAGAGGGTGCCACAGGCCACGGGTTAAAAACAGGAGATTAAAACCAAGGGTCAACTTTGAATGCCTCTCAAATATCTATTAAAAATAAGGTAAAAGTTTATTAAAAGGCATAAATCTATAGACAAATGCAATAGAAATGCGTCATTCACTTCCCCTCCCCAACCAGGAAAAGCCTGGATTTTCCTAAACATTCTAGTAAGAATGATTTAAAGGAATTCCAGGCACAGCTGAGGGCCAGAGTCCCGCAGAAAGATTGTAGGAAATCTTAGACACTGGAAAGGGAGACTACAGCCCCATCCTCTACCTGCAGAAGATGACAAGACTCTTCTGGATAAACAGACCAGCCCAGTCAAACAGCCTGGCCCAGTCATCCAATGAGAGCCGACCAGTAGATGAGCCTCACACAGAGGTTGCTTTTATGAGTTTCATTCTCAAATATTAAATACTGCCATGGATCATCAGAGATTTGAGGGAAGCATGAAAAATGGTAGATAGAGACCAAAATAAACAAGCAAAAGGTCCTGAAGGAAAGAGAAGGAAAAATTTTTTTAATATCACTAATGTCCTCATAGAGATAAGAAAAGATATTAAATCCACAAAACAGAACATGATGCTATTTTTAAAAAAGAACATTCCAAAAACAAGAAAAATTCTTGGAAATTCAAAATGTGATAGCACAACAAATAAAACACTCAGTATAAGAAAGCTAGTAGACAAGATGAAGGATTTTCAAGAGTAAAACAGAAACAGACTTTTAAAACATAAGATAAAAAACTATGAAATTTAGAAAATCAGGCTATCCTAAGGGTTTGATACCCAGAAAGAATTAATATATTAGTAATACAAAAGTGTTCGCAAAACTACAGAGTATGAGTTTCCAGGTTGAAAGGACCTATTAAAGTTCCAACATAATAAATATTTTAAAATATTCATACCTTGGCTATCATTATGAAATTCCAGAACCTTCAGGATAAAAAGAACCAAAACACTTACCCAGAGAAAGTACAAATTACACCAAGGACAGAAATCAGAACATAAACTAAAATAGCTGAAGATATTTTCAGATATGTAATGTGCTGGATAGTTTACCTTCTAAGCTATTTATCAATGTTGTTTACTAAAACAAAGAAGTAACCCAAGAGACAGAATGACTGAGAATACAGAAAATTTGACAGCACTGGGGACAAAGAAAAGATTCTGAAACTATCAAAGAGTCTGTATCATATACAAAGAATCAAGAATCAAAGTATATCAGTCTTTTAAATAGAAATACTGCATGCTAAGAAAAAAATAGAACACAGTCTTTAAAATTCTTAGGAAAAATAAATTTCAGCTTAGAACTCTTCATTCAACCAATCAGTCATGCTAGAGTCAGTAAAGGCTGGTTTGTACCCATGCTACACAAGGTGAGATATTAGAACCCTCACTTCCTCTGTAGCTATGGGGATGCTAGTTGCTTCCACTATAGAGCCCAGCTTAGGAATCACCTCCACCTGCTACAGCATTTGCAAGGAGAGTTACCATATATGGTACGGGCTGTGCACTGCATGGGGGAGGTAGACTGTGGGACTTTCATAAAACATGATGTCACCTGCGCTCTCTGGAGCTGTTCAGTTTGGAATTGGTTGCATTCATAGCAGGAATGAAGAGATAAGCTTCCAGCAGTTTAAGTTTGAAGATTACAAACTTGTGAAATGATATTGTGTCATACGTTTGGGGAAGAGCCAGGCAGCAATCTGCCACTTAATAAATAAATTCAATTGAATAAAAATAATGCTGCACAGCTATGCCTGCTATTTCAACATAAATGTGATCATATTTTCTCTTTTTTACAGTCTATCAATTCTAAATAAATGTGGAAAAAGTATAAGCAAAGGTTTTAGATGCTTCAAAGAATTACTCATTTGGATTCTAAAGCCCCACTGAACCTGTCATCTATAGCTCATGAAAAAAGCACGTTTGGTTTGGGTAGGAATAAAAGTCTGCAGTACAATGTGGGAGTTCACTGGATTGTTTCAGTGTATACACTTGAGGCTTGATGTCTAAATTAGTTAATCTGAAATTTAAAACCACAAAGCAAAGCACACATCAATTAAAATGCAAATAAAAATATTTCATCAGAAAATTTCAGAACCTCAAAAGATATTTCAAACAATATCAGGATATTTAAAGGCCTTTAAATGAGGTAAGAATTTAGAATGTGGAAGTTATTTCAAACAACATTCAAGTACCATCATGTTAATGGATTTCTCAACTATTTAAATGTATCTTGTATATTTTACCCTTTCCACCTTTTCATACATTCTATTTTCACCCGAAGTATGTCCCCTACCATCTAGACCCTACCCAACCTTTAGGATCAAGTACAAACTTGAACATCTCCCTCTAAGCTTTTCTTGGCGTTCTATAATTTTTGCTCTTACCTGCTGCCTCATTGCACCACTAGTTTGTTACTAAGTCATAGCTAATGAAGCAGCGAGTTTTATTCTTCATTTAGGTTTTAAGCTTTTGGACTCCATGCATCCAACAGCACTTACCCAGCACTGAAATACAGTGGGACCTCAGTGGATTCTCAGCAAGTATTTGTATATATGCATGGCAGAAAAGGAATGATCCCTTCTTTGCACCAGGATAAAGAATTTCTTCAATTAAGAGCATGATGTATAATTACAGATGGAAAGCCTTGGATACAGTAGCTGTTGCCTAAACAATAATGTCAAAGCCATAACCCTATTTTTATACACATTTACATCATTTTTAGCCTATAGAATTTTATAACAATATAAAAAGTGTCTGAAAATGGCTATAGTCCTACTTACTACAGAAGCTCTTCACATATCACCCTTCTTGTTTTCTGTTATATTATGATTTCCTAATGTTCCTCCTACCCCTCTGGTTATTCATCGTCTATTTAAGTTAGGAGCTCTTTGTCCACTTGATCTTGAAATGTGGGCATTCCTCTAGGGTAATTTTTAGATTCACTTTTTACTCCACATTTCCTTCTGGGCCACCTTTCATCTAAGCCCCTGGTCTCAAATCCCATGGCAGCTCTAAAGGTTCCCTCTACAGCCCAGACATCTTTCCTGAGCTCTAGAATATACATGCAACTACCTCCTCAGTTTGAACGTCTCACAGTCACCTTAATGTAACTTACCCTAAATTGAATTCAAAATGTACTCTCCTTCTCAAAATAGAGGCAGCTCAGTGAATGGCCTTGCCGTTTACCCAGTACTGGAACTTTGCAGTCATACTTGAATTCCTCTATCATTCAGTCTCTCCCATCCAATGTGTTGTCAGATCCCCTTTTCTATATTTGATCTATTGCCACTCAAATACATCACCCATCCATTGATTCTGCCACCATCCAGTCCAATCTATTGTCATATGTTGCCTAAATCACTACAATAGCTTCATAACTAACTTCTCTGAAGCCAATATGACCACCATTTCCATCCATCCTCCATGCAACAGCCAAAGGAATCTTTTTACACAAATAAGATATTGTACTTCTAGGCTGAAAACTTCCCATTAGTTTCTCCCCAGGCTTAGAAGCACATATATAGTGGATGTCACAGTGTGCACTGAGGTTCAGCCCAGGGACCAGGGCATACATTCCACCAGCTGCTGGGCAGGCAGAGCTGAGAATCTGGGGTGAATCCCTCTCCAAGACTTACTCTCAGATAAAGACAACTACCTCACCCAAGATCACACAGGCTTCCTCGGGGAAGTTCTCACTCTTGGCTGGCCCTTAAGAAAGTATAAAGACCCAGCCCTGACTGGTGTGACTTGGTGGGTTGGGTTTCATCCTGCAAAGCGAAAGGTCACCAGTTGATTCCCTATCAGGTCACAAGAATGGGTTGCAGGTTTGCTCCCTGGTCAGGGCATTTATTAGAGGCAACCGATCAATGTCTCTCTCTCACATAGATGTTTCTTTCCCTCTCTCTCTCCCTCTCTTCCCCTCTCTCTAAAAATAAATAAATAAAATCCTTTAAAAAAAGAGAAAGTATAAAGACCCAACCCTTTTACCTAAACTTGCGACAACTCTGAAGGGGCTTCCCAGCTTCCTTATCAGATGGACCAATATGTTTCTTGAGACTACATTGTAGTCCAACTTATCCCTCAGCCTAGTTCTATTTTATTCAGTTATCCACAAATATTGATCCCTAGAGTACTCACCAATAAACTTCCTGCTTCTAATCTGTATCTCAGAGTATGCTTCTCAGGGAGCCTGACTTGTAAAATATCTTTAACCTGATCTAGAAGGTCCTGCATGATCTGACCTCTGCCAACCCTATACCATACTTCCCCAAGCTCTCTATACCCCTACCACTGGCCTTCTTTCAAGTCTTTGAATATGGCATTTTTCTTCCTGCCTCAGGGATCTTCACATGCCTTAGACTCTACCTGGAATACTTAATGCTAGCTCACCTCTACTTCCCATTCCTTCATCACCATCACCTCACCTCTTCACCTAATTAATTCATACACTATATTCAAATTTCACTCCAGCTTCAAGAAGTCTTCCCTTCCCCCAAGACTAGCTAGTTCCCATCTCATCAGCTACAGCCTACTATACTTTTCTTTCAATGAATTTGAAGGTACTATAATAAAACATTTTGTAATTAATTGTGAAATATTTGTCTCCTTTGTTGTAACATCAGATCCACATCTCTCTTGTTTGATACTACACAGTGCTAGCACAGAATTTGGCACATAGTAGGCACTAAAAAAGTACTAAATCACCAAACATACTATGTTCAATGATCAGTGATATCACTGGAGCTATAAAGTCCAATAATCTGATAATAAAAATATAGGGATATAAAGTAGTCACCAAAGTCCCAGTCATATATACACACAGAAAGGATATGTTTATAGCTTAGTCCAACCTCTTTTTCTCTCAGCCTTTTAACAAAGATTTTCAAAAGTTACATGAAAAACTATAACTACTCTGCAAAATTACCAAAGCCCATCAGCAAAGAAATCTACTAAGAGAAACCTTCCTAGATATGTGTTTGGAACAAAAATAGGAGACAGTCAGGATTTAGTATGCATTAGGAAGATTAACCCAAAATAAAACAAAATCCTAGGGAATCTTTCAAGTCAAGAACAACTGAGAAAACTAGGGATAGAATTTCCTAAGAGTGCTGGGGTGATGGAGAAAGGGATGTGGGCATATCTAATGCACCTTCTGTTTTTATAATATGGCATGTGATCAGCTTGAATGTGGCTTTTTCACCTGTATTCAGAATGTAGAAGTAGAAGATAATAATAAATCAGTGAACTATAGGAAGTCTTATCTTAAAATTCTTGCAATTGCTAAATAGGCCACTTTTCAGTTTCCTCTGAAATATAGCTCTGCACACTGAGCTTAAAGAGAAAATGCATTCACATGGCCATAGCTGTCATCCCAGTCTTCACACTGCATGACTTTAGGAAGCAAGGAAGCACCATGCCCATTGCATCCACTGGGAATTGTGTGCCCTGCAGTTGTGTGTTGTGGAAGCCCTGGTCTTAAAATGTGCTTGAGTAATTCTGATGAAAGTTATAATTATATCTTCAGGATACAGGATGAGTTAGCCCATAGTTGTGTGGTGGTAATGTTTCATCACCTGCCCTTCAGTCAAGTTTCACAGTGAATAACCTTGAGAAGTGCTGGAGTCTGGAGCCGACTCAGGGTAGAAAACCAAGGGGAAATTCTGAGTCAATCAGCTTTGTGCATGATGGTACATGTGAAGCAAGTATGAAATGATTCATTGGCATTCAGGAAGGAAAAAGAGTTCCTGGCAAGATCTGGAATATAACCATGAAGACAGAGCCAAAGGATGGATGGAAAGAAATGTATGAAACCAGAAGCTTAACATCAAGGAGAAAAACCAGAGATGGGCCATAGATAAATCCAGAAGAAACCTTAGACTCAGAGGTAGCAGCTAGGAGTGTAAGAAGTAATGATCCTGGGGCTATACTTAGATGCCAGTGGATTTGAGGTCTGAGAAGGCTCAGAGGGGTTGCCATAGAGAGCAACGTTCAACCTTACCCATCTCAGGGCACACACAAACTAATTACTAAACTTCTGCGGCACACCAAAAATTATTATTTTTGCCAACCTGACCAAAAAATAGGTATAATTTTGATTCATTTACAGCAGATGGCTCTTGTTGTGTTGGCTGTTGTCATTTTTTTTTTTATTTGACAATCTAAGATGGGAGTGTCAAACTCATTTTCACCAGGGGCCACATCAGCCTCATGGTTGCCTTCAAAGGGCTGAATGTAATTTCAACTTCTTAACAGTTAAGGTGTAGTTACATTTATACAGTCCTGAATTATATCAGCCCTTTCAAGGCAACTGCGAGGCTGATGTGGCCCCCGGTGAAAATGAGTTTGACAGCGCTGGTCTAAAGGAAAAGAGTTCGGTGCCCCTGATTCAGTCATCAGGAATTGCCTGTTTTAGAAATTCTTGTGGCACACCAGTTGAAAATCACTGCCTCAGAGGCCTGGCCATGGGGTGCTCCTGGAACTGCCCTCCCAGTCCTTTCCAGTGCTGTTTGTGCCAGAGAGCACTGTGGGCAGCTGATAAAAGCAAATCTCTGTCTTGAGCATCACACTTATTCACTGAATTAGACATCTTGGCTCATTCACAACCCAGATTGCCTTATTCATTGACAGAGAAGTTGAGCACTGGGATATCCTTTTTAAACCAAATAATCTGAATAATGGCCTCAACTATTCTCTCCCTTGGTGCCAAAGGCAGACTAAATGCAAGTGAAGCATCTGTGACTGGTCAAAGCAGGTTCCCCACTGCACCCACTCCTCCAGCCCCGAACACTTCAATGGAAGTCTCCTTGGCTGTGATGGAGCCTAACCCTCACTACAGAGGGTTTAGCCAAAGCCTCCAGGGAAACCATAATGACCCACGGCCATTACAAGAGAGCCCCAGTGGACACACAGTCACCCCCAAATAAGCAGCACTTTTTCAAGGCTCTCATCATTGATGTCACATCCACCTGCAGGCTGGAAAAGATAGAGAAGGCTGGTGGCTGAGTGCTCGCAGACCTGGAGATCAAGTCTCCGCTGCATTTATTCTAATCTCATTGAAACAGAAGTGAGCTGTAGAATGATAAGAATGACAAAGAAAATTAAGAAACCTAGGGTTTGAAAGAGGAGAAGACTAGATGGAAAGATAAGAAGACCAATGGTCCCTCTCATTCAAAGGCCAAGGCCCCATAAAGACTCTCACAAAATGTCCTCTGTGCATCTTACATCTTCCACCACACCCGTGAGCTGACTCTCCCAGCTGTCCGATTCCGAGGACTGAGCCTGAAGCCATGCTTTCCCCTCATTAACTATACCACTAAGATGGGACCAGCACCTGAAGCAGCGAGTCCCTGGCTTTGTGGCGGCTGCTTATAACTTATTATCTTATTTTCTATATCTGTCAGCATGATGAGAAAAGCTTCCTTTAATTATCAACAGGAATGAAGAAGCCATAAGTGGAAATCGGAGCCAGAGAAATGTGGCTGCGCTGATTACACCTGGCTTTTATCAAAGCCAAAAGGGGCCAGGTGGTGCAGCTGCAGCTCCCAGTGCCCGGAGCAGTCCAGCGTGGAGCGTGAAGGTGTTACAGAGCAACAGGGAGGACCTCAAAGGGCAATATACTATTACCTGAAAGGAACCCCCCCAGGTTTGTTATGTCCGCCGCCAAAGGAAAGATATCTCTCAATGCCAGAGATTCATGAAAAGGAAAGGAATTTATTATTCATTTGAAATAACAAAAACTAAAGTTCCCCACAAGTGCACACAGTCCTCCCAGCACCCTCCATGTGGCAAAATGGAACACTTCCAAAGCCTCGTGGTCCTGACTCTCACCCAAGCCGCATGGTCCCAACCAAGACACCAAAGCTGCATGGTACTAAACAGACGCGTGGTCCCAAAAATTGACATGTGGTCCCAAAAGAGAGATGTGGTCCCAAAAGAGAGACATCTGATCCCAAAAAGAGAGACCTGGTCCCAAAAAGAGAAACCAAATGGCTGCCTCGCTGGGTTTAAATTCCAGCACCAATCTTCTTCTGCAGCCCCATTTCCGGCTCCTCCCACAATTGGCCACAGCTGGCAGCATTCTGGGCAGGTGTGCCCTGTGGTGTGGAGCCAATTATCTCCAAGCTCTTCTGGATCTTATTACAAATCCCTATTTGGGGCTCCCCTCTTGGCTGTACCCTGTTACAAAGGCACCGCTCAGGACCCAGTCTGTCTGCTGCAATGAATTCTCTGTGAGGAGGGTTTTTTTACTTCTTCCTCCCTCCTTTCCCACCGACCTCACCAGAGACAGAACATACAGACAAAGCACAACCTTTGGGTGCAGGGGAAGCTTCGAGGTGTGATGAAGGTAAGGGAAGCTATCGCCAGGCAGAGGTACCAGCTTACAGTGGTACCAGCCTCAGCCTTTGCCCAAGTACCAAAAGTTATGATCAGAGCCGCCTTGTGAGCAAGTAGAGAAGGTGAGAGTGCACCAGGTGTGCTGAAGAACACCTAGCCCACTCTGCCCTGCACACACAGTCTCTCCCTTTCAGGGTCCCACGGTGAATAAGAAGTTGTGGGAGGGTCAATGTCCACACTGCCTTCTCCCTGAAGAGACCAACACCTTCCCACAGCTGTGTTCTGTCCAGTTCAACTAGTAAGAGCACTTCTGGGACAGAAATGAAAGGAAACACAGTGGAATCTTGAAGAGATAGTGGGACCCTGACCACAAATCACCACTTCCCTGGCCTCCCAGGCTCATGAAACTTCCCAAATGTACTGTAGTATCTCGGGGATTTTCTGATGTTGTGCCCCAGCCCAGTTCTGTTGTGGAGAAGCATCTTGTGCCACACTTGTGGTCAGCCTCCAAAGAGAAGAAAATAGATGCCCCTTCACACAAGGCAATGGGACTAGGCAAGAGGGACAGGTGCAGAGAAGGGCCTGCTTGCATGGGCCCCTCAGGAAGTCCACACACACCTGAAAAGGCCTCCCGGACCTAGAAGACCTTCACAGACCTAAGCTGCCCTGGTGGTAGGAAAGGCCTCTGCTGAGAGCGGAGGTGGCC
The DNA here is from genome assembly GCF_004126475.2 of Phyllostomus discolor. Lineage (NCBI taxonomy): Eukaryota > Metazoa > Chordata > Mammalia > Chiroptera > Phyllostomidae > Phyllostomus > Phyllostomus discolor. Next base: position 53,127,129 of record NC_040910.2, on the reverse strand, counting down.
TGTCCTTGGGAGGGCATCGCAGGGAAGGCTGGATGGGCAGGGATGTGGTATGGAGGTGGTGCGGCGGGGCAGTGTTGTGAAGACATTCATGGCCCTGCAAGAGGAAAAGTGGCTGCCTCCAGTGCACTTGTATGAAAGAGGAGAACCATACAATTTCAACAGTGAAAACTTGGGGGGACATTTTAAGCTGGAACAAGTTTGTGGAGCTGCAGTGAAAGAAAATGACAGAGTCGGGGGGATGATACTTCATCACATTTCAGGACAAATGCTGAGACAAGGGGTCATGCGTGAAAGGGGTGACTGTAAGAGGAGAAATTATTAGGGAAAAGAGACGGAAAAGAAAAGAAACTTTTTTTATTATTTTATAAGAAGCTAAAATGTAATTGTCAGAATGCTTGGCTTGCTGAACCAAGAAAAATAACTACAAATTTGTATAGTATGGAAGTCTTTTTCTAATAGGAAAAATTTGTCAGATAAAGTCCATTGAAGCACTTGAACAAAACAATGCCATCCAGATTATTAATACCACTGAATATGTGCTCTCTCTATCCAAGATTGACTTCTTTTATTTTCCTTTTTATTGAATTTATGGGGTGACACTGGTTAACAAAATTATACAGGTTTCAGATGCACAGTTCCACAACACACCATCTGTACATGGTACTGTGTGTTCACAAACCCAATTCAAAGTCTCCTCCCATCACTGCTTATTCCCCTATACACCCTTGTCCACATCCTCCCTCCTCCTCCCCCTTTCCCCCCAATCACCACACTGTTAAGATTGATTCCTTTCCACAGCTTTCCTTTTTTTGGCCCTTTCTTCTTGGGCTTCTTTCCAATTTCAAACATGTTCTGAACTTCCCTATCTTAAAAACAATCTCGACAATTAGTGCTTTCTTCTATTCTACCATCATTCCACTTTCCACTCTCCCATAAAAGCCAAAAACGTTTGTGTATATGGTCTTCACTTGCTATCTCCAGTTTCTCCACAAGTTTTCCCTCCTTCCTTATTTCACTTCTTAATCCCCACCCTTCTGGCTTCTCTATCTTTGCTGCTCTTGAAACATATGGTGTTTCCACAGGCTCCTTTTCAGGCATTATCCCTTGAGCTTCTCTGCTACACTTTAAACTGTGGAAAGCCCCATCCCTCCCCACCTCTTCTGTGATTCTTCCCTTTATCCTTTGTTGTGTCTTCCCCCAGTCCCCTTGCAGAGCATCTGTATTCTCTGTGCATGGCTGTCCCTATGCTATAGCTGAACTGCAACACCATTCTAGAGTACAGCAATACCCATGCACTCCCTCAAACGCTTATGTTTTGGAGATACATTCTCATTGTTTCTGATCCTGACAAAATATTCAAGAACATAGATCTTGGCCAGTGTCCAGGAAAAACCCTACATTTCCCATTGCTGTTGTTTTTCTTAGCTTTCCTAGGACACACATAGATGCCAATAACTGAGAAGAGACTTCCTCTGAGCATTCTGATCAGCCCTGCTTTTTTTATACTTTAACTTTGCCTCCCAAAATGGTGTGACTTCATAGATGGTATAGCTGATGGCTGGGAAGGAGGGACAAAACTCGGTTTTGTTGGTCATCCCCACTCTCTATTCCCTGATTTTTAAAAACAAGTGATCCCTGAGTTTTAGTCACCACCACCTATACTAAATGGATGATGGACCCCCACAAGTTCAAAAAACAAAATGCACAAGCAAACAAAAATGTTGACAATAAATGCCTCTGGGGAGGAAATTTGGGGGCTCAGTGAAAGGGGTGGGAGAGAGATTTACTTCTCCCCAGAGCTTTTGTACCTTTTCAAATCTGTGTTGTGTGCATGTATTCTGTATCCAAAAGTAATTTTTAAATAGAAAATGCACAAAATACTTTGTTACACACTGCTGATCTAAACAAAGACAGATTCCTGGTCTCAAGGAGCTTATAATTTCTCTGGGAAGGCAAGACATTATTTTTTTAAAATAGATATTTTATTAAAACCACAATGAGATACCACTTCACACCAGTCAGAATGACCATCATAAACAAATCAACAAACAAGTGTTGGAGAGGATGTGGAGAAAAGGGAACGCTAGTGCACTGTTGGTGGGAATGCAGACTGGTACAGCCACTGTGGAAAACAGTATGGGATTTCCTCAGAAAACTAAAAATGCAACTGCCTTTTGACCCAGCAATGCCACTGCTGGGATTATACCCTGGGAACCCTGAAACAGTGATCCAAAAGAAACTATGCACCCCAATGTTCACAGCAGCACAGTTTACAATAGCCAAGTGCTGGAAGCAACCAGGTGCCCATCAGTAAGTGGGTGGATCAAAAAAGCTATGGTACATTCACACAATGGAATACTATGCAGCAGAGAGAAAGAAGGAGCTTCTACCCTTTGCAACAGCATGGATGGAACTGGAGATCATTATGCTAAGTGAAATAGGCCAGGCAGTGAGGGACAAATACCATATGATCTCACCTTCAACTAGAACCTAATCAACAAAAGAAAAAAGCAAACAAAATATAACCAGAGACACTGAAATTAAGAACAATCTAAAAATAGCCAGAGGGGAGGCGAAGAGGGAGCAATGGGGGGAAGGGTTTTCAAGAACTACTATAAAGGACACATGGACAAAACCAAGCGGGGTGGTGGAAGCAAGGGAGGGAAGTGGGTTTGGGTGGGGTGGGGGAAGGGGTGGGGGAGAAATGCAGACAACTGTAATTTAACAATAAAATAATTATTAAAAATAAAATAAAATAAAATAAAAAATAGATATTTTACATGGTCCCCCCACTAACTTGCTGCCTAATATTAACCAAGTTTCTTTACTTGTGAAATGAGAAGACTAAATTAAGTAACCAGCTATGTCATGTTATTCATTTATTAATTCATTCTATTTATTCAAGAAAATTTTAGTGAGCACTACATTAGATGGCTTTTGCTGTGTTACCGCCCCCAAAACTTAGTACCTTAAAACACCAACCATTTATTTAGTTCACAAGTCAGTGGAGTGGCAATTTGGGTTAGGCTCTTTTCAAGTCTCTGCTTGTATCATGTTAGTTAGCGTCCCAGTGACAAAATCAAGTCCAGTTCAGATCTAAAGAGTGGGGATAGAGGCTCCAAACTTGATGAGAGAACTATGAAGTCCATTGCAAGGGGCTATGGAAGAGGAAGAAGAATAATCTGTAGCCATTTTTGCAATCAACCGCAAGCATCTTTTTGGTGCTAAGTCCTTACCTTCCTGGAGCTTACATGTAACCTCTCTGCCCTAGAGAGTTTCTACTGCTAGCAGATGGTAAGTATGAAAATCTAAGCATGATCCATTGAGACAAATCACGGGGCAATTCCAAGAAAAACAATGATTAAGTCTATAGCATGATTAAGGTTAGGTAAACACAACCTTCTAGAGAGAAACTATGTTGGCCAGACTTTCCAAAATATTTGTTCAGTTTTTGTTAAATTTTTGCCTAAAAATCTATTTGTAGACCCAAATAACAGCCTTACTAGGTTTGGGCTCCTTAAGAGTTAAGGGAAGCAATTACTGTTAACTGATTTCCCTTAGTGGGACTCAGGTTTTTTTTTAATGACAGCTTGTGGAAAAATAAGATATATGACCACTGGGAATGGCAGGAATCAATCCATTAACAATGGGTTCTAAACACATTCAAGGATCCTAGCACTGGCCAGACCATACAGGGATAAAATGAGCCAAATTACCATTCCTTCCATCTGGGAAGCTTGGCATATCGTTAGGGGAAAGAAAAAAAAAGAAAAATAACAAATAATACCAGGTAGCAAACAGAATAAAGATGTTAAATCCGCAGTTCCCTCCAAATACAAAGTTTCTCCTGGTGCTCCAGCTGTTCTTACACGGCCCACTCCCTCATTTCCTGCTGTGTTGAGTGTCCCGTGGTAAATCACCCTGTGAGGAGGAAATGTTCCTTAGCCTGACATCACCGTGCTGCAGCACAGCCGCTCACACACCTGCTCCCCACCTCACGCCCCTCACACGCCTGTCATCACCCGCAAAGCACTCCCCTCCTCTACCCTGTGCATCAGCCTATAAATCCACATCCTGGTTTTTCCTTTCAGATAAGGCATCCTTCCCAAATACACACGCCCACAATGAGGAGAAAAGTCACTTTTAAAAATTATGGGAAATATGCACCAGCAAAACTTTCTAATTTTCTTCCTTTATGATAACTATGAAGAGAAACCAAAGCCCCCGCGGATAATGAAACAAAAATTGAAAGAGCTCAGAGAAGGGAGGGTGGCCTAAGGGAGGGAGTGCTTTCTGGGGGTCAGAGGGCCTATTTCTACAGATGTTCTACAGATAATGTTAATAATGTTTCATGGTACAATTTGGGGCATGGGCATTGTGACTTTGAGGTTCCTTATCTTTCCAATAGAAGTAATGAATACTGTATTTCCCCCTTCTACCTCCTAGAGTTGCTATAATTTGCTAATGTGATCAGTATGTAAAAGTACTCTACAAAATGTAAATTCCTATATCAATGAGTTAACAGATCTATTTAAAACTCCTGGTCACCTAGCTGTCAGAATGAACACTGACCAGCAGTACTGCCAGCCCAGGCTCAGTGGGATCTACATCTCACATAGAGGAGGAAGTGGCAGAGCTGGCAACATAGGCACGTGTGCAAAGCCCTTTGTGGGGCCTGTCCCATTCAAAAATATTGCCCTGGCTGGTGTGGCTCAGGTGGCTGGGCATCGTTCCATGAAAGGAAATGCTGCCGGTTCAATTTCCGGTCAGGGCACATGCCTGGATTGCGGGTTTGTCCCGGTTGGGGAGAGTATGAGAGGCAACCGATTGATGTTTGTTTCTCACATTGATGTTTCTCTCCCTCTCTTCCCCCCCCTTACCTTCTCCCTAAAAATAAATAAAATCTTTTTAAAAATTTACATACTAAGGCATACATTAAAAAGCAAGCAGGATCGTAATATGATATTACTAAAATAAATTAAAATGTGATTTTAATTAATGTGATTTTAATTTTCACACATTTTCAAGCATCATTCACTTCCTAAATGTGTAATGGCTGTCTAAATCCTGTCACATAATTTCGCCTCTTAAACCAGCTCAGTAGCAAGTGGCCAGCAACTGCTACCTGAGTGCCTTGTCTTCGCAGATCCCAACCGAATTTTATTTCCTTCAGGCTAGTGATCAAACTGGTTTCGGAAAAGATACCTACACATCAAAACTTTTCTCGTTGCATGTTACAGTAAATCAAACACATAGCATTCTAAACCAGTGGGCTTCAGAATAACTAACACCTGAGACATGTTCTCACAGAAAGTAGAAATAGTCTGAACTCAGGCCCCACGAATGCCTGAACACCCCTGCTGCCGGGCCGACGCAGAGCTAGACACGTCTGGCAAACCGATGTGCAGGACTCACCAAGCGTCTGTCTGAATGAGGGATGAAGAAACGTCCCAGGGGAGAAGTCATTCCAAGGACGGGAAGGTCAAATAGATAAGTATGGCCAATGGGGTCAGGGAAGGGGCAGCTGCAAGGTCTGTAAGCTGCAATAGTGCTTGTGTTGAAAGCAGGTGGCTGCAGGCGAGGATGTGGAGCTTTCGTCTGTTAAATCTGAGCCCATACCTATACTGCTTTGGTGACCCCCTGGGCCCCCATGTACACACCACTGCCATTTCACCCACCTCTGGGACTCTGAGCACCCCAGACACCAACGGCTGAGCAAGAGACAGAACAGCAGCACCCAGAGGGTGCCACCTCACCAAGGAGAAGCCCCACACGTGCCCAGCAGATGGCAGTGGTTCCTGGCCCACGCAGCTGGGTCTGTGAGTGTCCATACACCAGAAGAAAATTGCCCAGTGCCCAGGAGACACCATATGGCAGTGGCGGGCAGGGGAGGGAAGCTCAAAGATGGGCATACACACTAATTATTGAGAATGCTGGTTTGGCCCCTTAGCTCAGGGCTCAGTCTGGGGACTTTGCCTCTTCTCCATCACCTCCCATTTTTTAGGTGGTTTTAAAGACCATGTCTATGCCATTGACTTTAATTTTGTATCTTTATCTCAAACCTTTCTACTATGCACTCCAGACTCATATAGCCAACTGGCTATGAGGCATCTCCATTTGGATGCCAAATGTAAAATGTACAAAATTGAGTTCCTAATTTTATACCCTCAAAAACATCTTTAACTTATAGCCTTTTTTTTAATCTCAGTTGATGGGACCTTCATCCTTCCAATGAATCAGGCCAAAATTCTTGCAGTCATTTTTAACTTATTTCTTTTTCCCACCTTTACATGCAACTCATCAGCAAATACTAAAATCCAGTGACTTCTTACTGTCTCTGTAGCTCCTAGTTTGGCCTAAGGGGCCATATCTCTTGCCTAAATCACTTCAATACATTAAAGCATGAAATTGGAACACAAATGCTTATCTTTCTAGTGCCAGAAGGCACAGGAAACAAACAAAAAAAGATCAGCAATTTTGTTTTGAATTAAAAGCCCAGAATTAGAAAATTCATGAAATGACCTCTTTAAGATTGTCCCTCAAGCAGAATTAATGGGACACAGGGCCTCCTTTCCTATCAAAACCCTACCATCGTGGCCCTGGCCTGTAGTTCTGTTGGGTGGAGCATCATCCCAGTGCACCAAGGTTGTGGGTTTGACCCCCCATCAGGACACATACGAGAATCCACCAATGAAAGCATAAATAAGTGGAAAAACAAATGTGTTTCTCTCTCCCTTTCTCCCTGTCCCTTCTTCTCTCTCTCTCTCTCTCTCTCTCTCAAATCAATTTTTAAATTAGGAAAAAACCCCATAATTGTTTTAGGGTTTAGTATACTTCTACCCTCACATGTAATCTTTCTTAACAACACTGGCCTGTGGGGACCATTTCTAGACCTGAAACCGTAGAGCACTCACAGTGCATATGGTTTGTCTAGCATTTGATTACATCCTATCTTGGACTGTGTGCTAATCCTGTCATGGCTGTTAGCCCTGCTGCCGCAGCTGGTAAGTAACGAGGCAGAGGTCCCACCTGAACCTAGAGTGAGATCTGATATGTCTGAGCACCCGGGCCTGTGTGGTGATGAATAGGTGTGGCCACTGTAAGTTATTTGCATATGAGGCTTTATTTGTTATTTTTTAATTTATATTTTTGTCTTTCAAATATTGAATTATTTTAGAATAGTTCCATGTGTATACATACATGGTTTTTGCTGCAGGAGACTTTGAGCACGTGGATGTGTGTGACTGAATGGGTGAGGGAAAACAGGAGCTAGGGAAGCCTGGTGATGGAGTTCAGCCCTTCTTTCCCTGCTCAGCCTGTGAGTTCAGATCTGAGCCCCATAGAGAGATATGCTAGCAGGCTGAGGGATGCTTTTCTTCAGAAAGTCTTGAGTCTAGGGAGCTGAGCTCTTCTGCTTTGATGCCCATGTGATAAAGAAAACAGAGAGCAAGGAATACGTGAGCCAAGCGTGCTGCCTGCTTCTCAGGGCCTCAGCTGAGCAGGGAAGCTCAGGCAGGCTTGGGGCTACCAAAAGCATATTTGGATCTCATTTTTTAAAAAAAATGAATTCCAGACTCTTTTCAATGACAGCTGGGCTGAGTTATTTACTAATAGTTTACATTGGCAGTTTCCATAGTTGGGCTGACTCCCTTCTGACTCTCCAAACTCATCATTTCTACCAGCTTCTCCCCACCCCCTTCCTCTGGTCCCTCCTAGGCTGGTCATTCAGGGACAGACCAAGGACACCCTTGCTGGACACTGCTTTTCAGAAAGGCCCCAATGGCAGTGGTGGTTGCTGGCTCTGTAAGTGGCAGGCCCAGGGCACCCATTTATCTAGGGCATCCTGGACTGTTAACATGGTAGTTTCCAGTTAATCAGGTTTTTCAGAAATAGAAATAAGTAACAAGGGTTTTTTTCAGAATCAGAGATATCAGAAGCCAAACTAGGGGTCAGATCCAATTTATAGGAGTTCAGTTGGGAAAGTCATATAACCTCACTAAACTTAATTTATCCTAAAATAAAAAAAAATAGTAATTCCTAGTCTGACACATTTAAGGGTCATCAGAGTCATCAACTGAGATCATGTACATAAGAATGTTTTTAAAAGTATAAAGAACTAGAAATTTAAGATACTATAAGTCATAAAATAATGTTCTAGGATTAAGAATTAATATAATAATGGGAATAATTTAAATTATTTTAAGTTTACCTAGTAGCTAAATATATTTATAACAAAACATAGTTGATTAATGAGCTGAGTCACTCTGCATCACTGAAGTGCAAAAGACGGCCTAAGAAGTAAGCCTTGACCAGGTACTCACGACGGAAGTGCCCCACACACCTTGAGTGTTTGAAAACCACAATTTGAAGGTTAGCTTGCTACTCATAAAATAACAAACAGCCCATGTGAGTCCTATTGTTTCCTCTCCTCTCCAGTGGTTTCATCTCCAGTGATGTTTTGTATCTCAAACATTTTTGCCGTGTCGCTTGGCCTGCTCTGTGGCTCTCATTTCTGACTCTGCCCCCAGTTATGGAAGCAGAAGGACTATCTCAGTGCCTTTGTCCCCTGATGCAACATCCTCTGTGGGAGACGCAGCATTTCTCAGACTTCTGTTTCTTGGGGAAGAGATGGCCTATGGCTTTTTCTAACATCACTGTTGTCACATGTCTTTTACCCTTCAGTTCTGGTGCAGCATGAATAACAGGCTATCACTCTGGTCCCAGTGGCATCTTCAACAAGGTTATCCCATGGGTGTCAAAATTTACAAAGGTCTGAAAACAACATCCTACCTGATACTGATGTTGACTTCTTTTGTATTGTTATATAACTAGCATACAATAAAGTGCATAGAACTTACCATATAAACAGGAGAAACAAGGTGTAAAATCACAGGTATCTGAGGAACCCATCAGAGACACTGACAATAGAAGGAAAACGTGCTATCACATAGCTGACACCTGAGCTGCCTTTGTGGCCAACATGGTAGGTGGGTTTCCTGAGTAAGTGAGATTGAAGTAGATTTGAGGAGAAGACTCTCAACACTAATCCTGTCCAAGTCTGATTCTAATTTGGGGTTTCAATATTTAGTAGATTTGAACATATCTCTAAATACCTTATAGATATAAGGCTAATTCATGTTTAGTGTTTGGCATGTTTACTGCCAAAAACTAAAAAAATACAATAATAGAAATCTTTAATAAGATAATACAAAGGGCTATTTTATAAATGGAGAAGACTATGTCTTTGTAATACAATGGAAAAGATGGTCTATAATCCTATCACCCAGACAAAAATTGCTGTCTTAACAACCTTCTTTAAATACATATTTTATAGACAGCCTTTGTGTTGTGCTTTTTAAAACACAGGATCTTACTATGCATACTGTTACACATTGTTAAGTGCAATAAGTTGTTTCTGACTTGAAGTTCAGCACCCACTGCCCAGTCCACACGTCTTTCTCTATAAAGGTGGTGGTCGTGCGCTGCAGAAGACAGCCGTACAGGAGAGGTCAAGTCCACACAGCCCAGGACTTGGGAGAAACCTGCAGCTCAAGATTCCCTCGCCAGCATGTCCAGCATTTTTTAAACTGTCTGAAAAACTGATGAAACCTTCTGAATGTCTACCACAAACTTGTAAGACACTGCAGAAAATTTAGATATCAGTATGCATCAGTGCGTGTCTTCTGGACAATTACTGAGCTCCCTCTGCGAGCAAATGCTTCTCAGCAGTCTCTGGCGGGAGACGCTGCTGCCAGGGCCTTAATCGCCTGCCTGTGAGCATCAGCCTGAGTTGTGTGAGTACTTCTAATACCATCCTTGAAACTCAGTGTGATTCTGGGGCTGCGCACTGATGAGCTGCATTTCTAAAGCAGAACGACCAGAGTATAAACCGAGATGAATGTCTATGAGCAAATTTATTCAGGATCAGTATTTGATCTGTTTCTTTGGTTAATATGTTCACAGACCTTAAAGCTCCATGTGTCCAATTTTCTTCACCTTCAATATGAAATCCCTTTTTATTTTTAGTAAAGAAACATTAACTTTTTAATCTCCAAGTAACACCCCCTCACTCACGCGTACTCCCCCCGAAAAAATACATTCCCCTCTCTTGAACAGAGCACATGTCCCAATAAGAATGAAGTAACAAGAGCTCCTTTTCAGGAAATATGTTAAGATGGGGGCTGTGTTAACAAAAGAAAAAAGAAAGAAGAAATTGATTCCCAGTGAATTCAGCAAAAGCAAGCCTGTGATTCAGCAAAAGCAAGCCATGGACCATTATGTTCAGCTCACAGACACGCATCTAATTGCAGCTGGGATAGGACTGCTCCCTAATCACAGCCTGCCCTGCCTGCCAAGAGCTGGGACCGTGACTCATAAGCTATTCGTTCTTTCTTTTTAGGAAATTCAGCTCCAAGGGAAGATCCCCATGCTGTCGAAAAGAAGCTACCTATGAAGGAAAATTAGAACAATTAAGCCCTAAATCTGTACAAGAAACTTGAACAGCTGAGACTCTAAAACGAAAACGGAGATAATGCTAATGATTACGTTTTATAGTCTCAACCTGCTTTACATCTGGAAGAGGTCCAAAGCCCTCAGCAGGTTGTCACATTGATAGAAGCAGCCCCTGCTGAGCCGCAGCTGCTTCTGGGGAAGAGCCGGCATCTGGAGAACATCTGCATATCAATCCCCCAAACAGGCCGACCGGGAAGGCTGTTGGAGTCTCTGCAAGGCACCCCTTCCACCTGGAGTCTGGAGCCTGGTCTGGGCTTCCAGTGTTCTGGAAGGCTGAGGTGCCTTGCTCTCTGTCTAATGCAGATGCAGTAAAAGCTTAGCTGTCTGTGAACTTTGGGGAACAAGACAGTCTGGAGAGTCAAGCTCTCTCTAGTCAACTGAAGGGTTTGACACATTTAGGCACCAACTTTTGTTTTAACAATTACAGAGGAAGGCTTTTCTTCTTTTTTTAATCCTTATCCAAGGACATGTCCATTGATTTTCAGAGAGGGAGAGAGAAGAGAGAGAGAGAGAAAGAAATACCCATGTGAGAGAGAAACATCCACTGATTGCCTCCCATACACAGCCCAACCAGAAATCAAACCCACAACCCTTCGGTGTACAGGACAGCTCTCCAACCAGCTGAGTCACTCTGGCTAGGGCCAGATGATCGGTTTTTTAAAATGTATTCCTGGATTCTTTCTCATTTCAAATTAACCGTAAGTTCTTAGTGCTACACCTTCAGTTCATCCAGTGTTAATCAACACAAAAAGATTAATGATGCATCAATGGGGCTTTGTTATGGGTTGGGGAGGGGCATCCAAAGCATTCTTTCTGTATACTGCTGTGCATGTGCTTGCACACCACACACTCACACACTCACTCACACACATACTCATGCACAAGCCTAGGGAGAGGAATGGACCAAGGGAAGTGCAGAGAGAAATGACATAGTCACAGGCATAAGAGAGCTGTAGTACTAGCTCCACCTTCCATTAACTAGCAGTGTGACCTTGAATTAATCACCACAACTCTCTGTACTAAGATGAGGGAGAACCACAAGATGTTCTTTAAGGTGCTCAAATGTCAATCTTGATGATACCTTAAGAAATATGTTACTCCAAATTCTTTCCTTCCTTTTACTCCTTTTTATTCTTTCTTTTCCTTTTATTTTATTCCCACCCTTTCTTTCCTTCCTTTCTTTTTATTTTTCCTTCCTTTATTCTTTCCTTCTTTATTTCCTTTTCTTTCTTCGTCTCAATCTCTAGTTGTTGCTTATTTGGAGTGTTAAAGAAATACGCCAAGTAAACCCAAAATTCAATACAGTCCACGTAAACTCCAAGGTGCAAGATCTGTGCTGACACTGAGGTGTGCCTTTCCAATTAGATGGCATCACCTGCCCTCAGGGGTCTTAAACCTCAGTATGATGGTGTTATAGCACACTTCAGTGATCAGACTGCCCCTGTTTTCCCCAATATGTGGGAATGGCATGCATTGGGAGGTTAAGAAGAAGAGATCATCATGGGCCGAGAAGCCTGAGAATTTTAGTTGAAAGCATGGTATGAAATATGTAACATTTGAAACAAAGGAAAGGGTAAAGGATACACTAGTAAACAGGGCAGTAACACAAAGCCAAGGGAAAATATTATATAAGATCTACAGAACTCATAGGAAAATCTAAGTCAGGGGTCATACCCTTGGGTACACCTGGGATAGCCAAAGAGGTCAGGGCCCTGCAGTGGGGAAAAATGCACACCATGCAGAACTGGACTGAGAGGGCCCTGCGGTGGGGGGACAGAACGCACAGTGCAGAACTGGACTGAGAGGCAGGGCCCTGTGGCGGGGGGCAGTTTGTATTGTAGGGAACTAGGTACAAACTGCCCAATCCAAGTCTAAAGACTTCAGTTGAAATTTTATAAAATATTTATTGAACAAAACAAGTAAGTCCTCAGGCAAGATAGGACCACAGGACTGGAGCTTGTGTCCTGCCATGATTCTTTAAATAACTTGCTCTTCTCTTCTTTCAAAAAAGCAAAGGAACAAAAATTATATTGCCTTCATAAAAAAAATAAGACAATTTAAGGTCTTGATGAATAAAACATGATGGGATTAAATCCTTTTCATGCTCTCTGTCTGCTGGAGAATTTTCCATTATCCTTGTACAATAAAGTAAGTTATCACATTGGGAATTTTTTGCTCATCTCTAAATAGCTCCTTCACCTCTAACCCAGGGATGACAACCATTTTTATTACTTACGCATGTCTCCAGCTATGAAAAAAGCTATTTTCAGGAAGTCCCAACTGCCACAGCAATATTACTGTCTGTCTGAAGTGCATATAAATGTTGGGCAAATGTTGCAATAGAGAAGTTTTTACACTGAGACTTTTTCTGATTCAGCAAAAGAAGGAAAAGTGAGAAAGAAAACTGGCACCCTGAAGCTAGGAAGAAGTCTTGGCAGCCAGTGCTAACTAAGGGTAATTACCAAAATCAGGAGCCAAAGGGTTTTGTTTATTCTTCAATGGGTTCCCAGGAGGAACCAAGAGATAAACCAAACCATACTGCAAAATCTGTATTGATAAACTGTGTTCACAGTTAAAGTGAAATGCCTCTCTCAATTCGATTTTCCCTTCTGTCAGAAACATGGTCTAGGAAGAGGGAGTTTTAGCCATAAGAATTTCAGGATTTGCATTGTAGAGTGAAGTTGTCACTGAGGGAGAGGGACCTGGCAGCAGAGCTGAAGGCTGGAAGAACTGAGTATTTCCTGTTATGTCAGCACGGCCAAGACCAGGACACACTTCCAGGCTCCACAGAAGCACACCAAACACCCCACTGCAGGCTGCACAACCCAAGCCTGTTTCTCTATGCACAACCCCCACTGACCAAGCTCGAGGCAAAGGCCACCACTGAGAGGTGCTGGTGACTAATAACAAGTATGGATTTGTAAGAATACTGAATTGGACTGTGCAGTTAGATCAGCCTTGAGAAATCCAGACTCCAACCCCCCAGTGGCTGCGAGGTCACCTTCACACACAATACCAGCCCCCTCACCCTGTCTTGGAAGTCTACTTGCTAGCAGCCTCAGACTGAGAGTCTTTCCCTGGAACCTGCTCAAAATAATTTTTTAAAATAAAAATAAGCTAAAACTGAGAACATGCCATTAATTCACAGTGAAGCTTTCTCCTTCCAGAGAGGCTGCTGTCTCCTGGTCTAGCAGAAAAGAGGTACCCTCATGCATGCAGTTAATCCTGCTCTCAGCCAGCTCATTCTGATACTACTTTTAAATTTCATCCCCCACCATTTGAAGGGCTGGGAGTGGGGTGAGAGCTCAGACTTCAGAGTCACATGGCCTGGGGTAAAATTGCAGCTCTGCCATTTTCTAACTGTAGTAGCTCAACTTTTTTCTGCCTCAATATCCTTATCTACGAAATCATGATATGGTACTAGACACACAGCATGGAGCTGTTGTGAGAGTCAACAGATGTTGGGCCCATGAAGCACCCAGAACAGAGCCTGAGATACAATCAGCACTCAGGCATGGTGGGCTTTTCCTATGCCCTCCATCTTTCAGGGTTTGGCCAGAACTTGTTGTTTGTGGGGGATGGTGGCCCACTCACAGCCTCGCAGCTCCATTCTCTGTCACCCTTGATGACAGTGCCAGACACCATCCTCTCTAGAACCTCATTTGCTTACAGTCACAGCTTCTGCTTCTTTGACCACTCCGCCAAGCCTCCCTCCCCTCCCACACATTTCTGCCCCCTGGGATCCTCTTCTATGGAGCCCTTTTTCTCCCAGTCTGACTTCCGTCGTCAGTTACTATGATTTAAACATTCGTATGAATGATGTTACCTCCAAACATCAAATCAATGATTGCAGCCTTCAATGTCAGCAAGAGCTAGGCAGGCAGTATGGATGGACAAAACCAGCCAGCCTGACAGTGAAGGAGACAGTGAAACCCAACAATGGCATTGGCTCAGCTAGGACAGATGGAGCATGTGGCAAACTAGACTGAATGCCCCTATGAGGAAGGCAGCCCCCTCTCATGATCTGCCATGTGAAAATGCACATTTCTGGAGAAAACAGGAATCCAGGATTTCTAAGCATTGCCAACTATTCATTTTTTTTAAAGAAGCAGAATACAAGCCAAATAAAATAAGTCTCTGGGCCAGGGTCTGTTCCTGAGCAGCCAGGTAGAACACAACGCCTCCCTCAGCGCCTGCCACTAGGGCAGCATCCTTCCTCCCGACTCCCACAGTGTCCCTGTCCCATCCACTCTCACCCAGTGGGTGCTTACACATCCTCCAGATCTCATCTTAAGCTCACTCCCCAATGTCCCATTTCTAGCCACTACAGTATTATTCCTTGTTATTTTTAATTTCCTATTTACATATCTGTCAGGCTGTCAAGCTGTCAGCCTGACAAAGTCAGGCACCTTGTCTGTGTTCTTCTCCACCACATCCCCTCATTCTGCAGAGTGCCTGACACATGGGAGATGCTCAAATAATAATAACTGTGAAAGGAATAAAAAAAAAAATCCATCCATCCCTGGTTTGTACTCTCATTTCAATCCTGAGTTTCATGTGCACGTTTCCTAGCTTCCACCAACTGCCTTCACCTCAACAGACTCTCAGCTAACATGTACCACATTTGTCATGGTTTTATAAGTATGTCCACAAATTTTCCCTCTAAGAGAGGTGGCGCTTCATTTCCTTCCTTACTGTATGGGCGGGATGCAGGACTGCTTCTAACAGACTGTGGCAGGACATGTGCTGTGTCACCTCCAAGAATAGACCCTAGAAGGACTGTCTGAGCCTGTTCAGGCTGCTGAATCAGAATACCAGAAACTTGGAGGATTATCAACAACTGACATTATTTCTCACAGTTCTGAAGGCTGGAATCCCAGGGTCAGGGTGCCAGCATGGTCAGGCGAGGGTGCTCTTCCAAGTGGCAGATTTCTCTAGTTTACTCACTTGGTAAAAGGCGGTGAGGAATCTCTCCAGAGCTTCTTTTATAAAGGCACTAATCCCACTCATGAGGGCTGATAACCTTCCAAAGGACCCACATCCTAATACCATCACCTCGGGGGTTAGATTTCAACATATGAATCTGGGGGACACAGACCACAGCAAAGACGACGGCTTCTTTTGGCCCAGGCTTTATGTCTGTTCCTCCCTCTCTTTCCCTCATTTCCTCCTTCTCCCTCCCCCTCTCCTTCCTCCTCTAACCCCTCTTCTGGTTTCGCCCCTCTCTTTCCTCGCTGGCTTTGGGGCAGCCATGCTGGGTGCATCCTAGGATGATGTTCACATGTCAAGAAATTGCAGCCTCCTGCCAACAGCCCTGGGAATGTGCTCGGAGGAGGCCCTGCAGACCCAACTACTTCCTGAGATGACAGTGGCCTTTGCTGACAGCCCGATGGAAACCTCAGGAGACATCTTGAGCCAGAAGCACCCAGCTCAGCCACTGCTTGATCCTGTGTTGACCTGGGAAACTGCATGGTAGAATAAACGTTTGTTGTTTTAAGCTGGTAAGTTTTGATACGTTTTGTTACACGGCAGGAGATAAATTATAAAACACCTCACAAATGAATATTATCTTTCCTCTTCCTTCCATGCCCCTCCCCTTCCTCCTAAACGTAATTCTTCTCTGAAGTCCCCTGGTTCTAACAGATGAACCTCTTCAAATCATCAAGGTTTACCAACAAAGGGTCTTCCTCGAGCCCTCGGTGATTCCTTGAACCCCCGATCTTGTTAGTAGTCAAGCCCTGTTTATAATAACACTGCAGTTCAGCTTGCCCATTCCTCCTTCTCTCTCTTTGCCATTTTCCTACTTTACATTCTCCTTACTCTCTTCCTGGCTTCCTACCTGCTTTCTCTGGCTCCATTTGTTTTTTCTCTCTGATGCATCAGTCAGACTTCTCAGTAAAACTTTATTCAAGCAGGTCATTTTCCTCATCAAAAATGTTAATAGTTTTCCATTACTAATGGAAGAAAAATCCAGCTGTCTCGGAAGGAAAGTCTGCCCTGAATTCTCTTTCCCACCTAACACTGCCATTTTTCATATCTTCCAAGCTCTTGTAGCAAACCCTCCCTGAATAGCATTATAGCTTTGTGATAGTTGTTCTGATTATCCATAGCAGCTTAAAAACTAGCCCCACAACTTATAACTTTAGCAGCCACTTTTGTTCATCATGATGCTGTGGGTCAGAAATTTAGGAAATATTTGATTTGCTTGTCTCTGATCTATGTGACATCAACTAGGGGAATAACCTACTCTGAAGGTGACTTCTTTGCCCACAGGCCGCTGTCTCAGTACCCTTTGGCCATTCTCTGCACGTGATGTCTCACCTCCTGGGATTTTCCACATGCCTTGGGCTTTTCACCACATTATGGTCTCAGAATCACCTAGTTGTTCTCTTGTTTCATGGTGGTTATTTTCCAACAGGGAGGTATTCAAAACTGAATGTTCCAAGAGACTCAGAAGGAAGCATAAAGACTCCTATGGCTTATTTGTGGGAGTCATGCAGCAATCACATCTTCAGTGAATGAGCTTCAGCAACAGTCCAGATTCAAGAAGAGAAAGCTACACCAAGTTGCGGTCAAGGTGCAGTGTGGCTCTCTGAGGGGGTGGGTCATATTTCAAGACTAACTATCTCTGTACTCTTTACCCCTGGGGGAACACTTAGGATAATGTGAAGACATTGGAAAGACCGTTCCAGAAAGATGGATAATGACAGTTACTAATACACAGAGAAACTTTTCTCCTCCTGAAAACTCAGGAGCAAGAATTGGTGAAATACACACACACACACACACACGATACTTCCATTTATATTTTGATTAGAGGATAGAAAAGAAGCACAAGAAATTGCAAACAGTTTTTTTATTGAGATAAAATTCACCCTTTGGGTTTTAAAAAGCAAACTGAGGACGGAAATCTAGGAAATATATTAAAGGTAATCCACCCACATACATACAACCTCAACAGACTATTGTAAAATTCCATTTTAGATAGCAATTCCCCCAACCCAATCCATTTATACTTGGGATAGAAATGGACCAGATTTTTCCTCTGTGTTGCTAATCCAAACCTAATTACTCTTTAACACCCAACTGAGTCCCTTCTCATCTATCAAGTCTCCCAGAACCACCCCCACCCCGCCGCCATGACTCTTTTCTTTGCTGGAACATATACAGACCCTGTCTGGCTCTCACAGCAGGTTATAAGTCATGTAACATTGCTGTCTTGTGTTTTAATGGAATCAGGAAAAAGTAGAGCTGAAATGGCAATGAAATCTTTTCTAGGCCAATTATTTTCTTTTCCAACAAGGACAGGAAAGCTCAATGTGAAACTGAATGATTTGAGCGAGGTCACACCAGCAGCAAAGGACAGAGCTGATCTCTGAGCTGTTTCCTTAAGGCTGTGTCCCCAACAGAGGGCATGTGTGTGGTTCCATCTTGTTTTTCTAGGGAGGGTAAAAAACTCTTCAAGAGTTAAAGCACGCCTTCTCCTTTTGTCTCTGGCACAGCACCTAGCAGGGTAAACATTAAAAGTCCAATGTGTACTCTGTGATTTGGAGGCCAAGGCATAGCGTTTCTTTTAGTCCAGCTATAAAATTAGTTTAAAAGGATGATGCTAGAGTTAAACCACATTGCTAGCATTCTCTGAGACAGCTAAGGGAGACAAGACTAAAGATCCCTGAGAACTGAATAAACTAGAGTCTAAATAACAAAATGGTTTGTGAGCAGAACTTCTCCCAGGATGACAGGTCTCTGGCAAGTGGAGGGAGAACAGCAGCCCCTCCATTGAGTCCAATGTGGGGATGGTGGTGGCTGTCACCAAACACAGCTGTGCAGAGCAGTCTGGGAATTCAGAGATGAAAGCACACATTGAACTCTCAGAAGTGCCTTGGGGACTCCTGGGGTAGATGGGAGCTAGCTAATTTCCTATATCAATGCCATGAATGTTTGTTGACTTACAATTAGAGTTACAAAAGGTTTAACTTATGTTCTAGATGTGGCCATATAACCATGATTCCTCTTATCCCTCTTCTACTGTTGGCAGTGAGTGTGGTTTCCAGCCATTTACCCAGCACTAGGACTGCTGATCAGCTTGAATTCACTGGTCTAGCAGGACCAGTTATTTCATACCAGAGCCTGTTCCGATTGGTCATTTGCCAGTTGTTAACAATCTGGTGACTACAACCCACCCTTCAGTCACCCACCATGTTGGGTCTTATGATGCATCTGTTCTTTCCATGTCCTATAAGATGACAAGCACATTGAAGGAAGAAAGTGAGACAACACAGCATCCTCAGTGGTGCCCATGCAGATCGAGGAATTCTCAATGAACTTTTGTTAAGACAACACAGTCAACTATAGACAGACTTTGGGCTCAAGTCCTGGCTCTGAATTCAAGTTCTGTGTGACTTTGAGCTAGTTATGTAACCTCTGTCAGCACAAATTTTCTCCTCTGAAAAACTAGTAATAATATGTCCCTCATAAATTTGTTATGATTAAATAGATAAGATGCATGCAAAACACAGTGAATAAAGTATAGAACCTGATAAATAAATGAAGCTCTGATTATTTGGGGTATGCTCTCTGTTCACCGTGAGCCATTCACCTCCATCCTCCCTCACCTCGAGGTGGATTGGATTCTAAAGAATGTTGAGGGCTGAAAACATTTCTGGCTCTCTAACACTAAGGCTCAGAGATGGGAGCCATTACAAACCTAACAATTCACATTAGCATCAGTCCCTTCAACTGGACATACTATGAGAGGAGACATACCTTGTGGTCCTCATGTAAATTCATGTAACGAAGGAAAACCACTCAAAACATGATTCCTACACAAGCCCACAGGGTGGCTGAATCTTTCACAGAGCTCTGTTAGGATGACAGATTCTACATACACTACCAGCAAGGAGAGACCAAGGAACAGAGTCAAGGGAGGGACCCACTGGATTCTCTTTGTCATCTTCTGGATCTTTCTTGTTCCTGTAGTTCGGAGTTTCCAGAATTCTAACTTTTTACCTCCTTCTGTTCAGGAAGGATTTCCCCCCTTTCCCCAATGCCCCAGAAATGCCCTGAGCAAGCCTGAGCAAATTAGCTTCCTCCAAAGGCTTTTTGGAATTGAACATGGAAAGGCTCATCCAGTTAGTGATGTTGCTCCAAACCGACTCCCTGGTTGAAACAGCCAGCCTCATGGGGTTTGCAGCAGCACCAGGCCCCTGGCTTCCCCAGAAATGCTTTCCTCAGTGGCTTCCCATTCTTAGCCACCCCAACCCTGTAATTTTCCAGATGACTTGAGGTTTTGAAAGCAAATGAAGCAGCAAAGCTGCTTCAGCTGCTAAATTCTTCCTGGATACATTCAGAAATGACAAAAAGCTGCCATATACAGCGATTCAGGTTTTGCAGACACTTTCATTTTCCACGTAAAGTCATGAGCTGATCCCCGTTTCCTTGGAGGTCACAATCAGCTCTGCACTGGGCATACTGAGCATAGAATGCACGAAGCCCCTCTGACCAGGCCATCACAGACAATACTATCTGTGTGGCACTTTGTGATGTACAGGGAACTTTCACAGGCATTAAACTCATCTGATTATCACAACTAGTCTATTGGGCAGGGTGGGCATTATTATCCGCAATTATAGTTGAGGACACGAGGCTCAGTTATAAAGCAGAGTTGAAACCACCTTCAATTTGCCAATTTCAAATGCAATGTCTTGCCCAGTGGCCCAGAGGCTTGGACTGAAACTCATGTGCCTGCGGATGATGTGGCCATTTCATTTACAATTTTTCATTTGCTTATCTGTAACCTTTTCCATCTTCCCCACAGTCTCAATTTTTGATAATTAGATACTTAATGTTTTGTTCACACTGATTTTTTTAGTGGGTCCTCCTTTAACCTTAGTTATAACTTCTAGCAAGGCTAACAACAGACTCTCCATATTCTTTCCTTTAAGAACAGAGAGACACCAACTCTAATTCATTGTAGATGCAAAGGGTGACTACCTGATCTCGTCAGACATATGCAAGCATGGAGGGCAGAGGAACAGACAGCATCTAAAATGGGGCAAAGAATGCATCTCTAGCAGAGGGGTCAGACATCACAATGACATGTCCCCACCATTTAATATGAACTGCTTTTCTCTGTCATTGATGAGACGTCCCCTGCAAGCCATGTGTCCTTTGGAGCTGAAGCAACTCAACCAAGAGTACAAATAGCCTTGAAGAGGGCACCACCCACCACCTCTCCCTGCTTCCCCAATCTGGTCCCTGTAGCCACACCCCTGAGACCTGGCAGAGGCCATGGGACCTGCGGCCTGCCAGGGTCCTAGCCCTAGGAGCCTTTAGAGTGTCAGATACATCAACAAGCAAATGGACGAAATATGACTGAAGGTGCCTCAGAGATGTTTTACCTCTTAAGTAAGTGAAAAAGCCTAAGGGAAGTTTCTTCCCATTTGAGATTACGTAGGGATCTATGGTAGACAGACAGATACACAGATGATCGTGGTAACTTAAACATGACACATATCGTTCCTGGTTATGGATCACTTCCCCTTTGTTGAGAACTGCTTTATGTGCCTTATCTCTAGTTCTTATAATAATTTGGGGAAAGGGATAGAGAGATCACCATATGACAGATGAGGAAACCGAGGCCAGGGAGGTTAAGGGACTTTCCCACAGTGGCCCCTCTGATCAGGAGTGGTACCCTGTAGGAGTCCGTCCTTTCATGCAGGCATATGTGCTTGTGGCTGCTGGCGCAACTTGAGCTGTGGCAGGCCCACTCCACAGCCAGCACAGCGACATGGGTGCTGGTGCTGTGAGACAGAAGTAGGGGAGGTGGCTAACAGCCCTGGGATCTCTACTTAGCATAAGTTTCATTACTGATCATGTCTGGGGAGAATAAAGGGAGGGAGTAGGGATCATTTAGGCCATTTCTTTGACTCAATTAACCTACCTTTTTCTTCCAAGCTACATTTCTGGTAGCCCTTATAGATTGAAAAAAAAAGAATAGATTAAAAGATACATTTACCCCTAGATGTATCCCAGGGGTCTTTTGTGGGGAGCGGGGGACATTCAATCCCTTTGATAACTTTCAAGCTTCTTTAGAAATACTTCTTTCCTATAGATATAAAGCTAGGCCATAACATTTATGAGTAAATGAAGAAACTGAAATATAATCTCTAGTTCACCATCTGGCATCTGCTTAATAATGAGTCTAGGGGAAGAGGAGTCGAATTTTAAAAATTTCCCCAGATAAACCAACCTGATAGAGAATTCCTTGTCCCCGGCCTCTGTGCCACTGGACTCTGTGGAACTGTGGCCACTCCATCTCTGCCTGACAGTGGCAGGTGGATGGAAGGATCTTCTATTCAATCTCAACTCTGGCACTGACCCATTGTGAGATATTGCACAAGCCACCAACACTCGCCTAAAGCTTGTATCAATACAACAGAGTTACCTCTCCCAACATTAACCTTTTCACACTTAGAAATGGAACTGGAAGCACACTCTATCCATGCAGCCATTACCTCCTTACTAATCTTTGTTAAGGAAGGGTGGCCAAGGCATCCCAGTTAGACCGTGAGTCAGCAGACCTGTGTGAATGGGTCCTAGAGGGTGTTACCAGGAACAAAGACTGCTCTAACATGGGTGTTGGAGATTACTCAAGCCGAGGGCAGCAGGTAAGAATAGAGAGGAAGATACCCATAGTCAAGGGAATGACCAGTACTGAGGTGCTAAGGACCAGCCACAGTAACCTGATTAGATAATACCAAAGTATAAGACAAAGAAGAAAGTAGCCATGGGGACTTTGCTCTGATGAATTTTTCCTGTTTATTTCTTCCTTTTATTAGTAGCAGTGGTTTTCAAATACCAAGAGGAACACTGCATGTGAATTTTAGTAGATCCATCAAGGGCAAAGCAAGAAGTGGACAACAGCAGTTTCCCAAGAGCCACTGTATTGGTTTCCTGGGGCTTCTATGACAAACTGCCACAAACTGGGTGGAGTGGGGGGAGCATTGAGGGGTGGAGGTAAGAGGTGGGGGGAAGCTCAAAGTAACTGAAATGTATCCCCTCACAGCTCTGAGGCCAGAAGTCTGAAATCAAGATATCAGTGTCGTTGGGTCCTCCTGGAGCCCAAGCAAAGAATATGCTCCCTGTCGGCTCCCAGCCTCTGGCAGTTGCCAACAATATTGGCTCTCCCTGGCTGATGGCAGCATCCTTCCAATCTCTGCCTCCAACTTCACGTGGCCATCCTCTGGGATATCTCAGAGGGCCCACTCTTTTCACAGGGACATTAGTCATCATCTATCTGACCTCATAAGGTATACCTTTGTCTTAACTACATTTCAAAGGCCCTATGTCCAAATAATGTCACATTCTGAGACTCCAGGTGGACATGAATTTTGTAAGGACACTCTACAACCCACCCACTACAGCAACCAAACTGTGAATCCCTTCTTCTTGTGGAACTTCCCAGGGCAGGAACCATGCGAAGGACCACAGAGAAAACGGCACGGTCCTTTAGGTCCATAATTCATAATGTTTTTCATTCACTTCATGTCTTCTCCATAGACAATGAGATTCTTTAATGGGAGGGGTAATTTCTGATTAGTTTCTATATCCCAGTGCTTAAGACAGCATAGAGTAGGCATTCGAGACACATTTGTTGACTGAATGAATTTTCACAGGAACTGAATCCCTGAGCCCTGCACTCCTTCTTTGTGAACCTGAGATCACTGAGTTCCTACTACTTTGATGGCTGGAATTACTCAGATCATCAGAGTAGTTTCCTTTCTTGTTTTTCCTATTTTCTTCAAAAAGGAAACAAGGAGCATGAATCAATCCATGGGGAACACCCCTCTTAGTGGCAGAGACCAAAAATTCACGTGACTCACTTGTGGCAAGAAGGAGGGTCCTGCGATTTTCAAGTTCCTTGTCACCATTTTCCCCCTTTCTTCCCGGATATCTATTCTGGGCCTTCCCTTCCATTCCAGGAATTCCCCTGCAGCCTGCTAAATTGTCTGAACCTGAATTGTGCTTGCTTCTAAAGCTCCCTTCCTTTTCTTGAAGGATTTTTGGGTGGGAGGTAGGAGAAGGAACTGCAGACGTGTCCCTAGAAGGAAAACATATCCCTTATTCCTGTGGGCTCAGTATTACAAAGGCAGAGTTAGAATCAGGAAATATAGTAACTGAATCCATGCCTGGCTCTTACACTACCACAAAACATGCAGTTGCGGCTCGAAAAAGTTATCAGGCAGGAAAATAAAGTTCCCACTGGCATGATCCACGGTCAGAACGTGTTTTCCAGTCTGTGGGTACCCACAGGCACAACACTGAGCTCGTCCAAACCCTGTGCAAAACCAAAAAAATCAAGGGGGGAAAAAGGCGAGATAATTGGTCGATTCATTCCAGGTGCAAGTGCTTGGGAATCAGCTCTGCCCCCACTCCCTAGATGTGATCTTGCCTAATGAAGGAAGGGACTGGACTCCAAACCAACAAAGTCAGTCAAACTGGTCTTCAGTTAGTCCTCCCTCAACTTCCCAATTCTCATTCAGCCCTGGGTCAACTGTCTTTTCCCAGCTTCCTTCCACATTGATCAAAATCTGTGTTCAAACTCCACAGTCAGCCTAAGTAGTAATGACCAGCATCAGTTTAAAGCAGTGGCCCTCAGTTCTTGTAGTCACCAGAATCATAAGGGTATGTGATTCTTTTTTTTTCTGTTGATTATAGAGAGAGGAAGAAGGAGAGAGAGAGAGAGGGAGAAAGGAAGACAGAGAGAGAGAGAGAGAGACATCAATTTGTTGTTCTACTTATTGATACATTCATTATTTGAACACACAACCGTGGTGTATTGGGACGATGTTCCAACCCACAGAGCTACCCACCCAGCAACAGTACTTGTTTTTTCATGCAGATTCCTAGGCACCGTCCTCAGATATGGTGAGGCAGCAGGTGTGTGGTGGGCCTGAGCATCTGCAGCATCTCTAGGTAATCCATGGACTCCAACAGATGCTCCAGGCTGGGGGAAATAAATCTTCCCCATTATTCCTAACATCATGACCCTACTTTGGTAAACCCCATCTATTAGTATTTGACACAACAGGAAGTGAGGGAAACTTTAAAAAGAACAGCCCCTGCTGAAATATGACTAAAACTTTCCATTTTGACACAACCTTGATCCGGAACTTTCTGAATCAGTTTCATTTTTAGACAGATGAGGGTCATCTAAAAAGAAACATTGGAGTATAGAAGCCCCCATGAACTTTCTCAGGAAAGACACCATATGAACTTCAAAATTCCCAAAAGCTCAGATTGCCTACTATGTATCAAACACTGGATTGGAATTTCCTCACATGTTATTCCATTTAATCCTCACAAGAACACTGAAATGCCAATCTTATGAAGCAGATCCCATCTGTCCACATTTTAGTAAGGAAACTGAGGGTCAGACGGGTTAACTGAATTGAGCAAGACTGTAGAGTTCGGAAGTGGCAGCATCTAGTTCTATTCCAAGTTCACTGGTTTGCAGGCCCCAATGTATATTAGATCCCATAGCTGGCTTTAATATGGGTCCCAACATAGCTTGGAGGCAATGACCTAGGTACCAACTCCATGAAGTGAACTGGAGTTGAAATTAGACTGTTAGATGACTGATAACCTAGTCCCCAGAGATCGGCTTACTTCCCAAAATGCAGCTCCTCAGCGCTGCTACCTTTACTTCCTTCCCCCAATATGGGATTTGACCATCCTCACCCTCCCCCACATGTCCCACCACACCCCCACACAGAGATTCACCCTCTACTCCAGATAGCTAAGCAAAGACTATAGGGTTCTAACAAAGGCGGCTGAACCCATTACAACAAGCCCATAAACACTCCTCATCCTTCACTCGGGGAACATTCCAGCAGAATCTTTCAAGGATAGATTTGAGAGAGTTTCTACCTACAATAGCTGCCCTTGAAGTCATGTTAGCATCCACCTGTATGAAAGAAAAGAGCCAGGGAAGAGCACAAAATGTGATTGCCTCCCCGACCCCGAACCCCACACCTTCCAGAAATAGCCCTGATCTCAAGTAATAAAAGTAAAGATAACATTTCCAAGGTCTGGGATGGGGAAATAAGCAAAAAATAGAATGTTTAATCAATGCAAACATTCTTGGAATCTGAAACATCTGGGAGAGCTGGAGTGGCTGCATTTGGAGCAGGAAAAGGGGGGGAGGGGTTAGAGACTTGACATTCTTATCCAGTGTTTATCTAAAGCTGGAGCTCAATAACCTGCTCTTGACTGCTCCAGCAAACCCACATGGTAGCTCTTAATTTTTGTTACTAAATACAAGGATACCTCTCACCTGGAGAAAATCCAAGATTCAATCATCTAACTTTACCAGATTAATATAAATTAGGGACTGATTACTTGTATATGTTTAGAATTGCCTAAGCATATATAATTCACAATGGCCCTAATGGGTTTAATGAGGTTCTTTTTAGTGTTTTTTTCTTTTTCTAACTTGTGTGTTACATTCTAGAAAATTTACTGCTGTGCAAAATAAGTCCTTCTGCACAGTGGAAGTTTAGTCTGAGATTGAGACTTCCCCAAAAGCAAATGATAGCCTTGTAGGAATATCTGGGCTAACTAACTAGGTACCTACAAATTGATGTATTAGTCATTTCCCCCTCCCTATTTCATACCATCATCTCCAGAATACTCTTGATGGTAAAGAAAAATGTGTGATTAAATACATAAACCAACTTATGTGAATTGAGTGAAGATAATTCATGTTATGGCTCATATTTTTTAACCTGTCTTTCAACACAGATCTAGCCCAGGCCATCGAGGCAGGAAGTAGCTGCAACCCCAGCCCCAAGAGAGCTGCATTTGCCCCTGAGGTGTGCCACCGTGGTTGCAGGGATCTGTCCTGTTCTCTGCTACAGCACTAGGCCCTAACACACAATGAGTGAAACAGAGGAATCATTAAAAGCATAGGTGCTTAATAAATGAATAGAAAATCATTATTACCACTGTTCTTCTTCTCTTCTACCTCACCCATACATTAGCTCATTGACCCTCCTCCCAGTCCTGGGAAGGAGTATTTTCACTTCCATTCTACAAAGGAAGTCATAGAGTGCAAGGAATTTGTCCACGGTCACACATGAGCAAAGCATAGATGTAAGCTTTAAATTCTGATTTACTAGTCACACTTCTAACTTTACACCACGCTGTGCTTCCTCCATTACACATTCTTTCTCCTTGACCTTTGCCCTCATGACCCAAAGCCCTTATGTTTGGTTCTTTCGTCTCCAAGCCTACAACTCTTGTCCTAAGAGGGGTCACCTTCGAGGTAAAGGAAGAGCAGCAGTGACATGGAAGTTGCCATGTTTTCCTCATGCCTATGTTGCTCTATCCCTAGCACAGTATCCCAGACAGAGTAACATGAGAATTAAATAAATGAATCACAGTACAGCTAGTGAGGTGAACACTATCAATATCATCAACCTATAGAAGCAAACAGAGGTATAGAGAGGTCAGGGCAATTGCTTGCCCTGTACTTTGTGTCTGGCTTGCTGAGAAATCCTACACCTTTATTGTGAAGGTCCTTGCAGCTTCTGCTCTGAAGAAGCCCAGTCTCCTCCTCTGTCACAGCTGCTCAGTCAGCTAGTCAGATGCTGCCCCAAATTCTCAGCAGACAACAGATGCACTTGGCCACTGGAAGACTCCATTCCCATCATGGGGTTGCTCCTATATTCTCTTTACTGCACTTACATAAAAGAGAGAGAGAGCGAGAGAAAAAAATAAGGACTTCTTTGGGGGGTGAAAAGATCCGTCCTTTCATTATAGGCATCTTCAACATCACAGAATAAATCTGTGACCATGGAATGAGCTGGGAAGCATAACTGTGTAAAGTAAATCTTATTTCTTCATTGTCTCTATTTTTAAATCTGTTATTATGATAAAAGTTTGACCTGAGGCTGCACAAACAATGTGTGGTGTGGAAAGGGCTGGAATGTGGCCAACTGCATGGCCGCTCGGTCAAGCGAGCATCACAACAGAAGAGTTGTGGTGACCTAAGGACTGTATTAGGAATGCGGGGCTCCGACTCCTGGTTGGCAGGGGCCATTCCTGTGCAGAATTCCTAGTGACTGCCAGCTCCTTCCTGCCTCCGGACATCTGCACGTCACCTGCTTTCCCAGATCCTAGTATTTGTTCCCATAGTGGGAGATTCCCTGACTATTCTCTAAATTCCCAGAATTTTGATCCTTCTTTCCTTTTTTGAGATATTTATAATGCTGGATGGAACCTCAGTGAGGACCATAGATGCACATTATGCCTGTACAAAGGGAGTAACTTACTATTCTAGCAATACAGTGTGTCTGACATTTACTTGGAATGAAGGCTACCAATAGGGTGTTCCTACTGTATTTATTTGTCTGTTTATTTATTATTCTTTTTAAACCTTAACCTAAAGACATCTTTTCATTGCTTTTAGAGAGAGAGAGAAACAATGATGCAAGAGAGGACCATCGATTGGTTGCCTCCTGTACATGCCCAGACTAAGAATTGAACCCACAACCTAGATATGTGCCCTGATGGGGAATTGAACCCATGACCTTTTGGTCTACCGGATGATGCTCAAACCAATTGAACCACACTGGCCATGACTATTTATTTATTTGTTTTAAGGTTTTATCTGTGATTAAAGGTGTCACTTTATGCTTAAAGGCAACAAAACATCTAGATTATTTTTCTCAATTGAAGTGTCAATTAAGTCACTTCTGAATTTGATGTATGGTTCATAAGAAATTAACTCACATTCAAGTGTACAGATAAGTAGACCTCAATGTGTTTCTAAATAATAATTTTATTATTAATAATAATAGAGCAAATAATAATTTTATTTGGTCCTATTAAAAGCTAAAATAACGTTTAAGATAATAATATGACCATCAGGTGGTTCATGGGCCATTTGCCATAAACAGGAAGTAAATAGCTAAGACTAAAATGGACTAATAAGGATGTCACTTCTCCCCCAATTCTGAATAGCTTTTTAGACTTAACTTGAGAACTATGCTAAGCATTTTATTTTCATTATCTGATTGAAATATTCCAGCATTTTTCCCTGGCCTGGTGGCTTAGCTGGTTGGAGCATCATCCCATATACCAAAAGGTTGAAGATTTGATGTTGGTCAGGACACATACCTAGGTTGGGAGGTTAATCCCAATCCTGGACACATATCAGAGGCAACTGATCAATGTTTCTCACATCTGTCTCTCTCTCGTTTCTCTCTCTCTCTTCCACGAAAGAGAGAGAGAGAGAGAGAGAGAGAGAGAGAGAGAGAGAGAGAGAGAGAGAAAGAAAGAAAGAAAGAAAGAAAGAAAGAAAGAAAGAAAGAAAGAAAGAAAGAAAGAAAGAAAGAAAGAAAGAAGCATATCCTTGGGTAAGGACTTTAAAAAAAGAAAAGAAATATTCCAGCAACTCTATAAGGTCAGTATTAACATTTTGATGATGGGGTAACCCTTGATCATATTTTAAAAAGTAGAAATAATATGTCTGGTTATAGATTATGCATTGTACTTTCCAGCTCATATACAGCTAAGAATATTTTACTAGAAATATGGGCTAAATTTTCATTTGTTCAACAAGGATAAATCTCTCAGATATTGTGCTGAGGAAAAGAAGCCAAACCGTAAAAGAATACACTACATTCTGTGTATATGAAATTCAAGGACAAGCAAAACTGATCTGTAGTCAAATAGTTTAAAAAATGGTTCCTTCTTGAGGGTGGTGCAAACTGAGAGGAAGAGTGTAGGGGCTTCCCAGCATGCTGGACATATCCTACATTTTGAATTGGACAGAAAACACACATAGGTAGAAATTTATTAACTGCACACTTAGAATTAATGCTTTCAATAGACTGAATGTTTGCATCCCCACAAAACTCTTATGTTAAAACCCTAATCCTCAATGGGATGGCATTAGGAGGTGGGGTCTTTGGGGAGGGATTAGGTCATGAGGGTGGAGTCTCCTGATGAGCTTAGTGTCTGCAGAAGCAAGCACTTGAGACCTTGCTCCCTCTATGTCTCTCTCTGACCTCCACATGTGGGGACAATGAGAAGAGGAACCAGGAAGGGGGCTCTCACCAGAAACTACTCAGCCAGCACCTTGATCTTGGATTTTGCAGCCTCAAGAAGCATGAAATAAATGTCAATTGTTTAAACCACCCTGCCTATGGTCCTCTTATGGCATCCCACGCTGGCTTGAACAATGCCCTTAGCGCACTTTGCTGTAGTTGTGTGTTAACACAATTTTTGAGAAAAAGAAAAGAAAAATAAATCTAGGCCTAGTGTTCAAGAGTAAGGAGGAGCCTGAGATACAGATTTGGAAGTCGTTGACCTAGAACTTGATGAAACTTCTCAGGGAAAGCAGAACCAACCATGTAGGACTCAACTCCATCTGTTATGCCCTGATTTTGTGCAATTCACAGCATTCACTGCCAAGTGCAACTGCCTTTGAGAAAGGATGTGGAATGAGAACATTCTGTGAGTGAATGAGGAGGACAAAAACCAGAACATCATTGAAGGAGGCTCATCTTATCTCAGGAGCCCTGCACACTGCCTGCCAAGCACACTCACTGGTACCTGGCAGGGCTGTTCGTGGCTGCCTAGACACAGGAGAGAACGAATGAGAAAAACCACTGCATCTCTCACAGTGGAGAGAATGAAACATGGTAATATTTTTATCAGATAGCAACAGTGAAAAAGCAGTTTTAAAGATCAGAGGGTAAAATATGACCCAGCTCTTCATCT
This sequence comes from Phyllostomus discolor, assembly GCF_004126475.2. Lineage (NCBI taxonomy): Eukaryota > Metazoa > Chordata > Mammalia > Chiroptera > Phyllostomidae > Phyllostomus > Phyllostomus discolor. Next base: position 53,096,826 of record NC_040910.2, on the reverse strand, counting down.
AGAAAGGACAGGGCAGCAGGGGACAAGGGGCTGAAGCAAGGCCCTGGGTGGCCTGAGAGGTGGCCAGGTCCTAAGGAAGAGCAAAAGGCCTTGGAAAGAGAAAGTAGGCACGTGCTAAAGATGAAACCCCACCTTCTTCATACACTTTTCCTGACAATCAACTCAACTGGACAAAAAGGAAAAATAAAGAAAGACTGTGTTGGAAGCAAAGAAAACCACGTGGCTGTTGCTAACTCATCCACTAGCTAAAGCAACTTCACCTTTAGAGGAGAGCTCCATTAGGCTGTCGTGAGCCATCTGGGGAAAATGTGATCTGCTTCTTAGAATCTGTGTCCAGGTGAGGCCCCTAGAGCCAAAATCTGGGGTCTTTCTTTCTTTTTTTTAATGGGCCACATGCTTGAAGCCTTAACACTCCTATCACATCTTTCCCCAAGCAGAAGAGCTGCTAACTGCAGAAAGTGAGGTCAGTGCAGGCCTGTCATGGAGCAGGTGACCCATGGAGCAGCCTGGGAACAGGCACAGTCACATGTAGCTCAGGACAGGACGCGGTGTTCCCTCTCCCCAGCCACCTTTTATGTGGAGTATCTCGCAGCACTTTACAGATAGTTGATTACACTTCCTGAAGCTCTGGGTGGAACAAGCATCTCAGGAGGCACTGACATCAGTGGCTGTGCAAGAAGAAATGCTCGAAGACTGATTACTTTGCATTTGGATGTATCACCTCCTTTCATACACTATCACACAGCAATTCCCCCCAAATAAGTGAGGGAGTGACCTGCTCTGTTCCTGGGAGGTTTGCATACTGTCTGGGATCTCATCACAAACTATTTCTTCTTGTGCTCATGTTGACACAGGGACCCTTGTGCACTGGGACCAGAAGGAGATGGGTGACTATGATAAAAGCAAAGCCATCCAGGCATGGCCTGTCATGGAATCACAGACCACTAGGGATGGATACACCTTGGACATCAGCTAGATTCCTGCTGTCCAGTGGAACAGTTCCTGATCACCTGGGGCCACTGAGCACGTAAAGTGCAGGTCCCATTGAGATGCGCCAAAGTGTAAACCCCACACTGGATTTGGAAGAGTTGATTAAAAAATGATGCAAATATCTCACTGATAATTTTTGCATTGATTATCTGTTGAAATGATAATAATTTGAACAAGTGGCATTAAATAGATTATTATAATTTTACTTATTTCTTTTGACTCCTTAATGTGGTTGTTAGAAAACTTTAAATTCCCTATGGTTCTCACGTTATATTTCTACGAGACGCTGCTAATGTAGATGACTACCCTCACTTTAAACAGAGCTGCCTCCTTACAACTACACAAAGGAGGGTCTGATTGGCCACAGGTGAGATTGTTAGCAGAGCTGGGACTGGAGCCCGGAGTACCAAAGTGGTTTCCAGGGATGGGATGTGGGGAAAGTAGGGAGAAGTTGGTAAAAGGGCTCAAACTTCAGTTACAAAACTAACTCCTAAGGATCAAATTTGTAACATGTTGCCTCTAATTGATAACACTGTTTTGTATTTTGTATTTGTAATCAAAATACTGTTTTTCTGATGAAAACATTGTATATATAATTGAAATTTATTAAGAGATTAGAACTTAATGGTTCTCACCAAAAATAAAATAATGATAAGATAAAATGTGAGGTCATGGATGTGTTAACTGGATGACAGGGATCTGGTCACATGTATATGTACCTCAAATCATCACTTTAAATTCTGAAAATTGTAGTTGTAAATTACACCTAAACAAAGCTGAGGGATGGGGAAGAACATTAGGAAGGATTTCATCTGACTTTCCATTTTGACTTTGGGGAAATAATTTGGGTGAAGCTGCAATTTTCTCACCTGTAAAACGGGATTGATAATGGCAGTTTTATAAACTTACGTTGGGTATTCGGTGAGAACATATACATGTAAGCCTCAGCTATAAATCTTTACGTGTAGAGAGCTTTCCAGAACTACCAACTGATCCTCAACCTGAGGTATTCTGAATCTTTCCAACACAGATTTGTTTTACGTCAGATACATGTGTCGTTCTAATAAAAAAATTAGTGCTGCTCTTTTTATTTTTTTCTAATTATTCCTTCACTAGCAAAAAGGTGCTAATTTCCCTTAGGATCCTTTATACAGCCTTGTAGTATTAAAAATGCTTTCCTAACATATATATTTTGTCCATCTTCCATTGTCAGTTTTCCCCTTTTTCTTGAATTTAATCTTTGGTTAAAAGTAATGAAATCAAGTACTAGGACTCATTGAAATGCCTCTCTGAATCCTCTCCTATTTGTGTTTCCTTTCTCTTCAGTGAGTGTGAAGTGTATAGATTATCACGTGCAAGTTAATGAATGTCTCTAAAAAACAGAGGAAAAGGTCAGGGTCACAGTCTCCTGTTGCTCAAACACTGGGCTTTCAGAGGAGAGGTATTGTCAATTACCTATTCATTGCATGTGCCTTCTAGAACTGGAGGAGTCTGTTGAGCTGGATAGATTTATTGTTGGAGATGTGTCAAACTTGCTCTTCACAGAAGGATCACTATGTCTTCTCAATGTGTGAAATCCACCAAAATGTACTGTCACATGAAAGTCTTATACTCTAGAATTGCTCATGAGAAAGGCCATGATGACGTAACTTCACGTAATTGCATGTGTTGGGGATGGGGGACAGTGGGTTGGGGTAAGGGCAGCTAGAGCCATAAAGCAAGTTCACTGGAGGAATAAGGAGAATGTTCCTCCTAAAGGCAGGTGGGGCTATTTAGTAACTGGGATAGGGAAAAGGATGAAAGAGAACACATTTTCTAGATGTGACAGGACATCACAGAGCTATCTATAAGAGCATGAAGTTGATTGTAGTCTCCCAATGAGGAATCAGAAATGTAGTATTCCACTGTGTAAATGTATCACAGCTTTTTTACCCACTCATCTACTGGTGGGCACTTAGGCTGCTTCCAAGTACTGCTTATTGTAAATAGTGATGCTATGAACATGGTGGGACATACATTCTTTCAAATCAGTGCTGTAGGTTTCTTCAAATATATTCCCAGAAAGAGAATAGTTGGGTCATAAGGCAGTTCCATTTTTTATTTTTTAGGTATCTCCATACTGCTTTCCATAGTGGTTGCACCAGTCTGCATTCCCACCATCAATGCACAAAGGTTCCCTTTTCTCCACATCCTCGCCAGTACTTGTTGTTTATTGATTTATTGATGATAGTCATTCTAACAGGTGTGAGATGATATCTCATTGTGGCTTTAATTTGCATTTCCCTGATGATTAGTGACATTGAGCATCTTTCATATGTCTATTGGCCATCTACATGTCCTAAGTGGAGAAGTGTCTATTCAGATCGTTTGCCCATTTTTTAATTGGATTGTTTTGGTTTTTGGTATTAGATTGTCTGATCATTTTGATATACATATGAAACTAATACAGACTAATATTGAATGTAAACTGTAATTGAAAAATATTTTAAGGCTATTGGATTCTGCCCAGTGTTTCTATAGGGACTGTCCGACTACCCAGTCTGTCCCTTCTCATCCTGATAGAAGAGCAGGGAAATCCTGATACTATGGAGTTGGAATCTGCTTTTGATTCAGAGATCCTCTGCTTTTGGAGCCCTGACAAACACTGAATGAAAAAGCTAATCAACAGAATGCATGTCTGTGAACAAAGTCAGACTCTTTTTGTTGGGAAGGGGGGTTGTGGACAGAAGTGTTCACCTTTTCTGCCAGAGGGGAAGACAGAGTCATGCCATCTCTGGGAGGGGCTAGAATAGGAGCAGGACAGAAAGGAGACAGCAACAGAGAGCTCTGCCATCATATCAGCAGAGGGCCCAGCATCCGAGCACAAATGACAGAGGCAGTGGTGACAGGGTGGTTTGGCAAGGAAGAGGTGTGACAGATGGCAGTAAAGGCAAAAAGGCCCCAGGATTGGGTACTGGGGCCCCTGCCAATAGGGCCTAGGGTGGTGGTATCAACAGCAGCCCTCCAGTGGGAGGCGCCCTAACTGGAAGAGCAAGACACTAACACAAAGAACAGCATCAGGTGTGGCACAGATGGTGCAGAGAAATCCCAGTGGGGTAGGACTTAAGGAGGACACAGCCAAAGTACAGCACTGGCTTTGGTAGCATGTGTAGGGCTTTCTTATGCTGTTTCTGCATCACAGTCAGCTCTTTGTTTTCCCCTTTAAAGTAATTTAAAGCAATAACCTGGCCTCTTTCCACTTTCCCTTCAGGCCCCTGTCCAAATTCTGAACTTAGGCATTCTGGCATCCAGCTACCCTTGCAATAGTTCCTCTGTACTAGTGTGCAAAACTTGGTAGTTTCCAGCTCTCTTAAATAAACTCTCCATTTTAGAATCATTCTCTTTTTACTATTTTTGACATTAAGAAGTAGATATTTGCTTTATAGCCAATGTTATTGGGCTAGTTACATCACATGTTAGGGGGTGCCATCAGCTGCAATAAAATTTGAGACATCTGCCATGTGAGTCTGGGTGTCTAGGGATTTTTTATTACAGTTTCGGGGGAAAAAAATCTTTGATCTAGGAAAGGAAGAAAGTTCTATCACATGAATACAGTAAAATTCAGACTACAGAGGAAGAACTGAACAAGCAGGGTCATGGGCCCACATCTCTAAGGATAGGTGGGTAAGTACTGTAATTCACTGCTCTCCTTGAGCAGGGGAATGTAGGAGCAGATGTTCTTCCAATGAAAGGGAGTGATGCTATGGGAAAATAAGGGAAAGCATGTCGGAGACCAGAACAACATGGGGGATACAATCCATTCAAATTCAAACTCTTCCTAACAAGTACACATTTTGCTCTTTAAAACGTGGCTTACTCTTCTAGCTACCTACCCTGCTGACTTAGACAGAAAGCACAAGGGCCCATCTCTCATAAATGAACATAGCTGAATAGTCTCTCTCCTTTTCTCCCCCTCGGGCCTTATATTGCCCTCACTCATTTTCCATAAGCAACAGTTCATGAGGAGGAGGAGGAGGAGGAGGAGGAGAAGAAGAAGAAGAAGAAGAAGAAGAAGAAGAAGAAGAAGAAGAAGAAAGAAGAGAAGAAGAAGAAGAAGAAAAGAAGAAAGAGAAGGATGAGGAAGAGGAGGAGGAGGAAGAGGAGGAGGAGAGAAACCTTGGCCAGTGTGGCTCAGTTGATTGGAGCATCATTCCATAGACCAAAATGTCACAGGTTCAATTCCCAAGGATGAGGACACATGCCCAAGTTGTGGCTTAGATCACCCACAGGGGTAGATAGGAGAAGGCAGCCAGTCCATATTTCTCTCTCGCATTGATCTCTCTCTCTCTCTTCCCCTTTCTCCCTCCCCCTCTTCCCCTCTCTCTAAAAACAATGGAAAAAAATGTCCTCAGGTGATGATAAAAATTAAAATATTTTTTAAAAGTAGTATTTCAGTATAAAATCAAAATACTGCTCTCTAAAGAGAATATAAAGAAGCAATTTCTATTTCCTTCAGCCCTCCTTCCAGCTGTCCTCCCACCCCAGTACAGCCAGTGATATGCACCCTGAGGAGGCAGGAAAGAGCTATTACCTCCTCTAGAACGGAGAGGGTTCATACTTCTCAACCTTTTCTTTCCTGGGTATCTCTCTGTTTTTCTTTCTTCAGTATATCTTCAACATCCACTGTGAATATTTTCTGAGAAAGATGATGCTAGAAAATAAATTGCAAGTTGGATTTAACAGAGCATTCATTTCACTGCCCACTTTTACATTCTAAGAGGGAAGGAGATCAGTCCTCCTCAAATGCTACTATATGTTATCTAAAATGTCAAGTCTTTAAAAATTTATTTTGAAAATTTTATTTTTTAAAGAGTGGGGAAGGATGGAGAAAGAGAGGGAGAAATACATGAATCAGTTGCCTCTCATGTGCCCCCAAACAGGCACCTGGCCTGCAGCCCAGGCATGTGCCCTGACTGGGAATCAAACCAGCAATCTTTCATTTCATGGGTCGACACTCAGTCCACTGAGCCACACCAGCCAGGGCTAAAATGTCAAGTTTGAACAAAAAAAAAACTTATGTGATATAAGAGAAACAGGAAGGCCCCAGCTAGCATGGCTCAATTGATTGGGCATCATCTCACAGACCGAAAGATCATGGGTTCAATTCCCAGTCATGGCACATGCCTGGGTTGCAGGTTTGATCCCTGACCAGGGCATGTATGAAAGGCAACCAGTTGATGTTTCTCTCTCGCAACAATGTTTGTCTTCTTTTCTTTCTTTCTCCCTTCCCCTATCTCAAAAATCAGTAAGTACATCACCAGGTGGAAATAGAAGGAGAAGAAGAGAAACAGGAAGATAGACCCAAACACAGGAAAAGAAGCAACAAAACTGCTTGTGAGAAGGCCTAAATATTCTGACTTAACAACACAGTTCTTCAAAGCAGCTATTATAAACCTGCTCAAAGAACTAAAAAAAGTTCCTATCTAAAGAATTAAAGAAAGGCACAATGACAATGTCTCATCAAATGGAGAGTAATATTAGATAAAAAAAATCTTTAGAGTAACCGAATGGAAATTCTGGAGTTGGAATGTACAATAACAGAAATGCAAACTTCTCCAGAGGGGCTAAACAGTAGATTTAAACAGGAGAGAGGAAGTACTGGAGAACTTAAAAATAGGTCAATGGAGTTTATGCAACCTGAAAATGGAAAGAAAAAAGAATGAAGCAAAATGAGCAGAACCTCAGACAAATGTGGGTAGTACTTAAGTGCTCAAACATATACTACATGGAGATGTGAGAAAGGGAGGAGAAGAAAGAGGGAGCATAAAAATATTGGAAACAATAATTGCTGAATTTTCACAAACTTGATGAAACATTATTCTACACATCTAAAAACCTCAAAGAATTCAAAGTAGGATAGATGGAAAGAAACCCTATGCCACAATATATTATAATCAAATGTTGAAAGACAAAGAAAAATCTTGAAAGCAGCAATAGAATGAAATATCAATTCAATACATGGAAGAAGCCCCAGTGAGATTAGTGAGATTAATGGGTTACTTCACAGAAAAGAGCAACTAGAGGCCAGAGGTCAGTGGATGCCATGTTTAAAATACTGATTTTAAAAGGCGACCAAAAATACTATATACAGCAAAATTATTTTCAAACTTAAGGCAAAATTCAAGACATTCAAAGATAACAAACCTTGAGAGAATTCACTGTTAGCAAATCTGTCTTGTAAAAAAAACTGAGGAAAGTTTTTCAAACTGAAAAGAAATGATGCCCAACAGTAATTCAAATCTACAAGAAAAAGCAAGGTGACAATGATGGTATTATATAGTTACTCATAAAAATACAGTATAATTGAATGGTTCCTTATTTCTTCTCCAAAGTGATTTTAAAAGCAATTGTATATATGCTATATATATATATGTGTGTGTGTGTGTATGTGTGTGTGTGTGTATAATTATATCATTTATTGTTTGGTCTGCAAAATATAGAAATGTAACATATTTGAAAAATATTTGTAGGAACAAAGCTGTATGCAAGTAGGAAGTAACACAGATGGTAACTCAAACCACAGGAAGAAATGAAAAGAATCGGAAATGACAAATAAGAAGGCAAATATTTTAAAAACCCTATAAATATGTATTTATACTTTTCTCTTAGTTCATTTAAAAAATAAAATATATAAGCAATAATATCATCAAGGCATAGTAGGGTTATAGATGTGATATGCTAGAAAAATAATAGCCAAATGTGGGAGGGGAACAGAGCTATATAAGGACAAAGTTTCTCTATATCATTGGAATTATGTTAGTACAGATCTGATTCTGATATATTAACATATATTTTCTGATAAGTAACCATTTTACTGTAATCCCTAGGGTAACCATTAAGAAATTAACTCAAAATATAGTTTTAAAACACTATTAAAGAAATTATGATGTTACACTAGAAAATATCCCACTCTAGGCAAGTATAGACATACAAAAAACAAGGCAGAATGGTAGACATAAATCAAAACTGTGTCATTATGAACATTTAATGTGAGTGAATTAACAAACCAATTAAAAGGCAAAGACTGGCAGAATGAGAAAGAAGACCAAAGGAGACACACCTTGAATTAAAACATAATGTAGTTTGAAAGTAAAGAGAGAGAAAAACTGTTGTCATGCACATTGCAACTCTAACAAAGTCAGATGGCTGTGCTGTTTCTATGAGGACAGAGCATCCCTGAGACAAATACACTTTAAAACAAAGAAGAAACAATTACTAGAAAGTAAACAGGGTTATTGTATACTTTTAAAAGACTCAAGTCTTCAGGAAGATACAACAATTGAAAATATGTATGCATCTAACAAGAGACCCCCAAAATTTCTGAAGCAAACATTGATAGAATTAAAAGGAGAATATATAATTCATGATAATAGTTGAACTACCTTACTTCAACACCCTACTTTGAATACTGGTAAAAACAACTAACTAAAGATCAGCAAGAGTATAGAAAATGTGGACACACTATAAACCGACTGAACTAAAAATGACTATAGAACACTCTACCCAACATCATTATTCATTTCTTCTTAACCATGTATTCTCCAGAATAGACATCTGATAGGCTATAAAAGAAGCTGCAAGAAATTTAAAAGGATGGAACTCATACAAAGTATATTTTCTGACTACAATGGAATAAAATTAGAATCAATAACAGAAGTAGTTAAATGGTGGATACATTGTACAAATATATGAATTTTAAAGAACATACTCCTAAATAACCATTGAATTAAGGAAGGAGTCACAAGGGAAAAAGAAAACACTTGGAGACAAATCACAACATACCAAAACCTATGGATGAAACAGTCTTAAGAGAACATTTAGAGTGTAGATGCATATATTTTTTAGAACAGACAGATCTTGATTCAATAGTTTAAGTTTTGATATAAAAAACAAAGAAAATAGAAAAAAACTACGTCAAGACAAGAAGAAGAAAATAATACTAGTGGAAATAAATGAATGGAAAAACAATATAGAAAACAACAAAATCAGTTGATTCTTTGATATTATAAACAAAATTAACAAATCTTTAGTGTTGTGAACAAGAAAAATAAAAGTCTGACATTACTAAAATTAGGAAAAACAGAGGACATCTCTACACACTTTGCAGAAAAAAAATAACTATAAGAGAATACTGTGAACAATTTGTTACCAAATTAGATAACTTAGATGAAGTGACAAACTCCTAAAAAAACATAAATTACAAAAATTGTCAAGAAGAAAAACAGAAACCAGAATGGACCAATATTGACAAGATTTAATTAATATTTAAACTTCCAACAAAAGAAACCTAGACCCAGATGACTTCAGTGTTAAATTCTATGATATTCAAAGAGGAGTGAGTAGCAATCTTTCACAAACTCACCCAGAAAATAAAATAGGGAGGAAAACTTACTACTGATTCTGTAAAGCCAGTATCCCACTGACACCAAAACTGAAGATATCCCAAGAAAAGAAAACTAAAAAACCAATATTTTCTTAGAACATAGATGCAAATCACTCGACAGAATACTGGCATACCAATCCAGCAACATGTAAAAGAATGATCCCTTATGACCATGTGGGTTTTATCTCAAGAATACAAGATGGCTTTAACATCTGAAAATTAATCAGTATAATACATGATATTAAAAGAATAAAGAACAAAAGCCACATTATCATCTCAATTGACCCCCAAAAAAGCATTTCACAAAATTCAGCAATCTTTCATAATAAAAACACTCAATAAACTAGGACTAGAACAGAACCGCTCAACCTAATAAAGAACATCTACGGAAAACCCATAACCAGCATAATATTTAATAATAGTGGAGAACTGAATGTTTTTCCCTTATGATTAGGGACAAGAATGACTGTTCACCACTTTTATTCAGCATTGTACTTCAATTAGGCAAGACAAATAAATAAAAGGCATCCAGATTAGAAGGGAAGGCAGCTGGCATGACTGTGCACTGGGAACCCCGAGGAACCACTAGTAGAAACAACAAGTGCGGCAAGGTTGCAGGATACAAAGTCAATATGAAAAAGCCTGCTGTATTTCTGTAAACTAACAATGAACAATACAAAAGTAAAATTTAAAAACAATTCCAAATACAATAGGACCTAAAAACTGAGAAAAAATTAACAAAAGAAGTGGAAGACTTCTACACTGGAAGCTACAGTACATTGCTGGAAAAAAATAAAGAATATCTAACTAAGTAGGAAGGAGTCCCATGTTCATGGATCAGATTACTTAATATTGTAGGATGGCAATACTCCCCACATTGACATACAGATTCAATACAATCCTATCAACATTCCACCTGGCTTCTTTACAGAAATTGACAAGCTGATCCTAAAATGTATACAGAAATACAATAACCTAGAATAGCCAAAACAATTTTGAAAAATAAAGGTGGAGGACTCATGCTTCCCTACTCTAAAGCTACAGTGATCAAGACAGTGTGGTACTGGCATAAAGAGAAACATGTAGATAAATGGAATATAATTGAGAGTCTAGAAATAAAGCTGTGCATTGATGCTCAATTTATTTTCAACAAGCATGCCAGGACAATTCAATGGAGAAAGAAAAGTCTTCTCAGCAAATGGTGCTGAGACAGGTACATATCTAAAAGCAAAAAATAATGACAACAATAAAGTAGAACTCTTTGCCTAAAATCATGCAGAAAAATTAACTCAAAATGGGTCATAGACCTAACTGTCAGAACTAAGAGTCTAAAATTCTTAGAACAAAGCATTAGGAGTGCACTTTCATGACCCTGGACGAGGCAATAGTTTCTTAGCAGATGGAACACCAAAAGCATGAGCAACAAAAGAAAACAATAGATGAATTTAATTTTATCAAAATGAAAAATCTTTGTCTTGCAAAAGACACCATCAAGGAAGTAAGAAGAGAACCCACAAGATGGAAGAAACATTTGTAAATCACATATATAATAAGGGACTTGGGTCCAGAATATATAACAAACCCTTACTACTCAGTAACAAAAAGACAAATTAATTTAATTAATTTGTAAAGGTCGACAAATTAATTTAAAATGTGTGAAGGTCTGAATAGACATTACTCCAAAGAAGATATAAAAATGGCCAATAAGTATATGAAAAGATGTTCAAAACAAAACAAAATGAATACTAGCCATTAAACAAATGTAAATAAAACTCTAAGAGATGCTACTTCACACCCACTAGGATAATTATTATCAAAAAGACAGACCATAACAGGTATTGTCCAGAATGTGGAGAAATTGGAAACCTCTTCTATGGCTGATAAAAATGTAAAATGGTACAGGCACTTTGGAAAACAGTTTGGTGGTTTCTCAAAATGTTAAACATAAAATTACCATATGACCAAGCATTTCTACTCCAAGATATATTCACAAGAAAAATTTAAACATATGTTCAAACACATAAGAGCTTATACGTGGATGTCCTGTCAGATTTGTTCATAGCCAAAAAGTGAAAACAACCCAAATACCCATCAACTGATGAGTGGTTAGATAAAAATGTGGTATGCCCACATAATAAAACATCATTCAGCAATAAAAAGCAACAAAAAGAAATGAATTCTAGATCTGTGTTATATCATGGATGAATCTTGAAAACATTATTCTAAGTGAAATAAGCCAGTTTTAAAAATATATACTAGATGGTTTTATTTATATGAAATGCCCAGAATAGACAAACCTATAGAACAGAAAGTAGGTCAGTGGCCCCCTAGGCCCAAGAGGGATGGGGAGTAGAGGAAGATGGTGAAAGTGGGTATGCGTTTTCTTTCTGGGATGATGAAAATGTTACAGAGTTAAATTGTGGCTGCATTAGTTTGTTATGGTTGCCATAACAAAATACACAGACTGGGTGATTTAAACAACAGAAATTTATTTCTCATAGTTTTACTGGCTGGAAGTCCAAGCTCAAGGTATCAGCAGATTTGGTTTCTTCTGAGGCCTCTCTCTCTCTGGTCTCTGTGTCCTCATGTGTTATCATCTAGGGTTGTCAGTGCTCTCATTTCTTCTTAGGAGAATTATCAGTTATGTTGAGTCATACGAACTCAATTAGCTTTTAAGGGCCGTATCTCCACATATAGCTGCAGTCTGAGGGACCAGAGTTAAGAGTTCAGTGGAAGAGTTCTGAGGACACACGAGTCAGTCCAGGGCAATGGGAATGGCTGCACAATGCTGTGAATACAATAACAACCTCTGAATTGTGCAACTTAAATGAGTGGATTTTGTGGCATGGAAACTAGGTCTCAATAAAGCTACCATTTAAAAAGGAGAAATGGAAGACTATACTTTCAGGTCTCATTTCTATAGTTTGTTAAAAAGGAGAAATGGGGGAGGCCTTTACAATTTTCAAGAAGGAAAATAAAATGATCCAATCTGGATTTTACAGAAAAAATTTTCCTCAAGGATGAAGTTATCAGGAAGCGGGAGATGAGAGGGCAGCTAAAGAGATTACTGTAACAATCCAGATTGGCTGTCCTGAAGCCTCAGGTCGACCCAGGTGCTAATGAGACAGAAGGCAGGAAGGACTCAGGCAGGAGGGGTGGGGAGGGAGCTGTTGGGGATGACCGCCTGGCCCGCTACCAGGCTGACTCCCGGTGCTGCACAGACAGTATGGTGGGGCAGGGTTCTGAGCCATCACAGGGAACCTGAAGACCTGACCCACGTCAGTGCCCTAATCCTCCATATTGCTTTGTTGTGAAGTATGTATAAAGCTTTGCATAAAATAACATCTTAGGTTCTGTGTCACTCAGAAGGAGCGGTCCATTAAATCATGACCATTCACTAATGTATTCAGTACAGGCAGTTCTGAAGGATCTGTGGGTCCCTGGTAGGCTTGGAGAGCTGTGACCATCTGCCAGCTCTGTGGAGGGGAGGGGGTGGTGAGGATGAGCGATGCAGGGTGTACACAATGATGGATCCACCACAGGCTGCCTATTGGGTCTCCAGGAGGGGAGGCTACCAGGCTCAGAGGAAGACTAGGAGCAAATGTGGACACTGTGTCTCCTGGGCCCAGTACTGTACTATACTGGGTGGGGTATTGGGGCAACCTTGATTTAACAAGCAAAGAGCTTTTCTCTGTTTGTTTTCTATTGTTTCTTGTTTAAAACTTGGTTTTCTGCTATGTTTCACTGCTACAGCAGGAGTCCAGTGCAACCAAGTTGACTAAAAAGGTATCTACATAAGTTAATGCTCACTCTGTGTGCATGTATGTGTACTTGAGTCGGCCTCCTCTCTCTCTCTCTCTCTCTCTCTCTCTCTCTCTCTCTCACACACACACACACACACACACACACACACACAATCAGACCAAGAAATCTTGGAGAAGCACTTTAGTCTCTGGGCCCCAAGTCCTCGCTTACATTAGTAAGCGAGGACTTACTCTCCTGCCCTTTCTCTCCTCCATCAAGAACTCAGTTCTCACCACTTCTCTCCTGCTCCCTCTTATCACCTACTTTTTTAAAAATTGGATTCTAGTTACTTAAAGAGACAATTCAGCCCAGTGGAGTAAAAAGAGCAAGAAGTACAACACTTGAAGATCTTCATTTGTTCCAGCAGCTCTTTCTCCGATTATGTGTATAACCTTGGGGTTTTCTTACTGTCTCTGACCCTCGGCTTCCTCATCTATAAAGTGACCATAACAGCATCACCTGTTTTGTGGGGTTGTTATGATGTTCTAATGAAATCACAAGTAGGAAAGAACATGCAAGGTTCTAAATAAGAGGAGGCAGTATTTATTCCTCCAGGGTATTAACAACTGAACTCCTTTATAAACCTGTGGCCTGGAAGTTTAGCCCTGAGCCAGGAGGTGGGAGAATATTTGGGCTGAGGGCAGAGTGGTCCCAGAGTGCCCATGTAGGTAAATGACTCCCACCTGCCTATGTAGAATATGTCCTACACACGTGTTTTTTAGTCCCTAAAACTACTCCAGACCTTCTGTTCAGGTCTTTCAGCATGCATTTTCATACCCTTCTGGCTGAAGTCAGAAGTGGAAAATTCCCAGAAAGAGAGTCTTCTCCTCAGCTGTCCAGTTTCAGGTTTAAAAAGCTGAGTGGACCACAAGGACCACTGTTTTATCTGTTTTGCACCATCTGGTGGACTGTGCCTGGAGGTACAGCATCCGCCCTTCCACCTCCAAGCAGCCGCAGAACCTGTCAGGTGTTGCTCCAGGGTTAGGCCTGGGTGGCCGGGAGGCAAGTCAGCATCCATGAAGAAAGAGGCTCAAGGGAAAGCAACAGAAAGGAACAGACTCATCCTTCATGAAGAACTTGTCATAAGCTACAAGCAACCAAATCAGCCCCATCCACCCTGACACCCCAAAAGGCTGGCTGGCCAGTCCTTTATCTATGGCAGCACTGGCCCTGGCTCTTCTTCCAGAGTGGAAGCCTCTTTGGAGCAGGGCTGCATCCTGGCCATCCTTGCACTCTCCCTTCCCCTTCCACTCCTGCCTCTACACACACACACACACACAGTGCGTGTGCACATACTCACAGCCCCCACTTCCACCTGACCCGAGGACAGGACTCTGTAAATGCTTGTACCTACACTGAACTGAGAGGGCAAGGGTCTCTTTAGCATCATAGAGCCTTAGATTTTAGAAGAGGCTCTATAACTTCCTGAGGTTGTGCAGCCTTGGAGTATGGGTTGGTCCTCCTTCCTCCTTTTCCACCCCTTCCCTCGTGAAATGGGGACTCTACCACTCAGTGATGACATGATGAGGTCACAGATATACATCTAAGCCACGGGTCTTATTCAGAATCTGACTGATCCATCAGCAGACATTTACTGAGGGCATATTCCATGCTGAGCATCGTGCAGTCTGTGTAGGGGAAATGGGAAAGAGGGAGAGGGGAAGCAGAGCGTGAGACGTGTGCTCGTACACAGGCCCAACCAGAAAACAAGACAGACTCACAAGACACGAGAGCAAGACGATAACTGGGATAGCAAATGGGCCCCTCCGCTCTAACTGCCCTGCAGGAAGGTCTTTGAAGAATCACAGAGGAGATGCTCGGGTGTGAGGCACGCCCACAATCTAACTGGAAACCTCTGCTGAGTACAGCACCTCTCAGAGCAGCTGAGGCTTCCCAAGGCGACTTGGTAATACTGGCCCTGGACAGATCACGGGTTTCTTCCAAGCCCGTTCCCTGCGTGATTGTTTTTGCCTATCATCTCAGTGTTTTCAAATTCTATCCTGTCTTGTGGGTTTATTTCCCACCCTAGGAAAGTCTTTCCTAATCGCCCCAGGTTCACTGAGGTCCTTTTCTCTGAATACCTACACTACCTTAAAACTGATATCCCATGACAAAGCCCACAGTCGTCATCTTCTCTTTCCCGATATACCGTGTGTGCTTGCCTAGTCTCCTAACCAGAATGTGAGCTCAGTTAGGCAAGAGGCGCCTGAGTTGTGTACGCATAGGATGGACTCAGTGCAAGCAGATTCCACCCCTCCGTCTTCCGGTAGAGAAGAGAGGCGCCCCCTCCTGGCTGGGGAAGTGGCTGCAATCAAGCTCCTGGGTGTGACTCGGGTAGTCGCCAAAGAGAAGGGAAAAAAAGGCTGTCCCAGCTATACTAAGTAAGGCAAGGGCAGCCCCTGCCAACAGGCTGTCAGCCTGACCTTTCCCCATTAAGACACTCCCTCCTACTCCAGGCTGTGTGGTTTCCAGACTTTCCCATTCAGGGCAAGCTCTAAGATCCACTTTAGCTTGTGTTCACCTGGACTCCAACAGAGAGCAGAGACACCTTGGTGTGCTGTGCCTCAGACTCCAGAATGCTTTCCAGAGACCCAAGGCTGCCAGAGAGTTTCTGCGGAACTCTCTTAAGAACACTATCCCAAAGTGTGTTTCACAAAATACTGGTCTTACAGAAATAACAAAAGTAATCGAAGTCAGAGATGTTTAGAAACATTAAGTTAAAAGAATGGAGACAGAATTTTGTGTTTTGTTTTGTTTTACTTTCCTGCAGAAAGTTCCAGAGCCCTTAATGGATATGATAAGTCTCCAAGAAGGGGCTGCAGTGCATTGCTCCAAGTGGATTTGGCCAGGGAATGGCTTTCCCAGGAGTGCTTCCCGCTTTTGGAAAGGTCTTCAGGGCATGCCTTTCAATCTTCTTGAAAAATCCCCATAAAATTTTCAGAACTGCTTTGCCAGTCATTGTCTTTCTTTTAAAAATTATGATATAGATGCAGATACATGCATATAAAATAAATTTCTCTGAATACCAAAGAGATTTATGACAGAAAATGCCATCATGGAGAATAAATAGACCAAGAGAAAACTTTAAAACCATGGAACAGTGATGAGTCTTTCAGTCCTGTCTGCATTTTCTATTGAAAAGGAATGGATCCTGCAGAATTCCTGCTACTTGGAGAGAACTTTCCAGATAAAATCTTGCCTTTTTTCCCCAAAAAGTCACAGTTCTACTTCTTCCTCCACTTCCTCTATTGAGCACCACTGAGCATAGATCACAGGCTCCCTACACAGCCCAGCAAGCTCCAGTCCTCCTCAAAACCCTCACCCTCAGGTACACTGAATAGGTGTTTTCAAACTGAAGTCACCAGCTGGCTGGAGAAGAGCCCCAAGGGCTTATGATGAGGGCTTACTCCTTACCTTCAAGTTATTCAAATAGTACTTAATGGAGCTTATTCACAAAAGATGTCCAGTGTGCTGAGACAGCAGGAATAGAGGGAGGGATCTAAAGTGGGCAAAATAAAAGGATTGGGTTACACAACATCTAAAGTCACTTCCAATGTGACTCATCAAGACAATTACTATGGTTGAATTTTTAGACCAAAACTATTATCTTGGAAAATAAACGCCTGAGAGAAAGTAATACTAATGATAAAAAAAGGCCAAACCCACTGTCTATCTCAAAGTCACTAGGCTCTCTGTCCTTCTCACCTGCTCATATACCTTGCCCAGATGAAATCGTATTTTAAGGAAGTATTTTGAGGATAAAGGACTTACTGAAGGACAGCCTATGAGCAGGCTGGAAAGTCGTAGGGGAAAAGCACACATAGCTGTGCCCTCGGCCTGGAGCCAGCTCTGCTTGGTCCCTGCCCGTGTTCTCCACTATTCCAGTCTGCTCCCCACTAGGATTTTCAACGGACTTCTCGGTAATGTTTAGGGCAAATAGTAATAAAAATATTAAATGAGATAATATGTAAGTGCCCAAACTAAAAGATGTTAGTCATTGTCGTTTTAAGTATACACTTTCAAAAAATTATAATTTCTAAGGCCTGAAACCAAACAAAAGAGAAAATGTAGAAATTGTCTTCAGTTTTAGCCACAGAATGACAAAGGCAGCTGTTCATTTATTAGGTACCAGGTAGGCTCCCCTTGCACAGGTCCATGCAGGATGTCACCCCAGAGAGGCAACAGCCGAGACTAGAAATTATATATAGGCCATGTTACTATTCAGTTCCCTAAACTTAAAATATTCAGCCTTAAGATCAGTATATTTAGTTTAGCAAAGTCTATTCAATCAGCCTTTTATTATTTTCCTCCCTGGCAGTCACCACACACAAATTCAGCCTCATTGCTGTAGTGCCAGCCATTGCCAGGGGCTTCCTGCCATCAGCCTTCCTCAGACCTGCCCAGTGCCACCAAGTCAGCTGGCTGAACTTACAACTTGGATCGTCTTCCTCCTGTACTGAAAATCCTGGTCAGTCTCCCACTAGGTATAGAATTAAGCCCAAACTTCTCAGCCTGACACACGCTACACTCTGCCATGTAATAATCCAGCTCCCCCTTTCCTTTCACCTCCAGCCATTGACCGGACCCAACCAAAAGCCCAAAGGAGAGGCAGCCCATTCCTTCAGCCTCCTGTGGCACAGAGCAGCTGGAAAGGATAGGAAGGGAATCTAGAGGGGGAAAGAGAGAGTAACCAAGGCAGCCACGAAGGTAGGTTTTTAAATATAGTAATGCAGAGATTGCCCCAAGAGTACCTGAAAAAAGTAGGAATTAATATTCATATAATCTTGGGGTAGGCTTTCTAAGCATGACCAAAACTGACAGAGCCTGGGCTGGCCCAACAGCAAGGCCATTTGTTTCCAGAGCCCATGCCTCATATATGTAAATATGCAAATAAATACATTATTAAAGAGCTTTTATCAATTAAAAAATCAGTAAGCATATCATAAAAATCCAAAAGCTTCAATTTCAGTAAAAATCAGGCAAACTTAAATATATATATGTGACACTATTAAATTGGCAAGTTTTTAAAATAATCTACCACCTACTATTGACCCAGGTGCGATTCAATAGGCAGGAGTTTCCAGGGATACAACTTTCTTGGGATCAACAAATATCAAAACCCTTAAATTCTGTGTATGTGTGTATGTATTTTGAGGTTTATTTTACAGTTGTAGGTTTTAATAAACAGTATAATTAAAGCTATTGTCACAAGACATATCTGGTGAGTCCATTTCTGGGTTTGAATTATAAGGCTTGTGAAAATAAAACATAAAAAGCAAATGGTATTCACTCCTAGACATCTACAATCAAAGACTGAATGAATGTATTACTTATGGTCAAGAGAACGGCATAGGTAGACATTCTTTTTCTTTTCATGCAACCACATAGAGAATTACAACTAAGCCTCAAAACAAATAACACCCAGAACTGTCAGAAAATCAAACTGTATGGAAGTCCAACAACCAAGGATTTAAAGAAGCCATATTCAGCCAGACAGTTTGGAGGAACAGAGATGCAGAGATGGGCAGAGAGGCGAGGAGATGCAGGGTAGTGAGGGGAGGCAGCAGCAGTGGAATGGGCAGTCCCACATTCACATGTAGTAGATAAAAATCTGGAGTGATACCTTGGGAGCCAGTGTTAACAACCCTAGGCCAGACCACACAGCCCAGGGCTCCAGTGCTGGGAAGATAAATCCCTATAACTTCTGGCTGTAAAAATCAGTGGCAGTTGGGATGGCAGAATAAACTGCCAGATTTTCAGTAAACTCTCCTTAAAGGACCCTCACAGTCTTGAACATATGCAAATACACCAACTCTGGGATTTACCACCAAGGCAACAGCTGGAAGCATGCCAGGTTGCATAAGGGGAGTGGGTGAAGTGACTGGAAATGGGAGCAAGTGCTCCCAGGCAGCGGCACTGTCCCCTCTCCAAGCCCTCCTCCCACACAGAGCCACAAAGCAGTGAGGCTGGCTGCCCTGACCTGGAGATTACCTCAGGTTCCACCCCACATAATTTACAGGGGCCTTGTCTACAATAGGCCATGATACTAAGACAGGGAGTCTAAGCAGCTCTATCTAATACACAGAAACAAACAGGGAAGCTGCCAAATTGAGAAGACAAAGAAATATGGCCAAAATCAAAGAACAGACCAAAACCACTGAAAAAGAATGAAATGAAATGGAGATAACCAACTTATCAGATGCATTTCAAAATACTAGTGATCGGGATGCTCCAAGAACTCACTGAGTACAGCAATAACATAAAGGAAGAAATGGAGTTTACACTAGCTGAAATAAAGACAAATCTACAGGGAACCAACAGTGAAGGAGAGAAAGCCAGGATTCAGATCAATGATTTGGAACATAAGGAAGAAATAAGCATTTAACCAGAAGAGCAAGAAGAAACAAGAATTCAAAAAAAAAAAAAAACAAGGATAGTATAAGAAGCCTCTGGGACATCTCCAAACATACCAACATCCAAATCATAAGGATGCCAGAAGAGAAAGAGCAAGAGATTGAAAACTTATTTGAAAAAATAATGAAAGAAAACTTTCCTAATTTGGCAAAGGAAATAGACATACAAGTCCAGGAAACACACAGTCCCAAACAAGCTGGACCCAAAGAGGAACACACCAAGATACATCATAATTAAAATACCAAAGGTTAAAGAAAAATAGAAACCCTTAAAAGCAGCAAGAGAAAAGCAGAGAGTTATCTACCAAGGAGTTCCCATAAGACTGGCAAGAAGTATTCAAAGTGATGAAAAGTAAGGATCTACAACCTAGATTACTCTACCCAGCAAAGCTATCATTTAGAATGGGAGGGTAGATAAAGTGCTTCCCAGACAAGGTAAAGCTAAAGGAGTTCATCATCACTAAGCCATTATTACATGAAATGTTAAAGGGATTTATTTAAGAAAAAGAAGATCAAAGCTATGAACATTAAAATGACAAATTCACAATTATCAACAACTGAATCTAAAAAAAACACTCTAAGCAAACAAGAACAGGAACACAATCACATATATGGAAATCATTTGGAGGGTTATCACTTGGGAGGGGGAAGGAGGAGAATGGGGGAAAAGGTACAGGGATTAAGAAGCATAATTGGTAGGTACAAAATAGCCAGGGGGAGTTTAAAAATAGTACAGGACATGGAGACGCCAAAGAACTTATATGTACAACCCACAGACATGAACTAAAGGGGGGATGCTGGAGGGAAGGGGGTACCAGGCAGAGGGGGGTAAAGGGGAAAAATTTGGACAACTATAATAGCATAATCAATAAAATATATATATTTTTAAAAGACTGTCTTAATTCAGAGACTATCTGGCTTGGATTAAAGATCTATGAATTTGCTAGGGGTGGTAAACACACTATACAGTGTACAGATGATGTGTTGTGGAATTGTACACCTGAAACCTGTATAATTTTGTTAACCAGTGTCACTCCAATAAATTCGATAAAAAGGGAAAAAAACTTAAATAAATAAATGCAAGAAAATGTCTATGGGAAGAAAAAACCCTTCACTTTTTTGTACCTTAGATTTTAGTCTGAAAGAATAAATTATGAATGTGCACAAAGACTTGACAATGAAGATATTTAGGGAGGAAGTATTTAAAATGGCAAAATGTTGGATAGAAGCTAAATATCCCTACAAAAAGCGTAGTTAAATAAATTTCAACAAAATATTACAAAATACAATGCAACCATCAAATATGATATTCTGGAAGTTATGACATGGAAAAATATTTAGATTTTTTGAGACAAAAAGGAATTCAAAATATCTTGTGAACAGTATGATGCTGTTTATGTTAAAATCTGCATTTAAAAAGCCCAAAAGATAATATAAAATGGTATCAGTGGGTATATTTGGGTGACAAGATTCAAGTGATTTTTAAGTATTTATTTTGTTGCTTATTTGTACTTTTCAAATGTTCTGCATGAAATGCTTTTGTATTAAGAAAAGCATGATAAAAGCACTATAAATTAATAGATAATTGTTTCTTTTATATGCAGAGTGATTTTATTCATGATCCTGAGCTACTGTGTGATGCCCCCCCAGGCTGTGTGCTAGATACCTCCACCAGGCACATCCTCCGGTAAGTTAGAACTTATTCCCAAATAAAATGTAAAACAATAATGATAATCTACCATAATTCAAAGTAATTTTTCTAAGTGTGAAAAAGAAGCAGTAAGAGATATAAGTGACCTCATCACATCAAGAACAGGTTAAATGACCCTTTCATTCACCTTTCAGGGCTGCAACCTTTAGACCATGCTGCTTTGTACCAAAATGCCCAACGCCTACAAACCCCTTTGTGAAACTAAGCCACAGAAAGAAAGAACCCTTGTCTAGCAGCTAAAGGCAAATTGCCAGTTTATTTCCATCCTTCATCTGATTCTCAGTTGGCCAGCTAAGTGAAAAAGGTAACCAGAGACAGGGAGAAGGCCACTGATAAGAATGATAGATAAGTAAATAAAACATTCACAAGAGTCAGTTCTCTGTGTCTCAAACCCATTTGATGTGAGTTTCAGTGATTGTGCCTGTTTAAAGAATCAACGTTGCATAAAAATGGGCCATGGGACAAAAAAAAGTGACACAGGATGCAGATGTGCATGTCTTAATCATGGAACATGATATAAGGAGAATGTACCTTGAGGAGGCCTGCTCCTTGCTGGAGGGGTCCTGAGTCCTCCAGTCCCTCCAAAAGACAACATTGTCTTTTGCTGTTTGAAAATACCTGCGCGGTGATGGGGTGTAGGATGCTTGCATTATGATCCTGCTGTGACTTACACAAGCCAATCAATTTCCATTTGTTTTACCTTGTCATTTAGTCAACTGTTTCATAGGCAGTAAACACTGGGCATGCATATGTGAAATTGATTCCTCTCCGAAATGGAGGCTAAGGCAATTATTTCTTCCTTTTGGTGTTCAGGTGCCATATGCTCCAGTAGAGGTCAGCCTCTGTCAGACAGTTCAAGGACACAGAGAAGCCCCTCCCTCCTGACCTTATCACCTTCAAAATCCTCCCCTTCTAGCTGATGGTACAGTGGAAAGAACCCCACAAACTAAAGTCATTGCATGATGGCCAGGTCAGGTTATTTAACTTCTCTTTGCTTCAGTACAAAAAGAGGGGGAACAGAGGGAGTGTTTTGTAAGTAAAGTTACTTAATAGAATCTAGCACAATATCTGACTCAAAATGCATGCCAGTGAGTGTATTTTCTTTGCTTCCTTTCCTTCTCTCTTAAGATCACTCCATTCTATCATCAGAGATAAGACAAGTATCCCTATAAGAGGCCCTGATTGGCTTAAGTTCATACTGAGATATGAATCACCAAAAATAGATCCTTCCTTGAAAACTGTTTCTAAAAAGATGGGTGATACAGGTGTCAGCAAGAGATGGAAGACAAAGAGGGAGGAGTTATGGAAAGGCTAGTATGGGGTAGGAAGACAACAGTTGTGTCAAAAACTTACTCAACAACATCAGCTAGTGTTAGTTCTAGAACACCAAAATTGGGTGAAAATACATTCAAGTTCTGGGAACCAGACATACATAATGAAGTCTAGTGGTTATATAAAATATTCTTACGGTCAAAATCACAAAAGACATTAGAGGACAGGTGTTAGGAGCCCTGGATCCTTGCCCCAGCCTCCAACCCTGCAGGAGCTGAACACTTACTTGTTAAGGGCAGCAAACAAGGGTACATGGTCCGAATCTCCATCCTGCTGCGGAGAGTGTGTGACCTTAGACAAACTGCCAAGTCCCACCAGGCCTCATTTCTCCCATCCCTAATGTAGGATAACAATGACTTATTGATAATTTACTGAACAGATAAATAAGATAATAAATGTACAACATTTGGCACTATGTCTGGTAGTTTATGTCTTCAGAAAATGGGAATCTCTATTAATTACTGTGTTATCCTAGGAAAGCACTTCCTCCCTGGACATCAGTTTCCTCATGTTTAGAGGGGGAGCAGGGAATTGAGAGGTAACCTCTAGGACCCTTGAAGAGCTAAAACTTCCCACCTGTCAGGTCCAGCCTCCCTCGGGTCAGCTGGACAGAGGAGCCGGCTGCTCGAACACAGGGCCTGCCCTGGGGAACACAGCCTGAGGTCTCACAGCTGCTTCCATCACGCGAGGCAGGAGGACAACGTGCCAAAAGAATCCGTGAGAGAAAAAGATTCAATCCAGGCCCATCTGAAGGCAAGACTTTGTCAAGATCATTCTGAAAATGAAACATGACTTCCTCTTTTTTTGTTTAAGGTCAAGCAATGAGAAGGGAGACCACGCTGAGCTCAGTCTCTGGGGGATCCTGTAGGATCGCATAACTCTCCAGAATGCCATTTTAACTGATGTAAGTGTGAAGGAGCTGGAACCCCAGGGATTAAATTTCTGCTGAAATACACATGTTTTCTGAGAAAAAAAAATGAGCTCTTGACCCAGAGAATGCAGAGCCTTTTGGAAAACTGTTCGGAGCCTGATACCGAGGGTATCAGATGCCACTGGTCTTTCAGGGCTCCCCTCCCGTTGGAGGCTCGCATGAGATCACACCTGGCCACACTGGCCTCCAGGCAGAGGAGGGGGAGAGGGACACCTGTCCCAGCTTGTCTCACATATACACACACACATTCCTAGGCCTGGGAACTTTTTCCCCCACAAAGACATGTTTTATGACTATACTTGTACTTTTATGACAAAACAATCCCACATTCGTCTGAGAGGAAGTGGGGTCTAAGTAGCCTGGGAGACTAGACACCTGGGCTCTGCCAGCCTAGTCCCGTGACAGCGCCTCTAACCCACCCCCATGCAGCTGGGGCTGGGCTTGTCCACCGCCAGGGAGTCAGAGTGTATGCCCAGCCAGCCCTCTTTTTGTGAGAGAGTAGGCTACGGTTTGTACTGGCAAGTATTTGCCTCTTGTTCCCACCCCAGGCAACCATATGATCGGTTGTCACTATACATTAGTTGGCACTTCCTAGAATTTGATATAGATAGGATCCTATGGTATGTACTCTTTTGAGTCTGGCTTTTTGTCTTCAGCACAGTTACTTTGAGCTTTACCCATATTGTGTGTATCAATCGCTGGTTCCTCTTATTGCAGGGTGGTGCTCCATTGTGTGCACTTACCACAGTTTGCTTGTCCATTCTCCTGCAGATGGATGGGTATTTTGGTTGTTTCCTGCTGGGGCAAAGCTGCTGTGAATATTGGTGTACAAAATGAAAAGAGTATGTGATGCTCAGAAAGAAGGTCTGGTTGCAAAGTCCCGCATGTCTTCTCAACTCTCCAAGCCTTGGTGTTTTCAGTTCGAGAAAGGTGATACACGCCGTATTTTGCTGTGTATGTGGCGCACCATGTTTTTGTGCTTGTTACACACAGAACTATTATATCCATTATTATGCGCAGGCTGTGTAAAGGTTATACTCATGTATAATGCACATCCTTATTTTTTTCTTAAAAATCTGGGCAAAAAAGGGTGCATTATACATGGCAAAAATAAGGTGCTCCTTCCCAATGCCCTGAAAATTAAGTGACACAAAGCATGGGAAGGTTCTTTATAAAGTATAAAAACCATGTATATGTGATATTAATATTCCCCTCAGTAGTTATTCATTCATAATCAAATAACTGTGGGTTAAAGTTGATGGGTGGGTATTTGTGAGTATGTGTGATTGTGTGTGAGTGTATTGGAAGACACCCTGCACAGAACTGGGGGGGCACCCTGCACAGAATTGGGGAGGGGGGTCAGGGACAAGTACAGTTCAGCACCACCATCCCCAAAGCACTCACCATCCATGTGGGGCAAAAGTAGTAAAACACCTAGAAAGATGAATAAATCTAGACACTAGACACAAGGTAAGAAGATGACCAGGGAGGCATAGTGATCAGCACCCTGATCACTATGCCTGTATGTCTGGAGACTTACACCAGAAAGAGGGATGCAAGTGTGAACTGGGACAGTTTGGAAGGCTTTGTGATAGATGTGAGGGTCCTTGGGGCTTTGAGGAAGGCAGGAAGGACACGGTGGGCAGTGCATAACGACCAAGGACCTGCCCACACCCTATGTCCTGAGAGTGTAAGGTGAAGCCAGTAGGAGTCCTGGGAGTATTTATATCTGAATCTTTCTCGCTGCAATAGCCCAAGTACTTAGTAAACTTCCCACCATATCATTTCTCATCAGAACAGGCCTGTATCATGTTGGTGCTATGCCTGATGGTTCAGTCCTGACTGGGACAGAGATGTGTTCTCACATCTTCCTGAGGGGGAAGGATGCTCAGAGAGCCTCAGCACTTGGCCACAGCGGGAGCCTACAAAGGCCAGAGTGAGGGGGAGGTGCAAAAGAGAAGGACCAGTTGGAAATTTGTGTAAAGAGCAGATGAACTCCCAGATCTTCTCCCCAAGCCTGTGCAGCCAAGTGTTGCTTTCTCCCACCCTGGCAGACATGATGGGAGACTTAGTCTCTAAATGGGTTAAACAAAGGAGACCTGGAACCAGGAATAGCAGGCACAGCTGTGGGCAGCAGTGAGACACTGCACAGAACACTGGACATTGGAGACAGGTCTGAGAAAAGGAACGGTGCACAGCTCGCCTCCGCCTTGCCCTAGTTCACTGTCTGAAGAGTGGTGACCAGGCTCACAGGCCCCAGGCTGGAAACTAAAGCCCTCATCACTGGGGAAACTGACAAGCTCAAGCAAGGAAAGCAAAAACACCTAAATATACTGATGTTCCATCAATTTATCCACCTACAAATTATCCTGATTCTTACTCGAGTGCCCTATAGTGAGATCCAGTGATCAAAGAGCACCGCCCCCACACACACTTCTATTCCATTTAGCCCGGGAGGATGGCTGCAGGGCATCCAAGATTTGAGGAAAGCCTATAACATGAAAGATAGACAAAGAAAAGCAATAAATGTAGAAGAAACAATGTTAAACACATTTAATGGAGCATAAGAGATATAAGAAAGAATGAAACCAGATCAAGATCTATGAAACAAGAATAGAATGCTATTTAAGGAAGAACATGATTCAAAAAGAGGTCTTGAAAATTTTAAAATATGCTTGCAGAAATTTAAAAAACTAAAAGAACAGAAATTGAAGTTAAGAAATACAAGGCAAAAATATGAGAAAATTAGACAATCACTCCAAGAGGTAAATGATATACACTGTAAGAATCCTAGAAAAATAAATAAAATAGAGAGGTTAAAATTACCAATGTACTAGTAGAAGAAATTTTCCTTAAATTTCTCCTAAAAACTGAATAGTTTCCAGATCTAAAGGACCCACCAATGCCTAATTCAATCTCTGAGAGAAAAAGCCTCCCACAGTAACTCAGGTGAAATTACATAATGCCCAGGTTACAGAGAAAGATCGGAAACTTCTAGCAACACTAGGAGCTGGAAGACAACCGTGCCATTTAGTAAACAATCACCACTCAGCCCCAGCTCACCCAGCTGGGCCTCTGCCAGCCACATTTCTCCTTTGCCAGCCAGCTGCCCGGTAGAGTCTGTCAATAGGTGGCACAGAGGGAAGGCAGAAGTCCAGACTGGACAAGAATGTGGTCTCTCCTGTTACCCTCTGTTCCTATTAGCATCAGCTCTGTAACAGCCCTCAGCCTGGCTCAGCAGTTGGTCACCCTCCAGGCTTTAGGTATTTTACTTTCCTGGAACTCCAGAACCAACCTCATGCTACTCTTCAGATGTTGCGGCATGAGCTGGCCACTCCTCCCCTCCGAGGTCTGGCTCTTAGAACCATGAGGTTCCTCCCCCAAGTCTCTGGATCTTAATCATTCCAACCTTCTCCCTTTGTTACCCTTAGTGTGCTAGCTGCTTTCTGCAGTTATTATCTTTGTGTTGCCTTAGTGTTCCCTTTCCATGTCTTCAGTTCTCCGACACACACTTCACCTTCCTTATATTAAACTATCTCTTTAAAATAAATAAAGTGGTTTCTGTTTTCTGACTGAAGCCTAGCCAACATAGGACTTAGTAGCAGGAGTGATCCAGGTAACTAGCCTTCAGAGAATCCTGAGATCTGTTTGGCACAATACTGATTCTATGCCCAAGCTATCCATCAGAGATGAAGGTGGAATAAAGATACTTTCAGAAATAAAGGTTCTCCAAAATGTGAACTCTTGTGCACCCAGAAAACTACCTGCACGAGTTTACCAAGGCAGGGGAAAAAACGATGAAGAGAGGAGACATGGGGTCTGGGAGAAGGTGGCTCCATAGGCAAGGGATCAAGGAAAGTTGGGGACAATGGTGGAGAGAGGTCTTGGGATGACAGCTGTGCCACAGAAGAGAGTGGCCAGTCCGGAGGAGAGAGGCTTCAGGAGAGAGTATCCACTTGACCAAAAAAAGGAGAATGATAGATTCCACGACACACTTCTCTATATTGAGAGGTGTTTTATGATCCTGTTGGAAATACTGAGGCTGACTTGATGAAGGGCATCTAGAAAGCTAATAAAATGCACAAATAAAAATATTTACCCCAAAGAAGTCACCTGTTGCACAAGATAGAAAATGCTATCAGAGTATACCACATCTTTCAGCTGTGAACACTATTAACATAATCACAAGAATGCCAACATGAAATACTAATTGGAACAAAAGCATCCAATAAACCCACCATGAATGCAGGGCATAATGAAGGCTGCATAATGCTCCCCCAAGAGATCAGTCTCTAATCCCTGAAACCTGCGATACCTCATTTGAATAAAGAAAGGGTCATTGCTGATGTGATTAAATTAAAAGTTTCTGAGATGAGGATATTACCCTGAATTACTAGGTGAGCCTGAAATGTAATCACATGTATCCTTATAAAAAGGGGACACATTAGAAAGACACCTGCAGAGCAGAAAGCACAATACGAAGACAGAGGTGGTGATCCGAGGAATGTGCCACAAGCCAAGGAATGCCACCACCACCAGAAGCTGAAAGACAAGGAAAGCATTCTCCTCAAAAGCCCTTGGAGGGAGACAGTCCCGCCAGCACCTTGATTTGGGCCCAGCATTACGGACTTTGGACTTCAGGCCTCCAGAGCTATGAGAGAAATTTTTTTCTGTTGTTTTAAGCCACTAAATTTGTAGAAATTTGTCACAGAAGCCACAGGAAAGTAATACAGGGATGTATGTGAGAAAGTAGATGAACTAGAGAAAAGCGCGTATTTTCGATAGCATGAACAAATAGATTTTGTCTAAAATTTAAAAATCAGGGATTCCAAAATGACTGCAGAGTACATGGAAGTTACACTCACCTCCTTCTGGGACCAAACTGGAACTGCAACTAAAATATAGAAAAATCAACCCGAATAACCAACTGAAGGCTAACTGAACTGAAATATTATATCCAAGTACTTACAAAAGAAATCACTTAAAGATTGGTAAGAAGGGCAGGTACACAAAAAGGGCTGGCCCATGCACATAGGTATAGTGGCTGTAAAACTCCCTCCCCCTAGGAGTGTGGGGTCTCAACCCTACACAAGGATCCCCAAGCCAGGCCAACAGAGATGGCAAGAGAAGCCTGCATAGCATCCGGTGTTGAAAATCAGCAGGGATTCAGTCCACCTGGGAGACTCAGACACCACCTTCTCAGGGATGAGCACTCCTATTATCACATCACCAGCCTGGGGAGTACAGCCCCATCCCCAACTGCAGACAAGGCCACTATGATGCCAGGCTTAGCCCTGCAGAGGGGCCTGCTGGCTGCATCCAGCAGTGACTTTGGGGGCCCTCTTTTTCTGGGGAGGCTTTTGGTGAGACTCAAACAGTGACTACAGTGTGTGGCTTTGGGAAGAAGGCCAGTCTCCCCAATCTCAGGCATGCAGCTGATGCCCCTCCTCCAACCTGTTGAGTCACTTGGCTGGCCCCATTTTGCTGAGTTCAGCCATGCAGAGGGACCACAGCACTGCTCAGAGTGGGGACTTTCCCCTACAGAAGCTATTGTCTGGGAACCAGATAGGCAGGTGCTGGTGTGTATCTGCATTATTGAGGGGGAGATCTGGGTAACTCCTATATCCCTGTGAGCTCAGCCCATGCCATGGAAAGGGAAGAAGTGCCACCCCCCTCCTATAGAGTTGTGGGCACCACCCCTAATGGGAGACCCTTTGGATCTCCCATGGATACCCAGATCCTGGATACCCAGACTCACTGAGCTCAGTTCGACAAGGGAAAGGGAAATGACTAAAAGCTGGGACAGAGTGTGAGTCCCTCAGAGACTATTGCCTGGGACTGGGACAAAGTGCTTAGCCCCCACTTGCAGGGTGGGACAGCATCACCCCCAAGGGGAGACTCTTTTGATCTATCCCCCTGAGCCTGGTGGCACCACCCAGCTGAAACTGCTCCAGAAGAGGGGACAGCTGGCCACACCCAACCTGAACCTGTGGCATGTTCCTCCTGGGGGGAACTAGAGTTAGAGACTCTGGCAGAGACTGTTTGGCTCTGGAGTAGGGGCCACTTTGCCCTCATTCAGTACCTGACCACATGATCTTCAAGTAGGGGACTCTCAACCTCAGTTGTACCATCTACCAAGTTCACAACCAGTGGAAGGGTCTGTAGTCCACTCTACAGCTTTTCTTCAGAAGGCTCTGGAGAAAAGACAGGAAACATCAAGGGGAAACAGAGTATCTGACAGATGGGCTTCAGGGAGCTTTAGCTTTTTTACAGATCTTCCCCCAGCTCTAAGTGGGAGGAAACTAACCCTTATACACGGATTGGCCCCTCCCACATACACATAGGTCCAGCAGACACAGCCACAAACAATGAGTAATGTGGTACTACAGACAGATAGCCCGAGGTGATTTATACACAACATCTGACACTGACCTGCACTTGAAGCCCACCCCTGGTTGTGTTGGTTCCAACACAACCAGGGGTGGGCTTCATACCACACTAGAGCTAGACCCACTTAGACACAAAAGCAGCATACCCAGAAGGGCATTGCAGCAGGCACCAGACACTGCTAAGAACAACTCTGCCTCAGAGGGCAGTCCCTGTACAGTGTCTCATACACAGTGATCGGGGTTTACCCTTATAGTCAGCCAGCCTGATTATATTAATTCCACCCACATTAGGGCCAAAAGTATTCAAGACTCAACTACAACAGGAGGGTGCACATAACCCACAAAAAGCATTCCTGAAACACCAAGCTCAAGTGATCTGAAAGATTCTACCACTGAGCCAGACAAGATACCTTCATCATAAAGTCATCATAACAAGTTTGGGAGTCATAGAGGACTTACATATTATACAGAGACAAGACGGGGAGACAAAGAAATATGCCCCAAATGAAAAAACAAGGAAAATCCCCAGGAAAAAAAATGAAATGCAAGCAACCAAAATACCAGATGCAGAGTTTAAAACAATGGTTATAAGGCTGCCCAAGGACCTTAGGGAAAGAAAGGATGATCTCAGTGAGAACTTAAGCAAAGAAATAGTAAGCATTAAAAATGATGTAGAAACCATAAAAAAAAGTTAGAAATGAAGAATACAATATCTGAAATGAAAAATACATTAGAAGGCATGAACAGCAAATGAGATGAAGCAGGAAATCAAACAAGAAGTTTAAAAGATAAGATAACAGTAATCACCCAAGCAGAGCATCAAAAAAAAAACAAAGACAGAGAGAGAGAATTTTAAAAATCAGGAAAGTCTAAGGGACCTCTGGGACAATATCAAGCATAAGAACATCCACATGATAGGGATATCAGGAGAAGAGAGTGAGCAAGGAACAGAGAACCTGTTTGAAGAAATAATGGCTGAAAACTTTCTTAACCTCATAAAGGAAAAATTCACACAGTTCAGGAAGCACAGAGAGTCCCAATAAAGACATTCCTAAAGAGGCACACACCAAGACACAACATAATTAAAATGCTAAAGGTTAAAGACAAAGAGTAAATCTTAAAAGCAGCAAGAGAAAAACAATTAGTTGCCTACAAGGAGCTCCCATAGGCTGTCAGCTGATTTCTCAACAGAAACACTTCAGGCTGGATGGGCTATCATTTAAAATTGAAGGCAAAATAAAGAGCTTCCCAGACCTACCCCCCCCCCCAAAAAAAACCCTAAAGTTAATTACCACCAAATCAGTATTGCAAGAAATGTTAATAGGTATGCTTAAGAAGACAAAAGAGAAAAGAAATGAGAGAGACATGAACATAGGAATGAAGGATAAAATGGCAACGGAATAATCTCAATAATCACATTTAATGTAAATGGATTAAATGCTGCAAATCAGAAGACAATGGGTAGCTGAATAGATAAGAAAACATGACCCAAATATATGCTCTCTGCAAGACACACACCTCAGAACAAAAGATACACACAGACTGAAAGTGAGGAGATGGAAAAAATATTCCATGCAAATGGCATTTTTTAAAAAACCTGGAGTAGTAATATTTATATTTGACAAAACAGACTTCAAAACAAAGGCAAGAGACAAAGATCACTATGTAATACTAAAGGGATCAAACCAACAAGAGAATACAACCCTTGTAAACATATATGCACCCAACATAGGAGAACCTAAATATATAAAGAAAATCTTGGTGGACTTGAGGAAAGAGATCAACAGCAATACAGTCACAATAAGGGATTTTAACACCCTTCTGTCATCAATGAATAGATATTCCAGACAAAAAGATCAACAAGGCAACAGTGACCTCAAATGACTCACTGGATCAGATACATTTAATTGATATGTATAGAACAAGTGTTCCCAAAGCATCCCAAAGCAGCAAAATACACCTCCTTCTCAATTGCACATGGAACAGTCTGAAAGCTATACCATGTGTTAGGACACAAAATTAGTCTTAACAAATTCAAAAAGATTGAAATCATATCAAGTATCTTCTCTGAACACGATAGTATGAATCTAGAACATTGAAACACATAAAGGCTAAATAGCATGTCATTAAACAATGAATGGGTTAACAATGAGCTCAAGAAAGAAATAAAAAATTACCTGGAAACAAATGAAAATGAACACACAACAACCTAGAAATTATGGGACACAGCAAAAGCAGTCCTGAGAGGGAAGATCATAGCATTACAGTCGTACCACAAGAAGCAAGTAAAATCTCATAACAATGTAATCCGACACCTAAAAGAACTAGAAAAAGAACAACAAAGCCCAAAGTAGAAGGAAGATAATAATAAAGATTAGAGCAGAAATAAATGAAATCGAGTCTTAAAATACAATACAAAAGGTCAATGAAACCAAGAACTGGTTCTTTGAAAAGATAAACAATTGAAAAACCTTTAACCAGACTCACCAAGAAAAAAGAAAGAGAGATGACCCAAATAAATAAAATCAAAGATAAAACAGGAGAACAGCTGACACCGCAGAAATACAATGGGTTGTAAGAAAATACTGTGAACAACTATGTACCAACAAATTAGACCTGGAGGAAATGGATAAATTCCTGGAAACATACAATCTTTCAAAACAGAATCAGGAAGAATCAGAAATCTAGAATAGACTGATTACAAGTGATAAAATCAAAGCAGTAATCAAAAAACTCCCAGAAAACAGAAGTCCTGGACCATATGGCTTCACAGGTGAATTTACCAAATATTAAAAAAAAAAAACCTAACATCTATCCTTCTTAGACTATTCCAAAAATTTCAAGAGGAGGGAAGCCTCCCAAGATGTTTTTACAAGGCCAGAATTATCCTAATTCCAAATCCAGTTAATGGAACAGAACACAGAGCCCAGAAATAAAC
Organism: Phyllostomus discolor; assembly: GCF_004126475.2. Classification (NCBI taxonomy): domain Eukaryota; kingdom Metazoa; phylum Chordata; class Mammalia; order Chiroptera; family Phyllostomidae; genus Phyllostomus; species Phyllostomus discolor. The sequence continues at coordinate 53,063,896 of NC_040910.2, read as the reverse complement.
CTATACCTTTATGGTCAATTAATATTTGACAAAGAAGGCAGGAGCATACAATGGAGTAGAGAGTCTCTTCAATAAATGGTGCTGGGAAAATTTGTCAAGTACATGCAAAAATTTGAAACTAGACCACCAGTTTATACCATACACAAGAATAAACTCGAAATGGATAAAGACTTAAATATAAGTCACAAAACCAAAAAATCCTAGAAGAAAACATAAGCAGTAAAATCTCAGACATCTCTCATAGCAATATTTTTGCTGACATGTCTCCTCAGAAAAGAAAATAATAAGCACTGACTGGTGTGGTTTAGTGGGTTGGGTATTGTCCTGCAAACTGAAAGGTTGCTGGTTCGATTCCCAGTCAGTACATGCCTGGGTTGCAGGCCAGGTCCCCAGTTGGGGGATGGGAGGTGTGGGCAATTCATTAATGTTTCTCTTGCTCATTGCTGTTTCTCTTCCTCTCTTTCTCCCTCTCTTCCCTTCTCTCTAAATATAAATAAATAAAAAAGATTTTTTAAGGAAAAAATAAACAAATGGAACTACATCAAACTAAAAAGCTTTTTGCACAGCAGAGGAAACCATCAACAAAATAAAAAAAACTCACTATATGGGAGAACATAATTGTCAATAAAACATCTAATAAGGGGTTAATATCCAAAAAATATAAATAACTTACAAAACTTAACACCATGAAGATTACCCAATTAAAAAATGGACAAAAGACCTGAATAGACACTCCTCCAAAGAGGACATACAGATGGCTAACAGACATATGAAAAAATGCTCAATATCATTAATCATCAGAGAAATGCAAATTAAAACCACAATGAGCTATTACCTCACACCTGTCAGAATGGCTGTCATCAATAAATCAACAAACAACAAACGTTGGAAAGGATGTGGAGAAAAATGGAATTCCTCATGCACTGTTGGTAGGAATGCAGACTGGTGCAGCCACTGTGGAAAACAGAATGGAGTGTCTTCAAAAAATTAAAAATGGAACTACCTTTTGATCTAGTGACCCCACTTCTGGGAAAATATGCTAAGATTCCTGAAACACTCATTCAAAAGAATATATGCATCTCTATGTTTATTGCAGTTTTATTTACAATAGCCAAGATATGGAAGCAACCCAAGTGCCCATCAGTAAATGAGTGGATAAAAAAGCAGTAGTACGTTTACAATATGGAATACTACGCCACCATAGAAAGGAAGGAAATCTTACCCTTTATGACAGCATGGATGGACCTGGAGATTATTATGCTAAATGAAATAAGCCAGTCAGAGAAAGACAAATACTATATGATCTCATTTATATGTGCAATCTAAGGAACATGATAAACTGATGAACAAAAGCAAAACAGAGGCATAGACACATAGAACAGACTGACAGCTGTCAGAGGGGAGGGGGTTGGGAAGACTGAATGAACAAAGGTGAATGGATTAGCCAAAGAACATGTAACACATAGACAGACAACAGTGTGGTGATAGCCAGAGGGAAGGGGGGTGGAGGTAGGTAGAGGTGGGAAAAGGGGATAAATAGGGATGGAGAGAGACTTTGGGGTGATGGGTACATGGTGCAGTGTGCAGACAATATCTTGTGGAGTTGTACGCTTGAAACCTTTATGGTTTTGTGAATGATTGTCATCTCCATACATTCAACTAATGAAGGAAGGAAGGAAGGAAGGAAGGAAGGAAGGAGGGAGGGAGGGAAGGAAGGAAGGAAGGAAGGAAGGAAGGAAGGAAGGAAGGAAGGAAGGAAGGAAGGAAGGAAGGAAGGATGGAAGGAAGGAAGGAGGGAAGGAAGGAAGGGAGGGAGGAAGGAAGGGAGGAAGGAAGGGAGAGTAAGTCAGAAAATGCCAATAAATGCAAGAAGTAACCATCCTAAGAAAGAGTTACTAGAATTAATCTGGAGATTGGAAGTCAGAGATAGAGAAGGCTACTGTTTGTTGGATGATTTATAGTACTAACTGACCTTATAAATTATATAAAGCTTATATTAACTTTTAATTTAAAAGACTTAAAGGGAGGAAACTTGATAAACAAATACCATTTTACAGAAATATTTTGTACATGCTTATTTCTGGACAGAGCAGGAAGAATACAAATAAAGGAGTGGAAGAGAAAGAAAGTCATTTCTTATGGCTCCTCTATGTGCCAGGCTCTGTGGACGACATTGTCACCTCCATTCCTCACAATGACCTGTGAAACGTGTATGAGTTTTAAAGAGAGAACACTGAGTCTTGGGGAGAAAAAGTAACTTTCCTCACTGTCTCACTGCTTCATCTGTCTGCCTCCAAAGCCTTTGCATAGCTCTTGCCTACCCTCGATGTGTGCAAGGTGGCCGCCCAGAGATATCATGCCCAGGAACCTAATTGAGGAGGAGAATCTTTCTGCCTGAGGAAAAAAAAATTAAGGGTTCATAGAGGTTGTGGCTCTTGAGTTTCATACATACTGAGAACGTATTGATTTCTTTCAGTTTTTACCTCTTGGTTGTGTAAGAGTCTCTTAAATGCTAAGACCAACATGCCAGGTGAATATTATTCTCATGATCCCTGTTTTACAAAAGAGAATGCTGAGGCTTTGAGCAATCAAGCCACACATCTAAGCAGTAAAAGCAGGTTTTGAAATCAGATCTTTAGATACCACTTCCACCCCACTCAGTACTAATAAACACTTGTTGAACTGCACTTCACTGAAAATGAACTTGCACTCAATGTCTGCTCTATGGGTAGGAGGGAAGGAGTCTAGGACAATGCTGATAGCAGAAGGAAATGAGGTGGAAAGACAAATGGGGTTCCAGAGAATTCGCAGAGTCGAGTGATGAAGGTTGGCTATATTACCATTTCTTCTCACCCACCCAAGCCCTTATGAAATCTGGAGCCACAAACTGACAAAAAAAAAAAAGGCAATAGGCATTTCAAGGCAAGCAAAGTCCAGCTGGGAGCAGGACAGTCTGGCCATAAGCACTGAACTGAAGCCAAGAGAAAACAGAAAAAGTCTTCATCAGACAATCCACCCATTGAAACCCGAGCTGCCAAACCAGGGAGGGCTCTTTCTCTCTCTCCTGTTCCAATTAACAGCTATACTCCCAGCAACTGGCATGCTGAATAACCCTCCAGTGCCCTGCTGAGGGCTGGTGAGGCCATGTGCTCTTCTGTCCTCTGCTACCCTGGGTCTGTGTTACTGTCACAGGAGCAGATTTGCTCCCAAACTGGAACTTTATTATTTTACTGTACAGAAATCAGCAGGGTTCTTGAAGGAACTGCAAACCATCTGTTAACCATTTCCTACCTCCTCTCCCATAACTGTCATCAGAAAATAGCTCTGTGTATCTAAGAAGGACCTTTTGGTCACAGCCCCTGAAGCTTCCATCACCAATACAAGTAGGTACTCAGAGTAGGTCAGTTGTCCAGCTGGTATAATGTCAGGTACAGCCAAATCTGAGGAGACAAACCTGATGTCTAAAACCCTAGCTCCACCATTTACTACCTGGGCACCCTTGTAAAAGACTGTGAGTCTAGTACACAACCTGTCAAACAGTCAAATCACAATGGCCCTGCAAGTGAATAAATGCTTAAGGAGACCACACTGAGCGCTTGGCCACACTGAGCGCTTGGCCACATCCATGGTGCTCACCAGGTACTTGTTCTTCCTTTCTTGATGCACTTTCCTATTCATATTATGCATCATCATTTCCTTTTTTTTACTTGTGGAAAAGTTTCTGGAGGTGGGAGGAGTGAAATCTGTTAAGTCCTGGGTATAAGTGATCAACAGCTCAGCTTTTCCCCTTGATCAGAATGTGACATATCTGGAAGGGGTTGGATGAACTTGAAAATACCTGCCAAACTAAATGTGTGTAACTTGAATGACACCCAGATATCAGAACCTGTGAAGGAGAGATTTAGAAAAAGAGAGAGAAAGTCAAACTAAGGATCTGGGAAAGGATAAATAAAGCTTTATCATCTCTATAACTTTGCCTGGATACAGCTATCTGCAAAACACACACACACACACACACACACACACACACACACACGCAACCCTAGAGTAAGTAGTGAAAAGTTGGTTAATTCAATGGACAGATTCATTGATTATTTTTTAATTTAAAAAATGAAGAGTTGGCCCTGGCTGGTATGACTCAGTGGTTTGAATGATGGATTGTAAACCAAAGAGTCACCAGTTCAATTCCCAGTCAGGGCACATGGCTGTGTTGTGGGTCAGGTTCCCAGTTTGAAGCAGCATGAGAGGCAACCACACATTGATGTTTCTCTCCCTTTCTCCCTCCCTTCCCCTCTCTCTAAAAATAAATTTTAAAAATCTCAAAAAAAAAAAAAAAAAAAAACAAAATTAAGCCCTGGCTGGTGTAGCTCAGTGGATTGAGTGTGGGCCATGAACTAAAATGTCGCAGGTTCAATTCCCAGTCAGGGTACATGCCTGGGTTGCAGGCCATGACCCCCAGCAACCGCACATTAATGTTTCTCTCTCTCTCTCCCTCTCTCTCTCTCTCTCTCTCTCTCTCTCTCTCTCTCTCCCTCCCTCCCTCCCTTCCCTCTCTAAAAATAAATTAAAAAATTTAAAAAAAGGCACACCAAATGAAAGCCATAAACATATATAAAAAAACAGAATTATTACTTTGCAGCTAACATTTATTGAGACCATACTGAATGCAAATACAGGGCTGTCTTAACAAATTCTCAGTACTAGACTATTGTAATATCCATTTAAGAAATGAAGAGACTGAGGTATATATACAGAGAAACATATCTACTTAGGATATTTTAAAGTAGAAAATACAGTATTGTTAGCTATAGGCACTATGACATATAGTAGATCTCTAGGGCTTATTCATCTTATTAACTAAAAATGTATACCCTTTGATTAATACCTCCCCATTTTCTCCTTCCCCCAGCCCCTGGCAACCACCATTCTACTACATCTTATTTTAATGTTGACTTGAAACCTCAGGAGCTTCCTGGGTGAGATCTGAAACTAGCCTCTCTACCTAGAGGGTAACTGAGAGACCCAAGAAAGAGATGGACCACTCCAGATTGCTATGTAGCAGGCTTAAGAAGCAAGGGGACATCTTACAAGACTTGTCTTGAGCAGCCACCAGCCTGTAGATCGCTGCCCTTGCCTGCCAGAATCTTAAGTTTACAGACAGGCCTTAATTGGGCTCATTCATGTGTTCTGCTTAGGTGGTCTCAGCAAACTTCATGTTCTCAAGTCTACATCCTTGGAATGGCTCCCAGTGTGGGGACGGTGGGCAGGATGCACATTCCAAGGACAGGGGATGAGGAGCCTCCCACTGCCCTGGTCAAGATGAAGAGTCAACCATAGTCACATCGTCTTGATAACCTCCTCCAATACTAAAGTGTTCTGATCACAAAAAATTAATAATAATAACAAGTAGACAGGAACTTTTGGAAATGATGGATATGTTTATGGCACGGATTGTGGTGCTTTCATTAATGTATACTTATCTCCAACCTCATCAAGTTATACATATTAAGTATGTTTACTTTTGTGTGTCAATTATATCTTAATAAAGTGGTACAAAGAAGAAAGAAAGAAAAAATGTCCAAGGTCATGGAGTTTGTATACAACAGAGCCCAAAATTCAAACCCAGATTGTCTGATTTCAAAGCAGCAATTTAAATTACTTGTGCACTTCAATTCTGAATTTAGAACAATTGCATATCGAGAGGTGAGTTGAAAAAAGTCATAATTCAAAGCAACAAACATTGCCAGACAAACCTGCCTGAGACTCTCGATAGAAAAGGGAATGTTCTGGAAGCAAAGAAAGAATAAAAGAGGACCATACAGAATCAAGAGACATTCTCTTTGCCACACTTAAGGAAGGGTTTCTTCATTCTCACACAGGAGATTGGTGTGAGAATGTGGTGTGATATGGCCCATCACATCATTTGTGGTTGTATCTAGAACTCTTAATGCTTATGTGAACTGTATATTTGATGTAATCAATCTCAATAACCCTTTTATGATAGGGTCATCATAAAGCCACATGTTAAAAAACCAAAGCATTCAGGTATTGTTAAGGACATTAACATGAAACAACAGCACTGTAAAGGAAGCAGTGTACCTAACAGGGACTCCTGTTGAAATTCTACTGCACCGAGCCTGCAGGCAGGTGAACCTCCTCGCTTTTCCACTTGGTGACTGCTCATCACAGAAACACAGCTAATAAATAACCCATGCTTCTTACTTTCAGGACACATTATTTCTCTACTCTAACAAAATACCAGGTTTTGTGTCCCACTCATCTGCTTCAAGCCATGTTCCCAAATAGATGTGGCTAGAGGGGTGAGCATACAAAGGACAAAACATGACCACTGCCCCTCAGGCCTGGGCTGAGGCGTTGTCCTCTATGACAGAGTGTTGGTGGATGGGCACTAAAAACCATGTCTGGGAAACAGTCTGCCCTGCTGGAAGCAATTCTTCCTATCAAAGATGTGGAACGAATACTAATATACACACAAACAAAGCATAGGGCCCTCCATGGAGAGTGGGTCAAGGGAAATGTGAAGGAGTCATCCCACAGTAATGAAGGAGTGAGCAAGGGACTCAAAGGAGTCAGTTAAAAAAAGACCTGGTAGTGAAAGTGAAGCTTGATTAATTGTGCATATTAGTTATTAATCCTTTTGCTCACATTAAAGAGAGTTATCAAAATGTTAATGATGAAAGAAGAGAATTGGACAGAACTGAAACAGAAATTGTTTTTTTAGCCACTTATGGTTAAAAGTTTCCTACTTGAAAAGGAGCAAAATTCCAGTCTATTGTTAGTACATACCACCATGTGTCACCCAATTATGGGATACATTCTGAGAAATGCTCCCTTAGGCAATTTTGTCCTTGTGTGAACATCACAAATACATTTACATAAACCTGGATGGTGTAGCCTACTACACACCTAGGAGCAATAGTCTATTGCTTCTGGGCTATAAACCTGAACAGCTTGTTCCTGTGCTAATTACTATAGGCAACTATAAGGCATTATACTACTACATCTCTAGGCAATAGTAATTTTTCATCTATATTATAATCTTATGGGACCACCATCGTATATGTAGACCACCATTGACTAAAACACTGTTATGCAGCACATGACTGTATGTTGTTGTATTTGAGTTACCTATCTACTAGAGTATTTATAGTTCTAATTTTGTAGGATGATTTAAGTCATCTGAATTAATCATGCTGCTTCCTTTAAAGTGTCCCAAATGAAAGCACTAGTTGTAGGCATTGATGTAGATATGCAGATGCAGATATAGATCTATAGATATAGCCAATAAGAAAATAGAGAGGTAGATTATAGATATGATATAGATATGGTATAGATGTATAAATGGAGATGGAGAGAGAGAGAGCGAGAGAGAGAGAATGTCTGACTTACCTGCCCAAGCAAAATTCCAGAGCCCAGAGGCAAACCGAGGAAGCAAAGAGCCTTGTGCACTACTGACTGACAAAGTTTATTATGGTTGGTGTTTGCTGTCAGTCTCACAGACACATATACAAAGCGCCATCACCTACCAGAGAACTAAGGGGAAAAAACAGAGGTCTGTAACACAGGGTCATTCCATAGATCTCACCACAGCCCTTCCTTACCCCTTGTTGTCCACCTCAAAACATATAAATTCTCAGCAAAATACACACAAATCTCGAACTGAGACTGTTGAGCAACTCTAGATTACTCTGCCTTACAAGCCCCAGAGAACATGTCTAAACTTTCATCATTAAAAGTGTTTCATGGACATCTTACAGAATCTATTTCTCAACTTATGCAGGCCGTTTGTTAAGTTCATGGAGAAAGAACAGTTATCCAGTAAATGATAATCCTGGGAAGCCCAGTTAAGTATAAAAATCTTTAGATGGGTTCCATACAGCTTGCTTATTATTACAACCCCAACCCAAATTTACATGGCAAAGAAAGCATAATAATTTATTTATTCCTTCATCGTAGTGTATTAATAAAAGTAGCTTAAATGCCAAATAGAAAAAATAATTTGGTAAATATGTACAAAATGCAAAGGTGCATGCATGAACCATGAGCTGTAGAACACCAGTTCTTAGAACAGCCTGCAGCAGTGTGGCCTCCTGGAGGTTGGCGAGTCCCAGTATAGTCAGGTTCCAGGCTGCCGTAGACGAAGGAAGACGAAGGAAGACGAAGGAAGAAAATTCCTTAGTCCAGTGATTTCCAACTTACTTGGCCACAGAACATTGTTTATTTGTTTATTAGTGTCCCTCATCTCCATGACTAGCATTCTATCCAAAAATCTTCTGTGGAACTCTTATGAAATGACCAATATTGCAGCCACTGAAGTATTGATTATAAGACTACATAGCAGCATAGTTGGATATCTGCTAGGGCTGCTATGAAAAAATACCAGAGAATGGATGACTTAAATGACAGACATTTGATTCCTCACAGTTCTGAGGCTAGAAGTACAAAGCTGTCTTGGTTTTCAGTGCAGCCTGTCTCCTGGTTTGTAGATGGCTGCCTTCCCACTGTTTTCTCACCTGGCCTTCCTTCCTCACCTGCTTATGCTTGAGAGGGAGAAATCTCTGGTGACATTGCCTCTTCTACAAGGACATCAGTCCTATTATCAGGGCTCCACCCTTATGACATCACGCTCTTGAAGGCCTTATCTCCAAATACAGTCTCATTGAGGCGTAAGGCTGCAACATATGAATTTGGGGAAAACACAATTCAGTACATGACAAATTATATCCTTCTTTCTTAACATTAACTATGTGTGATATTGTGATTTATTATAAATATATATTTGGTTATTTTCCATAGTTCCTGGTTCATGGATCTCAAAACCCTTGGAATTCCCTGAGTGATAAAAGCAATGGGAGCATTTTCTGTTACAATATTTTCTGTTGTCCTCAGTTCCTGAAATAGCTTCAGAGCCATAAATGTGAAATGAGTATCTTTATATGCATAACAAGTCCCTTTCCACCATATCTGAGTTTATGTTAACGAGCTGACTCTTGGAAATTCCTAAAGGTTGAGGGAGGTGGTTGCCAGGGGAACCAACCAGGAATAGAGGGCTAGAAGTCTCAGTCCCGCCCTCTGATTTCCAGGCAGATTAGAGGGGCTGGTGGGTGAATCGATCACTGATGGCCCATAAATCATGCCTCTGAAGTGAGCCTCTGTGAAAACCCAAAAAGAGGGCTTTGGAGATCCCTCAGGTCGGGAACCAGAGCCCTTGCACAAGACACCATGCTGAGCCCCAAACTCCAGGAGGACAGAAGCTCCTTTGTTCAGAACTTCACTGTTATTTCCTCATTTGTCTGTTGACTTGTATTCTTCAATGTCCTTTGTAATAAACTGGCAATCTAATGAGTAAATGGGTTTTCTGAGTTCTGCATGCTGCTCTCACAAATCAATCAAGCCTAAGGAAAGGTTGTGGTCAGAAGCACAGTTGACAGCCTATACTGGTGACTGGCATCCGAAGGGGGCAGAATTGTGGGATTGGGACCTCAACCTATGGGACCAAATGCTATCCCCAGGTAGACAGAATTGATTTGAAATGTAGGACACTCGGCTGGTATCAGAAAACTTCTTGGTGGTATGGGGAAAAATCTACACACATCAAAATTGTAACTAGAATCTTACTATGTTATTAGTTACATTAGCTACATGTTTAGTTACAGTAATTATATTTAAATGTTTAAAGAAAATCCTAGGGAGGGAAGATGGCTGTGTGGTAGGAGGCAGCAGATTCAACTTCTCCCTACACATGGGAGAAAAACCTAGCCGATCTATGGAGGAATAGAGCAAACAGCCAACAGGACCCCAGCATATATGAAAATAGGAGATCAAAAATTGCAGCAGACATTGAAAAACCAGACAGTAAGGAGAGTGCTTCAGGACAATAAGGGCCCAGGGATCAGTGCAATGGACCAGGGAGGCTGCAGCTCTAGGCCCAGCTTCACAGGATCTGACACAGAGCTACTGGGAGAGCACTGGGTCAACGGCTCCCTCCCCAGCCAAACAAGGATTGAGCAGCACCAAGGGAGGTCTGGGTTGCTTGAAGGTGCAGAGAGGGGAGTGAGGACTGAGAGGCAACACACAGGAGCTGTGAGCATCCACGCATAGCCCTGGGAAGATGTGTGCTGGAGCCTGGGTGACCGAGGGCAGCCTGGCCAAGCACCTGTGCCCCCAACCTGAGGAAAGAGTGCTTTGTGGAAGACCCGGAGACCACACCCATAAACAAGGGGAGGGCGAGCACGTTCAGCAGGAGACCTGGAATTCACACCCGTTAACCTGGGGAGAGTGCGCTTGGGAGGGTCTGGATCCCACATCCAGGACCCTGTGGAGAAGCACTGGGCTGGCTCTGGGGAGAGTACCTGAGAGGCTGACTGAGTGCTGAACAGGGAGGGAGAAAAGCGAAACCAATCACTCCTCAGCCTGCTGCAGCCAGCAAGACCAGAAGAATCAGTTTGGTCAGTTTGAAACCGACAAGAGGTTTTTAATTTTTGTTTGTTTGTTTGATTTTGGGGTTTTTAAAAGTGATTTTTTATTTTTTAATTTTTATTATTTTTATATTTCTCAATTCTTTTTGCTTCTCTTTCCTTCTTTCTAGTTTTATTCCATCTTCCATTCTTTCCAATTTTATCTCTTCTTCCTTCCTCCTTCTCCTTTTTTTTCCTTTTTCTTTTTTCTTTTTAAATACCCACAAGTGACACACAAAAAAACTGAAACTGTGAAAAGACCAGAGATGGACCCAAACAGGCGGCATCCCAACAGCTGAGACAGTGGGACAGACTTCACTTTATTATTACAGAGAACCTGCAAGTTATGGCATATTTGTACTATTATTTTTTCATTATTCTTACATCTTTTATTTTAATAGTATTTTTGTATTCCTCCTCTTTCTGTATAGTCTTCTTTGCTTGGCTAGTTGTATCATTTGACAGGTGTCCCCTGTTATCTCATTCATAGAGTCTTGCTAATTTACTGTCCGTCACTTCATTTGTGTTCCATTAGTATACTACTCAAGGTTCTATACTCCCTATTATTGTTATCTAGATCTCATAGATTCTGTTAAATGATTGTTGCCCTAATATTACTGTAAATAATAGCTATTCCATACAATTGTAAATACTACACAACACCCCCCCACCCACCTTAACCCACTTCAGTTTACTGAAATCTATTCCTGTAGTGGTTAACTCTGTTCTCTCATGCACTACACCTATTTACTACCCTTTACTCTCACTGTACCTCAGAATCTGGCCTCTCACAACCTCACTGCTTTCTAGATCAAACTCACAATCCTTCCCTTCCCAACAAGAGTCTTATCTTCTTTCCATCTTTTCTAAAAGTGGCTACTTGGGTGGAATATCACAGTTAACACTATACATAGCCAAAGGATCTCCTATCTCTTTTCTACCAGATGCTACTGTAACTATCATGGAATACTCTCTTCCTGGCTTAAACCATTTTTCCTTACCCCTCCAACTGATCACAAAAAAGAGTAGGGGGAAGCTGTGAACACCAGCATACCCAAAAGAGACTGCATCACTGAATCTCACAGGTATTCTACCACAGAAGTTCATACCATAAACACAGGGAATCAGAACAGACCAATTTAAGTAGCAGAGGCTAACAAGAAGAGTCTCACAAACAATGAGAAGACAAAGAAACAATCCCCAAATGAAGGGAAAGGAGGAAGCCTCAAAAAAATGCTAAATGAAATAGAAACAACTCAACTATCAGATATTGAGTTCGAAGAAATGATTATCAGGAAGCTCAGTGAGCTCACAATGAGCTACCAGAAACTACAGGAAAGCTACAATGAAATCATTGCAAACTATATCAACATGCAAAAGGAAGTAGAAACTATCAACAAGGGCCAAGAGGAAATGAAGAATACAATTTCTGAACTGAAGAACACAGTAGAAGGAATCAAAAGGAGGATCAATGAAGCAGAAGATCAGATCAGTGAATTGGAGGACAAAGCAGAAAAAAACACCCAGAAAGAGCAAGAAAAGGAAAAGAAGCTCAGAAAGAATGAAGAGTGATTAAGAGAAATGCAAGACAATATGAAACGTAATAATATCTGTATAATAGGGATACCAGAAGGAGAAGCAGAAGAGCAAGAGACAGAAAACCTGTTTGAAAAAGTAATGATGGAAAACTTCCCTAATTTGATGAGAGAAAAAGTCACACAGATCCAGGAAACACAAAGAGTCCCAATCAAGAGGAATGCAAATAGGTCCACTTCAAGACACATCATAGTTAAAATGGCAAAATACCAAGACAAAGAGAGAATATTAAAGGCAACAAGGGAGAAACAGGAAGTAACATACAAGGGAGCCCCAATAAGGTTAGCAGCTGACTTCTCAATGGAAACACTCCAAGCCAGAAGAGAATAGCAAGAAATATTCCAAATAATGAGAACCAGAGGACTGCAACCAAGGCTACTTCACCCAGCAAGGCTCTCAATCAAGATAGAAGGCCAAATAAGAAGCTTCCCAGACAAAAGAAGTCTAAAAGAATACACCTCCACCGAACCAGCTCTGCAAGAAATGCTCAAGGGACTGCTTTAAGGAAAAGAAGAGAAAGAGGGAGACAGAGAGGAAAACAGGTATGAAAATGGCAATGAAAAAGTACCTATCAATAATAACCTTAAACGTGAATGGATTAAATGCTCCAATCAAAAGACACAAAATAGCTGAATGGATAAGAAAGCATGACCCACACATATGCTGCCTACAAGAGACCCACCTCAGGATAAAAGATCTACACAGACTAAAAGTGAAGGGCTAGAAACAAATTTTCCAAGAAAATGGACAGGAAAAAAAAAGCCAGGGTAGCAATACTCATATCAGACAAAAGAGACTTCCAAAAGGGGCCATGAAGAGAGACCCAGAAGGTCACTTCATAATACCCAAGGGAAGAATCCACTGAGAAGATATAAACATTGTAAATATATATGCACCCAACATAGGAGCACGCTAATACATTAAAAAATTCTTAGAGGACTTCAAGAAAGATATTAACAGCAACACAATTATAGTGGGAGATTTTAACACTCCACTGTCAAAAATGGACAGATCTTCCAAACAAAATATCAACAAAGATATTGTGGCACTGAGCAATGCCCTAGATGAAATGGACTTAACTCATATATCTGGGGCCTTCCATCCCAAAGAAGATAAATACAGATTCTTTTCAAATGCACATGGAACATTTTCAAAGATAGACCACAGGATAGGACACAAAACAAGCCTCAACAAATTCAAGAAAATTGAAATTATACCAAACATTTTCTCAGATCACAAGGGACTGAAACTAGAAACCAATCCCAAGGAAAAAAAACCAAAACACTCAAAATCATGGGGATTGAATAGCTTGCTATTAAACAATGAATGGGTCAAGAATGAAATTAGTGAAGAAACCAAAAAGTGTCTGGAAACAAATGAAAATGAACTCACAACAACCCAAAACTTATGGGACACAGCAAAAGCAGTCCTGAAAGGGAAGTTCATAGCAATACAGGCCTACCTAAAAATGATAGAAAGATTTCAAACAAACAACCTAACCCTACATCTACAAGAACTCAAGAAACAACAACAAAGACAGCCCAGAGCAAGTAGAAAGAAGGAAATAACCAAGGTCCGAGCAGAATTAAATGACAGAGACTAAAAGCACAATTCTAAGGATCAATGAATCCAGGAGCTGGTTCTTTGAAAAGATAAAATTGACAAGCCTTTAAGCAGGTTCATCAAGAAAAAAAGGGAGAGGACCCAAATAAACACAATCAGAAATGAAAGAGAAGAGATTACAACTGACACCACAGAAATACAAAGGATTGTAAGAAATTACTACGAAGAATTGTATGCCAAGAAATTTCAAAACTTAGGTGAAGTGAACAAATTTCTAGAAATTATAATCTTCCAAAACTCAATAAGGAAGCAGAAAGCCTGAACAGACCAATAACAGCAAACGAAATTGAAGCAGTAATAAAAAAAAAAAAACCCAACACACAAAAGCCCAGGACCAGATGGTTTCACAGGAGAGTTCTATAAAACATTTAAGGAAGAACTAACCCCTATCCTTCACAGACTATTCCAAAAAATGCAAAATGATAGAAGACTCCCAAACTCTTTTTATTAAGCCAGCATCATCCTAATCCCAAAACAAGACAAAGACACAACAAAGAAAGAAAACTTCAGGCCAATATCACTGATGAACATAGATGCTAAAATCCTCAACAAAATACTGGCAAACCGCATCCAACAATACATTAAAAAGATCATACACCACGACCAAGTGGGATTCATCCCAGGGATGCAAGGCTGGTACAATATTCGCAAATCAGTAAATGTAATATATCACATAAACAAAAGCAAAGACAAAAACCACGTGATCATATCAATAGATGCAGAAAAAGCATTTGATAAGATACAGCACCCATTTATCATAAAAACACTCAGCAAAGTAGGAATAGAGGGAGCATTCCTCAACATGATAAAGGCCATATATGAGAGACCTATAGTCAACTTCATACTCAATGTGCAAAAACTAAGATCTTTTCCACTGAGATCAGGAACAAGACAAGGCTACCACTCTCACCACTTCTATTCAATATAGTGTCGGAAGTTTTAGCCACAGTGATCAGACAAGAAAAGAAAATAAAGGGCATCCAAATCAGAAAGAAGGAAACAAAACTGTCACTGTTTGCAGATGATGTGATAGTGGACATAGAAAATTCTATAGATTCCACCAAAAAACTGCTTGACCTAATAAATGAATTTGGTAAAACAGCGGGATACAAAGTCAATTTCCAGAAATTAAAGGCATTTTTGTATACCAACAATGAAACAGCAGAAGCAGAAATCAAGAAAAAAATCCCATTTGAAATAGCAAAAATAAAAATAAAATACCTAGGAATAAACCTAACCAAAGGGGTAAAAGACCTGTATTCAGAAAACTACACAACACTGAAGAAAGAAATCAAGGAAGACACAAACAAATGGGAACATATACCATGTTCATGGATTGGAAGAATTAACATCATCAAAATGTTCATACTACCCAAAGCAATTTACACATTCAATACAATACCTATTAAAGTACCAATGGCATATTTCACAGACATAGAAAAAATACTTCAAAAGTTTATATGGAACCATAAATGACCTAGAATAGCTGCTGCACTTTTGAGAAAGAAGAGTAAAGTAGAGGGGGTCACAATACCTGATACTAAACTGTACAATAAGTTCATTGTAATCAAAACAGCCTGGTACTGGCATAAAAACAGGCACATGGACCAATGGATCAAAACAGAGAGCCCAGAAATAAACCCAAGTCTCTATGGTCAATTAATATTTGACATAGGGAACAGCAACATAAAATGGAATAAAAATAGCCTCTTCAACAAATGGTGTTAGGAGAACTGGACAGCTATGTGCAAAAAATGAAACTTGAGCACCAACTTACACCATACACAAAAACAAATTCAAGGTGGATAAAAGATTTAAATATAAATGGTGACATCATTGAAGTCCTAGAGGAGAACGTAGGCAGAAAAACCTCAGACATTTACACAGCAACATCTTCACTGATATGTCCCCTAGAGCAAGGTACATAATAGAAAGAATAAACAAATGGGATCTCATCAAAATAAAAAGCTTCTGCACAGCTAAATAAAACAGTATCAAAATAAAAAGAGAACCAACCATATGGGAAAACATATTTGCCAATGATACATCAGACAAGGACTTAATCTCCAAAATATATAAAGAACTTACATGACTCCGCTCTAAGAAGACAAGCAACCCAATTAAAAAATGGGCAAAGGACTTGGACACTTCTCCAAGGAGGACACACAGGATCCAGAGACACATGAAAAGATTCTCAATATCGCTACCTATCAAAGAGATGCAAACTAAAACCACAATGAGATTCCACTTCACACCAGTCAGAACGGCCATCATAAATTAACGCAACAAACAACAAGTGTTGGAGAGGTTGTGGAGAAAAGGGAACCCTAGTGCACTGTTGGTGGGATTGCAGACTTGTACAACCACTATGAAAAAAGAATGGATTTCCTCAGAAAACTAAAAATGAATCTGCCTTTTGACCCAGCAATTTCACTGCTTGGACTATATTCTAAGAACCCTGAAACATCAATCCAAAAGAACCTATGCACCCCAATGTTCATAGCAGCACAGTTTACTATAGCCAAGTGTTGGAAGCAACCTAGGTGCCCATCAGTAAATGAATGGATCAAAAAACTATGGTACATTTACTCAATGGAATTCTATGCAACAGAAAGAAAGGAGCTCCTACCTTTTGCAGCAGCATGGATGGAACTGGAAAGCATTATGCTAAGCTAAATAAGCCAAGCAGTGAAAGTCAAATACCATATGATCTCCCATTTAACAGGATCCTAAACAACAAAACAAACAAACAAGCAAAATATAACCAAAGACACTGAAATAGAGGACAGGCTGACAGTGACCAGAAGGGAGAGGGGAGGGAATTTCAGGGGAATTACAGAGGAAAAGAGGGAGGGTTTACAGGAACAAATATAAAGGACACATGGACAAAAACGGGAGAGGGGAATGGGAGGGAGGTGGGGAGGGAGGGGTGGGTGGGCTGGGATGGGAGTAAAGGACAGAAAACTGTATTTGAACGATGATTAAAATAAAGTTTGAAAACAAAAGAAAAAGAAAATCATACCAACTTAACATTCTATATACAGAAAATTATCCTTCAAAATAAAGAAGAAATGAGGACTTTTTAGGCAAAGAAAATTGAAGAAATTAATTGCTAGCAGACCTTTTCTGCAGCAATTATTAAAAGGAACAGCAATTCTACTTCTAGGAACATATCAGAAGAAACACATGTATGCACCCTTATGTTCATTGCAACATTATTTACAATAGCTAAAATTGGGAAGCGACCCAAGTGCCCATCAGTAGATGAGTAGATAAAAAAGCTGTGATACGTTTACATAGTGGAATACTATTCAGCTATTAAAAAGAAGGAAATCTTACCTTACCATCCATGCATGCAACAGCATAAATGGACCCAGAGAAGTGAAATAAACCAGTCAGAGTAAGGTAATTACCATATAATTTCACTTACATGTGGATTCTAATGAACAAAATAAACTAAGAAAATAAAAACAGATTCATAGACACAGAAAACAGACTGACAGCTATTAGAGGGGAGAGGGGATGAGGGCTGGGTAAAAAAGGTGAAGGGATTAATTAAGAAAAAACTCACAGGCACAGACAACAGTGTGGTGATTACCAGAAAGGGGGGATCAGGAAAGGTAAAAGAGGGTAAAGCAGAGATAACAGTGAGAAAAAATAGACTTGACTTTGGATGGTGAACACCCAATACAATATACAGGTGATGTACTATAAAATTGTACACCTGAAACCTATATAATTTTATTAAGCAATGTCACCCCAATAAATGCAAATTTAAAACTTTTTAAAGAAAAAGAAATAAACAAGAGGAGTTCTCCTTCATATCATGTCATTGGAAAAAATGCATATTAAAACAACTTTTTTAAAGTTGTGAACTTTTAAAGTTCAGAAATATATTTTTAGAATGAACTTTTTTAAAAATATATTTTATTGATTATGCTATTACAGTTGTCCCATTTCCCCCCTTCACTCCCCTCTACCCTGTACACCCTCCCCCACCCACTTCCCCCCCTTTAGTTCGTGCCCATGTGTCATACTTATAAGTTTTTCAGCTTCTACATTTCTCATACTATTCTTACCCTCCCCCTATTTCCTATAAGAAATAATCTATACCTATAGGTATAGGTACCCTACCTATAATCTATGCTACTTATTCTCTGTACCTTTTCCCCCTCTCTCCTCCTCCCACTCCCCTGTTGCTAACCCTCCATGTGATCTCCATTTCTGTGGTTCTGTTCCTGTTCTAGTTGTTTGCTTAGATTCTTTTGGTTTTGTCTTAGGTGTGGTTGTTAATAATTGTGAGTTTGCTGTCCTTTTACTATACATTTTTTTAATCTTCTTTTCTAAGATAAGTCCCTTGAACATTTCATAAAATAAGGGCTTGGTGATGATGAACTCCTTTAACTTGACCTTATCTGAGAAGCACTTTATCTGCCCTTCCATTCTAAATGAAAGCTTTGCTGGATAGAACAATCTGAGATGTAGGTCCTTGCCTTTCATGACTTGGAATACTTCTTTCCAGCCCCTTCTTGCCTGTAAGGTCTCTTTTGAGAAATCAGCTGACAGTCTGATGGGAACTCCTTTGTAGGTTACTGTCCCCTTATCTCTTGCTGCTTCTAGGATTCTCTCCCTCATTTTTATCTTGGCTAATGTAATTATGATGTGCCTTGGTGTGTTCCTCCTTGGGCCCAACTTCTTTGGGACTCTCTGAGCTTCCATGGACTTCTGGAAGTCTCCTTTATTATTTGTTCAAATACATTTTCAATCTGTTGCTCTACCTCTTCCCCTTCTGGTACCCCTACAATTCGGATGTTGGAACATTTAAAGATGCCCTGGAGGTTCCTAAGCTTCTCCTTGTTTTTTTGAATTCTTATTTTTCCATTCTTTCCTGTTTGGTTGTTTCTTTCTTCCTTCCGGTACACTCCATTGATTTGAGTCCCAGTTTCCTTCCCATCACTGTTAGTTCCCTGTGCATTTTCCTTCATTTCTTTTATGGTAACCTGCATTTTTCATCTAATTTGCGACCAAAATCAACCAATTCTGTGAGCTTCCCGATCACCAGTGTTTTGAACTGTGCATCTGATAGGTTAGCTATCTCTTAGTCGCTCAAACGGATGAGTTCTGGGGCACTGATTTGTGCTTCTGTTTGAGCCATCTCTCTCTCTCTCTTTTTTTTTTTTTTTTTTGGTCTGGTTGTTCTTGTTATGGTGAGGGGCGGAGCCTTAGGTGTTCACCAGGGCTGGGCACCCCAGTTGCTAGATTGTGACGTTGTATGGTATGTGAGGGCGGGGTCAAGAGGGAACAATGGCGGTAGCTCCGTTCTCCATGGAACCTCAGTCCCTTCTCTGGGATCCTGGGTTGCGCACTCTGCCCTGGTCCACAATCACCGCCTCACTGGTTCTGCCAGCTGCCACTTGTGTACTCAGGGTCCACCCACTGAGATCTTGCGCGCCCCAGAGGCCTTACACGCTTTCGGTTGCCTTATGCGCCCAATTCTCCCTGTTCTCTGTGCCACGACCTATGCCCGGCTGCTTGTATCTTCCCCTCCTACTGGTCTGGATAAACAGGTCTATTTCAACTTCTTGGCTGTCCAACTTCCATTCAGATAAATTTTCTATCAGTTCTGGGTGTTATTCTGCCTCTAAATTGTTGTTGTTCCAATCTTGGTTGTGTGTGGAGGTATAGTGTGTGCACCTATGCCTCCATCTTGCTGGAAGTCCTACAACAATGAGCTTTTTAACTACAAAGTCTGAAACACTGGTAATATCAAATGCTGGCAAGAACGGAGCAATAAGAATTTTCATCCATTGATGGTAGGATTGCAAAATGGTATAGGCACTTTGGAAAACAGTTTCACAGTTTCTTACAAAACTAATTATACACTTACCATGTAATCTAGAAATCACATTCTTTACTATTTATTCAAAGAAGTTGAAAAGTTATCTCCACACAAACCCTGCACACAGATGTTTATAGCAG
Organism: Phyllostomus discolor; assembly: GCF_004126475.2. Taxonomy (NCBI): domain Eukaryota; kingdom Metazoa; phylum Chordata; class Mammalia; order Chiroptera; family Phyllostomidae; genus Phyllostomus; species Phyllostomus discolor. The sequence goes on along the minus strand of NC_040910.2, from coordinate 53,044,220 downwards.
TCTTATCCATAATCGCCAAAACTTGGAAGCAACCAGGATGTCCTTCTGTAGGTGAATGGATGAACTGTGGTCCATCTAGACAATGGACTATTATTCATGCTAAAAAGAAATGAGCTCTTCAGCCATGAAAAGACATGGAGAAAACTTAAGTGGATATTAATATGTGAAAGAATCTGAAAAGTTTATATACTGTATGATTTCAACTATATGACATTCTGAAAAAGCAAAACTATGGAGATGGTAAAAATATCATTATTTGCCAAGGACTGGGGATGGGGAAAAGAATGAATAGGCAAAGAACAGAGAATTTTGAGGCCGTGAAACTACTCTATAATGTGAGTACATGTCATTACACATTTGTCCAAACCCACAGAATGTACGACAGCAAGAGTGAATCCTAGTATAAACTACGAACCTTATGTGATTATGACGTGCCAGGGTAGGCTCATATTATAATAAACACACCACTCTGGTGAGGGGTGTTGGTAATGGGGGAGGCTGTGCCTGTGTGAGGACACTGCGTATATGGGACATTTCTCTGTCCTCTCCTCTCAATCTTCCAGCACACCTAAACCTGCTCTTTAAAAAAGTCTTAAGAAAGAAGTTATTGAGGGAGAAGGAAAACAAAACAGGTCAGAAACTAAGATCTACCTAACTGAAGAAAAAGTGTTGGAGAAGGAATCAGTGAAGAGTCCTTCCCTCCAACAAACACCTGTTCGGCACCACAAAACCTTGTCTCCACACCGGAACAGCCATGCTAGACATTAGGCTTAGGTGCAGTGTTTTCCCAGAATGTTTAAAAGCTCAGCCCTTATTTTTGGTGATCTCAAGGGAGGTTTGATTATCTCCTCCCTTCTTGAGGTAATTAATTATATTGGAGATAGTATAATGTAAACAATATCCAAAGGGAAACTGGAAACAGAAAGAAACATCAAAAAAGAAAAATGGGTAAACGAGAGAAGCTGAATGGAAACTATTGGATAAACTGAGCATGTGTGATGTCGTATAACAATTACATGCTCAGAATTAAAAGCAAAAATCTGTGGGGGAAAAAACTGAAGAAAGGCCAGAGAGATTGACTTCTCCAAGGTCACACAGCTGGCAAAGGACAAAATTGACATTCAAATCCAGATCTTAATTCACATTGCTGTAAATTACATATAAATAATGAGAATCTGGATTTTTCTCAAGTACACAATTAATAAGGAGACTTTTGTAATATACAAGAACTACACAACAGAATGGCACTTTTGTGACCTTAAGGAATTTTTGCAGCTTCCCAAAGGATCTAATTCACATCCAGGAAAAGCTAATTAAAAAAATAAAAAAAGGACACAGTCTGTGACAGTTGTTTCAAGCTGCTGTTCATTGAATTACAATACGGAGTCCACTTGCCAGCATGTTTCTTTCTAGAAAAGCAGAAACCAGACTGGGGCTTTTTCACCGAGTCAGGTTCCTCACTCCCGGAATGGCTAAGTAAGCAGTAAAGGCCTCAGAAAACAGCCACCATACCCCTGGGCATCCTCACGCTGATGAATCACGACAGCTGGATCACACCAGCTGGAAGACATCTCTCCCTCCTCTGAACCAGCCTTGTGCTTAATGTCTATACCATTCATTCATCTGATACCACACATATCCTCTATTACATCGGTGGCAAGATTTTAAGTGTGTTACTCTTGTTTGAATTCTAAGCTGTTTGAGGACAAGGACATACGCATTATCTTCCAAAGCACCCAGCAGTTTACAGGGTGCTGAGCACAGGCCCCACCAATGTTCAGTGAATGATTGTCTACCAATAAAAGGAAAATTGTCCCAATAGTCAGAGGTGAAATTAGGCTAGAGGTGGTACTTCAGAGGCATCTTAATGCACTCTAATAAGGAGGGAAGGCTCAGGTTACAAGCACCAGAAAGAAAGCACATGCATGAAGAGGTCATCTGTTCCTCTGACACAGCCACCTTCCAAAACTATAGTAACCTGACTGGTTATCCAGGTGTAAATATAAAAATTGAGTTAGTACTCATCTGCTGAAGTTCACTTTTGCTTTGTTATAGATGAGCCTATAGATATTGCTAGACTTACAGTTTTGCTTGAATTTGCCTGGTATTAGCACCAACTAATGATTAAAGATGTTTTATTGTATATGAGTGTTTACTAGCAAACAAAAGTGACACTGAAATATCCACAGTGCTGAATAATTTTTAAATGTCTCATGTTTTATCTTGGACCAACTGTTAAACACTTGCAGTGAAAGTGCAATGACAATGGTGGATAAAATCACTGATGACTTAAAATAAATCAAGACAGTAGCACCAGCCCTGGCCTGGTGGCTCACTTGGTTGGAGCACCATCCTATTCTGCAAAAGGATGTGGGTTTGATTCCTGATCAGGAATATACCTAGGTTGGGAGTTCAATCCCTGATCAGGGCATGAACAGAAGGCAACCAATAGATGTTTCTCTCTCCTTCTCTTTAAATTCAATAAACATGTTTTTGGGTGAAGATTAAAAACGTGGAACCAAATGCTACTTGTAGTCATATTCTTCAACCCCCATATACTTATAAGGGAACAAAAATGCCAGTTTCTCTTCAGAATATCCTTGGTGAAGCAGGAGAAACAAAGTAGAAATATTATTAAATTTTGACCTCAGGGTGCATGTCTTAAGCATATTCAGGGAGACAAAATGGGGCAGATGCAAAAAGCGCTTCCAGCACAAACTGAACTACAACAGTTGTCTTGAAGAAAAGTACCTGTGTGGTCATCTGAGCTTGAGCTGAGCTATCTACATGGCTCATGAAGCAACAACTTTATTTGAAAAAAAAAAATGACTAGCCACTATGCTAAGTTTGTTTAGATTTGAGTAGTTGGCAAACATTTTCTTGAAAATAAACAAAGTGAGCTTGTCATTCAGAGAGAAACTGTCATCAGTATTTGGTGCCAATGGTAAAAATTGAACTTTCAAAAAAAGTAAGAATATTAGAAAACTTGTATCTGCCATTACTCATGCCATGAGTAATGGCAGTTACAATACAACTTAGAGACATTTCTGATGAGGTTAGTGGTTAATAAATGTGATTTTCTTTTTAATGAAAGAAATCAACAATTGGAAAATTTTCATAATTTGGTGAACCCATATCTTCCAAATAACCAATGCAGAAGAGATATATTTTCATGTATAAAGGTTATTAATTGCAACATAGACCAATAGATTTTAATTTCACAGAGCACAAAAAGTTTATTAATAAGGCTTCACATTCCATATTGCATTAACTGTAAGGAACTACCACTTGTTAAGCTTTGATGAAGTATCAAGGAATAGTAACAGTCATTTAAGACATCTAGTAAAACACTCCCTTTTTCAACCTCATATCTGTGTTAAGCTCCTACCAAATCCACTTTAGGAAAACAGTGTACTGCAGCAGATTGAACGCAAGAGCGGGCATCTGGTTATCACTGTCTTCTGAGCAACAAAGGAAAATGATTTGCAAAAAGAAAACAAAAAGCCACTCTGCACATTCTTTTTTTAAAATATAGTCCTTTTTATTAAAATGTGTTAAGATAACATAAACTAATAAATATTTTTAAAATTTCTTTATTTTAATTTCTGCCTTAGTAAATATCAATAACTATATCCTGAATAAACAAAACTATTTAGGGTTACTCAAAAATTTTTATACAGTAAGAGATCAAAAAGTTTGAGAACTACTACTCTTGGCTATCAAGAATCAAAAGTGTATTTTAAACAGTGTGCATCCTGATCTTAAAGCTTACCAATGGAAGAGAAAGGAGAGAGAAAAAAATCACCTCCTTTGACGTTCTCCCCAGGTTCTCAACAAGTTAGAACAATTAGTTGGGACAATTGGAAATATTTGGGTATATACTGTGTGCTGGGTGATAACATTCAATTTGTTAATTGCCTGACATTTGTTAACTGGTGTAGTTGTGTATGGAATTCTCATTTTCCTGGGAGCTATATGCTGAAGCATTTGGAAGCGAAGTATCCTGATGTTGGCAGAGCATTTATGAATGCTGTGGATGGTTTGAACGGTTCAGCACAAAGGTGGTGTGTTCCCAGTGAGAACCTGATATGGAGATAGTGTGGCAAGATGACAACCCTTGGAGAAATCTGGGTGGGAAATGTGTCGCATTCAGTACAGTTTTCAAAACATTATAGTGGGTTTTTCAAAATTTCTGTGAATGTCAAATTTGTCTAATAACAACAACAAAAAAAATTTACTTTAGAAAAGTGGTTTGCCACACCATGCTCAGGGCTTGTCAAGACCTCTCTGGGCCCCTCCTGCACAGGCAGGACCCCTTTGCCACAAGCGGGCTAGGCTGGGGAAGCACACTTGGAGGCGATGTCAACACACACACACCCCCAGCCTCACGCCTCCCAGGATGCTCTGCTAAGGATGGGTTCTCTTTCATAAAAGGTACACACAAGGGGGACCCCAAACATGAATTTATTTATAAAAATTATGTATTTATTCTTACACGTTTAAATTTCAGTCATGTTCCAAGTACTCTCTATTTGACACAACACACCTATGAAGACATTTTCTCCACTGCACCAAACAGTTTTTGAACTGTTGATTTTGATGCCTTTTAGTGCTTCTGCTGTTTTTGGTTTCACCTCTTCTGCATTGGCAAAATGTTTCCCTTTGAGGACTTCCTTCAACCCAGGAAACAAACAATAAAAATGTCGCTTGGGGAGAGACCTGGTGAATAAGGAGGGTGGGGCACTAGGGTAATGCTGTTTGTGGTCAAAATACTCGGGGCAGTGTGGGCAGCCACGCTTCTAAATTGCCCATCATTAAATGGACAAATGCATTGAAAGAGTCTTCAAAAACAATTCGCTGAAGCCAAGCCCAGCCTCTCACAACAGTGCCAGCTGCTACACTGTTACAGATGTAACAGTGAGTTCCTAGAACACTCACCTAGCAGGGGAAGGCTGTACCACAAGGGGTCCACCATCAAGAAGGTAATTCTGGTTTTGGGAGGATCCCCTCTCATACATCCATTGCATTCGTATCAAGCCTCCAACTCAGTCTTTCACATGTACAGGGTATTTTGCAACAAAACCCTATTCACTAGAGTGCCCAAGCCTCAGTTTTCCCAAGCAATTCATGTGAAACCCCCAGAAATCATTTTTGCAACATTTCTCTCCCAATCCTTCTGCTGATACAATTTTTTCTGTTTACATTCCTGGTTTGGTAAGGTCAAGCTAAATCTGTGCAGGAAAACTGAAGCCCCACAGGGCCCTCATTTATAGTAGACCAGATCATTCCAGTACCTGTAAGGGGTGTGAGAATTTGTACTGATCCTGGAAAATGCCTATGAAATCACTCCCACAATTAAATCCCTTCATGAATTTATTTTCCTTGCCATTTCTATCTTTTCTGTTAGACAAGGTTACAGTCATTCAAATTAGCCAGGGATCCAATTAATAGAAGCTTCAGTTAATTTCTCTCATTGAACAGACTTGTGAGGAGTGTTCTAGGAAATGTTTTGTTAGTTCTCTAGGATTGCACAGCATTTCCTAGAATCAGGTGAATATTTATTAATAACTTTAGGATTGGATGGTTGTGAATGCTTCACATTTTAAGTATGTATGGGGGTAACTTAATTATGTAATTGGATGAAGAAATATTTTATTTTAGCCCTACCCAGTGTGCCTCAGTTGGTTGGACAACATACTGCAATGCAAAAGGTCACCAGTTCAATCCCCAGTCGTGGCAGGTGCCTGGGCGGGGCGAGTGTGGGAGGCAACCAATTGATGTTTCTCTCTCACATCAATGTTTTGCTCCTCTTGCTCCCTCCCCTATAAATAAATAAATAAATAAATAAATAAATAAATAAATTCTCCCTCTAAAAATAAATAAATAGAATCTTTTTAAAAAAAAAACAGAAGAAATACTTTATTTTAGGTGTTTATTTCCTTTTATTTTAACATGATTTTGTCAATGTCATAACCTTTCGTAAAGTATACAAGCACTTTTATGTCCGGGACTGGATGTATTTTCCTCTTCTAGCTTTATATTAGACCCTACACAAGACTGATCCCCACATTCGGCAGAGTCCACCGCAGAAGGCAAACAGGACAGGTGGGGTCATCCCCAGGTGAAGGAGACATTCACCACGGTCCAGGGATTCTCGGCTGTGAGGACCACCCCATTCACTGTAGGGTGGTTAACAGCATCCCCCGTTTCTAACCACTCGATGTGTAAAGATTCTATGACTTTCAACAATTTGAAAAATTTTAGTCTAGACTACTCTGAGATTAAGGCCCTCAGAATCAGATGCCTGGATCGAATGGTGCGGCTTTGTTGTTTTTGTGTGTTGACTGATAGAGATTAGCACACACATACACACACACACGCACCTGTCCCAGGAGCTAATATTCTGCAAATACAGCCATAAAGCAACCAGGAATTAAATAACAGGATAGGCCCACAACAGAAAGTGCTTGTCAAACTGGGGTAGGGATGGGATCTTTTGTGTATTTTTCCTTCTGACACCAGGGCAGGGGAGAATGGTGAGGCAGTAGCAAGAGCACAGAGAGGTGCATTTGTGCAGTCGCACCGAGAGCTCTGCCTCCAAACCTGGTGTGGAGGGTCGCAGTGCTCCCGGCACCTATGGGTGTGTGCCCTGATTCCGAGGAAGCCATCACCTCATCAGGCAGCATAAGCACCAAGGTCCTATCCCAGCTATGTGACCTGGACATAGAGGTCACTGCTCCGGGTCTTCTGTAAGATGCCAGCACCTCCTCCACTTAGTTTCACCTGAAAGCAATGATTATGGGTGGGGTCCCAGTGCATTTCCGTGGGGTAAGGAGCGGTTCTGACAACAGAGCAGGGGATCCCCACACATAAAATTTCACTGCCCCTAAAATTAGAGTCACACTGGGTGGGTGGCTCGGTTGGCTGGAGCATTATCCTGTGCACCAAAATGTTGTGAGTTTGATTCCCAGTCAGGACACATACCTAGGTTTCCGGTTCAATCCCTGATCAGGGCATTGACAGGAGGCAACCAATCAATGTTTATCTCCCTCTCCCTCTCTCTCTCCGCATCCGCCTCTCTCTCAAAACAATGAGAAAAATGTCCTCAGGTGAGAATTTAAAAAAAAAACAAACTAGATCTGATTGGTCTTTGTTATGGTGTGACTAAGAGGATAGAAGTCACTCTCCTGCCCCAAACATATCTATACTCCATTCCTAAGAGCCCACCATTAGCTCCCCTTCTCAGACCATCTACTAAATGCTATGCTCTGAGCGAGATTACAAAACGAAGTCGTTAACACCTTAGAGTGCATGAGGATATCTGATTCCTGGAGACACCCTGAGCATCCCAGCCCTGGTCATCAGGGAAAGGGAGTGTGGAAGGCAGGGAGCAAGGGCTGGAGACCAGATTGGCCTGGAATTCACCCTGCATGAAGAACGGAAGAGGAGGTGTGGTCTTCACTGCACTGCCCAGTGCCCCATCAAAGCGCTGAGGCCCTTTCCTGAGGATGCAGTATATTTTTGTGGATGCGGGAGGGGAGAAAAGCACCACCGCCTTGAGAACTTAAAGATGGGCACCCTACCTACACCCACTGTGTGGCTCATCGAGCTTTGGACCTTAGGCACGTTGCTGTGCCTCTGGGACAAAGTTCTTTCATCTTTAAAATGAGTGTGCAGGTTTATGTAAAACCTCGAGACCTTTCAGGTTTGAGTGTTGGACATTTGTGTCCTGACTCTCTGATGGCCTTACTCTCAGTGCAGCAGCCTTGTCTGCTCCATCCTCTCCCCTGCAGAGTCACAGCGTATGGCAGCAGGAACAGTGGGGGTTTACCTCTCTCCAGCAGTGTTGGTCTCTCTCCACGACATAGTGAAGCTCCTGGAGAGTAAGGACCTTGCTTTACCCCTTTGTTTCCCAGGAGCCTGGCCTAGCAGAGATTATGTATGCAATCAACGAGTGCTGAAAAGACAAAGTCTAAAGCTCTGCACTGGTATAAGATGTTATTTTTACCCTTTTCGCCCTAAATAGCCAGGGGCTGCCTTTGCCAAGGTCTTTCAAAGATAGTGTGGGAAACTCCAGAACTGAAAATCCGACCCTTGCAAAACCTGTTTTGTTGTTTCTCTTATAAAAGAACATATGCCTTTATTTTTTTTAAACCAAGAATGAAATAAAAGGTCTTTCTCGAGGCCCCAACTAGAATTCAGAGTAAAGGAAACTAAACTGGTTTGGGATGTCCCAAAATCAAACCACCAAACCAACCTACACCAGTGATAAAGGAGGGGCTTAGCCCAGAATCAGCTATCCCTGGGCTTTCTGGCCCACGTGGGCCTGGACCACACCCATCCCTGGGCTTTCTGGCCCAGAGTTCTCATGAGGCTTTTGTGGCTCAGACTGCACCATAAACAATTGGTAAGGAAATCTGCCCTTCAGGTAAATGGTGTTTGAGTTTATGCAAAGCCAGGAGCTTTGGGCCCTGGTCCAGAGAAGGCTGAGCTGAAAGCTATCAACCTTCTTTGGTTCACCCATTATCAACCAGCCTCTGCCATGCAGCTGGTTTTAAACAATCCAGGGAATTTGTACAAGGTCATTTCCCAGGCAAAAGGAAAACAGCCAGGTGACTGACCAGCAGTGAACAAGAGCCATAATTAACAATAGCAGAGTCTTCAAGCATGAAGGTTTGGATGGAGTTCAGATAACCACTCAATGGTTGAAAGATATTCTCAAAACCTTGTGGGTTCCAAATTTAGACCACTATTTGGCTGAGAACAAGTTGAATGAAGCAAGCTTCCTTGGATGGAAGCCACAGTTCCTATTCCAGGTTGGATCCTAAGACAGGCAAAAGATTAAAAAAAAAAAAAAGATAAACATTAGCAGGTAAGATTGAATGGCTGGGCTGAACTAAAGTTTGAACTGATAAATGAAAAGACAGATGGAGAGAGGACTGACAGACAGGCAGCTAGACTCAGGTATAATAGAGAAATAGATGTCTTCGGTTGTGTGGCAAGAAACTATTCTGGAGTATGCTATGTTATGACAATGAGTTAACCTAGCAGGAAGAGGAATTTGAGTTAAGAACCTCTGCCGAGGTTTAAAAAGAAAAAAAGAGAGATGGTAGACAGATGAAAGAGAGAGGGAGAGATCATTCCATGGCCAGCAGGCACAGCTTCCCCCCACCCCCCTTCCCCCAAAGCTAAGTTACAGGCCTGTCAGAGGCAGAAGGAGCAATCTGGTGGCTGATGGAGGTCAGTTGTAGTTCAAGACCCAGCTGTTGAT